>NC_090439.1:310667210-311276064 GCF_031143425.1 Pleurodeles waltl
GATAGTGGATTACGATGCATCATTATACAGAAAGGATGGGGGTACATCTTTCCTTTTTTGGGCAATGAGTTTTATATTTTGGAGTTGAGTGGGTGAACGATTGTGGGATTTCTGAATTTGAAGGCAATACTATTTGGTGGGACAGGAAAACACCTTTGGCTTTTCCTGGGTGGCAGAGATGAGAGACATTCCAGTGGTTGGGAGGGGTTATGGAAACACCATAAGGAGACGGCAAGGATATTGAGAAGGTCCAAAGGGATTGAGGGGCAAGGAGAACAACAGGAAGGGGACACTAGGTCACAGGGGTACTGGATTTGGGACAAGGTTGATCTGGGAAAGGGCTATGGATTTTATTATAGGGTGGAGGTGGGGTTAGTAGGAGTTTTATGTATTAGTGAGGACATGAATTAGTTTTGTTAGGCTTTATGCCACAGTTGTTTTATGGTTACCAGACCTCTTCTATTAAAGCGTCCTTTTACCCCTTATTCAGGTTTCAGCATGTTATTATTGCCCCTTTTTCATCCGATGCTCCAGGGCTCCCTTCCTATGCAGTCCCACCCATGCAAAATTACTCAATTGAAGGGTGGCACATTATGAACATGACGGTCTGGCCCGCCACACCAGCGGTGGCAGTCATTACCGCCAACGGCATGGCGGTCCAGACCACCATATTCTGAACATAGTAGTGAACTGGCTGCAAAGCAGCCAGTTCACAATCACCCAACGCCAGGCCACAGTCCGCCGTCGGGCCGAATGTGAACACATTCGGTCCAGCGATGGGGGGCAGGACAGGCAGTGGGATTACGATCCCATTTCCACCAGGGATTCCCTGGTGAGTTAGCCCGCCAGGTAATCCCTGGCAAAAAGCATACGGGTGACAGGAATAATCATTCCTGTCCCCTGTATGTGACATGCCTGGCCCCTCCCCCCCTTTCCGCAATCCCTACCCACCCCCCAAGCCCCCAAACCCCGAAAATCGACCCCCCAACCCTCCTTCCCCAAAACCCAATGTAGGTCCCCCCACTCTCACCATCCCCCACCTCTACATACAGGCCCCCCCAAACCCCCACATCCGCATTCACCCATTCACGGACATGCACACATGCATACTTGCACTCAGACCCCCCCCCGCAGACACCAACACACACCCCCATGCACTCACACTCACACACATACCCCCCTTCCCTCTCGGACAGCACTTATTTTCCGAGGTGCTGCTCCATGAGGGTACGGGCTCCCAGGATGCTGCTCCGCCACCTTTGCCAACTCTCCATACACCGTCACGCCTATAACCGCTTCATTATAGGCGTGGTGGTGTAGGGAGTGACATGGCTGTGAGGGTGGAGCAGCATCCACTCCCGCCAACGACCGCCAGCATGGGGCATGGTGGGCCTCACCGCCATCACTGGCGGTGAGGCACCATGCGTCATTATTTGGCGGGATGCTGACCCCTGCCACTGGCAGTCATTTGTTGACCGCCGCCACGGTTGACAGCGGGTCATCCCACCATGTACATAATGAGGGCCTAAATCCTGCTCTTCCCTGATGAAGTTACGTATTGATGGTGAATCCATAACCCCCCCCCCCAGAGAGGCAAACCTTTTAAATTTAACATATTCAGCAACTCCATGTAGCTTCAGAAGTACCATGAAAATGAATAATGCAGGCTGCGAAGGAGGGTGATGAGACCTGCAGGAAGTTCTCATCTTAATTTAAGTGACCGGTTAATAATCAATACATTATTTTTTAATTCATCACTATTCTCTTATACATAGCATTCAGTTGAAGCTCATCGTTGATTCACTATTACAGGAGCAGGGATCTTGAGTAAAAATCGGTTTACGAGGTAACGGTTACTAACTCATTGTGGAGAGATTAACCAGGAGCCATACATCAATTAAATAATCATCACCATTTCAAGTAGTTTTTTTCAGTCAATGATGAGAGTTGGTGTGTCGTAGGACTCTTACATGGGGATAAGACTGCTTGACTTCAGGCAGAAGCACCACCACTTGTTGGTGACTGAGTCAGTCCCACACTGACTATAAACCATTGGCCTGACCTTCTTGGCTAGCTAGCAGCACCTCACCAAAACCTCAAAAGAAAAAAAGGTAATTTGTAACAACCTAAAAACATGATACTTGGACTCCTCAGGGAAGTCATGGTGGAGCAGATCTTTTACCTTTCTTGCATTTGCACAAAGCCTCACACATGCGAAGACAGACAGAGAAATGCAGGTTAACTTTCAATACTTTTATTGATGAAACTGTATTCTTTCGCAGAAAGGCAGCTGATCAGGATACAAAAACAACCTTGCTGAAAAGCAAGCCGTGCTAAAATATAGTACAATGAACAAACAAATAAAATGTGTGTATATAGGTAAAAGGGCACAGGCCCCGCAGGCCTGAAGCTGAAATAAAGAGCCCAATCTAAGTGCTAAAAGGAACCCACAACACCCTCCCCATTGTCGGGACAAGAGTGCGGGGCCTAAGCTCTAAAATAAACTATGCTCATGCTTCTACTTAAAAGCAGGCTAAAAATATACATAAAAGAGATGAAAAATGCCCAAGCAGGTGAGGGCGAATTATGTGGCCAAATTCAAACAGGACAATTTTAATATTTTTAGAAAATAGCCAAATGCCATATAAACCATATTCATGGTCTCGCAGGAAGTCTAAAAGTATGTTGATGCAAAGGAATCCAGGATGAACCCCACTTAGGCGACAAAACTATCATCTTGTAAGATAAAAGGTAGAAGGAGCGCACATGCTCCGTTGCCTCAGCCACAGGTCCGGCTGAGGAAGCAGCGTTTCGCGCAGTGCCAGATGTTGAAGCGGAAGACATCCTACAACAATTGTATTCTCATTGGACAGATCTGGCAATGAACCCTCTTTGAGAACATCATCAAATTTATGTCCATAGATGGTAAATGTTGTAGGGCAAGACACATCCCTAGTGCAGTTTCAAAAGGACGCCACAAGCAGCGAATGACAGGCTGCACACCATTGAGAATGGGTCAAAGTGACAGTGGCCAGTTTCTGTCTAGCTCTTCCAAGAGTGATGCTCCGAAGTACTGCATCATGTGATCATGACACGTTGGCTGGTGGGATCTCCATTATTTCACAGTGTTGAGATGGGACAGCCATTACAAATCGAAAATAGCAACAGCCAGTTAACGCCAATTATTGCCAATGTAATCAGAAATCCTCCAAAAACACTCACAAAGAGAGGGTGGATTGCTGAAGGTATAACCCAATACAAGGTGTAGAAAGTGTGACAAAACCAGAACCTACAGCCTCTAAAAAGTGTATAATCCCCATGGTGCGAATCATAGGGACAGGAATACCCTTGAGATAACAAGCCAAATTCGCAACAGAAGCATTGCATGCTCTGTGCAAAGACTCTTTGTTTACAAGTTATAGAATGGCTTCCAGAATTCTTGCATTTGCTACCGCTAGGAAAGACCTCTTTCTTGCCACTAAAGCATTTGTAATCGAAAGGTAACTCCCATATGTCATGGATATAACTGTTTCCTACACTCTTCGAATCTACCTAGAGTAAAATGTTTCAAACACAAGGTGAATTGGAAAGTTGAAATGGGCAGATAAATCATTCCATGTATTAGCCACACTGACAATGGTATTTCTGCCACAGAAAGGCAACTTTTCTAACTTTTTCGTTGTTAAGCATGATGTAACTAGCTTCTTTCTTAGCCATTATCTGTTGTTTCCATGTCATAATAAATGTGGCAAATAATTCTTTAGAGTTAACATGCGTCCAAGGCACGTGGCCATTAATAAGAACTTGTAACCCAACTCAACCAGATACTGGACCTAAGTTGACTCTTTCCATTATGTAAGAGTGACATATTATTTTGAATAATGTCAACTGCAAAAGACACAATGTTGTTAAATGTGTAAATGCGGTTGGACAATGTGTTCATTCCACTATTGACAATGGCTAGAGATTTCTCTACATTCTCCTTATCTATTTGCTTTAAATGTACTGCAGCTTCCACTTGTGAAAGCTTCCATATTTCATTATATATTGCATATAAGAAATGGTTTGAGCGTGGTTTTCTGAGACCTAACAAGAAATCTTGTAGGTCTACATCTTCTGAAAGGAGACTATGGTGTTCTTTTACAGCTGTAAATGTGGAAGATTGTAACCATTGTTGACCGAGTTTGACCATGCTGTACGTTGTCACAATACCAGAGTCTTGTGTGGTGACATAATGAGGTTCAGGTCTGCTCGCTCTAAAACCCTTATGGAGTTAACAAAACATGCATGACAACAATTTGAGTTCACTGGTCACAATAATCACTTGTTGGGACTTGAAAGTGCTGAATTAAAGGTGCTGCTCTGAACCCAACCATTGAGCTGTTCTTCTGTGACATTTAAAATCTTTAGCCAATTACCACATTTTGCTGGTGAGGGAATACTGGCCACATTCATTTCTTTTATTTTTGGCCAAGCCTAAACAAGTTGTTTGTTGTATGGTGTAATTGAGAAATGTATTTGTAACAGAGTAAGACATCCTCTAAATAAAGCCTTCCTACCCTTTATATGCCAATATTTTGTTCCCCACACACTCTAAGTCAATCAACTTCATCCAGTACTTATAGCCTTCTATAACATACTGGGAAACAAAGGAAGCTGAATAAATACATTTTTTACCTGTTAGCAAAATGTTCCTTGGCTTTGAAGGTGGTAATTTAAAGTAATACGCCTCAGCACCCTAATATAATGCCCTGTAAGATAAGAAAACTTTTCTAAGTATGTTTTTGAACTACCCGCTAGTGGAGTTGGACAATGCTTCCATTGTGTATAATTATAAACTATTCTTTTGGTATCAGTTCGGTGTAAAAAATGATGTGATAAGAGAACATTTCTCCATAATTTGCAGTGTTCATATAAACAACCTCACTTTCAAAAACAGTGTAACATTCAAGCTCAGCAATTATAGAATCAACTGTTTTTACATCCCAGTCATCAAAAGCAACCCCTGGTGTAGTAATATAATTCATTGACACTTTAAAAACATATGGAATTTGAATAATTTTTGTAGGCCTAAAGATATATATCCCAAACAATCCCATTAGGAATTGGAACAGCTGAAATGTTCACAAGGGACAAGTCTCTTCGGACCTTATGCACCAGTTGAACAGAAGAGGGTTCTGGAAGATAATGCCCATGTATCATCATAAAGAAAGCAATGACAAAACCAATCCCAAGAGGAAAGACAAGCAAAGTCAGAAATACCCACAGGTAATACCATGGAGAAACTAAATTGTTATGTTTAAGCCACATGTAGAGCTTACATGCTTTTGATACAGGTACTGTAGACAACGCTGAAAAATTTGAAAAAAAGTTGTGAAAGTCGGCAAAGTAACCAGAACCAGTCTGTGCAAAAACTGGAGCTGGTGCAGATGAATGCGACCTGGGAGATGTATCCAGTGGTGGTTCAAAGAAAACAATTCCATCTATTTGTATTACATTTCAAGATTGCAAAACAACATTTTTGGCTTTTCTTGGCGATGAAGTGGTAATAGGAATCAACATAAGTTCATTCTTCGCCATCCCCATTGTTCAGGGAAATATTTTCAGCATTGTTGAGTGCTTGTAGAGGTAACTCCTGGATTGTTGTGAGAGGGATACGGGAATTACTCAGGAGTCCTTGTTGTCTACTGTGCAGGATCAGCCACATGGTGCAATTAGATGTTGTTAATCGAAACAAAGCGGTTCTCTTTAGGACCAGGCAGCGGTGCTAGGATGACAGTTCTGGTACCATGGACTCCCAGGACTCTAACTGTAGCTCTGTAGGTGTCACGTACTGCGCTGGACTTCTTACCTCTGGATTTTGGATTGGCGAATACACCAAGGGCCTAATTCAGACTTTGGCGGGCGGCCGAGGCCGCCCGCCAAAGTCCCGCCGACAAATGACCGCACCGCGGTCAAAAGACCGCGGCGGCCATTCTTACATTTCCGCTGGGCTGGCGGGCGCTCTCCAAAAGAGCGCCCGCCGGCCCAGCGGAAATGCCCCTGCAACGAGGATGCCGGCTCCGAATGGAGCCGGCGGAGTTGCAGGGGTGCGACGGGTGCAGTGGCACCCGTCTCGATTTTCACTGTCTGCTCAGCAGACAGTGAAAATCATGGTGGGGCCCTGTTAGGGGGCCCCTGCACTGCCCATGCCTGTGGCATGGGCAGTGTAGGGGCCCCCAGGGGCCCCACGACACCCGTTACCGCCAGCCTATTCCTGGCGGTGAAAACCGCCTGGAACAGGCTGGCGGTAAGGGGGTCGGAATCCCCATGGCGGCGCTGCTTGCAGCGCCGTCATGGAGGATTCCCTGGGCCAGGGGAAAACCAGCGGGAAACCGCTGGTTCCCCTTTTCTGACCGCGGCGTTACCGCCGCGGTCAGAATGGCCCAGGAAGCACCGCCAGCCTGTTGGCGGTGCTTCCTCTGCCCTCTGCCCTGGCGGTGTTACACCGCCAGGGTTAGAATGAGGGCCCAAGTCTTCTACAGGTCCTGGATGTTCCCAGATAAGGGCGACCCCTTCTAGTAGCCACGGTGCCGCTTGACAGGCTACGCCAAAGCAGACCGTATCCTCCAGAAGGAGTCCCAGAGGGAAAAAAAAACAACACTGGGGAAAAAACCTCTAACAGGAACTCCTGAAGGAAAACAAGAAAAAACAGGACTTGACAACAGGAAACAAAAATAGGCAATATCCAGGGTACAAGGCAGGAATAAAGGAACAGGCAAAAATATCCCAAGGCAAAAGCAGGAACAAAGAACAGGCAAAAATCTCCCAAGGCAAAAGCAGGAACAAAGAACAGGCAAAAATCTCCCAAGGCTAAAAAGCAGGAACAAAGAACAGGAGCGAACAGCACAACCAGAAGGAAGTGTTTGCAACGCAAGGAGGAACAAGACTGACTGACTTATATACTGAGAAGGTGCGTTCTACCCAGGAGGTTTCAGCTGCCAGCTGTTTGAAGCGGGTTATATACTGCAGTACATCCTGATTACCTTGCTGAATGTCACATAAGGCTTCTTCAGCTGCTGCTTCTACCCCAGGTCTCTCAAACATTTGTTTGAAAACAGTCAGGAAAGCGGAATAGTTGGCCAGGACTGGGTCATCTGCAGAAACCAGAGGAGTCGCCCAAGCAAGCGCTGGACCAGACAAGGCACTGATCAGATAGCCCACCTTAGTCTTATCCGAAGAAAACTGGAGTGGACGAAAGGCAAAGAAAACCGTCAGGGTGTCCAAAAATTCCTTCATCTTTAAAGGATCTCCGGAATATCGAGGAATAGTAGCAGATACGGGTGGTATGTCCATTGATCAGGAAGACAAGACCTGTCGTAGCGCAGTGTTCTCTGCCCGTAACTGTTGTAACTCTTGGGCTTGTTGTTGGACAGTCTGTAACATAGCTTGAGCATTTTCTGACACCTCTCCCTGTGGATCTTCCATGGCGCTCTCGCAACGCAGAATCTTTTGGCGTTGCAATCTGTCACGTACTGCGCTGGACTTCTCACCTCTGGATTTCGGATTGGCGAATACACCAAGTCTTCTACAGGTCCTGGATGTTCTCAGAAAAGGGCAACCCCTTCTAGTAGTCACGGTGCCGCTTGACAGGCTACGCCAAAGCAGACCGTATCCTCCAGAAGGAGTCCCAGAGGGAAAAAACCCCAACACTGTGGAAAAAACCTCTAACAGGAACTCCTGAAGGAAAACAAGAAAAAACAGGACTTGACAACAGGAAACAAAAATAGGCAATATCCAGGGTACAAGGCAGGAAAAAAGGAACAGGCAAAAATATCCCAAGGCAAAAGCAGGAACAAAGAACAGGCAAAAATCTCCCAAGGCAAAAGCAGGAACAAAGAACAGGCAAAAATCTCCCAAGGAAAAAAAGCAGGAACAAAGAACAGGAGCGAACAGCACAACCAGAAGGAAGTGTTTGCAACGCAAGGAGGAACAAGACTGACTGTCTTATATACTGAGAAAAGGGAAGTGACATCACAGGAAAGGGAAGTAACACCATCTTGGATTGGGAAAAGCCCATAGACCAGTATAGGAAAAAGGTAGTAGTATAAAAGAAAAACAGAGCATGCTGGGACATAAACACGAAGAAGACAAGATGGACACAACATGGATAGGGACAGGCAAAAGGCCCAACAAAAAACCCACCACCAACAATAAAAGAAGAACAAAGGCTACAAGTAAGTGTAGTGCGACCGGGAGCGAAATATATGCTTCCCAGAAAGCACAGTCAAAAAACACGGAGAACGGTGCTCCGAATATCGGTAGCACGTTCCACCCGCGAGGACAGAAAGAGACGCTGTGTCAGAGCGCGGCGTTACAGTAGGATGGGCCAGACTCCTTCTCTCCAGGTATCTTTTTACAAACTAGGGGCCAGATGTAGCAAGCAGTTTTGCCCATTCTGTGTCTATGGGAAAATGTGTTCGTACATATGGCCCTAGATCGCCAACTTTAGGAATCTAGCCTGGGGTTAGTGGCAAATCTCTCATTCCTAAGGTTTCAGCATGTGCAGATGAATTCTCAACAAGGAACTGTTGTAATTCCTACAAGATAGTGACATGTTTATTTATGTCAAAAGGTGTTTGTCTCCACCGCACTAGGGCCATCAAGATCTGGGACATACATAGGTATCCCAAAAAGGGCTTCATAAGAGGTACGTTCTTCTAAAGACCTTCTGGGCAGATTATTTAGTGCACTCTGGACTCCATATAGGTGATGAAGCCAACTACAACCTGAACTTAATACTCCAGCTGTTAAGGATTGCTTTAAGTCTTGGTTTTTCTGCTCCACAATCATGTTTCCTTTGCCTCCAGGGCATTCAGGGACACCAGTTACTCATTGGTACTTAAGTTGTGAGTGAATTTCTCTCGCTGGTGCTTTAGCCTCATGTGTAATGGGATATTGAGGTTGGATCTGTGGAGTGGATCTTATTGGTATAACTTGGTAAGGAGAGTCCCGATCCCATCCCACATGGTTGATACCCAGCGCCAGTGCTTGCACCAATGCCCAGTCTGTGACTTAAGCTTTTTTTTACTGCATCCGGAACAAGGGCTTAGAAATAAGGCAAAATTACATCTTTCTCTTGTGGGTGTGTACACACACATTCAGGTAGATAATATTTTTCTGCCAATAAAATGTCATAACTTAGGCGGTCATTACAACATTGGCGGTAAAAGCTGCTTACCGCCGTGCAGAAGACCGCCAACACACCGCCGCGGCCGTGGAAATCGGCCACAGCTATTATGACCCACATTTCGGAATCCGGCAAAAGTCAGACACCCACACAAGTCCGCCACACCAAAGGTCAGTGATAAACCTGCGAAAACAAAACCTCGACCGTCACGCCAACAGAAATACGCCCACACTATCATGACACACGAATCCACGCGGCGGTCTTTCAACCGCGGTATTCCATTGGCGGTACACTCCGTCACGCTCAAAATACACACACTCTTACAAAACACAACAACATTGGACAATTCAAAATACACACACCTGATACACATACACACACCACTCCCACACACCCAATACAATATAAAACACACACCCACATCACCCAAAAAAAAACACGACAAAAAATTCTGAAAGAAGGCCAGAGAGAGACACCACCAGCAAGAACAACAGCATCCACAGGCACACAACAGCATCACCCACACAACTTCCACGCACATCACACAACAGACCACTACATATCACCACACTTATCACCACACACTCCACCCCACACATCACCCCGTGGCACGGCAAAGACACCCCAGGTTCTCGGAGGTAGAGGAAATCGTCTGGGTAGAGCCATAGCTATTCGGATCACAGGTGCAGCACACCTCAATTGCAAGGAAGATGGAGCTATGGCGAAGAATAGTGGACAGGGTCAACACAGTGGGACAGCACCCAAGAAATCGGAAGGACATCAGGAAGAGGTGGAACGACCTACGGGGGAAGGTGTGTTCTGTGGTCTCAAGACACCACCTGGCGGTTCAGCGGACTGGCGGCGGACCCCCACCTCCTCCCCCACAACTAACAACATGGGAGGAGCAGGTCTTGGCGATTCTGCCTCCTGAGGGCCTCGCAGGAGTAGGTGGAGGAATGGACTCTGGTAAGTCAAAGCTTTACTATTACATCCCCCACCCTACCTGCATGCTATCATATACCCCCACCCTCACCCCCAGCACCCCAACTCCTCACATATGTCCCAACATCACAAACCACACATCCCAAAACCAAGCTCTGCATGCAACAACAAAGCATGGACACCCATCACCAAAGCATGCCCACTGCACATACCCGTACACCCCCCTAAACCATCATCACACAAGCTCCCACACAGGAATGCTAGCACTGGGGTGCATGGTCACCCACCCATTGCACACCATTACACACACAGATTTAATAAAGATCCTTTTATACCCCTGCAGGACCCCTACCCAACGTCACCGGACAGGAGGGTCTACACATGTCCACACCACCAACAGAAGAGGCCCACAGTGATGACAGCACCTCTGTCCAACTGGAGCTAGATGACCAGCCCGGACCATTGGGGACCTCTGGACAGTCAGCTCCCCTCACACAGGCACAGGCCACCACAGACCTTCCCCCCTCTGGAAACACCAGCACAGCACCCACCCAGCGGGCCCATACCTCCGTCCCCAGGACACGTCAATCAGCAGTGTGTCCACCACTACAGGGAACCCAGGATAACCCACCACCCCAACAACAGGGACCTGGGGGCAGTGGTAGTGGGCACACGGTCCAGGGGACGGAGGCCCAGGAACACAGGGGAACTGGGAGGGCTGCTGTGCGACAGGGGGCGGACAGGCCAAGGGAACCCACTCTCCATGAGGCCCTCTCCTCCATCATGGGAGCCTACCACCACTCCCAGGAGACGATGGCAACGGTACTGGCCAAGTTTCAGGTGACCCAGCGCATGCAGGAGGAACAGTATATGGGCTTCAGGGAGGAACTCAGAACCATCAGCTCCACCCTGGGCACCATCGTAGGGGTGCTGAAGGAACTACTCAACACCAGGAGGGACACTGTGGCACTACAAGGGGCCCATGACACTAGCATGGACGATGAACTGCCCACCACCTCCGCCGGCGCTAGTGGACAGGACGCCCCGCCACAGGACCACCACACCAGCACCCCACCCCCTGCAGAGGGAGAACCATCCCGCAAACGGTCCCTGAGATCCAGGACAAAGACAGAGCATGATGCCAAGACCCCCGCCAAGAAATGAGACCACCCTGATTGTCATCCTACTGTCCCACTTTGTCACCCTGTCCATAATTAAACTGCCCCAGCTCCACTTCCTATGCCCATATGGGCAATGCACCTGTGAGACTAATAGACTGGACTCTGCCATGGACATTCCTCCGCCATCACCCCTCACCATTTCACTACCCCCTCCAATATTGAGCATTTAAATAAACACACCTAAAGCACAAAACGATCTGGCGTCTGTCTGTGATTTCGAAATAGTGTATTAGCAATTACAGTGCTAAAATGTTTTTAAAATAGTAATGTCAACATATCTATATCACACAGCTCTAGTCCATGAGGAATCTAAGCAGATTTAACACAGTGGGACCCACATCTGTGAAATCATAAGGGAAAGTGACAACTCAGTGACCATACACTGGGTGAAAATGACAGAGAGGAGAGAGGTAGTAGTGTTAAAGTACATGTAGTAGGCAGGTTTGTATTCCTACCTGTGTCTCACTGGAAATATTGCAGGATCACTGAGTCCCTGTTGTGCATGTCTTCTTCCTCTGCTTCCTCCTCATCACTGTCCACAGGCTCCACAGCTGCCACAACACCGCCATCTGGAGCATCCTCCTGCAGAAAAGGCACCTGTCGTCGCAAAGCCAAGTTGTGAAGCATACAGCAGGCCACGATGATCTGGCACACTTTATTTGGTGAGTAGAATAGGGATCCACTGTCATATGGAGGCACCTGAACCTGGCCTTCAGGAGGCCGAAGGTCCGCTCTATGACCCTCCTAGTTCACCCATGGGCCTCATTGTAGCGTTCCTCTGCCCTTGTCCTGGGATTCCTCACTGGGGTCAGTAGCCTAACCTGTAGGGATAACCCCAGACCCATACAAACATTCCCAATGACTTGCTTCCAGGTGCTCACCTAATAGTCACACACTGTGCCTCTGGAGTTGACCCATCACATAAGGGATGCTGCTATTCCGCAGGATGTAGGCGTCATGCACTGAGCCAGGGAACATGGCATTCACATGGGAGATGTACTGGTATGCCAAACATACCATCAGTACATTCATAGAATGATAACTCTTCTGGTTTCTGTACACCTGTTCACTCCTGTGGGGGGGACCAAAGCCACATGGGTCCCATCAATGGCACCTATGATGTTGGGGATATGTCCCAGGGCATAGAAATCACCTTTCACTGTAGGCAAATCCTCCACCTGAGGGAAAACGATGTAGCTCCGCATGTGTTTCAGAAGGGCAGACAACACTCTGGACAATACGTTGGAAAACATAGGCTGGGACATCCCTGATGCCATGGCCACTGTTGTCTGAAAAGACCCACTTGCAAGGAAATGGAGCACTGACAGCACCTGCACGTCAGGGGGGATTCCAGTCGGATGGCGGATTGGTGACATCAGGTCTGGCTCCAACTGGGTACATAGTTCCTGGATTGTGGCACGGGCAAGCCTATAGGTGATAATCAAATGTCGCTCCTCCATTGTCGACAGGTCTGCCAACGGTCGGCACACCGGAGGATGCCGCCATCTCCTCACATGTCCCAGCGGACGGTGCCTATGAAGGACAACAGCGAGCACGGAGTCAACCAACTCAGAGGTACGTACCCACAGTTTACACAGAACACCATCCATACACAAAAGGTGGCCTGTCTGTGTGTTGAGTCTAGGCCTAGGTCTGTGTGATGCAGTTGAAAATGAAGCCATGTGGGCCCCTGAAATGGCGGCTGCCTGACCTCTAAAGTGGGACAATGGGATGTGAGGTAACTGTGCTGGAGTTGTACACCGTTGCGGTAGGCGGTCGAAGACCGTGGCGCAATGCTGCATTGGTTAACACTGGACCCTATGGGTCCCAGGAGCCAATGACGATGTACGCCGGCGGTGACGGTACACACCGCTGCGGATGTGACCGCCATTTTCTATCTGTTCAATCACTCGATACCTGATCTTCGACAGGAGAGGACCTACACTGCAAGTGCTGCTGTGACCTTGGTCTGGAAGAGACAATGACACGCGCATTTGGGGAAAGGGCCCCTGCCTTCACATCAGAGGAGTTGGAGAAACTCGTGGACGGGGTCCTCCCCCAGTACAAGCTACTCTACGGTCCTCCAGACAAACAGGTAAGTACACAGGGTGCATGTTGTATGGGCTATGCTTGTGTGGAGAGGGCTGGATGTAAGAAGGAAGGGGGCAAAGTGCTGCGTGCATGAAAGACGGTGAATGCATGTGCCACATGGCAAGGGTAGGGATGGGGCCCAATCACTTTGACGGTGCAGTTGGTAATGACTTCTCTTTTTCCCCTGTACATTTCATGTAGGTCAGCGCCCACCAGAAGAAAGATATTTGGCGTGCCATCGCCAAGGACGTCCGGACCCTGGGGGTCTACCACAGACGGAGCACCCACTGCCGGAAAAGATGGGAGGACATTCGCCGCTGGAGCAAGAAGACGGTGGAGGCTCAGCTGGGGATGGCCTCCCAACGTGGGAGGGGTGCCCGTCGAACCATAACCCCCCTGATGTTCAGGATCCTGGCGGTGGCCTACCCGGAGTTGGTTGGGCGCTTGAGGGCATCACAGCAGACACAAGGGGGTGAGTACAGTCTCATTCTGCTGACTTTGCGTGCAGTGGAGGTGTCTGGGTGGGGGAGGAGGGCTGTGGGTTTCCCTAGGCCAGGGCGAGTTCCATAGGCAAGGCCCCTCCGTAAGGCAGGCCATGTGACACCCCACCCCACCTCTGTAGAGTGCCAAGCACAGCTATTCATGCCCCTGTGTCATCTATGTGTGCAGATGTCGTCCATAGCCTTGTAGGCCATTTCCCAGGAATGCAACAGTGGAGCCCAAGAGCGCAGCGTAGTGCAGGGGGCTTCTGTGTCTGTCGTGTCTGCCAACGGTAGTGGTAATCCATGCACTCAACATGTCTTTCTTCTGTCCCCCCCCCTTTTTGTGGTCTCCCTGTTCTTGTGTGCATTAGCATCATCAGGCGAAGGAGCAGTGGCACCGGAGCACGAGGGAGCTGCATCCCACATGGCCATGGAGGGTGACACTACGGAGTCTGAATTCAACAGTGGGACGGAGGGCGAGTGGAGCTCCACGGCGGGGACAAGAGCTGAGACCAGCGACACAGACTCGTCCTCTGATGGGAGCTCCCTTGTGGTGGCGGCAACATCTTTTCCCCCCGCATCTACAGGTACAGCCGCCACCCCCCCTACCAGCACCGCCCTCCCAGCAGCCCCTCAGCCTTTGCCCCGTGCCCGCTCACCCAGGAGGGTGGGCATCACCTTCGCCCCAGGCACCTCAGGCCCTGCCCCAGTCACCCCTGCTGCCCTCAGTGAGGAGGCCATTGACCTCCTCAGGTCCCTCACTGTTGGGCAGTCTACCATTTTAAATTCCATCCAGGGTGTAGAAAGGCAGTTGCAACAAACAAATGCATTCCTGGAGGGCATTCATTCTGGTCAGGTGGCCCTTCACCAAGCTTTTCAGACTCTGGCCTTAGCACTGATGGCAGCCATTGTCCCTGTCTCTAGCCTCCCCTCTCCAACTTCCTCCACCCCGACCCAATCCCCTGTACCTCTGCCTATCCCAAGCACACCATCAGACCAGCCTGCACACACCTCAACACACAAGGGAAGCTCAGGCAAACATAAGCACCACACATCCCACAGGCACTCATGCAAGCAACACACACATGCAGACACACCAACATCCACTGCCTCCACTGTGTCCCCCTCCTCATCGTCTCCCTCCTCCCTCCCAATCTCGTCTACACTCACACCTGCATGCACTACCTCTACAGCCACTACGTCCCTCACCAGCACACCCACCGGCACACCCCGCTCACGTTCAGTCACCACCCCCACTACCATTCACACGTCCCCTGTGTCCTCTCCAAGTGTGTCTGTGACGCCCCCTCCCAAGATACACAAACGCAGGCACACACCCACCCAACAGCCATCCACATCACGACAGCGTCCAGCGCATGCACCTTTACCAAAAGTCACCAAATGTACACCTCCTACTACCACCACCTCTTCCTCCACTCCCAAACCCCCTCCAGCTACCTGTCCCAGTGTGTCCGAAAAACGTTTCCTGTCCACCTTGACCTTTTTCCCCCACCTCGTCCATCTCATAGGTCCTGAAGTAGCACCTCAGCCACAACATCTCCGGGACCAGTGGTGCCTGTAGTCACCGGTATGTGGAGTGCACCGGCCACCAGGACAGCCAGTGTGGCACGGAGCCACAGCACAGACAGTCCCCCAACTGTGAAGCATCAGAAGTTGGCCAGTGCCCGGCGGGAGAGGGGGAAGACTCCAGCCACCAAAGCCGCTCCAAGGGGTCCTGTTGGGAGTGTGGAGTCAGCTGTGACACCTTCCAAGGTGGGGAAGGGCTACAAGAAACCCGGCAAGTCTGGGAAGAGCAGCACGGCAGAGAAGACTGCCATCATCCCTGCTGCCCAGGAGGCCACCACCAGCCCTAGCCCAGCTGCCCAGGAGGCCACCGCCAGTCCCAGCCCAGCTGCCCAGGAGGCCACCACCAGCCCTAGCCCAGCTGCCCAGGAGGCCACCGCCAGTCCCAGCCCAGCTGCCCAGGAGGCCACCGCAAGCCCCAGCCCAGCTGCCCAGGAGGCCACCGCCAGCCCCAGCCCAGCTGCCCAGGACGCCACCGCCAGCCCCAGCCCAGCTGCCCAGGACGCCACCGCCAGCCCCAGCCCAGCTGCCCAGGACGCCACAGCCATCCCCAGCCCAGCTGCCCAGGAGGCCACTGCCAGCACCAGCCTCGCTGGGCCATTAAGGACCGTCAGCACAAGCCCCACTGGGCCATGAAGGACCGCCAGCAAAAGGCCCGCTGGGCCATGAAGGACCGCCAGCACAAGCCCCGCTGGGCCATGAAGGACCGCCAGCACAAGCCCCGCTGGGCCATGAAGGACCGCCAGCACAGGCCCCGCTGGGCCATGAAGGACTGCCAGCAGCTGAGACCCTGCAATGTAGACCGCCATCTGAAGCACCGCTGAACAGGGCACCGCCATCTGAAGCACCGCTGAGCAGGGCACCGCCATCTCAAGCACCGCTGCACAGGGCACTGCCATCTCAAGCACCGCTGCACAGGGCACCACCATCTCAAGCACCGCTAGCCCATGAGCAGCAGGTGCACTGACGCAACTGGGTCCGTCACAGGGTGAGTGATGCACTCTGGGCACCAGTCCCCCTCCAGAACCAGTGGAGAGATCCATCCACTACCTCTGTCCTTAACAGGATGAAACACTCTGGGCACCAGTCCCCCTCCAGAACCAGTGGAGACTGTCATCCACTACCTCTGCCCTTAACAGGATGAAGCACTCTTGGCACCAGTCCCCCTCCAGAACCAGTGGAAAGATCCATCCACTACCTCTGTCCTTAACAGGATGAAGCACTCTGGGCACCAGTCCCCCTCCAGAACCAGTGGAGGCTGTCATCCACTACCTCTGTCCTTAACAGGATGAAGCACTCTGGGCACCAGTCCCCCTCCAGAACCAGTGGAGAGATCCATCCACTACCTCTGTCCTTAACAGGATGAAGCACTCTGGGCACCAGTCCCCCTCCAGAACCAGTGGAGACTGTCATCCACGACCTCTGTCCTTAGCAGGATGAAGCACTCTGGGCACCAGTACCCCTCCAGAACCAGTGGAGAGATCCATCCACTACCTCTGTCCTTAACAGGTTGAAGCACTCTGGGCACCAGTCCCCCTCCAGAACCACTGAGACTATCATCCACTTGAGAGACTGTGGCTTTGCAACCCCAGGATAGAACAGTGGGCAAGCCACCCACTGTAGAGACTTGAGAGACTGTGGCTTTGCACTCCCCAGGATATGGCAGTGGGCAAGCCACCCACTGTAGAGACTTGAGAGACTGTGACTTTGCACTCCTCAGGATATGGCAGTGGGCAAGCCACCCACTGTAGAGACTTGAGAGACTGTGGCTTTGCACTCCCCAGGATTGAACAGTGGGCAAGCTACCCACTGTAGAGACTTGAGAGACTGTGGCTTTGCACTCCCCAGGAATGAACAGTGGGCATGTGGCCCCCTCGTGGATTTGGCGTCGTGCACTCAAGCGGCTGAGGTGCCCCCCCTTTCCCTCCCCCTGAGGTGCCTGTTTTCTTGTTGTCTGATGCCCCTGCAGTGTTCTCTCCGTCATGGTCGGGGATCTTGTGTGGGCCTCGCCCATACCGTGTGGTCCCAGTGTTCCACGGACTTTCTTTGTGCAGTACCTGGACTACTATGCCTGGTATTTATTTTGTAAATTGTGTATATATATATTTCTGCCTACTTGTTTTTAATATATTCCGATGGTTACACTCATATTCTTTGGTCTTTGCATTCTTCCTGGGGGGCTTGGGGGGTGTAACTGTGATGTATTGATATGCATTAGTGTGTGTGTTGTGGTGGGTGAGGGTGGGGGTGTTGCATGTGTGTGTCTCTGTTTTTTGCCTCCCCTCTCCCCTGTGTCGTAGGTGCTGTACTCACTGTGATCTTCGCCGCCGGCGTTCGTGCTCCTGGTAGAGGAGCAGGAAAACTATTGAAGGGAGAATTTGGAGTTCCAGTTCCATGGTTTCCTCGTGAAGTGTGTAGAGGGGAGCGTTTTCCCTTTGAAATTCCTGTTTCCGCCGTGTTTTTATCTGTGGTGAATCCGCCCCCGAAAAGGTGGCGGATTGGCCTGTCATAATATTGTGGGCGGTACATTGTCTCCCGCCTGTCTGTTGTTTGTACCGCCGTGGCGGTCTGAGTGTTAAAGTGGCTGTCTTTGTTGGCGGTTTCCGCCACGGTCGTAATTGCAATTTTTTTACCATCTGCCTGTTGGCGGTCTTACCGCCGCTTTAACACCGTCCGCCAGCGTTGTAATGACCACCTTAATGTTTATCTTCCCCAGAAGAACAATTTGATGATGAGCTCAATGTCCCCTTCAATTTGAATTCTTAATTTGTAAACCCTATTGGTTGGGGAGAGGCACCTGTCCGCAGTTTCAACGTCAAGGAAGTTGTTAGTTTGTGTCACATCCAGAAGTTTTATAAGAGTCTGGTGAACTATTGTGACCTGTGCTGCGCTGTCTAGCAGAGTCACTGCCCAAGTCCCGTTCTTCAGTAATGTTCTCAATATGTATGGCATGTTTAGCCACAATTGCAGCAACCTTTTTCTTTCTGAATTGGGTTTTTGTTGTGGAAGATTCTATTACTTTTTAACCAAAACTTCAGATGAGCCTTGTGAGTCCATGCTCGGTTTCATGTATTTATTTCAGTTATCTGACCGCCCTAATTTCTCACTGCATTTGTCAGGTGAGTCCTGAAAGGCATGAGATGGGCAAGTGTCAGCATATTTGTATCTGTCAGGAGTTTTTGAAGTTTCCCTATACCTAATAATGTAGCGCTTTTCCTTGGTCTCCTATAGCAGAGATTCTCCCCTTTGTTTTTGTTTATTATTTTTCTGTTTATCCCAACATTTTTTTAAAACTCTCTTGTGCTTGTTTGGTACTGTCCTTATTGGATTTACCTGGTCAGCCACCCAGACTATCCCGACCTATGCTGGCATAAATCTTGGCGATAATCTAAGTCAGCTCTTGTTCCTGTTCCTATTGAGGAACATCCTGGAGCACCTAGCATACTGCCAATGCTAGTGCTTCCCCCTTAAGATTACTTAACATAATTGAGGACACTGTGGCAAAATTTCCCATTAATTGCATTCCCAAATCCAGGGCAGGGGCAGCCCGTATTCATCTTGAATTTGTTTTAACACTTCCAGAGAATTTTCAGGTGTTGGTGTACTGTGTGTGTTAGTGTAAATTGTAGCAAATACTGCACCCCAAGTGACACACTTATCTACTGAGGGAACCATCCTGTAGGGCAAGCACACAGTGAGAGCTCTGTTTGTCGTGGGGTCCCGTATGGGGAAACACTGCTTCCACGTGTTTATTTTTTGTGATAGCCAAAATGGAATTTCTTCACATATGGTGAGTACCTTACTCATTATTGAATGCACAGTTACAGGATTTACCCTGCTTTTAGGCAGATGTGGTGCTGCAGCATCCCTCGCTGTGGAGGTGTTTAAAGTCTGTATTACAAATTGTATTAAGCGTCTGTATATATCTACTACGTAATTGTGTAGGAGGCATACATGTACTACTGCCATATTTGCTACATTAGGATGTGGTGTATATTTGGCTAGTTCTGACCACGTATGTGCTTAATTACTTACGGCACATAATCTGATGTTGTGTATAACATTTGGGAGGGCACCTTCAAACCAATTTTGGTGTTCTTGATAAGAGAGTGGTATTTCTACATATGCATAAGCTCTATATTCTGCAGGTGTGTTTGCTCTTGTGTAATTGTGGAAAAAGTGTGTGTTTCCATCTGCTGCTGGAAAAAGTGACCCAGTAATAGAAAATGTCTGTTCTGTATGCTTTGTGTGCCTTTACCACAAACATAACATCACCACCTTCTTCAGTGAGCCCATTAGCTAATAGATGTTGTGTGAGAGGTTGTCTCATGTTTACTGGAATTGTTTACCCGTTGAGGGTCTGCAATATTTTAAAATGGTAGTGTCACATTGGTTCCCATTATCCTAATGAGACTACTGAATTTGGGCGGCAGAATCACTTGTATTACCGGGGACTGAGTCTGAAATCACACCAGGTGACACCTGCTGGCCTAATCCGGGTAATGTTCCTGCTAACTAGCAGTGCCTCATCTCTACCCAAGAGCAAGAATGATTGGGCAACCGGGCGGATGTACACAAATTACTCCTTGGAGAAATTGTGGTCACTCAGATCTCATCTGTTTCTCTCTGTTACATTAGTCTCACATATGCAAGGACAATCAGAGGCAGAGTATAGTTCAATAACGTTTATTGAAGTAACTGCAGCTTAGATAATAAAGCATGTATTGCAATAACTAGGACGATGAAGCATGACAGGATTAAAATTGTGACAAAGAGAGTAAAACACAAAAATAACCCTACCATATTGTCACTACTGTTTTTTTAGAATAGTTCCTACCTAGACTATGTTAGAGCACAGCATGTTAAGCTCCAATTCTGCCCTTCAGGTTTCCCTGAGAAGACATCATCCCTCATACCTGTGCAAGAGGCCTGTAGTCTACATAAGCAGCTGCAGCGAAGCACTCAGCAATCAGCACACACCTGTGGTCATCTGGATGGAATCTCCCTCTAATGTACATGGGTCAAAGTAGTGTTTTAATAATAAAAAAGCTGATGTTCCAAGAATGGATCCCCACGTAAGAGTGTGCATGTTTCTGTGAACAATAGTGGCAAACCGTACCACTTTTGCCGGCAACCTATCTTACTGCAGCCTTGAGAAAAGCACAGAGTGAAAGAAATGCCTTGTGCAGTGCTGGCCTAGGCGAAGAACAGCTATATAGAGAAAATAAAGCAAGACCTCAAATGTGGCTATTGTTAAAATAATATGAATCAAACATATCTAGCTTAAAGTGCACAGTGGCAGGCCTAGTTTGCTAAAATAACATGTCTACAATTATAGCTAAAATGGCTACACAACACCCTTCCCTTGCCCGTTCAATTGTGGTTCAAAACCTAATTATATATAAAAGCTACTAAAATTCATTCTACAGCATATATATGGGTATGTCAATAATGACAAGTTAAAAGGACGCTTGAGCATGTATTAAAAGGACAATTTGAAATGTTAAGTGTGGGGTCAAAAAAACAAAACGGAATTTCAAAAGTCAGAGTCATTTTGGAAGTTGCCAATTAAATCCAAGATGATTGAAGACAGGAGATGGCCCAATATGGCAGGTGGTAAATTAGGAAGTTCATCACCAAGGAAAACCAAGGAGCATTTGTGTACCAAAGCCTGAGCTCCAGCCACGCAGGAGCATTCCGTGGTGTTCCCAACAGTGAGTTTAGAGCTGCATGATCCACAAAGGGCAACTCATAAACAGCTTCCCGTAGCAAATGCACCCTCAACGCGCATGTCAGTGAGAACATCAACAGATCAGCGTCCAATGAAAGCAAGCGCTGCGTAGAAAGACAAACTTTCAGTGCATGTTCAGACGAGCACCGAAACACAGGCTGCACACAATACAAAACCCATCTGAATAATAGAGACCAGACACACTCCATTCGATCCAGGAGTGATGCTCCAAAGTACTGCATCATGCGTTCACGACACAGCTGCACTGGTGGAAGCACTTTCAGTCCTCCTTGTTGCAGCGGGACAGACATTGTGCAGAAAAAGTAGCAATAGCAAAATGCTACCTATCATAGCCAAAGTTATCGGAAATCCCCCAAAATACTGCAGAATATTGAGTGGATGGCTGAAGGTATTAAGCCGAATAGAGAGGAGAAGGTGTGAAGGAAACCAGAACCAACAGCCTTAAAGAAATTTGTGATTCCAGTAGTCCTGGACGCATTAAACATTCGACCCACAAGTTCACTAAAGTGTGTTGGAAAGTTAGTACTTAAAAGGGACTGTATCTCTGCTGATGACCTTGCAGCCTGAAGCACTTAGGTCTTGCGTGCAGGTGTGAGCATCACATGTTTTTGAAAAAATAAAGCCTTGAGTCTGCTCAACTTGTCAGAATTCACATTTGAAGTAGCGATATGGGACCAAATCTCAGCTACTACCCTCTGTCGTGTAGGCAGAAAATGTCCATTCCCGCAGCATGTAACAATCTTAGAGACTGGAACAACATAAACTATTCTGGCTCGCATCCCACAACAGCTCTCACTATTGAGGAGGACATAGCTGCCATTCAAGAGAACCTAGAATACAGGTGTAATTTTGGGGACTGGGACTCCCTTCAGATAACAAGCCAAGTTTGCTGCCAAAGCATTACATTCCCCGTGCAAGGACAGCTGTTTACAAACCATTGAATGGCTGACAGAAGTCTCTCATTCACTACCGCTAAGAAAGACCTCTTTTATTCCACTAAGACATTTGTACGAGAAGGGTAGTTCCCACACCTCATAGCTGTAACTATCTCCTAGCCTTTCATATCTTCCCACTGGAATGTGTTTTAAGCAGGATGTGAATTGAAGTGTTGAAATAGGCAGATTAATGACCCCGTGTATTAACAATTCAGCAGATGGTATTTCAGCCACAGTAAAAGGCAATTTTTCTAATTTTGCAATATTTAACATGACATAAGTCGCTTCTTTCTTAGCCATTAGTTGTTGTCGCATTAAATTAAATGTGGAAAATATGTCCCTTGCACTAACGTGTTGCCAGGGAATGCGACCTGCCTTTAGTGTTTCTAGTGTCAACCTAACTGCATAATGGGCCTTAGTTGATTCTGTCCGTGGTGTAAAGAGGACATTTCCCTTTGTATTATGTCTAATGCAGAAGAAACAATGTTGTTTTAAGTGTATATCCGGCCGGACAGGGTATTAATCCCATTATCTACAGCAGCTAATGCCTTCTTTACATTTTCCTGATCTATTTGCCTTAACCGAGCAGCAGCTTCTTGTTGAGAAAGCTTCCAAATTTCATTATAGACTGCATAAAAGAAGCGCTTTCTGCGTTTTCTGGAGCCTAACAGGAAATCCTGTAAGTCAGTATTATTAGGCAGGAGACTGAGGTGTTCTGTAACAGCATCTAGTGAGGAACTCTTCAACCATTGCTGGCATGGTTTTCCTACACTGAATGTTGTTACTATACCCGCATTTTCAGATGACACATAGCAAGGGTCAGGCCTGCTTGTTCTAAAACCCCCCGTGGAGTTTATAAAACGTTTATGAAACCCATTGGTATCTATTGGCCACAATAACCACCCACTGGGACACCAAAGTGAAGCATTAAACGTGCCATTTTGGACCCATTCATCGAGCTGATATTCTGTTGTATTGATACACTTTTGCCATTTGTAAAATTTGCAGGGGCAGGAATACTGAGCACATTCAAATCCTTAATTTATGCTAAGCCTAAACAGCTTGTCTGTTGTACAGTTTCATTTAAAAATAACATTTGAACAGGTATCTGGCATGCTCTAAATAAAGCTTCCTTTCCCCCTTAATTGCCAATTTTTTGTTGCCCACACACTTTTTAAGTCAATCGACTTCAACCAATATTTATAGCATTCCATGGCCAACCAGGAAACAAAGGAATCCGAATAAATGAATTTTGTTTCTGTCAATAATATATGTACATTTTCCATAAGAGGCTATTTGAAATAATACAACTGAGCATTTTTAACATTGTGCCCAGAAAAATATGTACATTTTTCTGAATATGTTTTAGAACTCCCTTGTGGTGGAGTCGAACAATGTTCCCATTGTGTGTAATAAAAAATAGTCTTTGGGGTACTTGCTCTGTGAATGAAATGGTGTCCACAATAATTTTAGCAAAACTTCCCACCATAATTCTCTTTGGATTGATAAACATCCTCACTTTCAAAAACAGTAAAATACTGCAATTCAGTCATCATAGAATCAACTGTTTTCACATCCCAGTCATCAGAAACAACTCTGGGTATTATTACATAATTCAGAGAAAGTTTAAACACATATGGTATTTGAATGACCTCCGTCGGGCCGTATATATCAAATGTGACTTTATCCCAAACAATCCATCAGGAATTGGTATAGCGGAAATGTTCACAAAAGACAAGTTTCTGTGGACTTCGTGAGAAGAAAAATTGGGTTTTAGGACCTCATCCACTAGTTTAACTGTTGATCTTTCAGGAAGGTAATGACCATGTATCAGTAGAAGGAAAGTAATAACAAAGCCAATCCAAAGGAGGAAAGCTAATATAGTCAAAGAAAGCCACAGATAGTTCCATGGAAAAAGAAAGTAATTTGTTTTAAGCCAATTTATCAGCTTACGTGTTTTTGGCAGTTCAGGTGTAGAAGAGGCAAATGAGTCCAAAAAGGTGTCATTGATGTCGGCAAAGTATCCAGAAGCAGTTAATACAAAAACTGGAGCTGTACTTGAAGGAGGAGAACTGGTAGGAGTCTCCAGCGGTGGTCAATGTAAATGACACCACCTGTTTGTGTAGAAGTCAAATCAAATCGATCAGCAATTTCCTTTTTGCTTGTT
Source organism: Pleurodeles waltl (assembly GCF_031143425.1). NCBI lineage: Eukaryota > Metazoa > Chordata > Amphibia > Caudata > Salamandridae > Pleurodeles > Pleurodeles waltl. Next base: position 310,691,514 of record NC_090439.1, read on the forward strand.
GTAATAGATGTTAGTGGAACTAATGCAAGATCACTTCCCACCCTCCCCAAGCTGGGAGAGGTATCAGCGTTGCTGCTTAAGACCTGTATAGCAGTGGTCTCCAAACTTTTTAATACCTTGCCTCCCAGTTGAAAAATAAAAATCATTGGGCCCCCCCCTTCAGAATTTTTCACAATTATTTTATAAAGATGCCAATGTTTAAATATGTCTAGACCTATTTAAACATTGCAGTTAAGTACTGTTACCTTTATAAAAATGCAATAATATGCTTCTGCTTAAAACAAAGCCCTGTTATCTGTATAATGCTTCTTTTGGCCAGAGCCGGGCGCCCCCCTTCGGATCACTTGAGGCCCCCCAGTTTGAAGACCTCTGCTGCAGAGAGACATCTTGATCAGTAGTGAGAGTGATTCGGGTACTACTGGTTGTTCCTCTTGGTCTGCGGTGCAGGATCGGCCACATGGTGTAACTTGACATTATCGATGGAGACAAAGCGGTTTTCTATAGAACCAGGCAGTGGTGGTAGGATGACAGTTCTGGTACCCTGTATTCCCAGGACTGGGACCGTTGCACAATAGGAAGGACCAAACTCATTTTTCACAGCAACGTTTTCACGTACTAGATCCTCAACCTTTGGAATCGAGACGGTAGATGTTCTTGGTACATCCTTAATTCCTATGGAGGCAGCACTGGCAGAAGCGTTGTTGTCACAGAACTGTTGTCATTCCTGCAAGACAGTGACATGTTCATTTATGTCAAAAGGTGTTTCTGCCGCCTCCACTCCAGGACCATCAAGATCTGGAACATAAATTTGAGGTCCAAACAGGCACTTGTATGAAGTATGACCCCCCCACCAGGGACCTTCGAGGCAGATTATTAAGTGCTCTCTGGACTCCATAGAGGTGATTAAGCCAACTACGACCCGTACCTAATACTCAGACTGTTAAGGATTGCTTTAAATCTCTGTTTTGTAGCTCCACAACACTATTTCCCTTGGGGTGAAATGGAGACGAGTAATGGAGTTGGACCCCTAATGAAGCCATAGCGCCCCTGAATGCCCTTGAGGCGAAAGCAGGGCCCTAGTCCGAGTGGAAAGTCACTACTGCATATGTGCCGATAAAGACTTGCAAATCTTTAATAACAGTCGGAGCGTCAGCTGAGCATTGTGGCCACACCAACAGAAATCTGGAGCAGAAGTCAACAGCGACTAAGATGTATTTGTATGCACTGTCCGGTGTTAGGGGACCACAATAGTCCAAGTACACACATTGTAATGTTTTTTTTTTATTAGGAGTGGTGTCTGCAGTGGTCGTTTGACGGTGGACCCCTTAATTTGTTGGCAGATATCACAACAAAATACATACTGCTTGGTCTGTTTGTAAAGACCTGGCCACCAATAACGAGCTTCTAATAATGATATTGTAGCTGCCACACCAGCATGGGCAGAGGCAATCCCCTCTTGTGCTTCTTTAATCAACTCTGGTCTTAGGTCTTTATTGGGAACTACCCGAACTCCCACGCCTGGTATTTTCACTTCTGCGTCTAAGAAGCCTCCCATTCGGTAGGAATATTTAGCAGGAAATGCTTTTGGTAAAGGAGTGCCTTCAGCCATGGCTTTCATGGCAGCCATTATGTCATCATCCGGTTTCGTCCTAGAATGAGTTACTACAGCAACAGAAGCTGTAGCTACTGCTGATTTGGTTGCTTTGTCAGCCAGCGTATTTCCAGCAACGTGTATTCCAATGCGCTGGTGTCCAAGTGTATGTACAACATGGACATTTGGTAGCGTTTCCTTCAGATCTGCCACTTTCCCGCACAGAAGTCTGTGTTTGCTGGTGTTAACTGTGGAATCTCTGAACCCATTTTGGCGCCAGTAATGCAGATATTCATTGAAGGACTGGACACAATAATACGAATCACAGACAGTCAGTGTTAGCTGTGCGGGATCTGTATGTTCCAGTGCCATCACCAGAGCATTTAGCTCTGCTAGTTGTGCAGTGCAATCCCCTAGGGTTTGCGTGAAGGTATGTTGTGGATAAAACGTATTACCCTCCACGTAGCCACTTACGACTGCGCAAGCAGCGGAGTATTGATGCTTTGTGCCTATTGCAGGTTGTGCTGAGCCATCAGTGTACATGACTATTTGATATTGATCAATAGGCAATGTATTTACCGGAACTGGGTATTCTAGTTCATACTGCTAAAATTCTTGAGTTTGTAACTTTGGGTCGAAGATATAGTCAACATCAGTGGGTGTCAGAGACGTTGCCCATTGGATCCAACGTGGATGGAATGCCTTAGCATTTGGAACGCTGGCTTTGGTAACAGCCGCGAGGGCTGGGATTGGAAATACAACAATAATGTGTTTCCCCTGGACTAGTGGTTCCCTTTAATGACAGCCATCTGAACAGCAGTGAGAATTTTCTTGGTGGGAGCAAAGCGTTATTCTGCTGCTGAGTAAAAATGTGATTTGTGTGCAATCGGGACTGTCTCACCCTCATTGAATGTTACATAGGTGAAACCAATGGCACCAGCAATTATTCTGATGACCAGATGTTTTTTTATTGCCCATTGTGTGTAGATGTAGTGCGGCAAGCATTTCTGTTTGCAAAGGCTTGAGAATCCGCGTGTGTTCGACTGTCCAGAATTTACTGAAAAAGTCAGGACGTATTAAGTCATATAAAGGTTTAATGCGTGATTTGTAATCTGGAATGTATGTTATGCCAAAATTTAGGAAACCCAATAGGGATTGTAGTTTTTTAATAGTATTTGGAGGTTGTAAGTATGTGCATTTTTCTAAGAATTGTGGTGCTAAGCTCTTTCCTTCACTTGATAGTTTGTATGCCAGAAACAGGACGCTAAGGAAGGCTATTTTTGTTTTGTTGAAGTTTAATTTATAGCCAAATTCGGCAAATCCCACAACAATGCGGGATACCTGTCTTAGATGTTGCAGTAATTCATCATCCGTGAGGTAGATATCATCTACAGAGGACAATGCTTTAGGGTCAATGTCATGCAATATTGAAGTTACACGAGCTGCAAACAGTCCTGAACTGTTCTTGTACCCCTGTGGTAAACAACAGATTTTTTTTCTGGGAGCCTACTGTATTGAAACTTAAGTCTCTACTGTCAGGCGCTATATTTTGGCAGAAAAAAACATTGGAAATGCCAAGTGTTGTTTTGTATTTTTTGCTCACTATGTTGTTCATAAGTGCTGTGCTGTGAGAGTTTAGTATAGCGTATGTGCGTGTATGACTGTTTAAGTGTCTGTAATCTAAGACTATTCTGCATGAATGGTCCGTTTTTTTCTACAGGGAATAAAGGATTATTCATAGGTGAGACACAGGGTTTGATTACGCTCTGGTACTCCAGTTGTGTGAGGATGTCCCTCACGAGTGCTTTAGCATCATGTTTTATTGGGTATTGGGGTTGAGGTTTGGGTTGATGTTTAATATGAATTACATGATAGGGGGAATCTTTATCCCACCCTTCATGGTTGCGATATAACGTGGGTGCCTGCTCCAATGCCCAGTCAATGGCGTAGGATTCTGCGAGCTCATCAAGAACAAGGGGTGAAAAAGAAGGTTTGATAACCTCTTCCCCATATCGCCAAGTACGGACATATTCAGGTGGCCAATCCCATTTGGCCAGTAGAATATCCTATATGTTTATTACGCGGTCCCAAAAGATTGCGTTGATTATGCGTTCAATGACTCCTTCTAACTGTAACGTTACTTTGTACACCCAAAGGAAACACGCATGTCCGCAGTTTCAACTTGTAAGAAGTCATCAGTTGCTTTCACCTCCAGATGCTCTTGAAGATTCCGGTGAATTATTGTGACCTCTAATGCGCTGCCTAGCAAAGGTAGTGCCCACGTCTTGTTTTTCAATAGAGCACTCTTCTTGAGTGGCATAACGAATCACAACTGCAAGAGATAGAGATACTCAGAAGATCTGTTAAGTAGGTGCCTGACCAATGTTGGTGGTGCCATATTGTAGGACTCTTACCATGGAGGTAAGACTGCTTGCTTTGGGTGGCAGCATCACCGTGTGTGAGTGACTAAGTCAGTCCCACACCGACTGAAAGCTGTCAACCTTACCTTCCCGGATAGCTAATAGCACCTCACCCAAGTCTAAAAAGTGAAGGTGATTTGTAACAACCTAAAAACATGATATTCTGACTTTTCAGGAAAATCATGTTGGAAAAAATTGTTCCCCTTTCTCTCATTTGCACAGTCTCACACATGCAAAGACAAATATAGGAATGTAGGATATGGTTCAATACATTTATTGAAGAAACTGTGTTCCATGATAAAAGACATGAGCTGTAATTATTAGGAAGATGAAACATAACACAGTGATGATTGTGACCATTAGAGTGAAGCAGATAAACAGTCCCAACATCCTGACATAATCATGAGTCTAAGGATTCCTACCTACACCTCTAGCATCCAACATGAGAGCAGTGTTAGCCCTTCTGCCCGTACTAGTGTATGGAAAGAGCCCTGAATCCTATACATGGAGGTAAGCAGGGGTCTGCCTGTTGGTTTGCTGGCAGTCCTCTTGGTTGGCTGGAAAGACTAGATCAACAAAGCTGCGATGAAGTGGCACACAGTGTAGGATGGCTGGCTGGAATGCCCCCTCAGACCTTCTTCAGCATGTGTGGTGGATATATAACAAAATGTATTGTGTTCTGAGAACAGGCCTGACGTGATAATATGTCTATGACTAGAAGATTGACTCCGTAACTCTTGGACTGGCAATACTAAGTAAATTATCATGTGCAAAGACAGGCTTGAGCAGAGCACAGAATTATATGTCATGCAAAGGAACTGACAACAATGCTTTCACAGAAAGACATCCGATTGAAATATAAAAACAAGCCTGCTGAAATTCAAGACATGCTAAAATATAATAAAATGCATAAAAAAATTCAATGTGTACGTAGCTAAAAGGGCACAGGCTGCAGGTCTGAAGCTAAAATAAAGAGCCCAATCTAAGCGCTGAAAGGAACCCACGACGGAGGTGTGAGTTTAAAAGCTTTATTTATCAGTCTTCTCATTAGTGCATCTTTATTGAGATCAGGATATGAGATTATCAATCATTATTCAATGAATCAAAATATGCAATCAGTATATCAGAATAAGAGCTTTAAGCTTGTTAAATTAAAGAAAGAATCTCTATTCTAAGACTAAAAATTGTTTTGGGAAGAATGAGAAAAAGGTGTCAGTCAGAGCCCATAAATAGCTCCAATTAGAAAGGTCAAAACATAAAGGGGCATATTTATACTCTGTTTGCGCCGGAATTGCGTTGTTTTTTTTGACGCAATTCCGACGCAAAACTAACTCCATATTTATACTTTGGCGTTAGACGCGTCTAGCGCCAAAGTCCATGGAGTTTGCGTCATTTTTTAGCGTGGACACCCACTTTGCGTTAATGATATGCAAGGTAGGCGTTCCCATCTAAAAAATTGACTCCGAGGCATGTGTGCCGTATTTACACTCCTGGGCAAAATTCACTCCCGGGAGTGGGCGGGTCAAAAAAAATGACGTTCGGCTGCTTTTGCGTCGTTTTTTAGCGCCTGGTCAGGGCAGGCGTTAAGGGACCTGTGGGCTCGGAAGGAGCCCAGAGGTGCCCTCCCAAGCCCCCAGGGACACCCCCTGCCACCCTTGCCCACCCCAGGAGGACACCCAAGGCTGGAGGGACCCATCCCAGGGACATTAAGGTAAGTTCAGGTAAGTTTATTTTTTTATTTTTTTTGTGGCATAGGGGGGCCTGATTTGTGCCCCCCTACATGCCACTATGCTCAATGACCATGCCCAGGGGACATAAGTCCCCTGGGCATGGCCATTGGGCAAGGGGGCATGACTCCTGTCTTTGCTAAGACAGGAGTCATTTCAATGGGGGTTGGGAGTCGAAAAAAATGGCGCAAATCGGGTTGAGGCGAAAAATTTGCCTCAGCCTGACTTGCCCTATTTTTTAGCGCCCAAGCTCCATATCCCCCTACGCCGGCGCTGCCTGGTGTACGTCGTTTTTTTTCACGCACTACAGGCAGCGCCGGCGGCTAACGCCGGCTAACATCATTGAATAAATACGGCGCCCGCATGGCGCTTCAGAATGGCGTTAGCCGGTGCTAATTTTTTTGACGCAATACTGCGTTAGCGCAGTTTTGCGTCAAAAAGTACAAATATGGCCCAAAGTTTCAGAGTCAAATATCAGTTATCAATCGAAGCAGAACTTCCTATAAAGGGATGTTCAAGAAAATCAGTAGAGCTCAGAGCAGCATAGATTCATCAAGGGAAAGTGCAATGATGAGCAATGAAGTAACCTACTCTAGGAACACACATTAATATAGTTATCATAATCTAAACTTTTGCAACATGTTTCTTCTTCCTTCTCCAGTCAGCCAATCATCTTTTGACATCTTCATGGGAAAAGGAACACTTTATCCTCTTCCAACCAGGGATACAATAGTCCACTGACAACAATGTTCATGTGAATCCCTTTTATCAACTACTTTGTATAAATTCACAAGGATTCTCATCATTTACTTTACTTATGGAAATTACAATTTCATGTTTAAGCTTCTACATCACCTCACTAAAAGATAAGTTACTTAATCATTCAGTAAACAAGGTTTTTCTATGTTAGTAAACATTTTACAGAGTTTACCTAAAACATTGCACTCTATGAAAAATATGCCTACTGGAAAGTCAAAACTAACTTCTTTTACATTAAGGCTTTGCTCTCCAAACATGTCAACTTGTCAGAAATTAAACATTTCACATTCTTCAACCAAGGTCAGTTTTACAGAAAATGCTGCTTCAGCAAGTCAAGTCTAATATGTATAAATGTGGTAGCCTACTGCATTTCCTGGAATTTAAAAGCATTTTTTGTTAATTCTGCACTTTGTTGCACTAGTTTTCAATATTATAGACCACTCTATCACTGTACACCACCTTATATATGAGATGCTCCTGCTACATTGAAAATTTACTATGTATAGTGTTTCACTGCTCCTTAGAGGAAGTGTCAAACTACACCAGATATTTTAAAGTCTATTAAATGCATAACTAATCCATACAGCCAGAGCATCACAAAGAAATAGAAACCAAGTCATTCAAATATCTCCAGTGACACACAAAGTGTAGTCCAAACATGTTAGGAGAGCCAGCCACTGACTGATGCGCTTTTTTCATGATAGTTGAGACTTAATTGCAATGTGGAGAACAAATAACCTCAATCTGTGTGTCACTAAGGGGTAGAAACAAACATCTGTAAGTGCCGCAAGGACAAAATTATTAAGAAAACCCATCAGAAGAGAAGCAATGCTGTAAACACACATGCAGTGCTTGAAATGGGCAGGTACTGTCCAAAACTGAGTACCGGTACTTTTTTTATTTGGAGAGGGAGAGTACCTGCACTTCTCAAGAAAATCGTAATACTTTTAATTGGAGAGTACCAGTACTTCTTAGAAAGAAGCAGGTACTTTGGTACAGAGTACATGCACTTCTATTTTTCCATTTCAAGCACTGCTCACATGCAACATGAAAGTAACAGAGCTCACAACCCCAGTGAAGACACAAAGAACAGTCCTATAAGCAGTGCTTTAAATGGGCCGGTACTCTCCGGTACTGAGTACCAGCACTTTTTTATTTTGAGAGGGAGAGTACTGGCATATCTCAAGAAAAACGTAATACTTTTAATTGGAGAGTACCGGCACTTCTCAAAAACAAGCAGGTACTCTATTACAGAGTACCTGCACTTTTATTTTTCCATTTAAAGCACTGCCTATAAGCCTGTATCTTGCACAAAGGCAAACAAATCTCTTATATACTTAAAACAGAAAATATTAAGCAATTTCCGAATATCCTGGATTAAAAGGAATGTGTGATACTGCAGCATAAAATATTTGTATACGTGTATGTGTTTATGCATCATTAACTGTGCATATGCTTTTTTTACACACAATTTCACATCTATAGACTTAATTAATACAGTTGTTTTTGAAACTAGTTTTTATGATGTGTTGAAATTTATTTATTGAATAAAGGAGGGATAGAGCCTGGCTGCAGACAAGATGGCCGAGTCTCTGTGAGGAGCTCCTTCGCCGAGCACACCTTTGCTCCGTGCTGTGTCTCTGGGTACTTTCCACCTCCTACTGCTGTTGGGGTCCGACCCAGACACACTGTGGCAAAGATTGCATGGCCTGCTGACCTTCCAACACAATCCTGCCATTTCTGAGATCTGTGAGACATGATGGCTTCTGGGCTGACATACTGAAACTGCGTCAGGAGATGCAACCTGATGCGGTGTTTCTGTACCTGGTGCTACTTGAAGGGGCCTGCTTCTCCCCCCACCACTTTCCACCACTGCTCCTGCCGGAACTGGGAGCCACCTGAACTTCTCCAGCTGGCACAGTATGCACACCGACGACCTCGACCAACCTGAAAAAGACAAACTTGGTAAAGCAACTGTGTCAGGCATTTCCGCGCTGGGCTGACGAGGAGCAAAGCCCAATGATGAAGCATGTCAACCAAACGGTGAGTGAGGGCTCTTGTTCCTGATTTAGGATACCCACAGGGACCTTCTGATCTTTCCCAGATTGGGATTTGATCTACCATCTTTACTGTGGAATTGTGCATTCATTGTTTTGTGATTTATATGGGAGTACTATGCACAGGACCATTCTCTTCTAAGAATCTCCCACTACACAGGCCCTCCTAGTTTTTTTGTTTTTACACTATGATGGGCTGGCACTAGGATGGGAGGCCTGCTTCTTCCGAGTTTGTATATCTATCACTTGACACACCATCTCTCACAACTATCCCAACTGCTTTTGCAGATGACACAGGGTGGCCGTTTCTGGGTACCCAATGAGAGCGCTGCACAGCGAGGCCCACTTCGATTGGGCTTGTTATACACTGCCACTCGTCAACACGCTCATGACTGTCCCCTAGGGCCTACGGTGAAAGCGATGTGGTAGACCTGAAAAGAGGCGCATGGGCTATTAGAAATGACCGACAGTTACAAAGGGATACCTCTGTGGTCCAATTCTGGTATTCAGATAATGCGGCAGATGTTTTGCTGGCCAGTATAGGACCAGGCAGGTCTTCAGACAAGCAGAGACGTTGATGGTGCTGATGGTTCGCTCCTGTCCTTTGAGGTATTGTGCTCAGTTCATGGCCTCCCTCGTTCCCCAAATTTGGCTGTACTGCTAACTGCGTCACTATCTAACCAGTGCTAGAGCGGTCCGGAGTAATAATTTTACATGTGTTCGGACGCTCTTTAGGCCGATGAATCTTTTGACTAAGTGGGAACTCTCTGTACTCTTAATCGATCAGTCACATCAAATCAATAATCAATAACGAACATAAGCAACACCTTGGACAACATAACACTTTACAATTAATCCAGAATACATCTCGGCGAACCCTGACCTTTCAGTCAGGAATAACCACACCAGTTTATTGCAAAGTTAGTGAATTTTATTTCCCTATATTAACAAAGCTAGCACAATATAAATGTGTCTCAACACCAAATGATAAACATATATGAACATTAATAGCTGTCCATAACGTCGAAACAAGTGTAATCTATGTAGCATTTGAATCACCAGGCATTCGATAATAGCAATGCAAATCACTAATACGATAATCTGTAATGAACTAATGGCATACATTTAGTCAGCATAACAAGATCTCAAATTGCATCGTGCGACATATGGAATCCTCGTCTAACCTCAAATTGGCATCGGCATGTGGGACTTCATGCAAAAACAATTTAGCAACATTAATTTAGAAAACTCCTAACTAGGGCTCTTACCAAAATCAGCAGTTGGTTACCTAAAAGAAACGCAATGCAATTTTACAATTTCCTTTCATATTTACCAATTACGATCAGCATACAAGGAAGTCTTCGTCCCACAGGTACCGTTCTTCGATCAGCATGGGTACCGTTTCGATCGGCATGGGACGGGGCGAAGGGGCAGGGGTGGACGGGGCAATTGCCTCACGGCGGCAAGGTAAACTACTACTTCATGCAAAGGGATCAAAGTTAAAGTCTCTAGGGCAAGAATCATCAAAGTCTCTTTCAAAATGGCGTCGCAGCAAAGTGGGCCATAATAGCTACGAAGTCAAAATGGCGTAGTGTCCGGGTAATGGCCGTAATGATCTAATTTCTTCTCGTGCACCTGGTTTTTATAGACAACAGTTCAAATCCAGTAGGGTCTTCCATTGGAGGGTTCATAGGTTAGCTTCAAATTGACCAATCAAAAACGACAGTTCTCAAGCTTTTACTTAAGCATACATTATCCTTGGAGATGGGTACGCAAATCGCAACATTGTCTCCCAATTAGCTCACTTTCAGAGCCTCCATTGTCCGCACCTGCAAGTCGACCTTGAATTAAAGAGAAAATATGCCAGGCTGGCACTAACTTTAAGATAAGCATGTGAACAGTTTCTGTGGAAAAGTACAGCTTCAAGCAAAAATACACGTTTATTAGCACAGTGGAAAAATACGAGCATCTAAACCGTGAGACCAGGCAACTAGGCCAAAGCCTCCGCTAAAGTAATGCTAAGCTAAAGCATTTCAAATAAGCAAATCATAGCACGCGTTTATGATTATGTCGGATTAGTGCAATTCTAATACACCACGTTATATAAAGCACGCGTATAAATGATGGCAAACTACTCTGAGGGCACATTCTGTCCCCGTACAATCTTTATTAGTTCGGTTAAAGTCACACATGATTATTTCAGCACTACGTTTACGCGTTAATAAATCAAAACCTTCATTTTCTGCTTCATCAATCCCTCCTCTGATGACTACTTGTCATCACACCAAACCACGCCCACAAATTTTATTCCATTAAAATTCTGTCAGTTCCCTTTTCCTTTTAGTACCCCTAGTTTGCGCTTTGTATTCTTCTGCCATTCTTTTCATAATTTTCTCTTCTTTTCTTCTTTTAATTCTTTCCATGATCATTATTATTCCCCTTTTTATTCCCCAAATTCCGAATACACAAATTATTACTATTAATATTCCTTCTATTATTTTCAATAATATTCCATTCCAAATTCCCCCAATCCAATGTCCCACTGAAGCAAGTCCCTTTCCAACCTTCTCCCACACTCCTGGTTCTTTCAATTCCTTCAAGTCTGCACTTTCTTTTGTTAGATTAGCAAGCATAGTTTTAATCTTCACACTGTTATCTGGTATATAGGTACAACAGTGACGTGCACCAATCATTTTGCAAACGCCTCCATCCTTTGCTAAAAGAATGTCTAAAGCAAGCCTATTTTGAAGAGTCATAGCTCTTTCCGCTGCAAGCTCAGCATCTATCAGGATTATAGCACCTGAAAACTTTGTCAGCATGTTATCCACTATAGTAGACAACTTTCGTATCTTGATGGAATTCAACACAACTCCCAATGAAGGAATCATGGCTCCAAATATATCACCTACCACAGCAGTTGCGGTCTCTCTCTTCTGGATACGATGGGATCCAGATGTCTTTTGAATCATCGATACGTCATCCAGTTGATAAACCTTTGGGAACACTATACCCAAATAACATCTCCCCCACCATCCCTTTGGAAGACGATAATAGGCATTATGCCCACAAATGTAATATACACCTGGAATGACAGGGTCAAGTCCGTTCATCATGAATGTCCATTTGGCCTTAAAAATAAACGTATGTTTGCATTCACTCGCTCCTACAAAAATATTGTCATAATAAGATTCTCCTCGATATATACAAAATTTCCCTACATGCCAAGCATCTAAAGCTATTTTCCCTTGTGTCTTTATAGCAGCAAAATCATAATTATTTACTGAAGTCCTCTTACTTAACTCCTTTTCTAATTTCGCATTCATTTGTGCCCTTCTATCATCTGTGCGATCTAAAAAGCTTATTTCTACAGCAGAGACTGAGCAAGTAAGGTTCTCCCTATGAGCATGAGCCGTTTCAAAAGGTTGCATTGGCTCGAAAAATTCCCTCATTATTTTAGCATCCCAATCTTTAGCAATCTGGCTTAGCTGTGCTATTATAGGAACATAAGCAAAGGTAACATCATAATTTGAGTAAAAATACTGTATGTTAGTTTGACCATAAAACCTAGACATTACTATACTACATGTAATCCCATATGTAAGAGGCATGTGGTGATAAGTTACCCCTTCCTTTACCGATGTCGGTATTTGTGTACACACATAACAATCTTTCGCATCCATTGTCTCAACATACTCTGTTAGTAAGCGATAGAAAACGTTATACGAAAGCTCTTTCTTATCGTGCAAGAGCCTCTCATCCAATGCTAGTCTTTTCAATGGTGTTAGTTCAGTGACAGTAACAGGAGCAATAGTAGAAGCCTCGATATTCTCATTCTCACCCTTTCCATGCATTCCAAACACAATTGCCATTATTATTATTACGCATGTAATTACCAAGCCTATACACATATATTTACAATATTTCTTTCTATTATTTTGCGTAGCGTACCTAGTCATGATCTGTATAGAATCAGAGAGCTAGAAGCACTTATAAATGAAACTATTTAGCAATTCTGTTACAAAGCTGAACGAGCGCAATGTTCACACCATCTTCTTCAAAAGGCCAGTCACTTATCGGTTAGCAGCATTTGTCTCAATTCGGCAATAACTCAGTCTTTATCAGTTTAGCAAACGTCTCATCCGGTTTAACAATGTCTCAGCTGGTTGTTTCTTTCACGTTATATTGTAGCGAGCAATATCATTCACTACTCTTTCAATCGACAGAGTCTATGAAACTTTTCTTTTCTATTGGTATCTCTTCTTCTTCTTCGTTCTCGATGCTTAGAGATACAAACTCGTCAGTCCAATCGTCATTGACTGCATATGCCCATTCAGGACCGGAATATCTCCTGTTTGGTATCCTTTTTCTTTTCAATTTTGCTTCTCTTTTCGACTCTGCTTCGCTGGTACTTTCCTCTTTTGTCAAGTCTTTTTCCTCACTTGACGATTGTTCCACAACAGTCACTTCCTTTCTTTTCTCTTTCACTTTTGGCCTTCCTCCTTCGTTCAAACTTTCTTTACCCTTTTCTTTTATCGGTGAGATACTCAGTCTTCTCTTTGCACCATGTCCATTTGATGGACCTGCTGTCTTTTCTGTGGAAGCTTGAACCTTTTCGTTCTGTTCTGCCTTATCCCCTTCTTCCGGGGAATCGATCACGTTCTCCTTTTCTTTTTCTGTATCGTCTGCTTCTGGGAAAGCCCTCCTCTGATCCGGCTCTCCTGCCTTTTCACCTTTTTCGAGCCCTTCGTCACCGTTACTTTCTTCAGGCTCTTTATCACTTTCAGCTGCTTCAGGCTCCTTGTCACCTTCAGCTGCTTCAGGCTTTTTGCTACCCTCAGCTGCTTCAGGCTCTTTGTCACCTGCAGCTTCTTCGTCGCTGTCTGAACTTTCTCCTTGGTCTCCCCCAAGTGAGTTGGTGTCTTCGTCGTCGGAGAATATCTCTTTCTCTCCTGCTTCTGCCTGTTCGCTTTCAGTTCGCTTTTGTTCTGTCTCAGCACTCAGCACTGTTTTATCAGGCACTGGTAGTTTCAGCGCTTCAACTTCCTCATCTGTGGGACACAACACCTTCTTTGTGTGACTGGCGTGAATCCAGTTGGGAACCCCCGCACACTTCACAGCGGTAGTTGTCGTCAGGATCACTTGGAAAGGGCCTTTCCAACGGGGTTCCAGACACGACTTTCTCACATGCTTCTTTACCACGACCCAGTCACCTGCTTTCAGTGCGTGTCCTGGACCTTGGATCGGTGGCAAGGTGGTCGCTTCCACCTGGTGAGAGAAAGAGCGAACCACGTCAGCCAGTCCTTTGCAGTAGTCTAACACCATATCATCTGTAATATTCAAAAGCATGTTTGCGGGAACTGCAGGAAGTCTCATAGCCCTGCCCATGAGAATTTCATGCGGAGACAATCCAGTCTTTCTATCAGGAGTGTTTCTCATTGACATTAGCACTAAAGGCAATGCGTCAGGCCATTTCAGATTTGTCGATGCACATATTTTTGCCATTCTCGATTTCAGCGTACCATTCATCTGCTCCACCAGTCCTGAGGCTTCAGGGCGATAGCTACAGTGCAGCTTTTGCTCAATGTTCAGCGCTTCGCAAAGTAACTTTATCACCTCATTATTGAAGTGACTTCCCCTATCTGATTCTAAAGAGATCGGGAATCCGAAACGTGGTATCAACTCCCTCAAGAATAGCTTGGCAACTGTAAGGCTGTCGTTTCTACGTGTGGGGTATGCCTCAATCCAGTGACTAAAAATGCACAAAATCACCAGCACATATTTCAGACCCCCATGCACAGGCATCTCAATGAAATCCATCTGCATTCGACTAAAAGGCCCGCTTGCCCTACCAATGTGGCTCGCGTTCACAACTGTTCCCTTTCCTGGGTTCATCTGCTGGCAAGTGACACATCGATGGCAAACTGCTTCTGCAGCTTGACGAAATCTGGGGTTAAACCAATCAGTTTTGAACAATCTTATCATGGCATCTCTCCCTAGGTGAGCCTGCCCATGATAGAACCGCGCAAGCTGTGATAAGAGACTATTTGGCAAAACATATTTTCCCTCATGTGAAACCCATAACTCGTCTTGTCTCTTTATACATTGTGATTTAATCCAGGAATCTCTTTCATCCTCCCTGACATTATTCTGTAGTGCTTTTAGTTCCTCTATTGTATCTACGACCTTCAAGGCAAATGCTTCAGCTGGTTCGAGTTCTGGTTCACTTATTGAATTCCATTCGTCTCTCAGTAATATACAGTTCAAGGCACAAAATCTTGCGACTTGATCCGCATATGCATTTCCTAGAGACACATAGTCCTGTCCTTTCGTGTGAGCACTACACTTTACCACTGCAACTTCGGCTGGCACTTGAATGGCGTGTAACAATTCCCTTATTCTCTCCCCGTTCTTCACTGGGGATCCTGAAGAAGTCAGGAAACCTCTCTGCGACCATAGTTGTCCAAAGTCATGCACAATCCCAAACCCGTATTGACTATCTGTATAAATGGTGACTTTCATCAATGCAGACAGTTGACATGCTCTGGTAAGGGCTACAAGTTCTGCTACTTGTGCAGAATAGACTCCTTGAAGCCATCCCGCTTCCAAGACCCCTGTTACAGTACATACAGCATATCCTGCTTTCAAAATCCCCATCCCATCTCTTAGACATGAACCATCAACAAAAAGAATTTGGTCATTTTCATCAAGCTTGGTATCCTTGATGTCCGGTCGAGGTTTTGTGCAAAATTCAGTCACCTGAAGGCAGTCATGCTCGATGTCTTCAGCGTTCTCAATTTCGGCATTTTCTCCAGGAAGCAAGGTTGCTGGATTCAACGTAGTGCACCTTTTCAGCTGCACATTCGGTGAACCCAGAATTATCGTTTCATACCTTGTGAGTCTTGCTCCAGTCATGTGTTGCGTTCGGGAGCGGGTCAAAAGTATCTCAACTGAGTGAGGGACCATGACTGTTACTGGATGTCCCATCACTATTCCTTCACTCTGAGTGAGGCTGATACCAACTGCTGCTACGGCGCGCAAACACCCTGGGAGTGCTGCTGCAACCGGATCCAAAGTAGCTGAAAAATACGCTACTGGTCTGTTCACGCCACCATGGGCTTGAGTCAAGACAGACAGAGAACATGCATCACGTTCATGACAAAACAATGTTAAAGGCTTCGTGTAATCAGGCATACCTAAAGCTGGAGCCCTGCACATACATTCCTTTAATTCAACAAAAGCATCCATCTCGTCTCCTTTCAGCTCAATTTCATCCAAGGCATCCTTCTGGGTCAATTTCAGTAGGGGCTTTGCTAGAGACGAGAAGTTGGGTATCCACTGGCGACAATAGCCCACCATTCCCAAAAACTTCCTCACCTCCTTCCTTGTCTTTGGTGGACTCATTTGGAGTATACTTGTAATTATTTCCTTCATTATTCTCCGTGACCCTTTCTCTATTTGGTGACCCAAGTATTTCACTTTTTTCTGACAGAACTGTAATTTGGAAGGAGACACCTTATGTCCATTCCTCCCCAAATGGTTCAACAGAGCAATGGTATCGGCTGTGCAGCCACTTTCTGTCTTTGATGCAACCAGTAAGTCATCAATGTACTGTACTAAGGTTGACTCGAATGGCAATTCTAATTCCTCCAAATCTTTCTTTAGGATCTGATTGAATATTGACGGTGACTCAGAAAACCCTTGAGGGATTCGACACCAACTGTACACTCTGTCTAGGAATTTGAAACAAAAGAGGAATTGGCTGTCCTCATGAAGAGGCACAGAAAAGAATGCCTGTGACAAGTCGATGACTGAGAACCATTCGGCATCGCAGGGAATTTGAAACATTATCACAGCTGGATTCGGTACGACAGGGCAGCACTTGACTATGATGTCATTTATTTTCCTCAAATCCTGCACGAGTCGGACCTTTCCACTCGGCTTTATTAGTCCCATTATTGGTGAATTACATGGACTGCTTAACACTTCTTTCAGTACCCCCTGCTTTACAAATTCGTCAATGAGTTGGGCAACTTTCATGAGGGCATCTTGTGGCATGTGGTACTGTGGGGTCTGGGGAAAGATTGCATTGGGCTTTACAGTCACTTTCACTGGTTCCACTCCTTTCATCAATCCCACCTCTTTCCCTGTCATATCCCACACTTCCTTTCCGACTGTTTCCCGTAATTCAGCTGGAATATCTTCTTCAGTTATCATCGAGAAGAGACAAATCAGAGGATACTCTTCATCAACAGTTTCCATCTCATCCCCCTCTACACTGTCCTCTTCTTCCCCATCACTGCTCGTCTGGATTGTTATTCCTTCGTTCGAACACATTATCAAACAACCCAATTTGCACAATAGGTCTCTCCCTAACAGTGCTATCGGGCTTGAGTCACATACCACAAACTGATGCACCCCTTGATAGTTACCGATGCTGACTGGAACCGGATCTGTAATTGGGTTCGTCAGATGTCTGTTTGCTACTCCCACCACTTGAACTGTCCTCCCTGAGAGTGGCAAATTTGGTACTTCACTGCTCTTAACTGTTGAACGTGTGGCTCCCGTGTCAACCAAGAATGAGACACGATGACCCATTACTTTTCCCTCTACGTACGGACCCCTTTGATCAACTTCCAAGGATGCCGCAAGCACACAATCTCCTTCTTCTCCTGAACTTTCACTCTCCCATACGTTGTTTATTCCGCTCTCACTGTGTAATGGGAACTGTTGTACGGTGCCATTTGTACTCATTACCTGACCCGTTACCTGTGGAGGAACCATCACTTGCTGCTGACTCATTGGTGCCAAGGGTATTTGCATTTGCTGATTAGGTACCATAGGTAACTGCTGTTGCATTGGCTGCATTTGCGTCATCTGCATACGAGGCATCTGCATCTGCTGCGGCTGCATAGGTTGTAATCCCTGCAATTGATTTACAGTCTGAAAATTTGGGCTTGGACCTCTCAATTTCGGTCCCCTCATTGTCTGAAATGCATTGACATCATTGTTTTGCTGACCAACACCTACACCTGTACCTGCACCTACACCTGCACCTACACCTGCACCTTCCTGCACCACCATCGGGCACTCGCGTTTCCAATGACCTACGATTCCGCACACGTGACACGGCATCACCTTCTTCATTGCCTGCACACCCGTCACGACAGTGTTCAAATCCGGACCATTATTCACAAAACCTCCTCTGCCTCTGCCTCTGGCCTGTGGCTGAAACGCCATGTTTCCCTGCAACTGCAACTGCTGTTGCGGTACCTGCTGTTGGAACCCTTGCATCCCTTGCAAACCTTGCAGACCTTGCAAACCTGTTTGAGCTGCCTTAAGCTGCATCATCATCACCTTCTCTTTCAGCTTTTTCTGTTTTACCTCAATTTCGTCGCTACAGTATTTCGCATAAGTCAAGACCTCATCAATCGGTTTCGACTGCCAACAAATCAAATGCGACTTTATCATCTGACTTATTTCTGGTCTCAGCCCTTCCACAAATCTGAACACAAAATGGAGCATGTCCTTCGCCTCTATTGTTTCCGTGCCACTGTAATTCTTGAACGCTTTCAACAACCTCTCATAGTAACTATGAATCGATTCTTTAGTCTCTTGGGCAGTTCGATCAATCTTCTGCCAATCCACGTTCTTCGCGGGTACCTTCGTTTTCAAATGCTCAATCACCTTATAGTACAAGCTCATCACCAAAGGTGACGGTGCACCTGTCTCCCTGTCCCTCTCTGGTTCACTTGTCGGCCAACCTACAGCTCTTTTGCAATCCTCCCACAAATCTGCCGGAACCACAATCTCAAAGAGAGTGTTCAGGTCTTCCCAGAGACATTTTGCAAGCTTCACAAACCTATCAGTCTGCTGGTACCATTCAATTGGCTTCTCTCTTAGTTTGGGAAAATCGTCCGAAAAGGACTGAATGTCGCTTCTGTGCCATGGTACATGTACTAATTTTCCCCCTGCTGTCTCCCTCATTGGTAACATTGTTACTGTATCACTACTCTGCGGTCTTTTCTCATTGTGTTCTGTAGCACTGTCCCTCCTCTTTTCCTTCCTCTTTACCCATCTGCTTTCCCACTTGTCTAAGCACCTCCACACCTGTGCACTCTGCAGCAATTCTCTAAGGTGGGTCTTCATGCCTGCTGACCTCATGTGTTCAAAATCTGTGGTCCCAAAATCTAACCTGTAGCTCCTGCTCAAGTGCTTCGTCTTGTCTATGTCAACCCCGTTTCTGTCAGCTGCTTCTTGCAAGCTCTTATGTATCTTGTTCACTTCCTTCGTAATCCTGGGACATAGATACCTCAGCTCTTCTTCTGTGTAGGACTCTAACCTGTTCACACCCATAGTCCCTTCCACCAATTCTTGTGCTTCCATGTTCAACCTGACCCTATTCATATAGTCTTCTCCTTTCCCACTAGCTGAATTTTGTGTGGAATTCAGACTGTTGAACCACTGTGTCAGCTGTTGCGCATTCACCCCCATCAGGGTAGCGTTCACATCGACTGCCATCGATGGCTGTGGCAGCTTTTCAGTGTTCGATGTGAGAGGTATTATCAGTGGGGGGCTCGACCTCACCAGTGTTGACTGAGCACATATGGGACTAAACTCCATCAAGGACCCAGACCCAGTTGGCTGAGCTGCTATCGGAGTTATCCCTGGAGTATTTTCTATGCACCTTCTTTCTGTCCCATTCTGCGGCATTGATCCCTGACTGTTCAGACCCGAATTAGGCTGACTATACAGAGGTACCGCTGGACCTACAGTAATGGGTAAGGATATCGCGTCTGGGTTCTGTCCATTTCCCATGTTCTGAGGCATGTTCATTCCCACACCATGGGTCATCATTGCCGGCATGCCCATCTGGCTCCCCGTCATTTGAGCATGTGCGTTTCCTCCCTGCATCTGCTTTTGAGGCATCAAAAACTGAGTTGATTCAGCTTGTGCCATTGTTGGGTTGTAACCATTCTGTACTCCCCTTACGGTTGGATCTAGAATCATTCCTGCACTGTTATCACTGTTGTAATACCCTGGCATCTGCGGCTGATAATTTTCTGCTGGTTTCAACACGGGCACATCTGGATATATTCTCCTAACCTGCGGTATCTGCGGGGTGAACAGCAAACTCGGGTCCTTTGGTCCCGATGATGCTCCTGAACTCTGGGTTTCACTGTTCTGTACCGATGCCGGAGGGGCAGAACTGGTACTTGGACCTTGTCCATTCTCTGCATAGGGCGGTGGACGGTCGTTCAGCAATTGCATTATCAACTCCTCATCCTCTAACTCCTCTTCTATTCTCAACTTTTCCTCTTCTTCTCTATCCTTGGAACACTTTCTGTCTGTCTTACAGGTAGCTTTCTTACCTGTCTCCTCTCCTTCCTTAGTAATTGCGGGGAACAATTTTATCCCCTGCAATACATCTGACCTCCACACCTTCTGTGCATTATCCCACCTAGCATCCGCTAGTGTCTTTTCTACCTTTCTCATCCTGGTCTCAAACTTCTTCTGCTGTTGCTGTCTGGCCATTAGTTCCCAAATTGCTAGAGCCTCAAACTGTGCTGGCCTTGGAGACACCTTCATGTCGTACATCGTGAATCTCAAATTCTCTAAAATCCTTATATTGAATGTCCCATGTATCGGGAACGCTACGCTCCCATGTTTCTCTGTCAACTTGTGCCATTGCTTTAGCCAAAGGCACGGAGCTACCCCCTTCTCTTCCATTACAATGTAAGCTGGTGTACCCTCGGGTGGCGTCTCTTCTCCTACGCTCGCTTTAATGTAAGACTCCCCCTTCATCGCGCTCCTGAATGCTTTAAAGAATTTCATTTTTCTCGTCTTTTATTTAACCAAGTTTATAACCAATAGGTGACTTTAATTCCACAAAAATTGTAATCAATAGGTGACTTTAATTCCCGGAATACTCTTCACCTGCCTTTCCCCTTCCAATCGAGCCCCACGGACTGCGTCCAATCCGTGCGCGACCCTTCTCTGCAACCAACCTATCCCAGCGCGGCTCTTAGTGACGTCACACTCACACACACTGCGGCTGACAAAGCCTCGCGGCTAGTCTTCCTTCATTCACCTCCTCTCGTAACAACTTCTTGCATATATTGCGAGCTACCAAAAAATAAAACAGATCTGTCGATTTACTATAGGAAGGGTAACACAATCGCTTCAGGACCTTAGGGACCTTTCACTAGCCTCGGGACATTTCACTAGCCTCCGGCCGCTATTCCGTCTTTCTCAGTCCCCACATTCGCAAGCAAATCTGACCCGCAGACCTACTCTCAACTTGTCAATGATCTGTTCTAGTGCACTTAGAACCTTGTCAAAGCCCGAAGTCGAAGTTTCTTTCGCTCCCTAACACACGTACCGACTCGTTGACCACGCCCGATCAACCTACTAAACCGCCCAGACCACAACATGGATCAACATACTCCGGAGTCTCTTGACCTCGCAGGGCCCGTCTCAACAACAACAACCACGTGGACCTTTTTATGCACAAAGCGCCACACGCACATGAAGTTCGACGACTTCCCTACTCTCACACTCGGAGCCGCACCTCCGCTATCTCTATGAAGTTCGACGACTTCTCTACTTCTACAGTCGGAGTCGCACCTCCGCTATCCTCAAAAAAAGAAAAAAAAAAATCCTCGCAACCTTTTCACACACCCTGCGGCAATAAGCTGTGCAAGCGCAAAACCCTAACTTCACTCATACCATCAATAGTACCGCCAACGCTGATTCCACACCTCCGTTCTCTCCATTCGCAAGCTCCGAGATCCCGGGAAAGTCGCGGTGGACCTAGCCCATCATCATCTTGTCAATCAGTTTTATCCAAGAAAAATCTAATTCTACTTCTCGAATGGGGTCTCAAAATTCCTAACCGTTAATTCAACACCATGTACTTTAATAGTACAGGGTCCCAAAAGACGAAACCGTCCTCTGCTACCATCTACAGCTAGAGCGGTCCTGAGTAATAATTTTACCTGTGTTCGGACGCTCTTTAGGCCGATGAATCTTTTGACTAAGTGGGAACTCTCTGTACTCTTAATCGATCAGTCACATCAAATCAATAATCAATAACGAACATAAGCAACACCTTGGACAACATAACACTTTACAATTAATCCAGAATACATCTCGGCGAACCCTGACCTTTCAGTCAGGAATAACCTCACCAGTTTATTGCAAAGTTAGTGAATTTTATTTCCCTATATTAACAAAGCTAGCACAATATAAATGTGTCTCAACACCAAATGATAAACATATATGAACATTAATAGCTGTCCATAACGTCGAAACAAGTGTAATCTATGTAGCATTTGAATCACCAGGCATTCGATAATAGCAATGCAAATCACTAATACGATAATCTGTAATGAACTAATGGCATACATTTAGTCAGCATAACAAGATCTCAAATTGCATCGTGCGACATATGGAATCCTCGTCTAACCTCAAATTGGCATCGGCATGTGGGACTTCATGCAAAAACAATTTAGCAACATTAATTTAGAAAACTCCTAACTAGGGCTCTTACCAAAATCAGCAGTTGGTTACCTAAAAGAAACACAATGCAATTTTACAATTTCCTTTCATATTTACCAATTACGATCAGCATACAAGGAAGTCTTCGTCCCACAGGTACCGTTCTTCGATCAGCATGGGTACCGTTTCGATCGGCATGGGACGGGGCGAAGGGGCAGGGGTGGACGGGGCAATTGCCTCACGGCGGCAAGGTAAACTACTACTTCATGCAAAGGGATCAAAGTTAAAGTCTCTAGGGCAAGAATCATCAAAGTCTCTTTCAAAATGGCGTCGCAGCAAAGTGGGCCATAATAGCTACGAAGTCAAAATGGCGTAGTGTCCGGGTAATGGCCGTAATGATCTAATTTCTTCTCGTGCACCTGGTTTTTATAGACAACAGTTCAAATCCAGTAGGGTCTTCCATTGGAGGGTTCATAGGTTAGCTTCAAATTGACCAATCAAAAACAACAGTTCTCAAGCTTTTACTTAAGCATACATTATCCTTGGAGATGGGTACGCAAATCGCAACATTGTCTCCCAATTAGCTCACTTTCAGAGCCTCCATTGTCCGCACCTGCAAGTCGACCTTGAATTAAAGAGAAAATATGCCAGGCTGGCACTAACTTTAAGATAAGCATGTGAACAGTTTCTGTGGAAAAGTACAGCTTCAAGCAAAAATACACGTTTATTAGCACAGTGGAAAAATACGAGCATCTAAACCGTGAGACCAGGCAACTAGGCCAAAGCCTCCGCTAAAGTAATGCTAAGCTAAAGCATTTCAAATAAGCAAATCATAGCACGCGTTTATGATTATGTCGGATTAGTGCAATTCTAATACACCACGTTATATAAAGCACGCGTATAAATGATGGCAAACTACTCTGAGGGCACATTCTGTCCCCGTACAATCTTTATTAGTTCGGTTAAAGTCACACATGATTATTTCAGCACTACGTTTACGCGTTAATAAATCAAAACCTTCATTTTCTGCTTCATCAATTGGATCTGGTCCCCTCTTACTTCCTGGTTCGCGCATTCAAAAATACTAACAGATACGGGGGACCTCACGAGATACAATCTCTAAACTGTCAGATTCTTTATGCGTTGTCCTCATCCAGCACGCGCGGAAGCCAAAACCTTTTGGCGGTCAGCGCTAGCAGTACATCACACACACGAACACTGGACTATCACGGTTGCACTCTCCTGGAAACCCAGTTAAAATGCACATGCTTTCTGATATTCCATAGTTGGTGCTGGTCTCCCTATTATCTGAAAAGGACTAGGTTGACACCAGATGACATTTGCTGGCGATGCGCATACCCCTGTTGCTAGCTATTACACATCCTCTGGTCCTGCTCGCACTCTCGTACCTACTGGGAGGCATTTAACATTCTCTGCATGGCACCAGCTTCTGACATGGAATCGGCCAACTGGTTATCTTGAACAATATGCGGAGGACGCACTGACCGACAGGAAGAGATGGTTGGTGACGGACCTTATGGTGGATAAAATCTGTATTCTTCAACACTGGAGACAGGCCACTATACCCTCGCACCAGGAATGAACTATCAAACTCCCTCCACTAGCCGCATATTTATAAGCTATAGGATCGCCTTTTCCCCTTCAAAAACACCCGGGCCCCTTTCTTCGATTTTCCGACTCTAATGTCACTAACAGGCCCCTTAATGGCACTGGGTGGTACGGCTGCTCTAGGATGCTGGCTGAGGTCCGCTAGCCGACAATCTCACTCTTCCATTTGTCCGCTGCATTCTGGCTCCCGAAACTACTGGCACACTGTGCATTAAATGGCCCTTTTTCGAGTCGACATAGGTGGACATGATTCCCCTCCTTCACTGTCTGGCTCACGGTCCTTTGGGTTTACCAGATACTTCTATGTGTGCGGAGGTGGTGCCTTGTTTGGGAATACGATTCTATTTTGTTCTATTTTACTTTAGTTTTCTTTTTTACTTTATTTTACCCTAGGCTTCCTTTTCTCTTTAACTTCCAAATCCCTGGCTGTCATTTATTTTTGGATTGTTTTTCTCAAACGATGTGAGGGAACGTTTGTTGTTGGGGGCAGGTGATGTGCTGCTTACTAGTCTTTTCTTTTCAGACTACAGTTGAACTGTGGTGTTTATTAAGCCACTACTATTATGCTCACTGAGTCACTTATTTGTGTTCTGTGTTTTTTCTATTGGTATTGGAAAATTATAAATAAATTATTAAAAAAGGAATATATTTATTCATGTATTTTCGTTACCAGACACTGTGATTCATACAGTCCTCTCCCATTAATAAACCGTAACACAAAGATACTGGTCAAACTCGAAGCGAATTGGCTGATACTACTGATAGAGCGTTCCGTACTAATAATTTACCTGTATTTGGACGCTCTTTAGGCCGATGAATCTTTTGGCTAAGTGGGACTCTCCTCACCCAAGATCAGTCAATTTAATCAAATCAATAATCAATAACGAACATAAGCAATGCCCTGATCAACATAACACTTAACAATTAATCCAGAATACATTTCGGCGAACCCTGACCTTTCAGTCAGGAATAACCACACCAGTTTATTCAAAGTTAGTGAATTTATTTCCCTATATTAACAAAGCTAGCACCATATAAATGTGTCTCAACACCAAATGATAAACATAAATGAACATTAATAGCTGTCCATAACGGCGAAACAGGTGCAATCTATGCAGCATTTGAATAACAAGGCATTCGATAATAGCAATGCAAATCACTAAAACTATAATCTGTAATGAACTAATTGCATACATTTAGTCAGCATAACAAGGTCTCAAATTGCATCGTGCAACAAAAGGAATCCTCATCTAACCTCAAATTAGCATCGGCATGTGGGACTTCATGCAAAAACAATTTAGCAACATTAATTTGGAAAACTCCTAACTAGGGATCTTATCAAAATCAGCAGTTGGTTACCTAAAAGAAACACAATGCAATTGTACAATTTCCTTTCATATTTACCAATTACAATCAGCATTCAAGGAAGTCTTCGTCTCGCAGGTACCGTTTCTCGATCAGCATGGGTACCGTTTCGATCAGCATGGGACGGGGCAAAAGGGGCAGGGGTGGACGGGGCAATTGCCTCACGGCGGCAAAATAAAACTACTACTTCATGCAAAGGGATCAAAGTTAAAGTCTCTAGGGCCAGAATCACATAAAGTCTC
This sequence comes from Pleurodeles waltl, assembly GCF_031143425.1. Classification (NCBI taxonomy): domain Eukaryota; kingdom Metazoa; phylum Chordata; class Amphibia; order Caudata; family Salamandridae; genus Pleurodeles; species Pleurodeles waltl. The sequence continues at coordinate 310,716,801 of NC_090439.1, forward strand.
TTTCTCTCGATTAGAGAAAGCATCAAAGTCTCTTTCAAAATGGCGTCGCAGCAAGGTGGGCCATAATAGCTGCAAAATGGCGCAATGGGTGCGATGTCGGGTAATAGCCCCTTTCTCCTCGTGCACCTGGTTTAAATAGACAACAGTTCAAATCCAGTAGGGTCTTCCATTGGAGGGTTCATAGGTTAGCTTCAAATTGTCCAATCAAAAACGACAGTTCTCAAGCTTTTACTTAAGCATACATTATCCTTGGAGACGGGTACGCAAGTTGCAACATTTTATACCAATTAACTCACTTTCAGAGCTTCCATTGTCCGCACCTGCAGATCGACCTTGGAGCAAAGAGAAAAATGCCAAGCTGGCACGAAACCTTAAGATAAGCATGTGAACGATCTCAGTGGAAAAGTACAGCTTCAAGCAAAAATACACGTTTAATAGCACATTGGAAAAATACGAGCTTCTAAACCGTGAGACCAGGCAACTAGGCCAAAGCCTGCACTAAAGTTATGCTAAGCTAAAACATTTCAAACAAGCAAATCATAGCACACGTTTATGATTATGTCGGATTAGTGCAATTCTAATACATCACGTTATATAAAGCACGCTTATAAATGTTGGCAAACTACTCTGAGGGCACATTTTGTCCCCGTACAATCTTTATTAGTTCGGTTAAAGTCACACATGATTATTTCACACTACGTTTATGCGCTAATAAATGTAAAACCTTCATTTCAGCTTCATCAATCCCTCCTCTGATGACTACTTGTCATCACACAAACTATTCCCACAAATTTTATTCCATTAAAATTCTGTCAGTTCTCTTTTCCTTTTAATTCCCCTAGTTTTCGCTTTGTATTCTTCTGCCATTCTTTTCATCATTTTCTCTTCCTTTCTTCTTTTAATTCTTTCCATAATCATTATTATTCCCCTTTTTATTCCCCAAATTCCAAAGATGCAAATCAGTACTATTAATATTCCCTGTATTATTTTTAGTAATATTCCATTCCAAATTCCCCCAAGCCAATTTCCCACTGAAGCAAGTCCTTTTCCAACCTTCTCCCACACTCCTGGTTCTTTCAGTTCCTTCAAATCTGCACTCTCTTTTGTTAGATTAGCAAGCATAGTTTTAATTTTCACACTGTTATCGGGAATATACGTGCAACAGTGGCGCGCACCAAGCATTTTGCAAACGCCGCCATCCTTTGCTAAAAGAATGTCTAAAGCAAGCCTATTTTGAAGAGTCATAGCTCTTTCCGCTGCAAGTTCAGCATCTATCAGGATTATAGCACCTGAAGACTTTGTCAACATGTTATCCACTATAGTAGACAACTTTCTTATTTTGATGGAATTCAACACAACTCCCAATGAAGGAATCATGGCTCCAAATATATCTCCTACCACAGCAGCTGCGGTCTCTCTTTTCTGGATACGATGGGATCCAGATGTCTTTTGAATCATCGATAGGTCATCCAGTTGATAAACCTTTGGGAACACTATACCCAAATAACATCTCCCCCACCATCCTTTCGGAAGACGATAATAGGCATTATACCCACAAATGTAATATACACCTGGTATGACAGGGTCAAGTCCGTTCATCATGAATGTCCATTTGGCCTTAAAGATAAACGTATGTTTACACTCACTCGCTCCTACGAAAATGTTATCATAATAAGATTCACCTCGATATATACAAAACTTCCCTACATGCCAAGCATCTAAAGCTATTCTCCCTTGTGTTTTTATTGCGGCAAAATCATAATTATCTACTGAAGTCCTCTTACTTAGCTCCTTTTCTAATTTCGCATTCATTTGTGCCGTTCTATCATCTGTGCGATCTAAAAAGCTTATTTCTACTGCGGAGAGCGAGCAGGTAAGGTTTTCCCTATGAGCGTGAGCCGTTTCAAAAGGTAGCATTGGCTCGAAAAATTCCCTCATTATTTTAGCATCCCAATCTTTAGCAATCTGGCTTAGCTGCGCTATTATAGGAACATATGCAAAGGTAACATCATAATTCGAGTAAAAATACTGTATGTTAGTTTGACCATAAAATCTAGACATTACTATACTACATGTAATCCCGTATGTAAGAGGCATGTGGTGATAAGTCACCCCTTCCTTTACTGATGTCGGTATCTGTGTACACACATAACAATCTTTCGCATCCATAGTCTCAACATATTCTGTTAGCAAGCGATAGAAAACATTATACGAAAGCTCCTTTTTATCATGCAAGTGTCTCTCATCTAATTCTAGTCTTTTCAATGCGGTTAGTTCAGTGACAGTAACAGGAGCAAAAGTAGAAGCATCAATTTTCTCATTCTCACCCTTACCATGCATTCCAAGCACTATTGCCATTATTATTAGTACACATGCAATTATTAAGCCTATACACGCATATTTACAATATTTCTTTCTACTGTTTTGTGTAGCCATGATCTGTATAGAATCAGAGAGCTAGAAGCACCTATAAAGAAACTATTTAGCAATTCAGTTACAAAGCTGAACGAGCGCAATGTTCACACAGTTTTCTTCAAGAGGCCAGTCACTTATCGGTTAGCAGCATTTGTCTCAATTCGGCAATAACTCAGTCCTTTTTTTTTTTTTTTTCAAAGTTCAATCAATAACTCAGTCTTTTATCGGTTCAGCAAATGTCTCATCCGGTTTAGCAATGTCTCAGCTGGTTGTTTGTATCACGTTAAATTGTAGCAAGCAATGTCATTTATCACCCTTTCAATCAACACTGTCCATAAAACATTTCTTTTCTATTGGTATCTCTTCTTCTTCGTTCTCGAGGCTTAGAGATACAAATTCATCAGTCCAATCGTCATTGACTACATATGCCCATTCTGGACCGGAATATCTCCTGTTTGGTATCCTTTTCCTTTTCAATTTTGCTTCTCTTTTCGATTCTGCCTCACTGGTACTTTCCACTTTTGTCAAGTCTTTTTCTGCACTCGAGGATGGTACCACGACAGTCACTTCCTTTCTTTTCTCTTTCACTTTTGGCCTTTCTCCGTCGTTCAAACTTTCTCTAGTTCTTAGTTTTATTGGTGATATACTTAGTCTCCTCTTTGCACCGTGTCCATTTGATGGACCTGCGATCTTTTCTGTGGAAGCTTGAACTGTTTCGTTCTGTTCTGCCTTGTCCCCTCCTTCTGGGGAATCAATCACGTTCTCTTTTTCTTTTTCTGTATCGTCTGCTTCTGGGAAAGCCCTCCTCTGATCAGGCTCTCCTGCTTTTTCACCTTTTTCGAGCCCTTCGTCACCGTTACTTTCGTCAGGCTCTTTATCACTTTCAGCTGCTTCAGGTTCTTTGTCACCTTCAGCTGCTTCAGGCTCTTTGCTACCCTCAGCTGCTTCAGGCTCTTTGTCACCTTCAGCTGCTTCGTCGCTGTCTGAGGTTTCTCCTTGGTCTTCCCCAAGTGAGTCTGTTGCTTCGTCCTCAGAGAATGTTTCCCTCTCTTCTGTTCCTGTCTGTTCGCTTTCAGTTCGGTTTTGCTCTGTCTCAGCACTCAGCACTGTTTTATCAGGCACTGGCAGTTTCAGTGCTTCAACTTCCTCATCTGTGGGACACAACACTTTCTTTGTGTGACTGGCGTGAATCCAGTTGGGAACTCCCGCACACTTCACAGCGGTAGTTGTCGTCAGGATCACTTGGAAAGGGCCTTTCCAACGGGGTTCCAGACACGACTTCCTCACGTGCTTCTTTACCACGACCCAGTCACCTGCTTTCAGTGTGTGTCCTGGACCTTGTATCGGTGGCAAGGTGGTTGCTTCCACCTGGTGAGAGAAAGAGCGAACCACGTCAGCCAGTCCTTTGCAGTAGTCTAACACCATATAATCTGTAATATTCAAAAGCGCGTTTGCGGAAACTGCAGGAAGTCTCATGGCCCTGCCCATGAGAATTTCGTGCGGGGACAATCCAGTCTTTCTGTCAGGGGTGTTTCTCATTGACATTAACACCAAGGGCAATGCGTCAGGCCATTTCAAATTTGTCGATGCACATATTTTCGCCATTCTTGATTTCAGTGTACCATTCATCTGCTCCACCAGTCCTGAAGCTTCAGGGCGATAGCTACAATGCAGTTTTTGCTCAATGTTCAGCGCTTCGCAAAGTAACTTTATCACCTCGTTATTGAAGTGACTTCCCCTATCTGATTCTAAAGAGATCGGGAATCCGAAACGTGGTATCAACTCTCTCAACAATAGCTTTGCAACTGTAAGGCTGTCATTTCTACGTGTGGGGTATGCCTCAATCCAGTGACTAAAAATGCACACAATCACCAACACATACTTTAGACCTCCATGCACAGGCATCTCAATGAAGTCTATCTGCATTCTACTAAATGGGCCGCTGGCCTTGCCAATGTGGCTCGCGTTCACAACTGTTCCCTTTCCTGAGTTCATCTGCTGGCAAGTGACACATTGATGGCAAACTGCTTCTGCAGCTTGACGAAATCTAGGGTTAAACCAATCAGTTTTGAACAATCTTATCATGGCATCTCTCCCTAGGTGAGCTTGCCCATGATAGAACCGCGCAAGCTGTGATAAGAGACTATTTGGCAAAACAAATTTTCCCTCATTTGAAACCCATAACTCGTCGGGTCTTTTTATACATTGTGATTTAATCCAGGAATCTCTTTCATCCTCCCTGACGTTATTCTGTAATGCTTTAAGTTCATCTATTGTATCTACGACCTTCAAGGCAAATGCTTCAGCTGGTTCGAGTTCTGGTTCACTTATCGAATTCCATTCATCTCTGAGTAATATACAGTTCAAGGCACAAAATCTTGCGACTTGATCCGCATATGCATTTCCCAGAGAAACATAGTCCTGTCCTTTTGTATGAGCACTACACTTTACCACTGCAACTTCGGCTGGCATTTGAATGGCGTGTAACAATTCCCTTATTCTCTCCCCGTTTTTCACTGGGGATCCTGAAGAAGTCAGGAAACCTCTCTGTGACCATAGTTGTCCAAAGTCGTGCACAATCCCAAACCTGTACTGACTATCAGTGTAAATGGTGACTTTCATCAATGCAGACAGTTGACATGCTCTTGTAAGGGCTACAAGTTCTGCTACTTGTGCAGAATAGACTCCTTGGAGCCAGGATGCTTCCAAGACACCTGTTACAGTACATACAGCATATCCTGCTTTCAAAATTCCCATCCCATCTCTTAGACATGAACCATCAACAAAAACAATTTGGTCATTTTCATCAAGCTTAGTATCCTTAATGTCAGGTCGAGGTTTTGTACAAAATTCAGTCACCTGAAGGCAGTCATGCTCGACGTCTTCAGCGTTCTCAATTTCAGCATTTTCACCAGGAAGCAAGGTTGCTGGATTCAACGTAGTGCACCTTTTCAGCTGCACATTCGGTGAGCCCAGAATTATCGTTTCATACCTTGTGAGTCTTGCTCCATTCATGTGTTGCGTTCGGGAGCGGGTCAAAAGTATCTCAACTGAGTGAGGGACCATGACTGTTACTGGGTGTCCCATCACTATTCCTTCACTCTGAGTGAGGCTGATACCAACTGCTGCTACGGCGCGCAAACACCCTGGGAGTGCTGCTGCAACCGGATCCAAAGTAGCTGAAAAATACGCTACTGGTCTGTTTATGCCACCCTGGGCTTGAGTCAAGACAGACAAAGAACATGCATCACGTTCATGACAAAACAATGTGAAAGGTTTTGTGTAATCAGGCATACCTAAAGCTGGAGCCCTGCACATGCATTCTTTTAATTCAATAAAAGCATCCATCTCATCTCCTTTCAGCTCAACTTGGTCCAAGGCATCCTTCTGGGTCAGTTTCAGTAAAGGCTTTGCTAGAGTTGAGAAGTTGGGAATCCACTAGCGACAATAGCCTACCATTCCCAAAAACTTCCTCACCTCCCTCCTTGTCTTTGGTGGACTCATTTGAAGTACACTTGTTATTCTTTCCTTCATTATTCTCCGTGACCCTTTCTCTATTTGGTGACCCAAGTATTTCACTTTCTTCTGACAGAACTGCAACTTTGAAGGAGACACCTTGTGTCCATTCCTTCCCAAATGGTTCAACAGAGCAATGGTATCGGCTGTGCAGCCACTTTCTGTCTTTGATGCAATCAGTAAGTCATCAATGTACTGTACTAGGGTTGACTCGAATGGCAATTCTAATGCTTCCAAGTCTTTCTTTAGAATCTGATTGAAGATTGACGGTGACTCAGAAAACCCTTGAGGAATTCGACACCAACTGTAAACTCTGTCCAAGAATTTGAAACAAAAGAGAAATTGGCTGTCCTCATGAAGAGGCACAGAAAAGAATGCTTGTGACAAGTCGATGACTGAGAACCACTCAGCATCGCAAGGGACTTGAAACATTATCACAGCTGGATTTGGTACGACAGGGCAACATTTAATTATGATGTCATTTATTTTCCGCAAGTCCTGCACAATTCGGACCTTTCCACTTGGCTTTATTAGTCCCATGATTGGTGAATTACATGGACTGCTTAACACTTCTTTCAGTACTCCCTGCTTTACAAATTCGTCAATGAGTTGGGCAACTTTCATGAGGGTGTCTTGTGCCATGTGGTATTGTGGGGTCTGGGGAAAGATTGCATTGGGTTTTACAGTCACTTTCACTGGTTCCACTCCTTTCATCAATCCCACCTCTTTCCCTGTCATATCCCACACTTCCTTTCCGACTGTTTCCCGTAATTCAGCTGGAATATCTTCTTCAGTTATCATTGGGAAAAGACAAATCAGAGGATACTCTTCATCGACAGTTTCCATCTCATCCCCCTCTACACTGTCCTCTTCTTCCCCATCACTGCTCGTCTGAATTTTAATTCCCTCGTTCGAACACATAATCGAACATCCCAATTTGCACAATAGGTCTCTCCCTAACAGTGCTATCGGGCTTGAATCACATACCACAAATTTATGTAACCCTTGATAGTTACCAATGCTGACTGGTACCGGATCTGTTATTGGGTTCGTCAGGTGCCTGTTTGCTACTCCCACCACTTGAACTGTTCTCCCTGAGAGTGGCAAATTTGGTACTTCACTGCTCTTAACAGTTGAACGTGTGGCTCCTGTGTCAACCAAGAATGAGACACGATGACCCATTACTCTTCCCTCTACGTACGGACCCTTTTGATCAACTTCCAAGGATGCTGCAAGCACACAATCTCCTTCCTCTCCTGAACTTTCACTCTCCCATACATTGTTTATTCCACTCTCACTGTGTAATGGGAACTGTTGTACGGTGCCATTTGTACTCATTACCTGACCCGAGACCTGTGGAGGAACCATCACTTGCTGCTGACTCATTGGTGCCAAAGGTATTTGCATTTGCTGATTAGGTACCATGGGAAACTGCTGTTGCATCGGCTGCATTTGCGTCATCTGCATACGGGGCATCTGCATCTGCTGCGGCTGCATAGGTTGTAATCCCTGCAACTGATTTACGGTCTGAAAATTTGGGTTTGGACCTCTCATTTTCGGTCCCCTCATTGTCTGAAATGCATTGACATCATTGTTTTGCTGACCAACACCTGCACCTTCCTGCACCACCATCGGGCACTCGCGTTTCCAATGTCCGACTATTCCGCACACGTGACACGGCATCACCTTTTTCAATGCCTGCACACCATTCGGAGTCACAACAGTGTTCAAATCCGGACCATTATTCACAAAACCTCCTCTGCCTCTGCCTCTCGCCTGGGGCTGAAACACCATATTTCCCTGCAACTGCGGCTGCGGTTGCGGTACCTGCTGTTGGAACCCTTGCAACCCTTGCAAACCTTGCAGACTTGTCTGAGCTGCCTTAAGTTGCATCATCATCACTTTCTCCTTCAACTTTTTCTGTTTCACTTCAATTTCGTCGCTACAGTATTTCGCATAATTCAACACCTCATCAATCGGTTTCGACTGCCAACAAATCAAATGCGACTTTATCATCTGACTTATCTCTGGTCTCAGCCCTTCCACAAATCTAAACACAAAATGAAGCATGTCCTTCGCCTCTATTGTTTCCGTGCCACTGTAGTTCTTGAACGCCTTCAACAACCTCTCATAGTAACTGTGAATCGACTCTTTAGCCTCTTGGGCAGTTCGATCGATCTTCTGCCAATCCACATTTTTCGCGGCAACCTTCGTCTTCAAATGCTCAATCACCTTATAGTACAGGCTCATCACCATAGGTGATGGTGCACCCGTATCCCTGTCTCTCTCTGGTTCACTTGTCGGCCAACCTACAGCTCTTTTGCAATCCTCCCACAAATCTGCCGGAACCACAATCTCAAAGAGGGTGTTCAGGTCTTCCCAGAGACATTTTGCAAGCTTCACAAACCTATCAGTCTGTTGATACCATTCAATCGGCTTCTCTCTCAGTTTGGGAAAATCATCCGTAAAAGACTGAATGTCGCTTCTGTGCCATGGTACATATATTAATTTTCCCCCTGCTGTCTCCCTCATTGGTAACATGGTTACTGCCTCGCTACTCTGTGGTCTTTTCTCGTTGAGCTCTGTAGCACTGTCCCTCCTCTTTTCCTTTCTCTTTACCCACCTGCTTTCCCACTTGTCTAAACACCTCCACACTTGTGCACTCTGCAGCAATTCTCTAAGGTGCGCCTTCATGCCTGCTGACCTCATGTGTTCAAAATCTGTGGTCCCAAAATCCAACCTATAGCTCCTGCTCAAGTGTTTCGTCTTGTCTATATCAACCCCGTTTTTGTCAGCTATTTCTTGCAAGCTTTTATGTACCTTGTTCACTTCTCTCGTAATCCTGGGACAAAGATATCTCAGCTCTTCTTCCGAGTAGGACTCTAACCTGTTCACACCCATAGTCCCTTCCACCAATTCTTGTGCTTCCATGTTCAACCTGACCCTATTCAGATAGTCTTCTCCCTTCCCACTGGCTGAGCTTTGTGTGGAATTCAGACTGTTAAACCACTGTGTTAGCTGTTGCGCATTCAACCCCATCAGTGTAGCATTCACATCGACTGCCATTGATGGTTGCGGCAACTTTTCAGTATTCGATGACAGCGGTATCACCAGTGGGGGACTCGACCTCACCAGTGTTGACTGAGCACATATGGGACTAAACTCCATCAAGGACCCAGATCCAGTTGGCTGAGCCGCTATCGGAGTTATCCCTGGAGTGTTTTCTATGCACCTCCTTTCTGTCCCATTCTGCAGAATTGATCCTTGACTGCTCGTACCCAAGTTAGGCTGACTGTACAAAGGTACCGGTGGACCTACAGTAATGGGTAGTGATATCGCATCTGGGTTCTGTCCATTTCCCATGTTCTGAGACATGTTCATTCCCACACTATGGGTCATCATTGCCGGCATGCCCATCTGACTCCCCGTCATCTGAGCATGTGCGTTTCCCCCCTGCATCTGCTTTTGAGGCATCAAAAACTGAGTTGATTCAGCTTGTGCCAGTGTTGGGTTGTGACCATTCTGTCCTCCCATTACGGTTGGATCTAGAACCATTCCTGTGCTGTTGTCACTGCTGTAGTACCTTGGGACCTGCGGCTGATAATTTTCTGCTGGTTTCAACATGGGCACATCTGGATATATTCTCCTAACCTGCGGTATCTGCGGGGTGGACAGTAAACTCGGGTCCTTAGATCCCGATGATGCTCCTGAACTCTGAGTTTCACCGTTCTGTACCGATGCCGGAGGGGCAGAACTGGTACTTGGACCTTGTCCACTCTCTGCATAAGGTGGCGGACGGTCGTTCAGCAATTGCATGATTAACTCCTCATCCTCTAACTCCTCTTCTCTTCTCAACTTTTCCTCGTCCTCTCTATCCTTGGAACACCTCCTGTTTGTCTTACAGGTAGCTTTCTTACCTGTCTCCTCTTCTTCCTTGGTAATTGCGGGAAACAATTTTATCCCCTGCAATACATCTGACCTCCACACCTTCTGTGCATTATCCCACCTAGCGTCCGCTAGTGTCTTTTCTACCTTCCTTATCCTAGTCTCGAACTTATTTTGCTGCTGCTGTCTAGCCATCAGTTCCCAAATCGCTAGAGCCTCAAACTGTGCTGGCCTTGGAGGTACCTTCATGTCGTACATCACAAATCTCAAATTCTCTAGGATCCTTATATTGAATGTCCCATGGATCGGGAACGCTACGCTCCCATGTTTCTCTGTCAGTTTGTGCCATTGCTTTAGCCAAAGGCACGGAGCTACCCCCTTTTCCTCCATTACAATGTACGCTGGTGTGCCTTCGGGCGGCGTTTCCTCTCCTACGCTCGCTTTAATGTAAGACTCCCCCTTCATCGCACTCCTTAATGCTTTAAAAAATTTCATTTTCTCGTCTTTTATTTCACAAAGTTTGTAATCAATAGGTGACTTTAATTCCCGGAATACTCTTCGCTTGCCTTTCCCCTTCCAATCGAGCCCCACGGACTGCGTCCAATCCGTGCGCGACCCTTCTCTACAACCAACCTATCCCAGCGCGGCTCCTAGTGACGTCACACTCACACACACTGCGGCTGACAAAGCCTCGCGGTTTGTCCTCCTTCACTCAGCTCCTCTTGTAACAACTTCTTGCATGTATCGCGAGCTACCAAAAATATAAAACAGATCTGTCGGTTTACTACAGGAAGGGTAACACAATCGCTTCAGGACCTTAGGGATTTTTCACTAGCCTCGGCAGTTATTCCATCTTTCTCGGTCCCCACGTTCGCAAGCAAATCTGACCCGCAGACTGCTCTCAACTTGTCAATGATCTATTCTAGTGCACTTAGAATTTTGTCAAAGCCCGAAGTCGAAGTTCCTTTCACTCCTTTAACACACGTACCGACTCGTTGACCACGCCCGATCAACCTACTAAACCGCCCAGACCGCAACATAAAACAACATACTCCGGAGTCTCTTGACCTCGCAGGGCCCGTCTCAACAACAACAACCACGTGGACCTTTTTATGCACAAAGCGCCACACGCACATGAAGTTCGACGACTTCCCTACTCTCACACTCGGAGTCGCACCTCCGCTATTTCTATGAAGTTCGACGACTTCCCTACTTCTACACTCGGAGTCGCACCTCCGCTATCCTCTAAAAAGAAAAAAATTCCTCGCAACCTTTTCACACAATCTGCGGCAATAAGCTATGCAAGCGCAAAACCCTAACTTCACTCATACCATCACTAGTACCGCCAACGCTGATCTCACACCTCCATTCTCTTCATTCGCAAGCTCCGAGATCCCGGGAAAGTCGCGGTGGACCTAGCCCATCATCATTTTCTCAATCAGTTTTATCCAAGAAAAATCTAATTCAACTTCTCGAGTGGGGTCTCAAAGGGCGTAATCGTTAATTCAACACCATGTACTTTAAGAGTGAGGGGTCCCAAAAGGCGAAACCGTCCTCTGCTACCATCTACTGATAGAGCGTTCCGTACTAATAATTTACCTGTATTTGGACGCTCTTTAGGCCGATGAATCTTTTGGCTAAGTGGGACTCTCCTCACCCAAGATCAGTCAATTTAATCAAATCAATAATCAATAACGAACATAAGCAATGCCCTGATCAACATAACACTTAACAATTAATCCAGAATACATTTCGGTGAACCCTGACCTTTCAGTCAGGAATAACCACACCAGTTTATTCAAAGTTAGTGAATTTATTTCCCTATATTAACAAAGCTAGCACAATATAAATGTGTCTCAACACCAAATGATAAACATAAATGAACATTAATAGCTGTCCATAACGGCGAAACAGGTGCAATCTATGCAGCATTTGAATAACAAGGCATTCGATAATAGCAATGCAAATCACTAAAACTATAATCTGTAATGAACTAATTGCATACATTTAGTCAGCATAACAAGGTCTCAAATTGCATCGTGCAATAAAAGGAATCCTCATCTAACCTCAAATTAGCATCGGCATGTGGGACTTCATGCAAAAACAATTTTAGCAACATTAATTTGGAAAACTCCTAACTAGGGATCTTATCAAAATCAGCAGTTGGTTACCTAAAAGAAACACAATGCAATTGTACAATTTCCTTTCATATTTACCAATTACAATCAGCATTCAAGGAAGGCTTCGTCTCGCAGGTACCGTTTCTCGATCAGCATGGGTACCGTTTCGATCAGCATGGGACGGGGCAAAAGGGGCAGGGGTGGACGGGGCAATTGCCTCACGGCGGCAAAATAAAACTACTACTTCATGCAAAGGGATCAAAGTTAAAGTCTCTAGGGCCAGAATCACATAAAGTCTCTTTCTCTCGATTAGAGAAAGCATCAAAGTCTCTTTCAAAATGGCGTCGCAGCAAGGTGGGCCATAATAGCTGCAAAATGGCGCAATGGGTGCGATGTCGGGTAATAGCCCCTTTCTCCTCGTGCACCTGGTTTAAATAGACAACAGTTCAAATCCAGTAGGGTCTTCCATTGGAGGGTTCATAGGTTAGCTTCAAATTGTCCAATCAAAAACGACAGTTCTCAAGCTTTTACTTAAGCATACATTATCCTTGGAGACGGGTACGCAAGTTGCAACATTTTATACCAATTAACTCACTTTCAGAGGTTCCATTGTCAGCACCTGCAGATCGACCTTGGAGCAAAGAGAAAAATGCCAAGCTGGCACGAAACCTTAAGATAAGCATGTGAACGATCTCAGTGGAAAAGTACAGCTTCAAGCAAAAATACACGTTTAATAGCACATTGGAAAAATACGAGCATCTAAACCGTGAGACCAGGCAACTAGGCCGAAGCCTGCACTAAAGTTATGCTAAGCTAAAACATTTCAAACAAGCAAATCATAGCACACGTTTATGATTATGTCGGATTAGTGCAATTCTAATACATCACGTTATATAAAGCACGCTTATAAATGTTGGCAAACTACTCTGAGGGCACATTTTGTCCCTGTACAATCTTTATTAGTTCGGTTAAAGTCACAAATGATTATTTCACACTACGTTTATGCGCTAATAAATGTAAAACCTTCATTTCAGCTTCATCACTACTGATGACCCATTTGGTGTGCTCGACCAATCTAGCTTTATTCCTTGGGAGGGCGGACTGTCATAACTTACTCTTCGCTGACCTTCAGGATCCAAATGCCGTGGCGGTATTTTTATGCCCCACAAAGGCGTTCAGCTCCCTAGAGTGGGACTACCTAGGCCTTGTGCTGCACATCCCTCACACGTTCCTTAGCTTGATATGTTTATTATATGCCCAACCATTGGCCAAGGTAAAAATCAATTAGTCACTCTCAGAACCATTTGAAAGATTGCTTGCGCCAGCAGTGGTGGCTCCTCTGCTATGGCAGAGGAGTGCCGCCCCCCACCAACAGCACAAACTGTAAACCTTTTACTACAAAACGATAATAAACAACATTTACTATTGTTTTGTAGTAAAAGGGACAAGGCGTTGGGTATGACAGCCATGGATGGGAGTGCACAGAGCACTCCCCTCAGTGCACATGTATGTTTGGCCAGCCGTCTCGGGCTGGCCAAACACACGTACACAGGGCTCTCTCCAGGCCGGCACTATGCTGCCAGGCTAGAGAGAGCAGGCACTGGCTCCCAGTCTGCCTAGGAGCACCCTGGCTGGGTGCTCACAGCCAATCCTAACGCTGCTCTGGGCAGTGTCAGGATTGGTCGCAGGGCAGGCTTGGGAGCTGAGCTAAGGTAAGTTTAAAAAAATTGTTCAATATTAATTTGATTAGTATTCCCCCCTCCCCAGCCCACTGCCCCCCCATGCGCCACCCCGCCCTCTGTAATCCTGGCGAGCCATAACTGTGCACCAGACAGGGTTGCCCACTATTGCCTTATCTTATTTGCACTGACTATGGAGCCACTAGCCACCAAGCTATGGCAACGCAATAATAAATATGTATTGTGAAATGCCATCCAACACGCGGACAACATTACCTTATACGGGACCCACATACTAGCCTAAATGAGACTATGAGGGAATTCATTAAGTTTGGTGCCCTCTTGGGAGTGCACATAAACTAGGGGGGAATCACACATCTTTCCCCATACTCCCATGTAACCCACTTTACCCCACACTTCCCTCTGAACAGGTGCACAGACAAGCTTAAATACCTGGACATTTGAATTCACCTGGGCAGAGAGAAGGTAATCAAGATCAATTATGAGTCCACACTCAACATCATAAATGATTAGATAACTCTCTGGATAAAACTCCCACTGTCAGTGGTGGGGAAAATTAGCCTTACCATGATCATTATACTCCCAAAATTGCTATATTTGTTCTTGAACATCCCACTCCCTCTCACAGCCGCATCATCACAATGCTTAAAATAAAGCTAATATTCTTAGGATGGGCTGGAAGACAGCCCTGCATAAAGTGGGAAATTCTCACATAGGGATGGAATGGGCTAGAGTGGGGTGGAGTAGAGTGGATTGAAATGGTGTAGGCTGGCCTGGGGTGGGGTTAACTGGAGAGGGTGGATTGGGGTGGTATGGGTTGGGTTGAAGTGGGGTGGATTGGATCAGAATGGGGTGGGTCGGACTGGGGTTGGGTGGAGTTGATTGGAGTGAGTGGGATGGAGGGAGTGGAGTGAATTGGAGTGAGTGGGGTGGATTAGGGTGGGGTGGGGTGGGCTGGATTGGAATGAGTGGGGTGGATTGGATTGAGAGTGGTGGATTGGGGTGGATTGGATAGGGGTGGGGTAGATTGGATTGGGGTGGGTTGGGGTGATGTGGATTGTGGTGGATTGAATTGGAGTGGGTTGGATTGGATTTAAGTGGGGTGGATTGTATTGGGGTTGGGTGGGTTGGGGTGGAGTGGGGTGGAGTGGTACTGGGATGGATTGTACTGAGGTGAGGTGGATTGAATTGACAGGCGGTAAACTGGACTGGGGTAGGATGGATCGGATTGGGGTGGTTTGGACTGGGGTAGGGTGAAGCTGAGTGGATTGGAGTGAGTGAGATGGATTGGAGTGAGTGGAGTGGAGTGGACTGGAGAGAGTAAGGTGGATTAAGGTGGGGTGGGGGGTGCTGGATTGGATTGAGTGGGGTGGGGTGGATTGAATTGAGTGGTGGGTTGGGTGGATAGGATTGGGGTGAAGTGGATTGGGGTGAGGTGGATTGGATTGGAGTGGAATAGATTGTGGTGGATTGGATTAGAGTGGGTTAGATTGGATTTAAGTGGGGTGGATTGGATCGGAGTGAGGTGGATTGGATTAGAGTGGGGTGGAGTGGATTGGATTGGTGTCGGTGGTGTAGGAAGCTGGCCCTTTATGTGGTATGTGAATAGCATGTAAAAGGTCCATGGGTTATCCAGTGAGTGGAGAGGGCTTGCTATGCAATCCCAAAGTGCTCTATTTGAGGGTAATGTGGTCAGACAGCCTTAGGTTTAACACAGAGGAGTACACAGCATCTAAAAATACACACAAGAGTTAATAAATGAGATACACGACTCAAGAAGGAGATCCACACAAATTTATAAAAATTGCAAGTACCTTTATATATGTTTAGGCATCAGAGAAAAATCGTTCAGGTAAGTATGTTTTTAAATAGGAATTCCTTTCACTTTGAAAACTGGACCCTGCAGTTTCTGAGTTCTGCAATGTTATCCTATATGAGGAAAAACAAGTTCTGCAAACAGTTAGAGTACAGCGACTTACAAGACCAATCTCCTGGGATTAAGGTGAGTAGTGGGCAAGCCTCAGTACACCGTCAGCGGCACAGGGGCAGCCGGGTGCAGAATGCAAATCAGCACTGGGTGGCCAATGCGTTCCCATGGAGATCTGTCACTGTGAAAAGAGAGTCAGGCAAGGACTGGGCGTTCTGTTTGGGTGAGCCACCGAGTGGGCTCAGGTCCTGTGACAACTCAGGGACGTAGGGACACCAGTGGCCCTCTTTTCCTCGGTTCAGGGCGTCCGGCTGCAAAGGGTTCTCAGACCGTCAGGGTATCCATCTTCGGTGGCAGTCACGGTGTAAGGGGATCCACAGAACAGGCTACTGGGTGTACTGGGGAACCAGTCCGGTTGTACCAACAAGTGGGCTCAAGTCTGACGAGCACAGGGTCCTCTTCTCCTCTGCCCAGGGCATCCGGATGCAGAGGTGCATTGGACCATCGGGTTTGCCGTCACCAGAGGCAGCCGCGGTTAAGGGGCCCTGCACAGAGAGGCTGTAGGCATCGGTATGAAGGTTGCGGTGGAGAATCCCACAATGGACTCTGTTTTGGGAGAGGCTGGGGATCAGGTTGGCACTGTTGGCCCAATTCAACAGGGAGCTGGGAGGCTTGGGTGCAGTGGTGCTGTCCAGTGTCGGTTTTGGCGGTCTGAGGTCCTCTTCAGCAGTTCTTCAGTGCCTGCAGGGTTGTAGGGGAGTAGCTCCACTACTCCATCGCAGTTTCTTGTGCTGGGGTGAAGGCTGGCAGTCTTCCCGGGCTTTTGGAAATTTCAGCAGCTGGAGGACTTCCCTCAGTTGTCGACGTCCACAGGCAGGCTCGCAGTGTTGGCGCTGAGTCTGTCACAGATCTTCAGATTTTGCCATTTGTATCTCTGGAGTGTCCTTCTTCTTCAGGTCAGCAGGGATCTGCTTCTCTGGTGCCAGGGGCTACCCTAAAGACAGAATTTTGTGACATTAGGGGTGGGTAGGGTAGTAGCTATTGGACTACTGACCCTTGGGGTCACTACACTCCCTCTATGACCACTTCCTGTGAGAAGTGGGAATAACCCTGTCCCATAATTCCTAAGTATGCCATCTCCAAGATGACTACTTCTGAAAAAGTGTGTCCACCTTGCAGTAGCCCACCTTAGGGGTGGTACTAGCCATGGGGTGGTATGCCTACCTGACTAACTAATTTTTCCACCTGCTCGGGTACCAAATGGTCTCTGGACAGGGAGGTGGGAGCCAGGTTCGCATTTCAAAGGTGGCAGCTCTGAGGCTTGCCACCTTAGGAATGCTAATTAGCAGGTCATCCTGTGGGAGGGAGTGTTACACCCTCTTCCTGGACAGGCTTTTGTTCTGGACCTCCTGACAGCAGAAGGCTCTCACTCTAAGGGTCAAGAATGGTGTTTTGGGTGCAGGCTGGCAGAATGATCACACCAGAGACTAGTAGGGTTTCAGTGGGCACCTCTAAGGTGCCCTCTGGGTGCATGTATTGGTAAATCCAACACTGGCATGAGTGTGAGTTCACCAACATGAGATGTTTGATACCAAATATCCCTATCTTCAGTGAAGCCATCATGTAGCTGGGGAGCTCGTACTGACCAGTGTCCAGCACATGTATTTAAAATGGCTTCCGTGGTCACTTACTATGCCTGAGAATTGACAAAGACAAAGACATAGCAGGGACATATCTGCTCGGACAGATATGCCCTTAAATGTAAGGGCAGTAAGGACTGCTAGAGGGGTGACTTACTAATATTGCATGCAGAGTTAGGGGACATGCCCCACAGGCTGTGTGCCATGTAGTGTTTTCACTTAGGTCTGCACCAAGACATGCAGTCTGCAATGTCAGCCTGTCATTGACTAGGGATTCACAGAGGGTGGTAAAAGTGTTGCCAGTTGGGGAAACAACTTTGCAGTTTTGGGAAAGAGATGTGGCACTGGGGACCTGGTTAGTAAGAACCCAGTGCACATTCAGTCAAAATTACATCAGATACCAGGCAAAAAGTGGTGGGTAACCTAGTCAATAGAAACACATGACTCCCTCCCAAACGAACGAGAATGAAACTAACCTTTCTCAAGAGAGCCTTCATCTTCTGAATGGAAGAACATGGAAAAGCCATATTCATTTGCATGTTCAGTCCCAGGGTGGTCTTCCACTATAAAGTCCATTTCCTGTAGGGAGATGGACCACCTTAACAGTTTGGCATTTTCACCTTTCATTTGCATTATCCATCCGAGAGGCCTGTGGTCAATCTGAACAGGGAAGTGAGAGCCAAACCTGTATGGCCTCAGCTTCTTCAGCAACCAAACCACAGCAAAGGTTTCCCTCTTTATGGCACGCCAACACTGCTCTCTGGGGAGTAACCTCCTGCTAATGAAAGCAACAGGTTGGCCATGGCCATCATTAATTATTTTCTGACAGGACTGCTCCTATCCCATGTTCAGAGGCACCTGTCTGCACTGTGAACTGCTTGGTGTAATCTGGAGCTTTTAGACCAGGTGCGGAGCACATTGTTCCTTCAGAGTGTCAAAGGCCTTTTAACAGCTCACTGTCTAGTTTATTTTCATGGGCATATTTTTTTGGAGGTCATCTCTGTGATAGGTGCAACAATGGTGCCATATCCTTTCACAATTCTCCTGTAGTACCCAGACAAGCCAATGAATGCCCTGACTTGGGCCTGGGTGGTTGGAGCTACTGTGAGAAAGTAGCCTCTTTCTAGCCTTCTTACCCCCGCTTTTGGCCTGTTTGTGAGTATATGTCAGGGTGTTTTCACTGTCTCACTGGGATCCTGCTAGCCAGGGCCCAGTGCTCATAGTGAAAACCCTATGTTGTCAGTATGTTTGTTATGTGTCTCTGGGACCCTGCTAGCCAGGACCCCAGTGCTCATAAGTTTGTGGCCTATATGTATGTGTTCCCTGTGTGATGCCTAACTGTCTCACTGAGGCTCTGCTAACCAGAACCTCAGTGGTTATGCTCTCTCTGCTTTACAAATTGTCACTAACAGGCTAGTGACCAATTTTACCAATTCACATTGGCATACTGGTACACCCATATAATTCGCTAGTATATGGTACTGAGGTACCCAGGGTATTGGGGTTCCAGGAGATCCCTATGGGCTGCAGCATTTCTTTTGCCACCCATAGGGAGATCTGACAATTCTTACACAGGCCTGCCAGTGCAGCCTGAGTGAAATAACGTCCACGTTATTTTACAGCCATTTACCACTGCACTTAAGTAACTTATAAGTCACCTATATGTCTAACCTTCACCTGGTGAAGGTTGGGTGCAAAGTTACTTAGTGTGAGGGCACCCTAGCACTAGCCAAGGTGCCCCCACATCGTTCAGGGCAAATTCCCCGGACTTTGTGAGTGCAGGGACACCATTACACGTGTGCACTGTACATAGGTCTCTACCTATGTACAGCATCACAATGGTAACTCCGAACATGGCCATGTAATTTGTCTAGGATCATGGAATTCTTACCCCAATGCCATTCTGGCATTGGGGGGACAATTCCATGATCTCCCGGGTCTCTAGCACAGTATCCGGGTACTGCCAAACTGCCTTTCCGGGGTCTCCACTGCAGCTGCTGCCAACCCCTCAGACAGGTTTCTGCCCTCCTGGGGTCCAGGCAGCCCTGACCCAGGAAGGCAGAACAAAGGACTTCCTCTGAGAGAGGGTGTAACACCCTCTCCCTTTGGAAATAGGTGTGAGGGCTGGGGAAGAGTAGCCTCCCCCAGCCTCTGGAAATGCTTTGATGGGCACAGATGGTGCCCATCTCTGCATAAGCTAGTCTACACCGGTTCAGGTTTCCCCCAGCCCTGCTCTGGCGCGAAACTGGACAAAGGAAAGGGGAGTGACTACTCCCCTGACCTGCACCTCCCAGGGGAGGTGCCCAGAGCTCCTCCAGCTTGCCCCTGACCTCTGCCATCTTGGATTCAGAGGTGTGCTGGCACACTGGACTGCTCTGAGTGCCCAGGGCCAGCAGGTGACGTCAGAGACTCCTTCTGATAGGCTCTTACCTTTCTTACTAGCCTATCCTCCTTCCTAGGTAGCCAAACCTCCTTTTCTGGCTATTTACGGTCTCTGCTTTGGGGAATTCTTCAGATACCGAATGCAAGAGCTCACCAGAGTTCCTCTGCATTTCTCTCTTCACCTTCTGCCAAAGGATCGACCGCCGACTGCCCAGGACGCATGCAAAACCGCAACAAAGTAGCAAAGACGACAACTGCAACCTTGTATCGCTTCATCCTGCCGGCTTTCTCACCTGTTTCCTGGTGCTGCATGCTCTGGGGGTAGCCTGCCTACTTCTTGCACCAGGAGCTCTGAAGAAATCTCCCGTGGGTCGACGGAATCTTCCCCCTGCAACCGCAGGCAACAAAAGACTGCATCACCGGTCCTCTGGGTCCCCTCTCAGCACGACGAGCGTGGTCCCTGGAACTCAGCAACTCTGTCCAAGTGACTCCCACAGTCCAGTGACTCTTCAGTCCAAGTTGGGTGGAGGTAAGTCCTTGCCTCCCCACGCTAGACTGCATTGCTTCAGGGGCAGACCTATCTGCAAGTACCCTGATGTGAGATCAAAAGTACTGAGATAGGTGGCTGCCCCTAACCTGTCAATCAGTTCATCAGCTCTATGGATTGGGGGTGCATCTGTTTTGGTCACAGCATTGAGGCCCCTGTAGTCCACTCAAAACCTAATTTATTTATTTCCACCCTGGGATGAGTCTTGGTGACCAAGACAACTGGGCTGACCCAGGGGCTCTCATAGTGCTCAATGACTCCCAATTCCAGCATCTTGCTTTCTTCAGCTTTGATGCTCTCTTTGACATTATCAGATTCTCTGTATATTTTATTTGTGACAGGTGAGCTGTCTCCAGTGTCCACATCATGTGTACACCAGGTAGTCTGACCAGGGGTCAAAGAGAAGACGCCAGCCTACCTATGCAAGACTTGCTTGCAGTCAGTCTGCTGTTGGTCAGTGGCGGTGTCTGAAAAGACAATTCCTTCAACTGAGCCATCTTTGGGATTGCTGAAAAGGAGATCACAAGAGGTTCACTCTCAACTTCCTGTCCCTCGTCAGTGACCATGAGCATGGTCATCTCCATTTTGTCGTGATAGGGTTTAAGGCGATTGACATGGATAAACCTTTTAGGGTTCCTGCAAGATCCAAAGTCCACCAGGTAGGTGACTTTCCCTTCTCTTTCTAAGCTAGGGTAGGGTCGACTCAATTTTTCAGGGTCCTAAGAGCCACAGGCTCCAAAATCCATACCTTCTGCCCTAGTTGGAACTCTACCAGTGCAGCCCTTTGGTCATACCAGAGCTTCTGGAGCTCTTGGATGGCCTCAAGATTTATGGAAGATTTTTCCAAGTACTCAGCTATTCGAGAGCAAAGATTAAACACATAGTCCACAATATCATGTTTAGGTTCTCTGAGAGGTCTCTCCCATCCCTCCTTCACAAGAGAAAGTGATCCCTTTGCAGGATGCCCAAACAAAAGTTTGAAGGGGGAAAAAAGCCCACTCCCTTCAATGGTACTTCCCTGTAAGTGAAAAGCAGTTGTGGAAGTAAGATATCCTATCTCCTTCTGAGTTTTTCAGGGAGTCCACCAATCATACCTTTCAATGTCATGTTAAATCTCTCAAGAAGGCTATTGGTTTGCGGGTGGGTGATATGAGGTAGTGAACTCATATGTCACACTACATTCAGCACATGTGTTTCAGGTAGCCAGACATGAAGTTTGTACCCCTGTCTGACACCACCTCCTTTGGGAAGCCCACTTTTGTTAAGATACCAATGAGTGCCCTAATGACTGCTGGGGCAGTAGTAATCCTCAGGGGGATTGCTTCAGTTTACCTGGTTGCATAATCCACTCCAACCAGTTTAAATCAGTTTCCTGATGCCGTAGAGGGTCTTGGGGACCAGGAATGTCAATCCCTACCCTCTCAAAAGGAACCCCAACCACTGAAATTGGAATTAAGGGGGCCTTTGGGTGGCCACCTGTCTTGCCACCGGCATGACAGGTGGCACAGGAGTTACAAAACTCCTTCACCTTCTGGGACATGCCTGGCCGGTAGAAGTGGTTAACCAACCTACTCCAAGTTTTAGCCTGGACAACATGCCAGCTAGGGAGGTATCACGAGCCAAAGTGAAAGAAACTCTATAAACTGCTGAGACACTACCACTCTCCTAATGGCATCGGGTTTGAGGTCTCTGATCTCAGTAAAAAGGAGTCCCTCCTCACAGTAGGTCCTGTGGGAGTTACTGATTTCTCCCTTATGCTGATTAGCAGCTTGCTCTCTCATGCCTTCAAGAGTGGGACAGGTCCTCTGCTCCAGGCACAGATCCTCCCTAGAGTGTCCTCTGGGTCTAAGACCTCTGCCTGGTAAGTCCCAAGCTCCTGGGCCTCAATTCCCTCTGGAGCTGACAGGTTTTCTCCCCAAGGCGAGGGGATCTGATCTGGCATCTGTTTGGAAGCTGGTTTCCTAGACTTCTTGCCTTTTCTCTTGGTAGGTTGTGTCATTATTCCAGACTCCAACTCTACTTTTTCACCCTAGGCTTTGCATTGTGGACTTCTTTTTACACACACCCTTTCGGCTGTACGCCTCATGGCTGCATGGGTATTTCTTTTGACCTCTGCCCATGCTGAGGAATCTAAGTCATTGCCTAGCAGACATTGTACAGGGATTGTAGGAGATACCACCACCTTCTTTTAGCAGTATCCCCTTCCCATTCTAAGGATACCATGGCCATGAGATGTACCTTAGCCTTATTATCAGCATTGAGGACTGTATATGTATCACCAGTAAAGTAGTGGTATGGGAACACCAGTTGCTCAGTCACCCTGGTGACACTGGCACATGTCTCTCAGGGCCTCAACCCTAACCCTATTGATATGTGGCTGTGGTTGTCTGTATCACTCCAGATTACTGGGACAGCCAGCCAGGGCAGCTGCATCCACCTCACCCTCTGAGACTAGAGTTGCCTCAATGGGTTTACTGACATGGTCAGGACACACCTGCAATCCCATCTGGAGACTTATCACTGCATTTACTGCAGGTGCACAAGAGGCGTTCTTTTTGTGGTGACAGGTAGGGTCTCCAGTTCAGTGTCCAAGAGCTTTGCAGTCATGACACAAAGCCTTTTTGAAATCCCAGTTTTTACCTTTGTACCATCCTTGGATTGGGAAGTGTCGGACCCATCATCCTGAGAAGAGTTTTGGGGGCCTTAAGAAGACTCTTTGTTCTTATTCTTTGTTTGGTCACCATCTTCCCCTTGGTAGGGCTTTTTGGCTTCTTTCCTATGATCACCCCTCCATCCCCCTCTCCATGGTAGTTTTGATCCTTGTTTTGACCCAGTGGTCTGCCTTCTTTCCCAACTCCTGAGGAGAGAGTGGACCTAGGTCTACCAGGTACTGGTGTAGCTTCTCTTCACAATTGCTCAACTGATTCCTTTTCATAATTACATTATAAACCCCTTCATAATCATGCACATTGTTACTTTTTAGCCAGCCACCTAGTGTTTTCCCTGAAAAGTATACACAATCTACCCAGGTCTGACTAAGGGTTTTTCAAGTCTCCATGAACCTGATCCTGTATTATTCAGGGGTGAGGCCAAAACCCTCAATCAGGGTATCCTTTATGAGGTCGCAGGACTCAGTATCTGCCTCATTCAATGTCAGGAGTCTATCCCTGCATTTTGCCTGAGCACAGTTCCCAAAGGAGAGAGGCCCAATACTTCTGGCTGACCTTCCTGGCTCTACATGCTCTCTCAAATGATGTGGACCATCTGGTGGTAACATCACCTTTTGAGCATTTTGGGACAATAACTTTGAGGATTTTATGGTCACAAGTTACCTCCCTAGTTATAAGTTTGCTGCCACCAGAAATGGGTCATGGACCCATCTCACCTCTTTCTTTTTCTATAGCTAAGAGCTTAGCCTCGAAAGCATCCTCTTGGATAGCTTCTGAAGATCTGCATCTCCAGTATCTTAATCTTATGAGACACTACTAGTAGTGTTCCCAGTGAAGGTAATGTCTAATAGGGCTAGTTCCCTGAAAAGTCTACAAAATTCACCCAGGTCTGACTCTGTGTTTTTCGAGTCTCCATGAGCCTGATCCTGCACTCTTCAGTGGTGAGACCAAAGCCCTCAATCAGGGTGTCCTTCATGAGGGTATAGAACTCAGCATCTGCCTCACTCAATGTCAGAAGGCCATACCTGCATTTACCTGAGCACAGTTCCCAAAGGAGAGATGCCCAAAAATTCTGGCTGACCTTCCTGGCTCTACCGTCTCTCTCAGAGGCTGTGAACCATTTGGTGATATTATCACCTTCTGAGTATTTAGGGACAATAGCTTTGAGGATTTTAGGTTCACAAGTTACCTCCCTAGTTATAAGTTTGCTGCCACCAGAAATAGATCTTGGGCCCATCTCAGCTCTTTAATTTTCTATAGCTAAGAGTTTAGCCTCTAAGGCTATCCTCTTGGCTAGCTTCTGAAGATCGGCACCTTCAGTATCTAAATCTTCTGAGACACTACTATTAGTATTGTAAGTGGGGGTAATGTCTGAGGAGGTAGAGATTGGGTCATTGTCGACCTCATCCACCTCTACATTTTCCTCCTCTTCCTGAATGGGGGATTTGTGTTTGCCAAGGCCTCATCGTTCTCTGCCTGCAACTGCTGCAGATAGGTTTTGTGGCATTTGGCCTGTGGCAATTATCCATGCGTTACAGAGCTCTTTAAGCTGGAGTACCTCAAGGTATCGACAGGGTGCCAGATTGAGTTCCTGGGATGGCCCTTGCTCAGAAATGGTGTTTAAAGCAGTTGGGAAGTTTGTAAAGGGCTTACAAAACATTTTGCTAATTATTGTTCTAAAGGAACTAACTTACTTTACTACTTTAAACTCTAAACATTTTTGGAATGGGACCTAACCAAGGCCCTACAGCTATTTTAAAACAATTTAGAAAAAAGTCAAAAAATTTAAAAACTATTTACCTAAAAACAATTTTTGGATTCCTCTGGGAATCACTTTTCAACTAAGTATACAGTTGATGTTAAGTCTTGTTTTCCAACCGCTGCATCACTAATGTAGGAAGCTGGTCCTTTATGTGGTATTTGAATTCCATGTTAAGGGTCCGAGGGATCCCCAGGGAGTGGACAGGGCTTGCTATGCAATCCCAAAGTACTCTATTTAGGGGTAGTGTGGTGGAGCAGCCTTAAGCTTAACACAGAGGTGTGCAAGACCTCTGCAAATACACACAATATTTAAATAAATGAGACACATGACTAAAGGAGGTCCACACCAATTTATGAAAATAGCAAGTATCTTTATATATGTTTAGGCATCAGAGAAAAATCATTCAAGTAAGTACGTTTTTAAATTCTTTTCACTTTAAAAAGTGGACACAGTGCACTTTCTGAGTTCTGCAATATTATCATATAGGAGGAAAAACAAGTTCTGCAACAGGTAGAGTACAGCGACTTAGAGGATCAATCTCCTGGGGTTAAGGTGAGTAGTTGGCAAGGTCCAAGGCAGCACCATCAGAACACTCTCAGCGGCAGGGGGGCGGCCGGTAGCAAATCAGCGCTGGGTGCCAAATGCGTTCCTATGTTCACTGTGAAAAGAGACTGCAGGCTAGGACTGGGCATCCTGTTTGGGTGAGCTGAGTGGGCTTAGGTCTTGCAATGCTTGGGGACGTAGGGACGCCAATGGTCCTCTTCTCCTCGTCCAGGGTGTCTGTGTGCAGAGGGTTCTTGGACCATCGCATGTCCATCACCGGCGGCAGTGGCGGGCGGCTCACAGAACAGGCTTCAAGCGTGAACCAACAAATGGGCTCAAGTCTCACAAGCCCAGGGGATGCAGTGATGCCAGTGGTCCTCTTCTCCTAGGTCAAGGGCATCCGGGTGCCGAGCTGCAGTGGCCCATCACGGTTCCCTTCACCAGAGGCGATCGCGGTTGAGGGGGGATTGCACAAAGAGGGTACAGGCATTGATGTGAAGGTCACAGTGGTTAAACCCATAATGGACTCTGTTTCTGGAGGGGCTGGGAACCAGGTTGGCACCTTTGACCCACTTCGACACAGGCTTGGAGGCTCAGCTGAAGTGGTGAATTGGATGGGAGTGGGGAGTATTGTTTTGGATTGGAGTGGTGCATACTGGAGTGGGGCAGATTGGATTGGGACAGATTGTTTTGGAATGGAGTGGGGCAGACTGGAGTGGAGGGTATTGGAGTGGGGCAGAATATTTTGAATTGAAGTGGGGTAGATGGGAGTGGAGCAGATGGGAGTGTGGCAAATTATTGGATTATGTGGATAAAAGTGCAGCAGATTGGAGTGAGATGGACTGGAGTGGGGCAGATTGTTTTGGATTGGAGTGGGGCAGATTGTTTTGGATTGCAGTGGGACAGGTTGGAGTGGGGCAGATTGTTTAGGATTGAAATGCAGCAGATTCAAGTCAGTCAGATTTCTTTGGATTGGGGCAGATTGTTTTGGATTGTAGTCTGGTGGATTGTTTTGGATTGGGCTGGGGCAGATTGGAGTAGGGTAGATGTGAGTGGGACATATTGTTTTGGATTGGAGTGGGGCACAGTGTTTTGGATTAGAGTGGGGCAGATTGTTTTGGATTGGAGTGGGGGGGTTGTTTTGGAGTGGTGCATATTGTTTTGGATTAATGTGGGGAGAATTGGAGTGGGGCAGATTAGATTGGGGTGGTTTGGGAGGATTAGAGTGAGTTGGAGTAGATTGGATTGGTGGGAGTGGCTTGGATTGGAGTGGGGTGAGTTGAGTTGGTGTGCGGTAAAGTGAGGTGGATTGTAGTGGGGCGGATTGGAATAGGTGGATTGGGGTGTACTCCATGGTTATGTGTTAAAGCATCATTTCAGAAATGACGCATAGTAAAAAAAAACAATGTTGCTTTGCAATTGTTCAAACAAGTTAATTGTCATCTTTTCAGAAGTGTGCCCAAGAGCAAAAACAAAAGAAAACATGAGTGGAAAGTGAGAAAAGACGACTTAAGAAATTTAGCTTAAAAAAATATAACTTTTCAATCTTGTTTGTCCGGCTGGGTACGTTTTTGCCATTCACAAGCCTTCTGTTTGTAGGGCACTAGAAGTGAAAATAACGGTCATCTGTTGAGAAGTGCTCCCACGAGCAAAACCAAAAGAAAACATAAGTGGAAAGTGAGAAAAAACGACTTGGCAAAATAAAAGAAAGCTTTAAAAAATATAACTTTGCCATTTTGTTTGTCCTGCTGGGCATGTTTTTGCCAGCCATAAGCCTTCTGTTTGCAAGGCAGTAGAAATTAAAAAGAACAAATTAGTACCTCAATCACGTCAGGAGCAGCGGACGGGCACTAATTATGTTTAATCAATCAGTGCTTGGTCCCTGCTCCTCAGACAGGAACGAAAATGATGCCAGGCCTGCTGTGATGAATTACGAGGCTGTAAAGCAGAGCGCCACATAAACCATCAAATGGTACGGGCAGGCAGGCTCATAACCCTTTACTGTACACAACAGAATCCCTCCAGTGAGACGTATGCGCTAGCGCATGCACTTGCAGGCTCGACCCTAAAAAATGAGCCGGGCTTGAAGCTCAAGCAGTGCATGGGGCACCCATAAAGGTAAAAACAACAGTAAGAGAAAATAAGATAGAAAATGCTGAATGGAATAGAAGGTGGGAATGTGAGTTATCAAGGGAAGGGGATGAGTAAAGTTATAAGAAATGAAAGAGGATTAAAATCTTAATAAGATAGATGACAGTGAAAACGCACTTAGCTCGAGGCTGTTAGCTGCAATAAGGAATGCTTCGTGTTGTCTTAATGATTTTTATTGGTGCATTGGGTGATGTCATAATAGTCTTGTCATTCATTCCATTATTGTTTCTGGGATTAGTGAATAAAGGATGTTTTGCATATTATGCCACCTCATTGTCTTGCCATAAAATTCACATAATCAATTTGGCCAATAGTTGTTAAATTGCCATGTTGAGCAGTAATTGCCATGTCAATAAGAAATGTGTACTGTATGAGGCAGTAAAGCAGAGTATAGACCAGACCATGGAAGACTGTAAAAAATTGGGTTGGGATTGAGGGGCGGGGTTTGAAGCCCCACTCAGGTAACAACCACAATGCTTGTCAGGGTGAACACTAAAAGCCAGTAAATTAACCTCTGTTTCACTCTCTGGTAGCTTAGCACAAAGCAGCCAGACGTAACTTAGAGGCAAAGTGTAAAGTATTCATGCAGCACACAAACAGTAATTAAGTGAAAAAACAAAACAAGAAAAATCCCAAACCTATTTACAAAATTGGGAAAGTTGAAATAAATAACATGACACCATAACAAATTAAATTCAATCAGTAGAAGCTGAGTTATGAATTTTTGAAAGTTTTTAGTGAAATCTAGTTCCTACAAGATCAAAGCGCCAACCACGGTTATCTGGTCACGTAAGACTGGATTAAAGTCAAAAGTTAAGGCTATCTGCAATGGAGCGCTGGTTGGATAAAAGGGGTGAACTGGGCCTGGTCTCAGCTTACCTTTGGAGTTATAAAAGTTTCAGTCAAAACGTCTTGGAGGAGGTAGAGTTCAGCGGGGCAAGGCAGCAGCTGTGTCTGAGAGACAATGGAGGTAAAATTGGGATTTTCAGGCCAGGGATGTGTTCATTTTCCATAGGGAGCAGATTATCGTTGAGCCAGATGAAGATTTCTATCTTCAGATTTAGGGCCTTATTTATTTTTTGGTAGACGTGGTTAACTCTGTCAGCGCAACAGAGTAAATTACTCTGGACAGAGTTCCCGGACAGCAAATTCAGAAATGACTGCCAAACTGGGGGTCATTTCAGAAGCATTGGCAGGAACTGCTGTCACACCTCCATCAAATGTATATTTGTTTTATGTTCAAAAAGAAAATCTTGAAGCTGGATTTTACTTTTTGAAAATAAAAAACAAAGCCCCCTCACCATGGGAGTCATCCCCCATGGGAGCCTTTTTATGTTTGTACTCACAATTGCCCCTTTTCCTGGCTATATGTCCACCAATCTAAATTGGGGTGAAGAAAATATAGCCAATGTTTTGATGTCCCTTACTCGGTCAGGCTGTTGGAGAAGTTTGACCATGGCAGAGACGGAGTAGTCTCTGCCATTGTCAAACTATGGTCCACCCGCTTTTAAATTTGGTGGGTGGACCATTATGTTTGTGGTAAGGATATCCTGTCACCCATGGAGTATCCTTACCCCAAACATATAAATCAGGCCCTCCGACAACTTTTTGGAAGTGGGATTTCTCCAGTGGTTTGATGTTGCAGGCTGTAGCTGAAAAGGGCCCCATGAGGCTGAATACCCTCGCCAAGGGGTCCTGGCGACAGGGATTTGTTGTGGGAGCTACTGCAAAGTCAAGCCTCTGTGATTCGGCTGGCAGGTAGGCTGCAGGCTTCTGTTGGTTCTCCAGGACGTTTTTGCTGAAAATGTTTCTTAATCCCAGCTTTAAGGGTTAGGCAGGACCATTACCACCAACACCACTTCCAAGGGTCCAGGACTTGGAGGGCACCACTTGGTGGGTTAGGACTCACTCCAGCAGAAGCCAGTTGCAGGGTCCAAGGCCTCAGGAGTTTGTAATGTCCCTGTAGCCAACAAGCCCTTACAGTCACTCTGGTGGTCCTTGGTTCAAGGAGCTGGTTCAGTTCTCCTTCAAACACCAAGGCAGTCCTTCAAGCAACAGAGCAGCCCTTCTCAATCGTCCACAGCCAAAGAATATACAGAAGAGTTGTTCTGACGGCCCAATATTTATACATGATGCTAGCCTTTTTGTTTGGGGGCAAGACCCTATCCTACATTCACATTTGTCTCTGGAAATTTCTTTCCTTCCTCTGTCCAGACTCCAAGAAGCCTGGTGCTGACAATATGCTCATGTCAGGTTCCTTTGTGTGGCAAGCTCTTTGAAGTGCAAGTAGGAAGGGCCCATTTGCCCACACCTGGTGTCCTTTGTGTCACTGACTGGGAGGAACATGCAAACCCCAGCAGCAAAGCCATTCAAAGTCATGTGACCTAGGACACTGGCAGAAGGCACAAATGGTTAGGAAAAGAAAACACCAACTTTCTAAAAGTGGCATTTTCAGAATGATTACTTAAAATTAAACCTTACCATTAGAGATGATTTAAAATTACAATTCATTTGAGTCTACACATCATGCCATCTCTATATGCTCCCAATCCAAACTTAGCACTTATTAAATGTAACAAAGTAATCCAGTGTCAGTCAATGGAAGAGATAGGGCTTTCAGTAGCAAAAAATGAAGGAGCTTTTCAATACCAGCAATGTAAAACGTAAACACATGTTCTGCTTTTTAATTACAATGAACTCTGCCCAAGAGCCTTTAGGGCCTAACTTAGCGGTGACTTATGTGTATTGGAAAGGAAGGCTTAAGCCTGGCCAAAGGTTTATTTTGGGAGGTTAAAATAGCAGTTTAAAACTTCACTACCGGCTGCAGGGGCAGGCCTGATACAAGATTGAATGTGCTTCTTTACTGGGTGCCACACTGAGTACTACAGGACCACTAGAAGAATTTAACTTACAGGCCCTGGGTACATATAATACTATTTACTAGGGACTTACAAGTAAATTAAATGTGCCAATCATGTGTAGGCCAGTTTTACCATGTTTTATGGAGAGAGCACTTTAGCACTGGTGAGCAGCGATAAAGTGCACACAGTCCTAATGCTAGCAAAACAAATTCTGAAAACTGGAGGGGTGAGTACCAGGCCAAGGATGTCAGGTCTTAATGCATGATGATACCCAAGCAAACTGTCCATAAGTGCAGTTTTCAGCTATTCCAATGGAAGGTCTCACACACAGTCTGTTTCACAGGAGCATAACGTTATCAATTGGGACATGTCAATAAAGATAAACGTGGGTGCAAACTCAGAGGTACACTTTTACACACGTTGTGGGATTCATGGGTATTTTGTCGAGTGTAGAATAAGAAGTCATAACATTACCATGACAGATGGAAGTATCTACGAAGTTGTTGGAACTTTCAGTAAGTGGAAAGAATTCAAATACACAAAATGCATTTTTAATCACTGATTTTAATGTAAGTACAAAGTTCATGACAGCTGTTATACCTGACATATTGATGCTCTGTTTAGGCACCATGAGTCGCATGCTGATGGGTGGTTACACTACACTTGTATCAAGTCCTTTAGTTTAATATTTTTACAGCTGCTCGTTGTACTAACATGTAAAACCCAATAAAATGTTGTTTACCAGAAGAAAAAACTGACCTGGCAAGAATTACTTTAGAGGTCTCTTAGTCCAACTTATGTACTCACCAATATTGTTCTCTAGCCGTTGATGCCCTGTAGCCGTCAACACCAGTAGACATTCAACACATAAAGATGAATGAAGTAGAAAGCAGTGGTTGCCTAATGAGACGAGGGGTTGGTTACCTAGCCAATAGAAGAGGGTAAAAAGAATCTATCCAAAAATACATGCCCCGGCATCCCGAGTTTCTCGTCCTATCTGGAAATGGCAGAAGAGAAAGCTCACAAAGAGCAAACTTGAAGAAGCCGTACTGCCAATAAAGTAATAGGGCTAGCCGCGGTGCATGGTAAGAAACTGAAGGAGTGAACTAAAAGAACGTCACGGGGAAGTGTCGAGACTAAACTGCTCTAAAATTGATGTTTACTAATGCTCCTGGTGGAACCCTTCCATCAAGTTACCAGCTTGATTTTTTTCGAACAGGGCTTTTCGTAGTATTCTACGCAAATCATGGTTAACTGACAGCGCCTAATTCCCAACCACACTCCATCTTTAGTAAATCAGTTATAAGCACAAAAGTGGTTAATTAAACAACAAGCAAGAAAACCCAAGGTTTCCCAAAAAATGTCAGGTAAACTGTGCTTTATGAGCACTTCCTGCAACAGAAAGTGACAGAGGGAAGTGACGTCGGTATCCCTGCTGTCATTTAGGAAAGTGAGACAGTGGCACGCACGGACTTGAAGCAGTGTTCTGTCTTTTTTTCCTCAGATGTTGCTATCGCAAATATCTTGAGAAAGGTTGCTTGTTCTACCACCTTAACCCACAGTCTTATTAGCAGTCAGGAGCCAGGCAGACAGTCGCCCCTCACGGCAACCTGTCTAGGGTTTAGACAGGTTAGGGCCCACCATAACTGCCAATAAACACTTGTGCTCATTGCATGAAGCACGTCTGCGGCTTCACCTTCAATGTCTTGGCTTCCCAAACAGTACGCACAGGGATAAAGTTAGATTCAGGCGGAGTAAGTAATGCTTCATGTTTTCCAGGCACAAAGAGCACGGCGTGACAAACATGACTCTTCTTTTCTGGTCTGGTCTCTGTTTCTTTGCCTCATTGGTGATGGATATACGGTGAAAAAAATGGGAACTCTTACAAATGAAAGATGCTCCTGAACATGCGGGTCAGCAACTGATGACCCATAGTGGTCCTGTTTGGATTCATTTGATTTAACTTTAGGTTCAGCCCAAGGCTCTAGACAAGAGTGTCCCCAAAAAAGAAGATTCCGACAACTGCAACCTCACTATGATCAGCATCATTGGAATTATGAGATTTTGTGGCTGCAGTGTTATCTGCATAGTTATGGATTTGCTGTATTTTTCACATAATTCTTCATCTTCACAGAATCTGCAGATGTCAGCAAACAAAATAGTTTCATGCTCAAATGGATCAAAAGTTATTAAAAATGCTGCAACATGTGTTGCTGCGCAGGGGAAGGCCCTTCGGAAAGGTTGGCTGGTCACCTTTCTGTTACTTATTTTTGTATTTGGGTTTGGCTTATTTTTTTGTCAAGGTGATACTAATGATGTGAAAGCTTTGTCCAGAAAGTAATAACATGGGTAACAATGCCCAAATAATGAGGTAATACTAACACAAAATGAGCCGCATTGCACCGCATAATTAGTTCTATCAGTTATTCTCTGTACTTTCTTCACACATAACCAGACATCACTTCAGTTAGGTATTTGTGGTAGAGGTAGAATAAGGCCCCAAGTCCTAACGAAATACCACATCCTTATTTGGCATAAATAGGCATAAACTACATAAATATAATTCCTCACACTTTTGTTCTCATTGTTGCCATAGGACGAAAAGAGTAAACTTATGTTAGGTCATCCTTAGACAGTTTTATTGTAGGCAGCGCCCTGAGGTGGATCTCTCCACTAGATATTGATTGTACTTCTCTTCAAGCCGCCCATTCAACTTCTAGTTGACTTGGTCTCTTCTTGCTGCTTGTGGTTATATCAAGGATAAAACCATTGTCTGTTATTTCCGAAGAAAAATAATAGTAGAACTTTAGCAAAAATGAACAGAGTATCCTGCGTATTCCATCCTGGCTTTACTGAAACTAGCCACATTGTCCGAGCTGGCACAGCACTTTGGGGGCATAGGGATACTCGAGCTCTTACGGTGGAAGAAAATAGTTTTTGCCTTTACCTGGAACTGGAGCTTGAGTTTGTGCAGGATACTATCCAGTTGGCTCCCCTTCTGCTATGGATCTCAATCTGGAGTAACGAACATGCTACTCTTAATAGGGATATCCTAAGGGATTGTTTGGCTTGCGACAATGCAAAGAATATTCCCTGGCTGATGCACATAAGGAAGATGGCTCATGACCTGGGGCTGCCTGAATTGTTTGATTATCCCGAGGGTCTGACTAGCCATGACAATAAATGGGTTAAGGACAATTTTCTGAGAATACAGGACTCCAAAAGGGAGGGGGAGGCTTTAGGGAAAAAATCAATCAGGGACTACATCATGCTAAAGATGTGGGTGGGCCCTGAGCGCTATCTTTTAGAAATAAAGGATGTGAGGGAAAGGTCTCTCATAACTCGATTCCGCCTGGGAAGCATTAGAAGTAATTTGTGTTTCCCACTAGGTCAGTATGGGGACAAATGTATTAGACTTTGCCCCTGTGATGGGGTGTCCCATCAGACCTTGCTCCATTTTACATTGTTTTGTGTTTTTTATGCACCGTTTAGAACTCGTTTTTTATTACCTCTCCTAAGGCCCAAGGGTTTCGTGCACTATCGTCCTGCTTTTCTGTGGTTACAAATGGCCTCAGATATATTGGTGTGGAAGGGCCTGGGATCATTCTTGAAGGGAGCTATCACCTGGCGTAATAATGTAGAGTTTTTAGAATGATTTCTTCTATTTTATTGTTTCTTTATGAATGTGGTTTTTATATGTTCATATTTATGATGGGTGTTTTTATCATATATGGTTTTATTGGTATATTAATAATGTATTGGTGATTATTTGCTGTAATGGATGAACTTTTTCATACCGAATAAAAGTTTTCTTTCCAAGCTGATAAAGATGTAATGAACAGGAAGAATCTAAACAACTCTCTTTAAATCCCTTTAAATCTTAACTGAATGTGGACACTTCAGTATTACTCAAATTAAAGGTGTCCAACATAGGCCTATGCAGGATTTTAAAAACTATTCAATTAGTTACATTTATATAGAATGGATTTTTAAATGCGTCTCATGTACATGGACAGTGGTGAGCCTGAAAACCTAGCATGAATTCACGCCCCACCTGTGTTTACATTGGACAACATTACTCTAATTTCTTTCCAGTCACAGGGATGTTTGTTTTAAAAATTAGATGGCAAGTTCCGTCAACAAATTGTCCCAGTATGAACAGGCAGCATTCACAAGGAGAGTCATTTATTCTTCTGCACAGTGTTCTGAGACGTGCATTCTGTTGCCATCCCTTGGAATGGACAGGACACAATATTTTGATTAGAACTGTTCATGGCACTTTGTTTTTAGGAGCCCCCATTGTCTCCATCAACATAATACTTCCTCTGGAGGCCCAACAGAGTAGGGGCTGCCGGAGGAAGGAATGGACACTGTTACGCTTTTAAGTGTGTAAGGTGTAATGACATTTGTTCCTGTACATCACTGCCAACAAAGGCCTCTTGGTGAGGGACAGGAAGAAAACAGTAATGATCCCTACACCCTGGGAGAAAACTCCTAGGATGTGGTGGTCATTAGCTTTTTGTTTTTCAAAAACACACTTCCACTTGCCAAAAGTTTAATTGGCTGTCAAAACTGACGGTGGCTGTCCACCAAACCTTTAGTACATTGAAAGGAACTGCTGTGATGGCGGTTCCTTTCAATGTATCGAGATGACTGCAGACTCAGTGGTCATCTCCATATTTGGCAGATGGGGTACCCTAGGTATGACGGAGGTAATGCCCTAATTCTTTCTTGCCTTATTCAGTGAATGTGGCCTTAGTGAGTACCAGATTTTGAGGCTTAATAGTGAGGTGGTTTCCCCACAGTAGATGCTTCGTTGAAATTATTTGAATAATAACTTAACAGTGCTGGATTTTAACTACGACCGTCAGACTTTTATTTCATAGCAAGAATTGTCTTTGTCTCACAAAGGTCTGAAAATCTCTATGGAAGTGTGGCTAGGCATGTCTCACTTGATCCGGTGTGTTGCTAGGGGTAGTAAGGAGTTTTCAGGCCTCAGGGATGGATATTGTAAAGGGAAAGAAAGGATGTTTTTACGTCTTAGGAATGGTAGTGTGTAGGGGTAGTAAAGGTTTTTAGGGTTCGGGGATGGGCAGGGTATAGGAGTAGTGAGGGAATTAGAATACATAGATATTTGACAAGCTTTGGCTTTGGCTTACCGTTCAGACCACAAGGAGATGGGGTGCGACCTCGGTTCTTGCAGGTCCGGCTCTGGCTGAGGTAGGAGCGACCCTTTCCACGGTGCTGTTGACAGTATACGCCAATACAGTCTGTGCCCTCCAGAAGGAGTCTCTGAGGAAAAACCCAGAAGGGGAAAAAACCTCCAGATGGGAACTCCCTGGAAGAAAGGAAGACACAAAGACAAATCAGAATCTTGAACCAGGCCAAACACAGGGAAAAACAGGAAAAAACAAGAGAAAAAACTGGATATCAGCAAGAAAAGCAGCAGGAGCTTAATCACCACAGAGCAGAGAAAATAAATCAAGGCCCTTATGTACCTCTAAACAGGAAATAATGAACAGGAAAAGGAAAGACAACCATCTTGGATTGGGAAAAAAGTAATAGAACAGATAGAAAAAAATGTCACAGGAAAAAAGGAACAGGTGCATGCAGGGAACCAGAGAAGAGAAAGGTATGATGGGATAGCTGTAAGATGGCTTCCCACAAGAAGAGACAAAGAAATAAAAAAGGAAGCCCAAGAAGAAACCCCAGATAAGTGAGAGGCCGGGGGGGTTGCCCAAGGGCCTCATCTAATTTCCCCATGCCATGCAAAATGCGCGGTGAGAATAGAAGCCCAATTCAGGGGCTCCCGTCCCCGCCTCAGTGGCAAGGACGATGTGAGGCCGGAAAAAGGGGGCGCAGCGGGCCCCGCTGTGCGCGAAATGGACCGCGGCCCCTGCCGGACCCGACCGCGCTGCCGGGACTTGCGGCGCAAGAATATTGGTTTACAGAACTCACTTTCCTGGGGAGACCTTGAAAATACATAGGGTAGAAACCTGCTGGCAACATAGACCAATGGAAATTGGGCAGGAAAAGCCAATAAAGAAGCATATTTCTTTGGCCATCTTTATAAGCCACGAGAAGCTCTAGACTGGTCATAGTCCACCTTCCCATCGGAAATTAGAAGTGGTACATACATTTATTCAGGAACAACTCCCACTTATTTCTTTAAACTTAAGACTCCTGATAAAATAGATTCACGTGTCTCGTACACTAAAGATTCCAGAAGTATAGGGGGCAAGACATTATTTTTCCTCATACCTAGGTCCTCTCAAAATCATTCACTATCTGCAAGACAAAACAACTACCATGTTTTTGGGGGCCGCACATACAACACAAAAAAAGAGAACCAAAAAAATCCGAGAATACATGTAACCTGTACTTTTAGTAGATCAAACCTGGTCCATCCGCTCTCATCACTCTTCTTCGTGAAAGGGAGGTGAAGCAGATGTGAAACAGAGCAGAGCTCTGGCAATAAATAGGGTCAGCCTAGTGTAAGGAAGATTCCACGTTCCAACGGAATCTGTTCTAAGCCAGCACACATTTTTTTATGGAGGACATGATGCACAAGCCATTTGCAAGCACACTGACTAGAACTCCTGTAGAGCTACTGTATGTACTCATAAATGGTAATTCACCAAAATACATGCATAAACGCACGTACCAGTGCATTAAATGGGTTATGGGCCTAATAATGCGGTGAATAAATGGACTTCTCCTGTTCCAGTAAACCTACCACTGAGGAATAAATATGGGAATGATGAAGGGGAGTGCCTGGAAAATGTTCTCAAAATTAGAGGGGCAACAAGAGGAAAATCAAAAGGTGCACAGATAGATTCAGGCAAAAACATGAATACACCTACAAAATTATGTGAATCCCATGTCACAAAAGTTATAAGCACACCTATTCAAATAGTAATAAAGCCCAAAGGGGGTCACATTTACTCTTAGCCTGGAAGTAGACCACACATTTGGCCAGGCCACCCAGAGGATTTGCAACAAAATCACACGCATGACAAAGTCTGGGAATAACAGCATCACACCCTAGGGAAAATGCAGAAAAAGAAACACATGCACACACACAGAGCACAACGATGAGACGTACACACGTGAGGCGTACTTACAAACTCTGAAACAAAAAGCAGTTTAAAAAAATATGTGTCGTCAAACAGTAATCAATACACCCGAAGTATACGTGTATCTATGTATATATTAATGTATATAATATTTAGGTAGCGCAAACCTAGTCACCAGTCAGCGGAGCCTTGTGCACAGTCAAAGACAGGCATAAAATCAACAACTGATGCGAGAGCTAGCAGGTTTGCGAACTGTTAATGCGTTGCAATGTAGTGTTCTTTAAAGAA
This sequence comes from Pleurodeles waltl, assembly GCF_031143425.1. NCBI lineage: Eukaryota > Metazoa > Chordata > Amphibia > Caudata > Salamandridae > Pleurodeles > Pleurodeles waltl. The sequence continues at coordinate 310,754,283 of NC_090439.1, forward strand.
GTACTTCTTCTACTCTCTTAAATTGGAGCAGCTTTGGGATGGTCCTCAGTCATACTGGAATGTTGTTCCAGATCCTGGCTACAGGTGGGACGTAAATCACCAGAGATGGTGAGCTTATCTCGGAGCTAAGTGGGGTGCTGGTCAATATGGCCTTTAAATGATGCACCTGGTTTTGAAGATGGTGCTCCCTGGCAATGGGAGCCATTGTAGTTCCATCAGGATAGGGGTGATGTGATAATATTTCTTCAAGCCCTGCGGTGTGTAGGATACCCTTACAGGGTGCCAATGAGGAACCTGGAGGCCATGGAGCAGGATGTTACCTCCATCTAGACGTGGTAGTATGAGTGTTTGTACAGCAGGTCTGAAGGTGATATCAGGAAGAAACGGTTTTAGTTCCTTTGGACGAGACTGCCTATGCACATACATAAGCACAACTCAAAATTCTACTAGCAGACATTGCTACACACAGGCACAAGGCACAATGACACAGGCACAATGACACAGCACGCAACACACATAAAAAAACAATACCAGCCCACCAAAACATTCCGAGCTTTCAAGCTTTTGACTTTTCCACTCAACCAACACACGTCAATTAAATGTTAATAGTCTTAATGACAGCAACTGCACTATGCCCATCACTAGCTGAGACCATCATACCGTCAACCAATTACACATTCCTTAGTCACACAAGAAAGTAAACCACAAGCAGAAGGTTTTTCCTGAAATGTTGGGAAATTAGATTTTTAGAATGTCATTCTTTTTGAAAAACAGTTACTGAAAGAGAGGTGATAGGCTGCATAGGCTGAGGATCATCCTGTTCGGTATGTTTGAGGAAGAGGTCATGGCAAGAAATCTCTTACCCCTGATGTGATCGTGAACATGGTTGCTGGACGGGGCATAGGTGGTCTCTTCCCCTACAGCATGGTCCAAGGCATTACGTGCCCATGTCAACATGAAGGCTCTGTTCACTTTGTGGTCTCTGGTTCATTCCAGGAGACCAGCTAAGACAATTGACATTTCACAGACTAGCCAGTCCTGCTGTTTGTACCAGGTATTGATATGGATCACCATCCGCGTGCACCACCACAGTGCCTCAGTCACTGCAGGGGAGGCACCAGGTGGTATGGCCCTTCTATGCCACTGATCATTTCTCTCAGGTGCCTTAAATTGCACTTATTGCACAAACGCCACACTCTCAACACGTGTGCTGTCTATGTTGCCAGGTCCGGCTGGTGCATGTGTAGGACACCGCTCCTGATTGCACACATGACAGCTTCATCTTCCACTAGTCATACATTATATGTCATTATATGTCCGCCGGACTGTATGTGCACCCGGGACAGGACACTGAGGTGATTAGCACAGATCTCATGCCCTTCCTAAAAGACCCAGGTAGGACGCACTGATTGTATGCCTGGCAGACTACATTGCAAATTCTGTTGGAACCTCCTGTAGCCCGACGATGTAAGTTTCTTTTGCAGGAGGAGTTCTGTATTGCCCCTTTCCCCATCTGATCTTTCAGTACCGACATCCAACTACTTAGTGGTTGAGAGTTTGGGCATTAAACTGGAACTGTTTGTGCAGAGTGTGTTCCGCAGAGAGAAGTGTTGCGCAAGTTTCTGTATATTTTTTGCCTAACTTTATTCTTTTTGCAGATTTTCTTAATAAAAATCAACTTAATATAGTGGTTGAGAGATTGGGCATTAAACATTAAACAGGAACTGTTTGTGTAGAGTGTGTTCCGCAGAGAAATACTACCAAGAAGTATTGCACACATTTCTATATATTTTTTGCCTAAGTTTATTCTTTTTGCAGATTTTTAATAAAAATCAACTTTATATATATATATAGTGGTTGAGAAACTGGGCATTAAACAGGAACTGGTTGTGCAGAGTGTGTTCCGCAGAGAGATACTACCAAGAAGCGTTGCACACATTTCTATTTAATTTTGCCTAAGTTATTTCGTTTTTGCAGATTCGTAATAAAAATCAACTTTGTTCATATGTCAGAAGCACTTCCCTTTATGTTGCCCTTCACTATTTATTTATGCTGCAATACGTGCAAGGAGGAAGGATCGGCTGTTGCCTTCTATCTTGTAGATAACCTACCCACATACCTACCTGCTCGTTCGCAGGACTATCAATAACCAACCCAGGTACTCAACAGGGTTGTGATCCTACAAGAAGACCCCAGTGGAGTCAGTTTCATCTACTCACTTCAGCTCGGGCAGCAAAATAGCATCTAAAAGTTTCGTGCCCCATCACTCCTAGAAAGGATGGCAAGGAGGACTCCTGCCAATGTTCGGTTTTCTGCTTCTTTGTAGTTTGTATTTTTAGCCAATGGGCGTCTCTGTTTTTACATGTATCACATTATTTTTAATACCGAGAAGCTCCATGCTGTTCCTCTTCTGATGTTTATTAGATGAATTGCTGGTTTTAATTACCAAGTGTACCAACTGTGCCTGTTGACACAAGATGTTGTTTTCCATTTTACATGTAACGACAACAGTCTATCTATCTAGTCCTTGGCGGTGGACCATTGAAAATTATATTCTACACGGATCTTCGAGTTTGTGCGGATTGTGACGCATCTATCATACATATAAAAAAAAAAAGCTCAATTAATATTTAGTTTGCCGTTGGGGGCAAAAATAGGCTATCGGACCTGTGAATATGCTTCAATCACATAGTTAATGCTTTTAGGCTTTTGCCATATAATATGAACATTATTGACCCTAAGAAGAATATCCGAAAAAAATAAACTGTACCACACTTTCCTAAAATGGGCATTTCTTGTTTGGGTTTTCAGTTTTGAACATCAGGTTGTTCCAATGCTGACTGTCATTCGAAGTATCTTATGGGCAGTTCATGTGGTGGAATTTTGTGACTATTCCACTAAAACATCTAGCAAATATTTAGGGTCAAGAGCAACCTAAAGAAGTGGTAGACGCCTCCTGCCAATTAGAAGGTGATTGGTTTGCTGGCCTGCTAGCAGCTATTATGGCAGAAGGCCACAACTACTGCACCTTTAATCCCTGGGAACAACTTCATATCAACACTTGTAATACAACTCTATTGCACGTCCTTGTGTGCCTGAACATGAGGCCCACCAAGAATCGATGCTGTGCAGCACAACAATAGCAAGGCCTAGGGGCATGGATGTTGATTTACAAAAACACTAGAGGTAGCGGAAGTGACATCACATGTTCTTTGTCCAGAATGACATCATAGGGCGCAACATCATATGGCCTATAATTGGCATTTTGGAAATTCCATAATAACTGCATGATTAATATAACATACCACAGACGCATGTCTGTGTTAGATACCACCAACATTTGGGTGCTGACACAACCGTTGAAAGTGGTGTGGTGTGCTATTTGCCCTGATTTGTTGCAAATGAGTAAAGCCAGACCTCTGGAAGTGGGAACGCAATGGGGTTCTCCCCCCGAGAACTTTTTTTTTTTTAAAGTGGGGTCATATAGTGCATTTTAAAGCACAAATTTCACATACATTTGCCAAACAACATAGGCCCATATTTATGCTTTTTGACGCACAACTGCGCTAACGTAGTTTTGCATCAAAAATATTAAGGCCGGCTAACGCCATGCCTTAGGACCATCTTAACGTCATAGTTATGGAATGACGCAAGATGGCACTAAGGAATGGCTAGCGTCTAGAAAAAAGACATTAGCCAGACAGGGATGGCGTTAGGGATTATGGCGCTAGTGGTTCAGAAATGGCGTTAGGCTGGTCAGCAGCGAAATATATGCCGCTAACCAGCCTAGCGTCATTTCCTGATGCGCAAGCAGCCACATACATGACTCCTGTCCAAGTGTAGACAGGAGTCATGCCCACCACCCCAAAGGCCAGCCCAGGGGACCACTGTCCCCTGGGCAAGGCCATTAGACCCAGTGCCAGACCGGGGACCCATGCCAGGGGCCCCCAATGGCACACCTATAAAAAAGAAAATATACCTACCTATACTTACCTGGAATGGGGTCCTCCATCCTGTGGTGTCCCTCTGGTGTGGGTGAGGGTGTTGCTTGGACTGGGGTGGGCATCTGTGGGCCCATTCCATGGTGTTTGGCCATGGAAATTGGTCCACAGTTGCCCTAACGCCTAGTCTGACCCAGGCGTTAAATAATGGCGCTAAGCAGGCTTAGCGCCATTATTTGGGTCCGCCTACTCTGTGTGCGTCCACTCTGCACTGGAGTATAGATAAAGTACTAGGGGGTTGGAGTCATTTCTAGGACGGGAACGCCTACCTTGCATCTCATTGACGCAAGGTGGGTTGGCACATCCTAGAAATGTCGCGAAGCCCAATATTTTGACGCTAGATGGGTCTAGCGTCAAAGTATAAATATGGCTTTAGGTTTGCGCTGTTTTAGCATAAAAAATGACGTTAAAATGGCACAAACAGACCATGAATATGGGCCGTAAGCTCTTAAAAGGCACTCATTAATTAGTCAATTACTTTTTTGCTGTGCCAAGCCAATGAAAACTGATGCCTTGCCTGAGTTGACCTTATTTTTTCTACATGTCCTCTAGGTGCTCCATATGTCTAAAATTACCTCAGTTGTGCCAGGGACAGCATTTTGCTCCTCATATGGCAAAATTACATACATTATGTCGATGTCAGTATTGTGCAATTAAAGCAGTCAGTATGCCATGATTGTCCGCCCTTATGACAAAAATTACCCCTAAAGTGTCAGCAACTGCATTTTTTTCACATGTGCCCCACATGCCAAGAATTACCTCTAATTTGCCTGTGCGAGTATTTTTCCATGGGTGCTCATTATGCCAAGAATTATCTCCAGTATGCCAGTGTCACAGGTACCTGTCATTCTGAGACTTGCATCAATATTCCAGCACCATTATTTTGCCATGGAGTCCTCTGTACGCCAAGAATGACCCTCAGCATGCCAGGGTCAATGGCAGACTCGCAAACATACCACCAGGTTATCACTCTTTCTCAGTATTTCTCACTCTGACTCCTTTACTCATTCACAGTCACTCACACTCAGTCTTACATGCACAAACTGTTTAAGAATATGGAAGGTGTAGTTGTCTTTCAAGATGACATTTTAATTATGGGAAGGAACAGACTGCAACATGATAAGAGGGTTAATTGTGTATTAAGTATCTTAAGAGAGAATGGCCTGACAGCTGAATTTTCGAAATGTAAGTTTGGAGTTCAATGCTTAAATTATTTAGGACATGAAATCACTGTGAGGGGGATTAAACCAAAAAAAGAGTTATCAGCCATTAGGGGTGCCCCAGCTCCTAGAAATAAGGACGAATTACGGTCGTTCCTTGGCTTAGCAGAATTTTATGCAAGGTTTGTCAGGAGTTTCTCTGTGAAAACGTTTAACTTAAGACAACTGCTGAAAGAAAGATGTAAATTTGTATGGACGGATGTGTTACAAGAAGATTTTGAATGTATAAAACAAGAGATTTGTGAGGGCAAAGCGTTGTCAGGGTTTGACCCTAACCTTGCTTCTATTCTCACTACTGACGCATCAAATAGAGGTATTGGTGCTGTATTAAGCCAGAAAGGTATCACTGGTGAGGAAGTTACTATAGCCTTTGCCTCTAGAGCGCTTTCTCCCACAGAAGAGAGGTACTCAGTTATTGAGAGAGAGACTCTGGCGGTTGTTTGGGGATTAGAACATTTTAGAAATTTTCTGTGGGGCTTTCACATTGAAATCAGATGCGATCATAAACCCCTAATCAAGGTGTTGACTACGGAAGGTTTGTTAAAGTCAACGGCAAGAATAGCTAGAATGTCCATAAGATTGTTGGATTTCAAATACAATTTGGTATATATTCCAGGAGTTAAAAATAAGGTGGCGGACTGTTTGAGCAGATTGCCCTTACCACTTAAAGAATTAGTGGGTGATGACGAAGAGTTCATGGTCGCCTGGTCAGGGAGTTATGATTGGAAGGCCATTAGTTCTGAGGTTTGGAATGAATCTGTAGCAAATTACCCCATATTAACCACGCTTAAACAGTATATTCAAGAAGGTTGGCCAGGGAAAAATCGAATGCCAGCAGAATTCAGAGTTTTCTTTGAGTTACGAGATGAGTTATCTGTAGAACAGGATAAGGTATTGAGGGGTGATAGGATAATTCCACCTGAGAAATTAAGGGACTCCATTATTAAAATAAATCATGAAGGACATCTTGGCATTGTCAAAACTAAAAAGAAAGTTAAGGAGAACTATTGGTGGCCTGGTATGGATGTCAATATTGAAAGAATTGTTAGGAGTTGTGATTTATGCGTGAATGCTGACAAATCGCTGGTGACCTTAAAACCTACTTTACATCCCGTTCCTTGCCCTGAGATGGCTTGGGAAGTTATAGGTCTGGATATAATGGGACCAATTGTAGAGGAGAATGTGCAGTGGTACATTATAGTAGCAGTAGACTACTTCTCAAAGTGGCCAGAGATTAAAATTGTTTCTAAAGCTAATTCAAAGAATGTTCTGATATTCTTGGATGAACTGTTTCAAAGGGAAGGGCTGCCTAGGAAGATAATAACTGATAATGGGGTGCAATTTAAGAGTGAGGAGGTTGAAGAATTTCTTGAGAGAAATGGCATAGAACACAAGTTAGTTTCTGTTTACCATCCTAGTGGAAATGGAGAAGTGGAAAGGTTTAATCAAGTTATTAAAGATTCTGTACAACTAGCTAAATTTAGAAATGTTGATTGGAAAACTAGTGTTAAGAAAATGATCTGGATGTACAGAACCACCCCAACGGTAACAGGCTATACCCCTTTTACAGTTATGAGGGGTAGAATTCCATTTACAAAGGATAATCAGGGTTGGTTAAGCAAATCTAGAGTAAAATAATGGTCACCTGTTGAAATTAAGGAGAATATTCAGAAAGCACAGGAGTTGTATAAAACCTATGTGGATTTAAAAAAAGGGGCAAGAGACGTTAGTCTGAAGAAAGGTGATGTTGTTCGGGTTAAACTACCAGGTAAAGTTAAAAAAGGTGATACTAAGTTTTCAGAGCCTAAAACAGTTCTTGAAGTATACAAAAACTCTGCCAAATTAAGTGACGGTCGTGTGTGGCATATGAGTCGTTGTGCTAAGTTATTGGGTGATGCTGTTGGGGCGAATTCTGCTGTACCTATGAAGAATTATTTGTGGCTAGACCCTGTTTATGAAGACACTTTCTCTGGAGCTGCTAACATCCTAGAAGTTGATTCGGCGTCAGAAGATGTTATGGACAATTATGACATCCCGGCACAGGAAGTGGAAGTGTCCAAGGACCATCCGGACAATCTGGGAAGGAATGTAACCTACAGGAGCAGATTGGGTAGAATGATTAAGAAACCTTTGCATTTAAAGGACTACATTGTAAATTAGGATCTGTATTGTAAATTAGTTTACTTTGTATCATTTTCCTTCCTTTCCTTCCTTGTGATTTATGTTTTACTTATTGTTTATTTCCCAAAGGGGGAAGATGTGTTGTGTAATGTAGTTCTTACTTAGAATGTAGAGTTAGTGGAATGTTTGTAGTTGAAAGAATGGAATGGGGAGGATGTGGAGAACTGGAGAAAGGGGCAGTTGGAGTTGACCAGGGTGGAGAACAGGCAGACACTGGTGTTGGCGTGCTTTCTTATTTGAATAAACTACAAGGAAACTCAATGCTGTTTGATGAGTTATACTACACTCACTGACACTCAATCTCATTCATTCTCACTCACTACCTGCCAATGACTCTCACCCATTTTCACAAACATACATGCTTACAAACTCTCACATATACTCAAACTGTCTCTCTCACACAAACTGAGACCCACAAACAGGCACCCTGTATGCATGTATACGTATTTTTATACTTACCCCAGCTGCCAGTGAAAGTCTTGTTCTAGCTGCTGGTGCGCCATTTTTTATTACACAAATAGGGAATAATGCAGTATTAGTAACTATTAGTATAATGAATAAATGGAACAAAGGCAAGAAGACTGTAGTCCCAACAACTGTAAGAGCGACCTGCCCTTATGCTCTCGGCACTGATATTGCCACATGTGAGGCCAGAGATCACAAAAGCAGTGCAAGGGGAAAGCCACAGGTTCCAGTTGCCACCCCGGGCAACCCCTAAATGACATCCATGCCTAGTGGATGGCTGGCAGTGCACAACAAAATTAGGGTTTCATGGCCTGTTGACACAGAAACAATGCCAATCTAGATAGTACGTCTTGCTACCCCCACATCAAAATTAAAACCTTAGTAGCTTCTGTGTCACAGGTACGACATGTCACAGTACTGAAATGACATGTCCTGTACCGTGTACCAGCTTAGTACCTCAAGTACATGTTTGAAGTGCACAAATAATAATAATAATAATAACAATAATAACAATATTAAATGGAAGTCTGCAGTCTCTGTCTAAAAGCATGTCCCTATTTCCCTAGTGCAGACGACTTGTGACGCACCTAGTCGCCTGGAATAAAGAAATGACATAGCTGCTCCACTGTAACAACTTATTACAGTTGAGTTATGACATCACAATGCCTGCTGCTAGAGCCAGCAAACTGGAAAATGGCAGGCCAACCAGCATAATTAAAGCTGCAGTTTAAGAATGTTCAATACAGCTTTTCCTTCTCCTGCTCTATTATTATTTTTTTTTAGCTGAACAGTGATAAGCAGCAAAATATTTGTTTCTCTATGCATAAGATAATTGCAGGAAAGATAGAATCTCTCTGCAGGTTACAGCATTTCTTTAAATCTAGCTTGTATTAAACTGTTGTTATATTTTATTGCAACAAATATTTAACTGCTTTTTGATGTGTTTAATTTTACATAAGAAATTCTAATTGTATCCTTCATGTTTACAAACTTCCTATCTTTTTCACATGAAAGAGCAATGCACCAAGGATTTATTTGTTTTGTGGGAAAGGTAACATTGTAGCCATGTATTATAAGGAATAAAGTACACCTCCTACATTATAAGGATATTGCTAGTCACCTCGGAGTTCCATGAACTTACAAAGGTCTTGTTCTTCTATATGGTCACAGAACTCATTGGTGACCTGCAATAGCCATATAATATATGGCATGGGTATTTTATCCCATATATAACAGTAATTTAAGTAATAATAATAATACAAAATGATAAGAACATTCAAGGGTCTTTAACTTGGAAGCTAGGGTCTTTATTTGGTCTAATTTTAAAACTGGCAACAGGCTTAACACACTCACCTATTGAGTAAAACGTTTTAGATTGGACCCGGTTTCCCTTATGATCCCCATTGATTTTGGCCATCTTCTATTCTTCTGTTTACAAGAATGCTCCCTAATTATTTACACATACTGGAATGGGAGGATCCTTAAAGCACTTATAGCACAGAAGTGTACCGAACATTGGCAATATCATTCGTTCATGGGAGTGCAGCAGAAGAAGATGCCTTTGACTTGTGATCGGAAGATCAGAATGTGCCACAAAGTTAGAAATTTAGATTTCATCAACACTTCCTGAAGAGGCAGTTTCTGACTATGCTTATCATGGGTACTTATAGTCGTAACCAGGCAATAAATGAAGTGGGGAATGTATGAAAATGTGTTGTTTGTTTACGGCAGGTGAAACCCCCAACTCAAAATATAAACACAATACTTGCCACGATGAACCACAAGAGTCATAAAATAAGCATATCATTAACCCTTTGGTAGCTTGTCACAAAAACAGTCAGGCTTAATTTAGAGGCAATGTGTAAAGTATTTATGCAGCACTCAAACAGAAATAAAGTGCCAACACAAGAAAAATCCCAAACCCATTTAGAAAGATAAAGTACATTTAAATAAATAAAATGACACCAAAATGCCAAAGTCCAATACGTAGAACCAGAGTTATGAATTTTAAATTTCTGTACTTTCTATAGCGCAAAAAAGCACAAAGTGCAAACTGTCGTTATCTGTTCGTGCTGGACCGGGTCAAAGTCACAAGACCAGGCCAACTGCGATGGAGTGGAGTTTGGACACAGGGACCAGGTTTTTACCGGTCTAGAATTTTACGTTCTCTGAGTCGAAGTTCATGCAGAGAGCTGCAGTAGAGATTCTACTCTACTTAGAGGTAGTTAGTTACACACTCAGTTTTTCCAACTTCAGAACGAGACGCTGAAAGCCGACGTGAAGATGCAGTGTTTACACTAGATACAACAAAGGATTATATCGCCCATATTAGATTTGCAGCATTTCTTTCTGCTCGATTCTGGCACTTTTGGCACTTTATGCGATCTGTTGGAAATGCCACTTTGGGCCTGCACTGTTACAGAAAATATAGAAGTCATGCCAAGTACAGTTTGTGAAATTACCTATCTGCCAGAATTCCTGATGAGGCAGATAAAACATATAGGCTGAAACACGTCAACAGTATTGTTCCTAAGGAGCCAAATTTTCAAATGGACATTGCCAGAAACTGATAATCTAGCAGTTAAATAACCTGACATGTTGAAAGGAATATATGTGTCTTTTGAATGGTGACCTGAACAGTGGATTGTACTCTGAAAATCCCATGCATAACCAGGTTTGGACATTTTGGTCCTAAAATTATAGGTTTGATAGGCTTTGTGATGTTTTGAATAAATTATGATCTATATGATATGGCATTGGAATACTGCTGTTTTTTTTCAAAAAGAGAAGATTGACTAACATTTGGACCCACATTAGAGATTTTGTGTTAAATACGTTTAAAACTGAATGCAAAGTTTATGATTGCTGAGTTTGATAATTTAAAATGTTTAAAATGTTTAGCAAATTATTTGGGCTCTCTTTAAGCAAATTAGCTGTTGTGTGTCACAAACACATTTATTGATGTTTGATAGAGGATTGGTTGTTTAAGTTATTTTTCCTGCTTCTCCATTTTGCTATTTTGTTTCACATTGGTAGGTGAAGTGAGAAGACAGTTGTCATCATGAGGAGCAGGTCGTGAATTGTGGACGGTTGCTGTTCAGTGTGAAGAGTCAGTCATTGCTGGAGCTTCGCATTGGAGGTTGATGTGGACTGTTGCCTTTGGCGCTGGATCTCAGGGCTGACGTGAAGAGAAGGCCGTCACTGGTGATTCGCTTCGACAGACATCACGAACAGTCATGGAGCTCTTCAAGTAATCTGTTTGTGGTTGCAAAAGCACAAAAGCCTCTGGATCGCTACTTGTAGCTTTGGACTCGACGTTTTGGGGCAGGAAAAGTACTCTCTAATGGCAGCCAAGATCCCGGACATAAGGGGCACCTCTTGGGGAGCATAACTCACTCTAGCAGAGGCCAGCAGTAGGGCTCAGGCAGGTCCAGTTGGTGCTGGTCAGATGGGCAGTTGCAGGGAGGCCTCTGGAAGCTTGTTGTGTCCCTGTAGCTCAAACAGGGTATAATCCAGCTGACTCCTGGAATCACTTCTGAGGAGACTGAGTTCAAGGCAAGAAGGTCCAATCTTCCTAGTTATTACAACATTGAATCTTTCACAGGTCCACCAGTGTTCTGATGAGAGGTTGTTTTCCGAAGGTGCCACGTTTATACCCAGTGCCAGCCTTTATGTGTGAGAATTCCTTGGCCTGCTCTCAGACTGGTCTGGTCAGTTCTTCCCCCTTCCCATTGGTTTGGTTCAAAACTGTTTAGGGTGATCAAAGTAAGGGTAGGCTTGGCATCAGTTTCCTTTGTGTGTGCTGGTGGCCGGGCCCTTTGAAGTGTAATCAGGGCAACACACATCTCGTCCCCAGTCATCCTGTTACTCATCCCCCGCACACCGAGGCCCCTTCTATCCGACAGGTCTGGAAGGAATACACAAAACACCACAGGAGAGCCATTCAGAGTTAGGTGACCTTGGACACTGAAAGAAAGGCACATTTGGTCTGGACAGAAAAATGTCAACTTTCTAAATGAGGCATTTTCAGAAAAGTAAATTTAAATCTTACTTTCCTAGTAAAGAAGAATTTATATTACACTTCATTTGAGTGGAAGAAGCATTTCTCTATCTGTTCTGAAAGTAAAGTTACCACATATTAGTTGTAGTAAGGTAACCCAGTTTTAGTCTATAGGACAGATAGCCTTGCAGCAGTGAAAGTGACCTTAGTGTTCACTGCCAGGACATGTAAAACTTAAACACGCCCTATGAGTGATTAGAGCCTACCTTAGGGGTGACTTATAAGTCATAAAAAAGAAGGTTTAGACTTGGCAAAAATATTTTGCTGGATCAAAACAGCAGTTTAAAGTTGCACTGCAGGCTGCAGTGGTAGGCCTGAGACATGTTGTACAGTGCTACTTAAGTGGGTGGCACAAGATGTGCTGCATTCTACTAGTACCATTTAATTTACAGGCCCTGGGTACATGTAGTACCATATAATAAGGACTTATATTTATATTAAAGGTGGCAAATGTGTCTATGCCAATTTTACCATGTTTAGGAGAGCGAGCACAATCACTTTATTGCTGGTTAGCTGTGGAAAAATGCATAAAGTCCTAATGCAAAAAAAACGAGTTCAGAAAAACAGGGGGGACACAAAATGTCTGGGAAACACCATGCCAAGCAAGGCAGGTGTAACAGGGGAACAATACTGAACCAATTAAAGACTTATTATGACGTTGTTAAAAACTTGAACACGCAAAGGGCCAGATGTAGAAAGGGTTTTACGCGTCGCAAATAGCGCAAATCGCTGTTTGCGAGGCGCAAAACCCACATCACGATGCCCATTCCCATTTTGCGAGTCGGTAACCTGGTTACCGATTCGCAAAACGTGACTGCGAGTCACAAATAGGAAGGGGTGTTCCCTTTCCTATTTGCGGGTCGCAGCACGATGCAGGATTGCTTTGTGGCCACGAACGCGGTCGTAAAGCAATCGCAGTTACCACCATTGTCACACTGGTGGCAACCCATTCGCAAAAGGAAAGGGGTCCCCATGGGACCCCTTCCCCTTTCTGAATTGCCTTGAAAACATTTTTTCAGAGCAGGCAGTGGTCCTTTGGGCCACTGCCTGCTCTGAAAAAAAGAAACTGACATGTTTCATTTTTTCATTTTGTAATTCATCTGGTTTTCCTGTAAGGAAAACGGAATGCATTACAAAAAAAAAACTGCTTTATTTAAAAGCAGTCACAGACATGGTGGTCTGCTGTCTCCAGCAGGCCACCATCCCTGTGAGTGCTGCGACTTGCAAGGGGGTCGCAAATTGTGACCTACCTCATTAATATTAATGAGGTGGGCCTTTGCGACCCCCTTGCGACTCGCAGATGGTGTCAGGGACACCATCCTGCATCCTGCATCCTGCATTGCGAGTCGCAAATTGCGAGTCGCTCAGACTCACAATTTGCGAGTCAGAATGCAGGATTTTCCTACATCTGGCCCATAGTCCCTATCACTAGTGTAGCTGCTGGTGATTTGAATGTGTTGACTTTGGGTACTCAACTGAACTCTAGCGATAAATGTGTTCTCAATAGTTTGGAAAATTCCTTTGATATTGTAAAAAAAAAAAAATCAGAAAATAATGTATTTTAATGTTTATGTATACTGTTAATCACCAGAGTAATGTAAAAGCATTGAGATATGTCTCTACCAGGTCATTGAGGCTGGAGAATACCACTGCAGGGTACTTTCAAGATGGGCGTGAAAGTAATGTAACAGGTCCACTTCAGAGCATGACAGTGCCACATTTAGTGAGGTGCCTGCACATAATCTGGTTATATAAATTCTAAGCATGGCAGATGCACTGCCCACCACTGCGATTGTTAAGTTGACCTGTAACAATAGGTATCAATAATACCAGGGTGTTCTTGTAGAAATGGAAATTAACATGTAGACTAAACCATGCAAGTTGGGTAGCATGGTTTAGTCATATCCTTTATTTTTTTTATTTTTATTTTATTTTTAGGTAGTGTGTACTTAACCCATATGGATAGCAGAACGTTGTACCTGGAAAACAAGAGTGTGCATTGAGGGTAAAAAAATAAAGAAAGACACAGATAAGTCACGCTTGAGTAATTATGATGGAATGAAGACCGACCTGCTGAAGAAAAAGCGCTTGGGTTGCTCCGATGAGGACCATGCCCCTTGTTGTAATCTGCCTTGAGACGTTCTGATGATCTTGTGCCTTATAGGAAAGGGCTGTCGGAACATTCTGATGGATGTTCTCTCTGCCGGCAGTTGCCTGCTGACTGGGAGAGAGAGCACCACGCTTGGGTTTTACGCTACTGAAATAAACACATCTTGAGCGCATCGAAAGCGGGTTCTTCTTGTGAATCACTTCATTTTTGGCAACAAGATGTCGGCAGGAACGACGACGTGTGATGGACACTCAGCGTGGATGTTTGTGACCCACCATTTCTGAAATCGTAGTAAGATGGTAATTTATCACTAAACACAAACTCAGTTTGCACGAACCATCTACTTATTCGTGAAACAGTTGTGGCTTACCTTCTACTGTTACTTTGACTCTGAGCGGAGACTGTTTTACAATGCACGCACATCCTCCGTTTAAAGAAGTGTACACACGCGTGCACTGATGCACTCAGTTCGACCATAAGGGAGAAAAGCTCGATCTCCTAACAAAACAAACGTCGTACAATGCTCCTGGACGTCATTGGCGGCCATTTTGGAGTCAGGTGAACTCCTGTAATACAGAATGGAATTTGTGTTGTTTCATTTCAAGTCACGGAGGCAAAGTACGTTCTATGACAGCAACGGCGGCCATATTGGAATACAATTCGTTTTACTTCATACTTGATCCTTGAATATGACATTACTTCATTTCTCTTTGTGCCTTCTGCGGTGATAGGCACAGCTTACGGAAATAAAATGAAAAAGTAGAAGGGAAGAGACTACGAAAGTTGAAGTTTAAAGTTTTCTTTTGAGATTTTGTGTGTATTTATAAAAAAAACATACATCTTTACTAAAAAAAAAATGTAAGCCATGGATATTGCGGCCACAGCTGTTAATTCTCAACCACAATTTTTAATGCAACCGGCGAGTCCACCAATAGAGTGGATGGGGTGGATAGATATGTTTGATAACTATCTTGAAGCTTTAGATGGTTTAAGTTTATCTTGCAATAGGAGAAGAGCCACTTTACTTAGTTCTTCAGGTAAAGAGGGTCACCATGTATTTAAATATTTGCCAAAGGCTGTTGATCAGGCAGGACAACCAATTGAAGATGTATTTGTAGAGGCGAGGCGAAGCGAAGGTTGGAGTTGAGGTTTGCTAAAACTGAAAATGTTATCATGCAACGGTTTAAGTTTTATACGCAATCCCAGAAAGATGGTGAATCTGTGGATGAATTAGTTGCCCGTTTGAGAGAGCTTTCTGTTAAGTGCAGATTTGGGGCGATGACTGATTAACTAATCAGAGATCAGCTCATTGTACAATGCAGAAGTAAGAAAATGCAAGAAAGGTTGTGGGCAGCGAAAGGTCCTAAGTTGAAAGATGCTATAGAGATTGCAAAAGTGTTTGAGGAGTCTGAATTCTGAATGAAGCAAATGGAAAGCAGGGAGACTAAAGGTTCTGAAGAGATAGCATTGATTGAGAGTGATGTAGGTGTCACTACTAAATAATCATGGGGGAAGTATAGTAATTCCTTTTCCAGCAACAGCAGGGCTAGTAACAAAATGTGTACCAAGTGTGGTAGTAAATATCACACTTCTGAATCAAAGGGTTGTTTTACTGTAGGGAAGGAATGGTGGAGATGTGGTTGTAAGGAGCATTTTGCTAGAGTTTGCAAAGAGAAAGAGTTAAATAAGGAGAAAGTGGCCCTGGTTGTTGATGCAGTAGGGGACATATTTAAGTTTGACAAGGTTGAGAGAGTTTTATGTGTGTCTGAATCTAACAGTGTTGTGGTATAAACTGGAAGAATGCGAAGACCAAAGGCAGAATTTATCATTAAGAATATGCCAGTGGAGCTAATGGTTGATTCTGGTTTCTTGTACACCCTCATTCCGAAGAGACTGTTTTTCCAAAAGTGGCCTTCAGCTAGATTGCTACCTAAGGATATCAATCCAGGAGGTTATCAGAGGGAACATATTGATATTGTGGGTTACATGCTTACTGAAATAGTATTCAAGGAAAGGAAAGTTATAGGTAAAGTTTATGTGGCAAAATCTGGTCCTCCTATGCTAGGTTGGCAACATCAGTATGATCTCCACATTGTCTTAAATCCTTGTGCTCCTAACCATGTCACTATTGTTGATTATATCTCTTTAAAAGATATCGTATGTGGAGCAAAGGATGTGTTTAGAAAAGGAATGGGTGAGTTGAAAGGTTATGTTCATGAAATCAAATTGAAACATGGGGCTATTCCTGTACAACATAAGGTCAAGAAAGTGCCAGTATCAGTTAGAGGGGAGGTTAAAGAACTACTGAAGGAAATGTTGGAGAGTGGGTTTATTGAACCTGTGGAGGCTTCAGAATGGTTGTCACCTGTTGTTATTTGTAAAAAAAAAAGATGGGAAGTTGAGATTTTGTGTGGATTTAAGGGGGTTAAACTAAAATATTGTCACTGCCAAATATTAACGAGTTAGTTTTGTTAATTAAATGTGCTAAGTATTTCTCAAAATTGGACCTTAAACATGCATACCATCAAATAAGACTTAATCCTGCACCTAAAGCTCTCACAGCATTCATCACCATGAAAGGCATGTATCAGTTCACTAGGATGCCTTTCGGCTAAGCATCTGTTGCCAGCGTTTTCCAAAGGATGATGAATGAGATTTTCACAGGGTTGGATAATATAATGTTTTGTCTAGATGATATTCTAGTCTTTGGGGATACTTTCGCTATTCACAATGTTACTCTGAAAATGATCTTGGAATGTTTGTCGAAGTATGGATTGACTTTAAGACAAGAAAAATGTCAGTTCCTGGTGAAAGTCGTGGAATATCTTGGTCATTCCTTTTCTGAAGAAGGGATCAAACCGAAAAAAGATCTGTTAGAGGCCATTAGATCTGCACCTGCTCCTAAAGACAAAGAACAACTGTGATCCTTCTTGGGCTTGATTGAATATTACTTCAAATTTTGAAGAACTTTGCTAGTAAAACAGAAAACTTAAAGATATTTTGGCGGAAAGGAGATACTTTTGTGTGGGGTGTGGCACAACAACAGTGTTTTCAACAGATAAAAGAGGAGGTGTGTAATGCTGACATTTTGGTTTCCTTTGACACCAAGAAGAAAACATTCATAACTGTGGATGCAAGTGCAATTGGGATTGGAGCAGTCATGTCTCAAATGCATGGGTCCACTGAAAAGACTGTTGCTTTTTCTTCCCGGACCTTAACAGCTACTGAGAGACATTACACGGTTATTGAGGGAGAGACATTGGCTGGAGCATGGGGTGTGGAGTACTTCCGTACATATCTTTGGAGCAACAGCATCACACTGCATACCGATCACAAGCCCTTGTTAAAGATTCTTTCACTTGGTGAAACTGGCAAGGGATCGGCAAGACTGGCCAGATTAGCTACTTGTTTGCAGGAATATATTTACAATATTGAGTACATTCCTGGTTGTAAGAATGTACAAGCTGATTGCTTGTCACGTTTACCCCTTGATTGGCAACTAGTGGATCAAGATAAAGTGTGAGCGTGTGAGCAAGAAGGAGCTGCTACGTGTGTGCTTGAAGTCACTCATTGGAGTAAGGGCATAGTAAATGAAATGGATTGGTGTTTGTCAATGAAGGATGACAATGTATTAAAAAATGTTATAGACCTAATAAAGAAAGGAAGGAGGAGAGAAAGCACTCTTCCGGTGTTAGTACGGCCCTATAGCAAAGTATTGGATGAGTTATCGGAGATAAATGGTACAATGGTTTTGCGAGGTGAAAAAATGGTTCCACCTGCAGGTGTACGGTAAAAGCTGTTCGATATTGCTCATGAGGGACACCTGGGGCAAACGATTACTAAAACAAGACTGAGAATGGAGTTTTGGTGGCCTGGCATGGATGATAATGCCGTGAGATGGGTTGAGGGGTGTTCTGAATGTATACAAAGTGAAAAGCGTTTGAAAGTTGGAGCACAATCTAGTTGTGGCTGTATATCAGATCCGGGCAAGCCATGGCATAGTGTTTGCTTGGACTTCATTGGACCCTTGTCAGGAACAGGTAAGGGAAATAATTTTGTACTAGTTATGGTGGTTGTGCACACTAAATGGTTGGTTGTCAGATTCATGACTGGGGTCACAACGTATGCAACCATAAGAGTCTTGAGAGAAATTTTTACTGAGGAGGGTTTTCCTGTAGTTTTGATCACTGACAATGGCAGTCAATTTGTTTCTAGTGAAATTAGAGTTTTTTTGGAGTCGTGTGGTGTAAAACATTCACGTACAGCCTTATATAACCCCCTTGCCAATGGAATTGTAGAACGTGCTAATCGCATGATCAAAGGGGGGTTACAGTTAGCAACAGATTGGATGTGGAGCTTGTAATCTCAGAGCTGGTTTGGGCGTATCGTACCACTGAAAACTTAAACACGGGTATGATACCGGTTGTGCTCATGAGGGGTAGAAAGCCTGTTTGTAGACTTAAACCTTCGTGGATGGGTAATTTAATTGAGAGGCGAGACTTACCCAACAGTGGTAAAGAAAATAATACAGTTCATAATGATTTGAGGATTAAACCAGGAGATTGGATGAAGGTTAAATCAGGGAGAGTAAGGAAAGGGATGACCAACTTTTTGGGACCATTTAGAGTACAGGAAGTTCATAAGTGGCATATATTGCTCACAAACAGACAACGCTGGAATTTAAGGAGAGTGGCAAAGTATGCTTCTGAATTGAATGAGAGTAATGGAGAGAGGAGTGATGAGTGTAGTGCTTATATGTTAATGAAGGTTGAGGATGTTGTGCACTCTTGTGTGCCTTACAGAGGTGAAAGTGTTCAGGGAAGTGGTGGAAGTGGTAAGCATGGTGCAAATTTAGCTGCTGGTTGTGATGTACAACTCCTAACTTTGTGGACTCTAGAGTCCCTAGGATCAGGACGCCACCTGTGTTTTTGAATGACTATATAACATAATTTTGTAGTTGTTTAGTATTCGTTTGGTTAATTTCAATTGCATTATGTATTGTTTGTCCCTTCTTTCATTTCTGGATCACATTCTTATGTGTTAATTACTCTGTATTTATTTTATTCAATTGGTTATTGTTTATTTAATATTAACAGAGAAGGATGTGTTGTAATCTGCCTCGAGACGTTCTGATGATCTCGTGCTTTATAGGAACGGGCTGTCGGAACGTTCTGACAGATGTTCTCTCTGCCAGAAGTTGCCTGCTGACTGGGAGAGAGAGAGCACCATGCTTGGGTTTTACGCTACTAAAATAAACACATCTTGAGCGCATCGAAAGTCTTCTTGTGAATCACTTCACCCCCTCCCACCTGCCCACTCTTGCGAGCCTCAGTTCAACAAATGACCCATTGAAATGGTTTCACGACCCCTGTCAACCGTAGCATCTGCAGACAGCCAGCCTGCCTCCAAAGAGCTCTGCCCATTGAAGCAAAAGTGTAAGCAGGTAGGAGTACGGAACACAGGGCTAGGGTCAGGATGGGACAAAATGGGGTAGGCTAAGCAGAGGGCCTGGTGCCTGTCAAATGCATCCACAATGCACACTGGCTTCGTGTTGAACTTCCAAAATAGGACCTGTAGTTTGTCTGTGCTTCTGCCTACTCCTGGACTTAAACCACACTGAATGATACTGTACGGGACCACTGCCATGTCTGCAAACAACATTAGGCCCGACCTAGGCACATCATTTTTTGATGCAAAAGTGGCGCAAACTTACTAAATATAATTGTATTTTGTAAGTTTGCGCTGCCATTGTGTCAAAAAGTGACGCAAATGCAGTGCAAAAAAAGTAGAAATATGGGCCCTAGTTTCTAAAATGGCATAGACTTTTCCCTATCTAGAGTCAGAAAGAAAAAGAGGGAAGACAGATCACAGAGGGTATATCAATGTTACTGATGACTGCTGATGGTTGTTGATGGTTGTTGAAGGTTCTCGCTGAGGCACCCAGAGCAAATGGAGCAAGAAAACCTGCTGCTTTTTTTAGGTGTCAACTGTGCGTAAACTTGGCAGAATTATCCAAGAGAAACTCACTACTCCACAATCATGCACTCTGCCCCATACTTTGCAAACCACGTGGACAAAGATGTCTGTTGCTCATTGTCTATTGTCCTCAATACCACTGGGAAATCTAGAGACAAAGGGTGATCCTGATTGCCTGACGAAATGAGTCTAAATCACCAACTACTCTAAATTACAAAACTATCTAACAAGGAGATGTAAGCTCCCACCACTGAAAACTGCCCAGAAGCAGACTGTAATGAACCAGAGATGACATAGAAGATCAGGGAACAGAAAATAGACCAGACCCCAGACTGCAAATCAGCCACTACTTCAGAGGAGACAAGACAATGAACACGAATTCAGGAAAAACAAAAACAAAAGATACAGCTAAATCTGAAGACATAGCCACCGCCATGAATATGAGCTTCAAATAGTCCAAGAAGAAAATACAGTCAGCCCTGTGGTATGAAGGCTTGTCCTTACTGGTGAAACTAAGGGCCTCATTTACAAGAATGTGTCGTATTGGCCCGATGCATCAGATTTCTTGCGCTGACCAACAATCGCTAATGACACTGTATTTACTATACAGAGCTCCATGGAGCACATTTTCACAGATGCGTCAGAAATTCAGACACATCATTGATGCTAAACTGATGCATTTCTGCACTAGTGACAAAAAAATTACACTACAGCAGTGCGAGGAAGGCTCTCATAGACAAAAGCATATAATGGAGACCTAGGCACTCATAAATAAATTAAAGTCTATAGAATTCACTATTACAGATTATGCAGAGTATATATATCATTAATTCTAAATCCATTAGTACATGCAGATGAACAAAAATCCTATAGGAATCATTTTGAATGAAGAATCCATCTTTTAATGTAACACAGAAACAGCCAACACGTGTTTCGTCATGGGAGTAGATACTCCCCGTGACTTTTTCAAGGCTGAAAGAAATATCAAACATAAGACATGTACATATCTAAACAGAAATCACAATATGTAAAGTACATAACTTACATGACTAATATAGGTTAACATACCACAAATAACAATTAACAATAACTATTTCTAACACATTCAAAATCAAAATCAAGGGCCCATTGCTAAGTCTATTATAACCTTCAAATGTTTACATTATGTTCATGTATTAGCCCCATCCAGTATGAAAAGTGAGAGAGGGAAACCAAGGCACAAACCCGCAGAAAACCATAATAGTGATAATACTATACAATAAATTAAAGTCAAAGCAACTGCAATCACAAACAGTATGGTACCCGTGAAAATACTAGAGAACCAAGATTAACTAGTGAGCCATAACCAAAACGGTGCACACCCAAGATACACCTATTGTGTAACAAAACTCACAAGATGGAAAACAGGGAGTTACAATTGAGGAAGAGGGAATGTCGTTGGATTCTCAAACTTAGAGCGGTAGAAATGGGGCTTAACTCTAGCTACGAGATGGAATATTTTTTGGATTGATTGAATACTACGACATGCATTCATGTTTTTATATCATATATCATTTTATTCTTATTTATGTGTGGGTCTCCTTTTTCTAGAATATAGTCATGTTTATTGGAATCTTGTAATCGAAATTAACTGACTATGAAGATATAATTTGTCACATAACATTATAGATATTAGATATATAGTGTCATATACTTTTCTTGTTACCATATATGATATCTGGTGGCTTCTCCATCTGTGTATGTCTGCTATAGATGTTTTCTATACATATTGTTAACAGTGGTTATACTTTTTTTTTACCTATCTTTAATTATTATGTCACTGCCTAGTTTGACTTGTGGGGCAGGGACTGAGGCACAAACGTTTTTTGATCTTAGGTATAGGTCATATTACCAATAGAAGGTATATGTATTGGTCAGTTATGCATGATTATTGAATGCAGTTGCTTATTGGTAGGTTTTTTGTTGTATGTGCAATTCAGTGGCGAAAGTGACCCTCTTTTTTCTTTACTCCTTGTTTCTTTTGGTGTTTTTTATTCTAACAATCTTTCATGGTGGACTGTCTCCCTCTACTATGTACGGGTGGAGAAGAGCGGCCGTAAATTCACATAATTACGGGTCACGGTGGGAGCGCTCGAAGTTAGCGTTTCTCCCACAAAGATGGCGCCCGCGATTTGCCGGTCCGATACATATGGGCTAACTAAAACGTTGCGGTCGCGCGTTTACTCGTCACGCGCGCCGGATACGGGGCAATTTAAAAGAATGGCAGCTGAGTGTAAACGCTTCTTTGATCATCGGTTTTCGGAGCTGGCAATTTTAGCTCCGTTTTGTGTGCATTTATGCACTTTGGACTCAGGTGAGAGATTAAGGTATATTGCCACTTATGCTGGAATTACAGCAAACATTACGAGACATCATGACTACATTGTTACGCTTATCGGCTTTACAATGTTATAATTATTGTCTTAGGTGTCGAGGATACCTTTCATCTCTATATGCAGCCATATTTAGATGGCCATGAGCGGGTAGGTGCTTTATGTTGGATTTTGGTGGAGCTCATGGCTTTAATAGTTTTCTTTCACTCGGTATCTCTCTCATATGCTTTATATTGTTTGTTTACAGAGTGGATTTTATTAATTGTTCAAGTATTTTGAAGTACTGATGTTTTTCGTACTTTACCCGATTGAGGTATGACGTAATTTTTTTGGGTCACTATGCAGACATCTTGTGAGTTTTGTTACACAATAGGTGTATCTTGGGTGTGCACCGTTTTGGTTATGGCTCACTAGTTAATCTTGGTTCTCTAGTATTTTCACGGGTACCATACTGTTTGTGATTGCAGTTGCTTTGACTTTAATTCATTGTATAGTATTATCACTATTATGGTTTTCTGCGGGTTTGTGCCTTGGTTTCCCTCTCTCACTTTTCATACAGGATGGGGCTAATACATGAACATAATGTAAACATTTGAAGGTTATAATAGACTTAACAATGGGCCCTTGATTTTGATTTTGAATGTGTTAGCTTAACAAATAGTTATTGTTAATTGTCATTTGTGGTATGTTAACCTATATTAGTCATGTAAGTTATGTACTTTACATATTGTGATTTCTGTTTAGATATGTACATGTCTTATGTTTGATATTTCTTTCAGCCTTGAAAAAGTCACGGGGAGTATCTACTCCCATGACGAAACACGTGTTGGCTGTTTCTGTGTTACATTAAAAGATGGATTCTTCATTCAAAATGATTCCTATAGGATTTTTGTTCATCTGCATGTACTAATGGATTTAGAATTAATTATATATATACTCTGCATAATCTGTAATAGTGAATTCTATAGACTTTAATTTATTTATGAGTGCCTAGGTCTCCATTATATGCTTTGTATATCTGTGTTTTCACAGTGTTGGGGGTAGGGGAGATTCCTCCGAGGCCGGGAGCACCGTTTCTGTTAATGATATCACTCTTTTTTACTCCTACAAGGGGAATGTTGGGAGCGCTTCTTTTCCCCTAATATTTCTTCCCTTTTGGCACACTACATAACGTATATAGGGGATAGCAGCTCCACACATCTTTATTAACTATTGCTCTTTCTTTACTGAGATATACAAAATGGATCGTGCCAAACTGGCGGCAGACTTATTTGGTGACTCTGGATCCACAAACACTGCACACTCTTCGAACACTAGCAGATTAGAAAAGGTTGGATTACGAGACAAATTCATTAAACTTGAGAGATTGAAGAAGCAGGAAGTTTCTAAATGGTGGGATGGGGCTACATTGAAACATTATGTCAAACTCAATAGGATACCTAGGGGTTTGAGGTCTCATATATTTCCCACGTTTGATGATTTGGACCCAGACCTACTAGATAGTTGGGAACAAGAACTGATATCAAGCTCTATAAAACTGATGAACATTTTAATTGAGAACTCTGAGAGGAAAGTCAATAAATTACAGCAAGATATTTTATGCTTAGAGACTGAAATTAAAGATATGAATATGGAGGAGGCGACCTCTAAGAACTATGCAATCCTAAATGAGATTGTGAGTCAACACCAGATAGAGGTTACACGTAGGAAGTCACGTAAACTTAAGCGGGATGAGTTAGACTATATGAGAGGAAGAGTTTTTACTTTTTCACGCAGGTACGATCATTTAATCAAAGACACTGATGGTATGCAGGTCCGACACACGGGCTCGCAGTCATCACTTAGCAACATTTCAGTTAGTAACAGTGAATCTAGTGATGTTTCCAATGTTTCAGACCAGGATGCTCTCAACAAACAGGGAACAGTGTCTTTTTTAGCCAAGGTACAAAGAATCAGACAAGGACAGAGGGAGATAAACAGACGTATAGAAGACCCCGCAAAACAAGGAGAAGCAAGAGAGGGGGAGCCCAAAGAAACAAAAATATGGGTTCAAACCAGATCGTGGAACAGGCGGAAATGAGTGAGAGCAATAGTGGGTCAATCACCATTGTCAATCTATCGGGCGTTGAACTATCTATGCATGCTAACACACTACTTACAAAGGGACTTGGTTTTTGCCCTGCTAGTTCTGGGGATTTTCAAAAAACTAAAATTGACTTTTTTAAATACGTGAGGAGACTTAAACTTAAGAAGTTCTTTAGCGCTTGTAGCAATACTCCGGACAGGGACATCCTTTCTGCCTGTAATAAAGACTACCACTCTCTCTCTATTAGAGACATACAAGATACAGCTGTGTTGCTCTCCATTACTGACTATGAACAGGATCCTACCGCAGTCTCCAAGATTTTGGAGGATCTAGATGTAGTGCCAGATACTAGAGCAAGTGGCCTGAAATCTAAGTCAAGATGGACGCCTGTTCTCAGTGGGGGCAATTGCATAGACACCTTCTTCAAATTGGTATGGCAGGATCTTATGAAGGCTGAGAATAAGAATAAGGTACGCTGTCGGAATCGGTGCAATAATCTGACTCAAAGTGAACTGGAGTGCCTTAAAAACTTACATACCTGTAAAGACATCACTATTAGAGAGGCTGATAAGGGCGGGAACATTGTAATCATGAATACCTACAATTATGAATTAGAGATCTCCAGACAGTTGGGTGACCCTGCTTGTTATGAGCAAATTCAGACCAACCCTATACCAGGTCTCTCTAATAAGATTAATAGATTTCTGAAACTTTGTTTGGATCAACGGTTATTGAGGGAGGACGAGTACATGTACTTGCGAGTATTCAGACCTAGATATCCCTGTCTTTACACTCTACCAAAAATCCACAAAGACGCTCGCTCACCTCCGGGGAGACCTATTGTATCGGGAATGGGTGGCCCAACGGAGAGGTTGTCTGAGTACGTCGATATTTGTTTACAGCCCTTTGTTAGTGATCTCCCCTCTTACATCAAGGATACCAAACATATTCTTGGTATCCTGAGTGACATCACTTGGGAGCAAGGTATGACATTAGTGACATTAGATGTCACCTCATTATATACGAGCATTGATCACGATTTAGGCATGACAGCCCTACGTCATTTTCTATATAGTCAATCGGCTAGTCTGTATGGACACACCACTATGGTGTTGGATATGATTAGGATGATTTTAGACAATAACTTTTTCCTTTTCAAAAGCAAATGGTATCGTCAAAAAAGGGGTGTAGCCATGGGATCTCGCTTTTCACCAGCGTATGCGAACCTCTTTATGGGGTTCCTTGAACATAAATTGATTTGGGGTCCGGAGGCACAAACTTGGAATTCGCATATACTATTTTGGGGTCGATATATCGACGACTGCATTATGATTTGGACTGGGGACATTATTCAACTGAATGAGTTTGTCAACTTTTTGAACTCCAATCATTTTAACATAAGGTTTACTTGGGAACACAGTAAAACAAACATAACTTTTTTGGATGTGGAACTCTTCATCCTTCATGACAGGATTGAGAGTCGTTTATATAGAAAAAGTACAGCCTGCAATTCAATTCTGCACGCCAGTAGCGCACATCTTAGACACCAAATCTACTTTATTCCTTATGGGGAAATGGTACGTGCCAGGAGAAATTGTAGCTTGGAAGTGGACTTTACTGACAATATTCGAGACATGTCAGCCAGGTTTAAATCACGGGGTTATCCTACTGGTATTTTGGAGAAAGCATGTAGTAAAATTGGTCGTCTATCCAGGGCTGATACTTTAAAAGATAGGAATAAAGTATCAGACAATAATATCAGGTGTGTAGTTGACTATACTCCTGCCTCAGTGGCCCTTCGGAGATGTATGAGGAAACATTGGCATATACTCAAGGCAGATACAACTCTTAAGGATCAAATATCTGATTCACCTATCTTTACTTTTCGCAGGGGTAGAACCCTGAAAAATATTTTATGTCCTAGTTATCCCCTGATATCTCAACAGGACAATTGGCTTTCTACTCGTAGCAAGGGGTTCTTTAAATGTGGTCGGTGTGGGATGTGCAAATTGAGTAGATCAGGTATTTCCACTTTCGACAGTTTGGTGGGAGATACATTTTCTATCACCTCCCACATCACATGTGACAGTTGTTTCATCATTTATATGATTGTATGCAAATGTGGTTTATATTATATTGGCAGCACTATAAGATCCCTTAAAGTAAGAATTAGTGAACACTATAGAGCTCTAAATACAGCGGGATGAGCGTTATCCCATTGTCACACACATGAGTCATTGCCCCAGTCAGACGGACACGTGGACTTTTGAATTTTTGGGCTTTGAGAAGGTTCATGCTAATTCACGTGGTGGAAACAGGGAGTTACAATTGAGGAACAGGGAATGTCGTTGGATTCTCAAACTTAAAGCGGTAGAAATGGGGCTTAACTCAAACTACGAGATGGAATATTTTTTGGATTGATTGAATACTACGACATGCATTGATGCTTTTATATCATATATCATTTTATTCTTATTTATGTGTGGGTTTCCTTTTTCTAGAATATAGTCTTGTTTATTGGAATCTTGTAATCGAAATTAACTGACTATGAAGATATAATTTGTCACACAACATTATAGGTATTAGATATATAGTGTCATATACTTTTCTTGTTACCATATATGATATCTGGTGGCCTTCTCCATCTGTGTATGTCTGCTATAGATGTTTTCTATACATATTGTTAACAGTGGTTATACTTTTTTCATACCTATCTTTAATTAATATGTCACCGCCTAGTTTGACTTGTGGGGTAGGGACTGAGGCACAAATGTTTTTTGATCTTAGGTATAGGTCATATTACCAATAGAAGGTATATGTATTGGTCAGTTATGCATGATTATTGAATGCAGTTGCTTATTGGTAGGTTTTTTGTTGTATGTGCAATTCAGTGGCGAAAGTGACCCTCTTGTTTCTTTACTCCTTGTTTCTTTTGGTGTTTTTTATTCTAACAATCTTTCATGGTGGACTGTCTCCCTCTACTATGTACGGGTGGAGAAGAGCGGCCGTAAATTCACATAATTACGGGTCACGGTGGGAGCGCTCGAAGTTAGCGTTTCTCCCACAAAGATGGCTCCCGCGATTTGCCGGTCCGATACATATGGGCTAACTAAAACGTTGCGGTTGCGCGTTTACTCGTCATGCGCGCCGGATACGGGGCAATTTAAAAGAATGGCAGCTGAGTGTAAACGCTTCTTTGATCATCGGTTTTCGGAGCTGGCAATTTTAGCTCCGTTTTGTGTGCATTTATGCACTTTGGACTCAGGTGAGAGATGAAGGTATATTGCCACTTATGCTGGAATTACAGCAAACATTACGAGACATCATGACTACATTGTTAAGCTTATCGGCTTTACAATGTTATAATTATTGTCTTAGGTGTCGAGGATACCTTTCATCTCTATATGCAGCCATATTTAGATGGCCATGAGCGGGTAGGTGCTTTATGTTGGATTTTGGTGGAGCTCATGGCTTTAATAGTTTTCTTTCACTCGGTATCTCTCTCATATGCTTTATATTGTTTGTTTACAGAGTGGATTTTATTAATTGTTCAAGTATTTTGAAGTACTGATGTTTTTCGTACTTTACCCGAGTGAGGTATGACGTAATTTTTTTTGGGTCACTATGCAGACATCTTGTGAGTTTTGTTACACAATAGGTGTATTTTGGGTGTGCACCGTTTTGGTTATGGCTCACTAGTTAATCTTGGTTCTCTAGTATTTTCACGGGTACCATACTGTTTGTGATTGCAGATGCTTTGACTTTAATTTATTGTATAGTATTATCACTATTATGGTTTTCTGCGGGTTTGTGCCTTGGTTTCCCTCTCTCACTTTTCATACTGGATGGGGCTAATACATGAACATAATTTAAACATTTGAAGGTTATAATAGACTTAACAATGGGCCCTTGATTTTGATTTTGAATGTGTTAGCTTAACAAATAGTTATTGTTAATTGTTATTTGTGGTATGTTAACCTATATTAGTCATGTAAGTTATGTACTTTACATATTGTGATTTCTGTTTAGATATGTACATGTCTTATGTTTGATATTTCTTTCAGCCTCGAAAAAGTCACGGGGAGTATCTACTCCCATGACGAAACACGTGTTGGCTGTTTCTGTGTTACATTAAAAGATGGATTCTTCATTCAAAATGATTCCTATAGGATTTTTGTTCATCTGCATGTACTAATGGATTTAGAATTAATGATATATATACTCTGCATAATCTGTAATAGTGAATTCTATAGACTTTTATTTATGAGTGCCTAGGTCTCCATTATATGCTTTGTATATCTGTGTTTTCACAGTGTTGGGGGTAGGGGAGATTCCTCCGAGGCCGGGAGCACCGTTTCTGTTAATGATATCACTCTTTTTTACTCCTACAAGGGGAATGTTGGGAGCGCTTCTTTTCCCCTAATATTTCTTCCCTTTTGGCACACTACATCTCATAGACAAAAGCCCTGCATCAGTTTAATGCCTGCTCTGAGCAGGCTTTAGAATTTTGACACAGTGAAGTAGCAGAATGACACAGTGAAATGGAAATTTCACTGCACCAGTTCTGCATGGCTTTTTGCCCGGGAACACCTACTGTGCATACATTATACCTGGTGCAGGTATAATGTGACGCAAGGGTTTACAAAGTGAAGCACTGGGCACAATGTGTCAGTTTGTAAATATGGAGTAGTTTAAAGCACTGCTTAGCATCACCTCTGCATCCAAAAACATTAAGGAATGGTGGCTCAAAGGCCCTAAGTCTTAACTGCAAACTATAAAGGCGGTCATGCAGATCCCACTTGAACACACACCTTCTCCTGTGAAGTAAGTCTCAGATGGAGCCATCTTTCCGTTTCCTGGTAGAAGCAGAGATGCTCATAGTTTTATTGTAGTGAAACCAGGCTATGGCAACGGGCGTCCTTCCATCAGATGACCACGCTGTACCAGCATTCCAGGATAACTATTACAGAAACAACATCAGCAGAGCCGCATTGGCATTTCCCCATATGAAACACTGAAAACATGCCCCCAGTTTGGAAACGCTGAAATTTCTGTCCGGCATCCCATTGGGTAAATTCAGTTTTATAAACCCTGAACAAGAAAAATGTATAATATGGGAAACTGCAAACTCTGCAAATTGGATTTTGAAGAGTAGCAGACACACCAAAATCCCCACTAATAGAAGCAAGGTATAAGGATTACTGGTTGAAACAAATGTGCCCCTCTTCTCAGCTACCTGTAAATCAGTTGCAGATAACGCATAACTCTCCGAAACCGCCCAAAACGAGAAAATAATAGATTGTACACCTTACATATGGGTTGTGACTCTCTACCAGCGGATGATGCCTTGAAACTGGTACTGGCGTCCTGTGCAGTTAGAAAAGAAAGCCTGAAATCAGGTAAACAGCGATATTTGCCTCTAGAACCTTTGCTGAACCAAGGCAATAACCAAGAATCAGACAAAAGTTTGCATGAAAGTGAAATGCCTTTACCTATATCTCATGGCACAGATTCATCAAAGTCGATCCACATAGGCAAACATAGTGGGGGGAAAAGATCATCGAGCAAAAATCATCGTGATTACAAATCTAGGACAACAAATTGACTGAAAATCCAGTTGGAATGATGCTTTATCAGTATAGATGATGAAATACATCATATACAGTTCAACAAACCAATGGCAGCTAGAACAGTAAGTGATTTCTGGTACCTTGGAACAAAGATCAGCTATTAGTGTTTTAAACTCAGCATAAATTTTCATTCAAATATGAATTTTAAATATCAGAAATGCAACCACTTAGCCCCCACAAATCCTCTTTCCTGCTTCTAAAAACACCGATTTGCAATCAAATGCAAATTTTGCATTTTGCACAAACAAGCTGAATTCACCCAAACAAAAACTTGTAATTTTCAAGAACACCAGTTTTGAACTGTTAGTAAATACAGATCTGAGCTCCAAAACACAGTTTCTACTGTCACGTACAACTGCAATAGATCAACAGATGTTACATTTTATGCCCATTTACCATCAACACATATTTGCAGTTTCCAACATACGGAAGGAGTTTCCTCCACCATTATGCCAGGGTGAAGCAGAATATTGCCAAAATGCCCTCATTATGTCTAGGAGGGACTACTTCTGAAGTGAGTCAAGGATTCAGCCCTCCTGGTACCTTTCTGTTGGTCCTCAGTCTCGTGGAGGTAGCCAGAAAGCCTGCAGAGCGGAAAGAACAGACAGTGCCCCACTGACCCACCATTGGTGGATTACATATGATTGGTGGAGGCCTGCCTGGTACATTAGCAGGGTTATTTTAGGTGGGGCCTCACATCATTTATGAAACATCCAGAAACGTTAGAATATCATATATACAAACCTTTATTACTCCATTCTTAACTATAGTTAGATTAATGCCAAGAATGCCTGCAATATATCAAACGAGGACGACTATTGTTTCAAGAATGACCAGAATGTTGTCAGAAAGGCAGTAATATGTGAAAGATGGTATACTAGTCAGCGGCAGCTCCTCCGCTAGGCGTAGGAGCGTCGCCACCCCACCCCCCAGCAGCCCCAAAAGTTGAAAAATAAAACAATAATAAAACAAGTTTATTATTGTTTTATTTTTCAAGTATTAAGGGCCAGGCTGAGGTTTAGAGGCGAGGCCATAGCGGTGATAGGGACAGAGGAGGAATGGTGTTCACTGCTATTAGTGCACATGTGGGTTTGGTCAGCGATTTCATGATGGCCAAACTGATATTTGCACTGAGCTGTCTCAAACCCAAACTGCGTTGCTGGGTTAGAGACAGAAGGCACAGGCTCCCAATTTCTCTGGGAGCGCAAAGCCAGGACGCTCAGGCCAATCCTGATGCTGCTCTCATGTTGCCAGCTGTATGAGAGCACCATTTGGATTGGCTTCAGGGGGGTTTGGGAGCCTGTGCAGTGGAAAAGAGCAGAAGAGTGTTGATGCAGCGGGCGGGAGGTATGTTTTTTTAATGTTTTTTTTTTTGTATCTGTCCATTTGTTGTGTTTTTTGTGTTCGTGTCGTCCACCCTCCCCACCCCGCCCTTCTGCCCTGACACCAGCCGCTACTGATACCAGTACACCACATTTGGCAAAATGTTGCCAAAAATTACACAATATGTCAAATATAACTGTGGTTCTGCCTCCTGAACTCTGTGGAGGCCTTGCGCCTACATGAAGCAGGTGAGGCCTCAAGAGGAGAATCCAGGAACTGACAAACTAGTGTCCAGTGGGTATGTTGATGGCAGCGGGAATAAGAATTGGCAGGGAGAAGATATGGCAGTGATGGGCTCTGGCAACAACAG
Source organism: Pleurodeles waltl (assembly GCF_031143425.1). Classification (NCBI taxonomy): domain Eukaryota; kingdom Metazoa; phylum Chordata; class Amphibia; order Caudata; family Salamandridae; genus Pleurodeles; species Pleurodeles waltl. The sequence continues at coordinate 310,786,077 of NC_090439.1, forward strand.
TATCTTTCCCCTCCAGGACCCGCCTCCACTCACTGTGGGACCACATAGAGGAGAAGGCAACAACCTGGATGTGCTCAGCTGCCAATAAGGTACAAGACAAGATAGATATAATTACGCTCTGAGAGTGAGAAAAACTAATTCTTTCGCAGAGCCCGCCTTTCTTCACCACTAACAGACACACTGGGCGTGCAAAATTGAAGCATAATTGAACTATTTCCAAACTAACATTTCATGGAAAAATACCCACAATGAAATGACATGTTAGCAGAAAACGGAAAACAGTTTCTCCCATTAAAGAAATTTCAGGCCTAGACAAGCTAACGGTAAGCAAATGCACATTTAGGGACATATTTACTAAAAAGTGGTGCAACGCGGTGCTGCGCCAACATTTGCAGTTCAGTGCTGTGTCACTTTAGAAAACACAGGGATGTGCTGTATTAACTAAAATACGGTGCACCCCTGTGTTTTCCCCTGCACCAGCACTAAATTTAGCTGCCAACGCAGGAATCCTTGCAACATAGTGCAAGGATGTCTGCGTTCAGGGGATTGATTGTTTATGTCCAGGAAGGTATCCCTTCCAGCACATAGACAATCTACAATGGTGATTTGGCACTTCTATGTGTGCTCCAAAAGGCAGCACACATGGAAGTACCAAATCGTCATTTTTGAACGATTGTTTATGTGCAGAAAGGGACACCTTCCTGCACATAAACAATCATTCATGGCCTTTTGCTCTTTCTATGTCTGTTGCAGAATGTAGCACAAATGGAAAATACAGAAACAAGAAGGAATAGAAGTATTCCTCCTCATTGTGCCATGTTAAGGCCACCCGGGGGTGGCGTTAGTTTTTGGCGCTGCCACAGATTTACATCTTCTTGTAAATCTGGATCAGTGTCAAAAGCAATCGGCGTTGCGGTGGGACGACCATAGCAACACCCACTGCACACCCCTGTGACACAGACAACTGCGTCAGAGGGCCCCATATTTACAAGGTGGCATTAGGCCACAAAAAGTGGCTTAGCACTGCCTTGTAAATGTGGCGCATTGCACAGAGCCACAGTTGCATCACAAAAAAGTGACTCACCAGTGAAGGTAGGACCTCGTAAATCTGGCCGTTAGTTTCACAGTGCACTATGCACACGATTAATTCTAAATTAATATGAATGCGAATTACACTTTATAAATCAGGATTACGAGATACATTTATGCAGACTTTACTAATGCACAAGGATTAGTATGATAAAGACATACATTCTAACATTAAACTTCAACATTAGTGCTTACATTACATAGACTGGTATCGTTTTAAATGAAATTAAATTCAAATAAAGTGAGGATGGTTAAAATATACTCACTGATTACATTTCGCATAGTGAAGTTAAGGTATACAATATATGTATTTCTATCACTACAGTGGATACACTTCATTATTCATTTCGAGTGCAGCACTTTTACATTAGACAACAGTTAAAACATACATCTTGTTATATGTCATAAGTACATGTGGGTCATGTTTCTGATGTCAGGGTTGGGAGCCAAGTCTCTGCTGCATCATCTGCTTCGTCTGTGCTGCTGCCCCTGGCAGTTAGCAAGACAATCACCATCAGGCCTGCCCAGACACTTCAGCCCACCATCAGCATGCACTGCAGCCTGGCGAGCCAAGCAAACTGAAAAACGCTCTGGCTTAGCTTTGGGGTCACTAAGGGGGCACTTCTGGTTGTCACACGAGAGTCCAGAAGAGCATTGATCCCATCCTGATTGCAAGTGTGGCTGTGTCATAGTGTTGGGTCTGGGTCAAAGAGGTACCTAAATAGGGAAAACATTCTGTAACTATTTTGTTGGTCTTTTAACTTCCAGTAACTGCTTATGTAATAAAGCACACATTTAAAATGAAAGATAATTCCAAGTTAAAGTAATCAGTGGGAAATACACTTTATTATATTATAAAACATCAATTGGTTAATGCGATCACCACATATGTTTGTGTGTGTGTAACAAAAGAGAAACTGAATTTAATCCTGATTGGCGCATTGGGGAATAGTCACTAATAGTGTATTTGTAGTACTGGGTAGTCCCAGTCTGCAACTGAGAAGGTGCTATGAATATGCAAATTGTTATCTTAAAACTATGTTACACACCTTTATAAAATAGGCTTCTGCATAATATGCAAATAGCTTTAGGGGTCTATTCACAAACATCATTTTGTAGAATGTTGATAGAAGTGTTACAATAGTACTTCTAATGTACCACAAACCGCAATTCACAAACCTAAGTGTGGAGGTCTGCCTCTTCAATCTTTCTCTGTGCAGAGATTTGTGCCCTGAGTTTTAGTAGTAAATGTGGGAGGGCATGGGGGAATGGCTGCAGAATGGGGAATATGTCCTGCAAGATGGGAGAGGTTAACGGATGAGTAAGAAAGGGGTTAAGGGAGGGACATGCACCCAACCACAAACGAATAAGCCCATTCCTGTTCACGAACTGCACTTGTAAAGTTACTTCAGTGTAAAAAAAAAACCGAGATGGTAGTAAATGTACTTCATCTCAGGGCTAGAGTAAGTCCAGCACAACACATGGCCAACCACTGAAACTGCTCCTTTGTGACTGTATATCGTTTTTCCCCTGATGGATGGCATCCTTGGGGTCTCTTTTGACTCTGGGATGGGACCCCATGCCCCTCCTCCTCTTTATAAATACCGTTTGGCACAAGGGAATGGGGTCCCCTGGACCCGAAGTAGCTTGGGGAGGGAGGCAACCCACCCCTCTTTTCACTCATACTTTTGGCTCCATCCCTCTTTCAGGAGGTGGAGACATATACGTTTACACTTTTGAGTAACTTTACACTCGTAGATATCAAATAGCCCAAATTAGTACAGTTACTCAAAAGTGCAAGAATAAACTCACCCCTGTAGATATACTCACGGTTAAGTTTGCCTTTGTGAATATACCACTTAACGTTTAATGTAAAATAAGTTGTAGTCAAACTATATATTTTAATAATACACAAATCTAACTCTATATAAAACAACACACGCACACCTTAAAAGAGAAATGCAGGCTAAAATAATGAGTGGATAATGCATTGTTATACTTTATGAAAGTGTGTGTGTGTGTATATATATATATATATATATATATATATATATATATATATATATATCTTGGCAGCTATGCCTTAGGCCACTAAAAAGTATGTTCAGGTAAATAAAGGAGGAACGGTCGCTGTCTCATAATGAGTCTCAATATCAACTGATGTGAATTGAAGGATCAAAAAAGTATTACAAATCAAACCATACTTTTTTTTACCATGCTCTGTATTTCAAAGGTACTGAGCGCGCATTTTTCTATTATGTGTGACTTGATGTGAGGAAGCAATTTCATATTTTAATACATCACCTCGCACATCCTTGAGCTATCAGAGTCAGTCATCTTTGCCACAAGATGAGTGTGTGATGCAGGTATTGACGCAGGAACGGAGGTCACCTTAGGTAGTGTAACTCGCTTGGACAAGCACAGAGCTAGAACTGTTGTGACAAACCAAGGGTGTAAACACAGTTTCCTGAGCACGACGAGCTCTCAGGTAGGCCTCGTAGAAGCCTGTCTATTTAGAGTTGTTCTCTCTTCGCTGGTTGCCGGCGGCAGAGAGAATAAAATAAAACACAAATGTCTTTACTTGATGGATATATGCGTCACACATAACAGAAAGAGAAATCTATCTGTCACGCAAATAAAAATGTTGCCTTTGTCAAAGAGAGAGCGTGGGAAGCTCTTTTTTGCATTCCCAAATCCAGGTGAAGCTGCTTGAATTTCTTCCAAGTACAGAAAAACGCTAAAGAAATATTATGACACAATACTGTTATAAAAGTCTGGCCCAAGTTACATTCAGCTGTTTTACTGGCTTTTTGCCACCAACAACATTGTAAATAAAATGCATAAATATATAGGAGCGTTTGGCGTCAGGCCTATTCATACATTTGTCTGTTCACATTTTACTTCTGCGCTCTGCAGTATATAGCATGCTTAATTAGCTTTGCTAACTATAGCTGGTGAATGTATGTGCTTTTTCAGTTCAAAACATTAAGGTGGCATTGACATATCCCCCTAACTATAACATCCCTTTAACTTTTATTTTTTCTGTTAATTTCTAAGGTCTGTTTTAATGTAAAGTAAAATATAAATACAATTCCTAACTATAATGTCACTTTAACCTTTGTTTTTTTCAGTGAATTTCTAAAGTTTTTTTTACATAATGTAATATTTGTTACCTTAGAAAAAGCCAACCCCTGCCACGCATGGCCTTTGGTCGTGCTCAGACTGGGGTTGACTGCAAGGCCAGGCCCACCCTTTGCTGCCCACGGTCTTCCGCTTGCATGGCAGGAGGATGGTAGCAGAGCGTGACCTGCTGCTAGGGCCTGCAACCAACCGCCCACAGGCTGCCAACCCCATGCTGCACAGGGCCTCTAGGGTGAGCGATGTAGGGTAGGACTTTGGGTCTGTAGCGACACCATTCCCTAAGTTATTTTTTGTAAAGGGGAGAGGGTTGTGTTGCCTCCCTCGCCAAGCCATTTCGGGCCCAGGGCATCCCATTTCCTCATGCCAACTGGTATTTGTAAAGAGAAGGGAGGCATGGGGCTTCCATCCCAGAGTCAAAAAGGGCCCCAGCGATGAAATCCCTCAGGGACAAAACCATATACCTTAGGGGGAGGGGTGCATGTCCCCAGCCTGAAGCCAATAATGGCCCCACAGACCACATCCCTCAAGGCAAAAACATATATATTAAGGGAAGAGGGGAGACATGACCACCCCTCCTAGGGCCTTATTGGGCCATGGAGCCCCACTCCCTTAGGCCGAATTTCATTATAAAGGGGAGGGGAACTGTGTGGCCACCTCTTCCCGAGCCTGTTGTAGTCCAGGATACCCCAAACCCCTGGGCCTCTATCGACTATAGATGGGCCTTCCTGGGATACCCACCAACACTAATGTTAAGTGGTGGGGACACGCAGATCCCCCTCCCCGAGCCTCATTAGGCCTCCGGAAGCCCATCCCCTGGAGTGAAATTCAATTAAAAAAGGGAGGGAGGTCTGCAGGTGCTCCCTCCCTGAGCTTTATTACGCCCTGAATGAAAAAAGGGGGGTAGTTGACCCCATCCTGAGCCTTCATAGGCCCCTGGAACCCCAACAACTAGGCCTTAATTATAGTTTAAATGGGAGGGGGACTGTGTAGTCCCACTCCCCAAGCCTTCTTGGGCACGGGAACCCCATCCTCTGGGGCCAGAGATGAGTGGATTTTTTGGTTTGCTAATAACTTTGCTACTGATTGATGAATCTTCACAAACCTTTCCAAAAAATGTATCTGCTCCTTCCTGGAAAGTTTTGTTGTGATCCTTCAAGCAGGGGCTGAGAAAAAAGAGGGGGTGCTAACATGCATTTTTTCTGTTCAGTTTTCCATCAGCACTTTAGACATAGCTGCAGCCAAAACAGCTGAAGGAAATTACACCAGATTTAACAAAACCCTATATCTTTATCCAGAAAGCATGCCTTTGTGTAAACTAATTCAGTAGTTTGCGAGAAATGAAGGTTCTAAATGTATGTGTATGTCAGGCTGCAGAGGCTCCATGGACCCAAAAGATCAAAAGATTACATTTGAGTGGTTGCCGTCAACATCAACAAAATGTTTGTGGCAGACATTTTAGGGCTCAAAGACTCAGGTGGTCATTATAAAGACGGCGGTAACAACCGCCGTGTTCATGCTGGCGGTCAAAACACTGACCTCCAAAGGCTGGAGGATTCGGAAACATTACCCAAGGGGTAGCACGGCTGCCCTGTCGGATTATGTTTCTACCCGCCGCCAGGCTGCCTGTCGGAGGAAGCCTGGCGGTGAGTGGCCCTCACCGTGTTCATTATGTGGCGGGTTGGCCCACCATGCCGCCTGGGGGTTTCACCCACCAACGCCGGTATGGCGGGCCAACCCACCATGTTCATAATGACCACCTCAGTCTCCTGTCCTGAAAAAAGATGTGCTTCTGTTTAAAAAAGGGGAAGGTTCTGGCCCTTTTTGAATAAAAGCCCCCTGGTGGACCAGGTCCTTGGAGGGCATTGTCACATTTTGTTTTGGAAGGGGGTCATTGCTCCCCTCCCTGTATCATTAAAAGCCCTTAGACGCTATCTCCCAGAGCCGGTGTTATTATTTTAGGGAGCGGGGCATGCAGGACCCCTCCCCAAACCATTTAAAGGCACCGGGGACCCCATCCCCTGGGGACAATGTAATTTGTAGGGGTGGGGTATGCGCCCCACCCCCCTCAGCCATTAGAAAGCCTTGGGGACCCCATTCCTGGGACAAAGGTTACTTTGTGGGTAGGGGAAATGGCACACCTCCCTGAGCCATAAAGTGGTCCCAGGGACCCCACCACTTGGGGTCCAATGTATTGCCATTTCCTGGAGACCCCAACACCCTGGACACTATAGATTGATCCCACCCAGCGGGAGCAGAAAGAAAAGCTGTTCCAGCTGAGCAGAAGCAAATTGCAAGATTTCTCCCACCTGGGAGGAGCAGAAAGAAAAGCTTCTCCCAGCAGAGTGGGAGCAAACTAGCGAAGCCGGCTCCCACCAGCACCCAAGATGGCTGCTAGATAGGGAGCCGGTGGGGTCGTGGGGGCTGAGGGCCTTCCCACTAACACCCCCACCCCCCAGGCCTGGCAATGTTGTGGGTACCCTGACTGGGATCAGGGCACCCACCAAGACAATAATGCACTACAAAAACCTTATATTTAGATAGTTGTATTCTCCTGGTGCAGGGGCACAACCAGTTGTTTTCAAGTTGTGGTAACTGCCGATAGTGCAGTAGCACCCAAAGGAACAAGAAAAGTTAAGGTAAGTCTCCTGGGTCATTGAATATATGATCCCAAGAAAGCTTATCATAGTTTTTAAAGCACTCTGAGCTAGAGCTGTATGTGCTTCAGCTTGAGTGCATGTATTCCTTTAGGTTGGTTTTATTGCTGCATTTTGTGGCCTGAAGAGTGCAAAAGAAAGGCTCTAAAATATATTTATGGCTTTTTCTGAGTAAAAATGCTTCATTTAAATTATTTTTGTAGCAACATTAATTATTACTTGCACATGGGAATACATTGGATTATAATTGTTGATAAATGATTGTGGTGATTTAATGACAATGGCAATAGGGCTGGTTTATATATATTGGTGTGACCTCTGATAAAGTCATCTTGGGACTCCACCCGGTGGCCCTGAAAACTGGGAACCTCACCCATCCCAACTGACCATGATAGGAATGTAGGCCTCATCCTGGACACCAACTCACCATGGAGATGCAGGTCAATGCCTTGATGTCCGCATGCTTCCATATCCTCTATATGCTAAGTAAAATCTTAAAGTGACTGTCATTGGACACCAGATGTACCATCACACAGGCCCTACACACAGTCAGATAGGACTTCGTAAAACACACTCTACGCAGCATTCCAACCCATCTTCTTCAGAAACTTCAAACCACCCAAAATGCCACCACCAGACTCCGCCTTGGCCTCCCTTGCTGATCCCACACCACTCTTCAGAGTGTATATATATATATATATATAGTAACATCCTAGCATTACATAAAAAAACTATATACTCTATAAACTATAAAAAAAAATATATATATTCCACCTCTATTTTTCGCTGCCGAAGGGCCTGCTTGTGATTTCACTTCAGTATTGAATGAAAATTATTACAATTTACATTTTACAGGCCATATCAGCTGAACTAAGATTGAGGGCCTCATAATGAGTTTGGCGGGCGGTAGAGGCCGCCCCCAAACTCTTTGGATCGGAAGACCGCCACTCTAGTTTTCTACCCTCTGGCCCTATTACGAGTTAATTCACCACAACATTGACAATTAGCAATGTTGTGGTGTGTCAGGTGCGATGGCCCCCGTCACGGTTTTCATGCGGGCACCTGGACTGCCCATGCCAAGTGCATAGGCAGTGAAACCGCCATGCAAAAGCTGGCGGACACAGGGGTGTAATCCCCAGGGCATTGCTGCTAGCAGCGCTGTCCTGGCGTATTAAGACCGCCGGCACCACCAGGCCTTCAGCCGGCCTAAAAGTGGCGTGTCGGCTCTTCTTTGGCCCATCTAATATTAAACACAGAATCACTGACTCATTGTTCCCTTTAATTCATCCAACCAGGAAGTAGTTTAGAATGTGGTCTTGTACCCCAGAAAAGTTCAAATGGATTTTCCCTGTAGTGGAGTGGGGTACAAGCCAATGCACCACTAACCATTCCTTAAGAACCCCCTTCCAATATAATCCATATCTTCTTGCCAATTGTATACCCTCATTTAACATCTTGTTGAAGCATTCTACCATACAATTGGACTCAGGATGGTAAAGTGAACACTTTTTGTGGGTGATACCAGAGGACCCTAAGAACTTTCCCACTTCCTTAGAACAAAATTGACCACCATTATCTGATAGCAGTAAATATTTAGAAAAAACAGGATGTTCCTCTTGTTTGGAAAGCTCCATCTGGAATCTAATGACTGAGCCAGAAGAGTTTTCACAGACACACATCACCTCAGGGAACATATCCATGACAACCATGAAATAGGAGGGTAAACCTTTTCCTTCCCATGGACCACTAGGTTGTTCCTTTCAAACCATAGGTGACACATGACATTTGTAGATTTCATCACTGGCAAGACACTCACAGCAAGCTCTGGTAACTCTTTTGGCATACAAATGAAACACAGGTCCCCAGAAATAAGGATGCATGAGTAATTTCAACTACTCTGTTCTTTAGACATTTTGGATTAGTAGTCCAGTACCCCAGAAAAGGAGATCATCACTCTCAGTTAATTTCTTGCTCTCCCAAAATAGACATGAAGAAGAGTTAAAGTTCTTGTTACTTGGCCAGCTCTGTCAACCGACACTTTTTAGGATCTCATTTTGTTCTAGACCTTCCTTACACTCCAATTGTACTTTGAGTGAAAGTACAAATGTTCAAAATTGGCCAATCTGCTTCCTCTTCTTACTTCTCCACCCCTTTGATGGTTATTGTTAGAAATGGGGTTTCTGGTTGGCTAGGGTATGCACCTCAGCCAGGCAGAACTTACCCACTCTAGTCAGGGCAAGGGAGTTACACGTCCAAGATAACCCCTGCTCACCCCCTTGGTAGCTTGGCACTAGCAGTTAGGCTTATCCCAGAGGCAATGTGTAAAGCGTTTGCACAACACACACAACACCCGTGACGCAATATCCCCACAACAAAGGAAACACAATACCAGATTATATGAAAATATACTGTATTGTACACAACGCAATTATCAGACCCAACATCACATATCAGTACTATCCTGCTACCTTAGCAGTTGTCAGACGTTACACATTAGTTACTCTGCAAATTAGCAGTAGTCACACATAACACACAGGTTACTCAGTATTCTGCAACTTAAGCAGTAGTCAGGAAACCCGTTTTCACATTAGAGCACTTGTCATAAGAATATCATAAAACGCCCATAGTAGGAACATTAGAAAACATATGGCAAGTTAGGGAAACATATTAGCAATTCATGCCCATAAAAGGAACATTTTCCCATATATGTAAAAGCATCATCACACATCAAAAACAGGTAGGAAATATATCAATCCACTAAAGTCTCTAAAAGGAACTCCTGAGATATATTGTCCCTGTAAACAGTACCTGAGTTGATGAAGGCACCTCCTGTGCCTAAAAGACGAACAATGGGGCCCCCGGCGCTCCTCTGCGCAAAACGGGGGCCTCTGACATCCCTTGAGGAGAGGAGCGCGGCACGCACCTCCCCTGTATAATTGATGGGCCCCTCTGGGGACCGTGATAACTGGGGGCCCCCTAGGCCTCCACCAGCCCTCACGAGGGGGGCCCAGGTCAGGGAAATCCTTAAGGGAGGAGGGGGGGCTCTACGCACCCACTCCGGGTTGAAAACGGGCCCCTCCAGGGACCCGCGAACTCCCGGGGTCTCCCCGGGCCTCCACTGACCCTCACCAGAGGGGAGACCCCCAAACAATGCCACTGGCCCATGAGGGGGGCCCAAAAGAGAACCCGCGGCACGGGCGAGCCTCCGATGAGGCTGCTGCCCCACCTGCACGCTCCAGGAGAGCCCTCCGGGGCTTGAGCAAGCAAGGGAGAGGCGTCCTCTTCTCCCTCCTGCTCCGATGACGCTCTGGCCCAAGGCTGGGCCTGCCGTTGCCCCGGGGCGCTCCTTGGAGCGATCCCTACCCCGGGGGCACCACTATGAGCACGCTTGCTCCGGATTCTTCAGCTTCGTTTTCCTAGTGCCCTGGGGGCACTAGAAGGTGCGCGGCACTCGCACTTCCAGGAATGCAGCCGCCCGATGTACAGCCCGGGTTGCGGCGGTGACTTCTGGCATAAAAACACGCGCTCACAGCATTTTAAAGAATTTAACGGGTGTAGCGCTTTACCCAAACCAGTAATTTTGGCAGTGTTGAAGCACTCCTTTGTGCTTCACAAGGCGACAGCGGTCAGGGGCCACAGCACCCTCCTCCTGGGGGACAGAGCCCATAGAAAAGGCCCACAGATCGATGGCCCATCAATAGGCCAGCACAAGGAGGGTGCAGCGTGTGGCAAGTCCTTCTTAATGACCAAGCAGGTCACAGGTCAGCACAGCAGCAGCAGTCCATGGCGGTTCCTGGTGAGTCCTTCCGGTAGTCTGTGTCCAGTTCCAGGTAAGTTCAAAACGTCTCCAAATTGTGGGGAAAATTCCCCTGTACTTATAGTCAGTTCTTACAGTGTTTTACAATGGTAGGGAGAGGAGGTTCCAGCCAGTTACAACAGGTTCTGGGAGTGCCCCATCTCTCCTTTCAGCACAGGCTCCAAACATGAGTGGGGGGTTAACTACCGTATTGTGTGAGGCCAGGGCACAGCCTTTACAAATGTAGGTTTGCCCCGCCTCTCCCTTCTCTCAGCCCAGGAAGACTATTCAGTATGCAGATGCACCTCTGTGACACCTCCACCCTCCCTGTGTACAGGCTGTCTGAAAAGTATGCACAAAGCCCCAACTGTCACTCTGGCCAGACGTGGATTGGAGTCAAGCTGCAAAACACCAGAGTCATAAGCACAGATAAATGCGCACTTTCTAGACGTGGCATTTCTGTGATAGTAATAAAAAAACCACCCACACCAGTAAGCGGCATTTATTATCACCATCACAACCATACCAAACACGCCTATGCTACCCCTCATAAATCAGACAATACCCCTTACACATAAGACAGGGCATTTCTAATGCAATCCTATGAGAAGGCAGCACTCACAGCAGTGAGACACCAAGTTAGGCTGTTTGTCACTACCAGGAAAGGCCATGCGATATGGTACTTGTCCTGCGTTTCTACATACATGGCACCCTGCCCATAAGGCTTTCTAGGGCGTACCTTAGGGGTGACTAACATGTAGTAAAAGGGGAGTTCTGGGCCTGGCAAGTAAGTTTAGATGCCAAGTCCCTGTGGCAGAAAACTGCGCACACAGGCCCTGCGCTAGCAGGCCTGAGACAGGTTTAAAAGTCTACTTCAGTGGGTGGCGCAAGCAGCGCTGCAGGCCCACTAGTAGTATTTAATTTACAGTCCCTGGGTATAGAGATACCACTGTAGAAGGGACTTATAGGTAAATTAAATATGCCAATTAGGTATAAGCCAATCATACCAACTTTAGATCGGAGAGCACCTGCACTTTAGCACTGGTCAGCAGTGATAAAGTGCTAAGAGTCCTAGAGCCAACAGCGAGAGGTCGGAAAAACCAGGAGGAAGGAGGCAAAAAGACTGGGGATGACCCTGCGTAAGGCAAAAAGTCCAACAGTTATGATAACCGAATAAAGTGTAGTTGATCTCTCCTCCAACACATTTTCCCTTACAAAAAGTCCAGATAAGTGATCAGCAACACTATTGGATGAAGTTGGTTTACACTAAAGATGAAAAGTATATTATTGGAGCTCTACCACCCATCTTCTTATATGAGAAGTTAAGCAGTCAACACCCTTCCTAGTCAAAATTTGTCTAAACGACTAGTGATGTGAGTTGATAGGGAAGACATAACCCTATAAGAAACTATGAATTGTTTAATGGCACAGCTCACTGCTGAAGTCACTTTTCTATTGACTGATTAGTTCAACTCTGCTCCCTTTCACATCTTGGAAGCACATTAAATAATGTATTCATTACCCTGGTGTTTTTGCAGATCTTAGTCGTTTTCCTCTTGCACCTGTGATAACAATTGCCCGTCTTCCTGGGACAAAAGCTTGCCAAGCCGAGGCAATCTGCAATTTTTTCTTCTATTGAACATGTTCTTCCTCACACTTGGCAAACCATGTGAACCTCACTCCTCTTTTACATGAACTCCTCAATACTGCTTACTTCAGACTCAAATTGGGGATAAAACCTCCACAAAATTCTACCATACCTAAGAATAACAGGACTTTTTGACGCACAAAGGATATCTACAAAATGTATTTTAGGTTTCACCATGTTCTGCGAGATACAGTTGTTAAATATGCGATTTCATTGGTTCCGGACTTACACTTTAATGTCAGACCAGCACATTTTCGAAATTATAACACCTTGCAGACTCTGAGATTCTGTTCTTCCCAAATTTCCCCAAAAATAAGTCAGTCATCCATTAAGGAACTAACACATTCCAGCTCGCCAACCAGGTTTTCCATGACTCTTTGGAGAAGAATGGCAGCCGAAACAATCCTAAATGGTATTCTTAAATTCTATAAGAACACATTGGTGTTATACAGGTGGCTAATTTTTGAAGACTCTCTTCCAACCTGATCTAGTTGCATGCCAATGTCAATTCCAGGGCGTTGTAGCAAACATATTATTTTTTCCTTTCAGGGATCTTCTATTTGATTTGAATTATGCATTAGGTAAATAGTCAAGAACTGTACAACTGTGATTTCATCACATGCATATTCTCAGCACGTTGTTTGGTCTTTTGACTGTTACATGTAAATATGAGAATGAAGCTTCTGCCAATACGTTCGTGTTATTTATTGTTTCTGCTGAAGCACTTTAATGTTATAATTGTCACCTATTACAAGCAATCAGAGCTTCTAGGAGATTGGCAAGAGCGTGCTACTATTGCTTAAGGAATATTGTTTAATAATTTTAAGTAGCTAAAAGACCTTCTGTTTTTTATTGACCGTTTGGTCTTTTACACTGGGAGACATACCTTTGACTGGGTGTTATAAAAGTGAATGCCGATAAGTAGATGTTTGAGCTGAAATCTTAGTGGTGTCAGTGCTATCAAGACAGGACGGCCACGACCTCAGCACCATCCTAATCGAAGGCTGCTGTATGGCGGCAAGTGACTTTTGAGCAGCGATTTGTTCCTTGCAACACAGCTGCTCTGTAACATAAATAACTGGCTTGTTTTCAGACAGAACTAAAAACCCTGCTGTTCTGAATCGGGTATGGACTGCTAACAGCCTTTGAAAACTCAAAATAGACTAACTATTTTCTAATTTGCTAAAACTAGCATAGCGCCTATAGGCAGCATAAAAGAGTGTTAGTGCTAGAAATGTAATAGCCATGTTAGACTATTTCCTGCTCTTTTCAGTATTTAGTCATTTTCTTGCTGCCATATTGTATATATTCTGTGTGGCTACAATTCATGTAATACGCATTATAATGGGCTTTTAAAAATAAATGATTTAAAATGCACGTTCTGTTTTCTCATTGAGTGTGTAATTCACTTATAAAAGAGGATTTGGGTTTCCACTTAGTATTTCTGTCTCATTTAATGGATCTGATCATTATCAGTAAGACTTTTTACACAGATATTGCTCATTAGAACATTGGAATGCTGGAGGCTCCATTGAAAACAATGGAGTGCTGCAGGCTTTTACAGGCCGGTAAAAGCCCGCAGCGCCAACATTCCAATGTTCGCTTTGTTCACAGCAACAGCTGTGAACAAAGCCTCACGGAGCCCGAGGGGATTTAAATCCCCTCGGGCTCCATGAATTTTTTTTTTTTTAATAGAACATTCTGCCCTGTGTGGCAGAATGTTCTAATAGCCTTAGAACCCGCCGTAGCGGGCTCTACCGGCTATTAAAGTCCCTCTCCCTTGTTAAATGCCCTCGCCTTTAACGCGGGGAGCGGGCCTTTAATAGCCGGTAGAGCCCACTACGGCAGGTTCTAAGGCTATAGTGGGTTGTGTATTGGCTGCAGTCCAACTTATGTTCTTGTTTGGGTTAGCACCAGAGGGACTGAATATCTACTCCTACTGTCTAGAAAATTCAAGAAAACATATCATGGCGCCAGTCGCAGTATATGGATTTATTCTAGATCTTTGAGTAATTTTGGATGACAGATTCACATGACCAAAGGGCATATTTATACTCTGCCTGCGCCGAATTTTCATCAAAAATGTTGAGGCAAATTCCGCGCAAACCCTACACCATATTTATACTTTGACACCCGACCCTGCAAACGCTGAAATTCCGCCATGTGTGTCATTTTCTGGATGCGTGAAACCGCCTTGCTTTAATGACATGCAAGGTAGGCGTTCCCATGACTTAAACACCTGTGCGCCATATTTATCCTACCGCACAAAAATCTCGCAAGGGTGGGAGGCGGAGGCGGAAAATGACACACAGCCCGATTTGCGTAAAAAAATAATGCCTGGGTCAGGGCAGGCGTTAAAATGGGGCAAAAACACCACTACTTAGGGAAAACACACAGAAGCAACAGCAGAGCTAAGAAATTAAGACATGGAGGTGGTATTCATCCAGCATGCACGGAGACGCAGAGCACACGACCTACACCAGCGGCTTCCACCACACCAGCAGGGACCCCAAAGTCAATGCAGAAGGCAGGAGAGGATATTCAGGACCAGGACAACCCTTCAAGGACTCCGGCAACAAGACATCATTCAGAGGTACAGACTCAACTGGCAAGCCATTCAGCAGCTCCAGCACCACATTGAGCCACAGTTGGCACCCAGCTTGCAGACACCCCACATCATTCCACCAGAGACCAAGCTGCTAGCTGTCCTCCACATGTTGGCAAGTGGCTCGTTTCAAACCACTGGTACCCTGGTTGCCGGGATCTCACAGCCCTCATTCTCTGCCTTCCTACCCAAAGTATTGGATGCCATCATCTCCCTCACACCCCGCCACATCAGCTTCCCCAACACACAGCAGAAGCAGCAGGAGACCAAACAGGGCTTCTACCAAATCAACGGCTTCCCGCACGTGCTTGGTGCCATTGACTGCACACATGTACGCATTGTGCCACCTGCTGCAACCAAACATTTATACCGCAACAGGAAGCACACACACTCCATCAATGTGCAGGCCATTGCCGATCCCCGGGTTTGATCACCAACATCGTGGCAAAGTATCCTGGGAGTGTACATGATTCATTCATCTTCCGCCACTGCACCATCAGTCAACACTTCCAGGATGGACGATATGGCAATGGCCTACTTGTTGGTAAGTACAGAAACTTACTTATATACACACAGCACAGCCACCCTGTAGGACACACAACACTTACACCACTACATTGACACGTGGCCAGGAAGACACTGAGGTTGTGACACTGCTAGTCATGTGTGATATTCTCACCCAGTGGGATACACACCTAGGGACAAATGACAGATGCAAATAATAACACATGCCACTCCAGAGCCTCAAGGGAACAATTTAAATCCACACAGTGACAATGACATGGCCTTAACTGCCAGTACAACTTGAAAGATTAATCTTACAATATCACATCAATAACACTCAATCACACACCCTTCCAAACAATATGTACAGTGTAAGGGGTATGCAGTGTGTTTCGCTGCAGGTATAACACCATGACACACATAGCATGATGATGATGACTCTAATGTACAAAACATGCAATCATCGAGGCTGTACCAACATCTCACATCACTCGTGGTCTGACATTTCCCACTACCAATAAGCAAGCGGACTGTGCTAACAACACATATTGATGTGACAATATTGCAAAGTGCACATTCCTACACAAACGGTTTGAGACAATTACACATATGCACAGCAGATGTACTGGCATATGGACCTTCTGACACTTAAACCATCAACCCCACAACCAAGTTAGCCAGCTGAACTGGACCAGGTTCAGTAGTCTAGGTACACGTTTGAACATGAGTCAACTTGGTAAGGGCAGATAAATAGGTCTGCAGAAAAATTGTCACACATGGGATATTTGTGCATTGTCAATTGTCAACACGTCAGTGCTGCCAACTTATGGAGATGTGTTGTACATTGTCACCTTGCCAAATCAAAGGGCCTCACTGATGTTTAACAAATTCTACTGCATATGTTAAATTGGATGGTATATCCAGGCTATATAGATGCAACCGTGTTACCACCACTGTGGAATTGATTGTGTGTATGGAAGTATCATGTCACCCCCAGTTAAGACACATGGACACCTCTTTCACATGACATAATGCATGGGAGTACACAATATACTGCAAGTCTACAACAATACCGCTGACATCCGGTCAATGAGCCAAACACCAGTTCAGATAATGAAACATTCCAATGCTGATGGTACATCCTAGAAGCATAGGATTCCACACAATAACACAAACATAGATGAGTGATAATCATGGTGCAAGCACCACCAAAATGTTCACTCATTTTCTCTTCTAGCTGATCAGGGGTATGGGTTCCAGCCATGGATCATGACACCGTTTGCAAACCCAAGCACAGCATGCCTATTATGAGGCACATCAGAGAACACGCACCATAGTAGAGAGGACCTTTGGCATCTGGAACTCAAGATTCAGGTGCCTCAACATCACCGGAGGCAGCCTCCTATACTCACCTGAAATGGTCTGCAAGATAATTTTTACCTGTGCCATCCTGCACAACATTTGTGTAAGGAGGAACATTCCCCTCTATAAACCAGACCCACAAATGCCTGAAGAGGAGGAAGAGGAGGATGCTGTCCATCAACATGAGGGGGACCATCCAAACACTGCAGCAGATGTGACATCAGCTATCTCTGCAAGGAGTATGTGTGACAAGAAGTCAATGTAAGCTGCAAATGGATAGCAGGAGTGTCCCAGGTATGACAAGCATTTCTCACAAGACATTCCCGGCGCAGTCCATCCCAGGTCATAAGTCCTGCCACTGCCATGTTTTCAGTCTCTCCCCACCCTTCTCTAGGGGGCCCTGGAAATTGACTTTTTGTGCCCAGATAATCCTTCATCTACACACACCCAGACTCACATTCTCACTCCTGTGTGCTTCCCTCTTTAGTATGGCATGCCATAGTCATAGTTCATCTGTCTGCATGGACTTTAGGTCAGATAATGTATTGCCTGGTAGTCTGTAGGACTTGTAATCAACTGAAAGGACAAAACCTGTTTGTGCCCTGACGGTCCACACACAGATTCACATCGACCCCAACCTATTGATGGGCCTTGCATGGTGAATAGCTGTGAGATTAATCAGCACAGAGGCACTGATGTTCCCGGTTGCAGTGAGAATGTTTGAGGCCACCCTGTGTACAAATGTTGTGATGAAACCTGCTGGGTTAAAATTACTGATTCATTAACTTTGTGAGCACACCAAGTTTGCCCTGTTGTTAGTCTCATAAAACTTTTGTAGTGCCATAGCTGGACTATCCCCATGTGTGTTGTCAATTCCTCTTTGGCTTTCGTTCAATTCTGCTTTGAAGGACATCTGTTAATGCAGGGAATGGCTCCACAGACTCATGACTAGACCTGCACGTAACTTTGACAACATGAACCCCAATAATGACACAGGGTACACATGGCCACACACTTGAACTGGACACCTTTGTGCAATTAACCAATGGAAATATGTGAACACATGCTGCTTGGTCTGCTGGTCCTCCACTGCCACAAGAGAAACATAGGTCATTTATATGACTCAACCTGTGAAGTGACATTACATTTTTGGATTGGTTTTGGGACTCTGTGTCACAAACACCGTACCCACATTGCATTGTCAAATGCCTGACTCATGGGTAGTATCCAAACAAGTGACCAAGAAGTGGTATCCAACATTCCAGTACATGTGATGGCTTAGTCTTGTAACATTACCATTATCAACCGTCCTCTATCTATCCTGTACATAGCTTGTCATGGGAGATGCTTTTGTCCCAAAAGTCAGGCATGTACACACAGCATTTGTTGCTACGTGTACAACAAACACATTTCATGACTCATTGCCACACTGAATAGCATCTGATGGTTATCCACATTTACAACACATGCATAGAAGCACATTTATGATGACAGGTCTTGTGATGTTCACACAGAGGGCCAACTAAAAATGAAATAGCCAATTCACAGACATTGACACACAGGCAATGAGTTCATGTATTAAGTTGCGTAGCCTTGCTATCCTCTATTGATGCACAACCTGCTCACACTGGGTAATACCAATTTGTATTCCAAAGTTGGGGTATCTATTGCGTCAGTGAAGAGTGCTAATCCAGTACAACAACTAGAGGATCATGGTCCGCAGTAGTGTGATCTGCCACATGTTCCCAAACACTGGAATGCACAATGTAGGTGCAGACAGCCTATCTCTGTATAGTTACAGCTGTCATGTAGTATAAAAATGTGAGAAATGACCCCAAACCAGTAAAAGACAGAAATGTTGACGCATACACATCAAAAAAGACATTTATGCGTCAAAAATTGCCGCATATGCGTAAAAAATTGGCTCAGAGCGGTAATTCCTACACTGTACCCATTGAAATTGGTTACCAATGCTAAATATTTGGAACTATGGATGTGGGGTAATTTTTAAGCATGTGCGTAAAAAGACAAAATGACGCACAGACTGTAAGCTTCATAATATTTTGACGCATCATAATAAAAACGCACCGCATTTGAGGCAGGAAGTGATGTAATAGGATATCCTATTTAGAGAATTGGTACAGTGGGTGTACTTTCACTTTCACTTTGCAGTCTGTGATTTTTCTAGACTGTGTGGTTGTGTTTTGACTTGTCTCTCTGTGAATATTGTGAATGTGTCTCCTGTGTGCTCTTTATACTGTCTTTTGGTGTTTTGTAAGTGTCTGTGGTATCCTGTGTAAGTGTATTTTTGTCATTTTTGGTGTCTAATTTTGTCTTTGTACTGTTGGGAGTCTGTTGTGGGTATTGTTAGTTTGGGGATAGTTGGGTTGTTTTAGGGTTACTTTTATTTCACTTTCCTCCCTCCTTTCCATTTATTATCCTCTGTACCCCTTAATTTTAGTAATATTTCTGTCATGTTGAGTAGGCCACGTCTGGGGAGAATGGGTGAGGAGGAGCTAGGGGGATTCATTTGGCTGGTGTGCCACTTCCTCCCCTTGATGATCGAAGCAGGTGGCAGGGTGTTACAGGGGTATCACACAGAGGCGAGGAGGCTCCGGCGGTCAAAGGTGTTGTACCATCTGCAACGCGTCTACAACACACCGCACAATGACCACCAACTAAAGCACCACTGGGCTGACCTTGTTGCCAGAGAGAAAGACCTGCTGGGACCACCTGGGTATTGTGATTGGTAGCCCTGTTGGTGAGTACAATTCAGAGTAATGTGCACTTTTAAATGCTCTGTAGTGACAGTAGCAGATTTGTTGATATGCTGCAGGCAATGTTTTTGGACTTGTAGAATGCAAGTTAAACATACAGTGGCCCTGAGTTATACAATAATTACTACACATTATCATCATTTGTTGATGCAACAGCTGCACTAAGTTACAAAACACAACTGGAGCCCATAAATTAGTGCTGCCTTCACGTCAATAAATGATGCTAATGCGGCTCTAACATATGTTTTATCCATGGTATGTGAGCGTACCAGGAAAGAGATGTTTTTAACCAGCTAATTCCAAGAATTAATGTATTCCCCAATTATTTCAAATACATGTCTGAACTGTATTCTGGCCCATACATACCAATTTCTTTCTAACCTCAGGCAATATCTTAGGCTGATAGATAGACTTGGTTGTGCCGCAATTAAATTAGGAATGGATGCCAAATTAATTCACATGGGTTCAGATCTAAATGTTTGGTGCTACTTTCCATAGCTGTAGCATATAACATGAAGCAAATGATACAAATTGAGGGATAACAACTATCCATGGCCCTCTGTTCACTGTACCTGTGTGTTTTAAATTGGTCTTGGGCACAATAGCTGGAACAGGGCTAATGCATTTCCAATCTGTGTTATTCTATAGCCATGCACTTCTCATAAGTTATGGGGTCATCATGGGATACCTGACATTGCGGAATGCATGGTCACAATGTATTACGTGCATGATGTCGTGCAAGGGACCCCTGACCAATTCTATCATACATATAAAGTTCCCTAATACTTTGCTAGTTTTGTTTGGTACACCCCTGCTGATCTAATGCAGCATGTGTACAATAACTAACTTCCCACAGACATGGGTGTATGCTAAGATCAGAAGACCAGCCTTCCTGTGACTGCTGCCATTCCGAAGGTACATACAAATTGAAACCTACATCATCATGATTGACACAGTGGTACATTTGCTAAACCATGTTTTAATAATGTGACAGTGTCAGTTTGCTGTATACCCGCTGATATCCCAACTTGCCAAATGTAAAATTATGAATGTGGCTAACTGTGATTTCCAAAACCCATTATGGGTACACAAGGCAATGAGTGACACATTTCAGTTGCAATGACTACACCTGTGCCCATGCATTCTGTCATGGATGACCACAATATACACTGTCAGCATATATCTGATTCTTGTATTAAAATATTAAAAATGGCCAATCCATATCTTGCCTTTAATTGTCAACAATTAACGCACAGGATCCCTGCCATTATGGTGTCATGGGGGCATATGTGGCTCAGGGTACACTGTTAATGTAGCATATGTAACCTACACACAACACAGGCCCTACATGTAAGGGACCATAGAAAGCATGATAAATCATGACCTTCAATCAACCCACAGGAGCATCACACAGTAACTGATTGCCCCTTGATGCATTAGCCACAATGCCTGCCTGAGTGACTGGTCTTGCAGTGCTCCAGGAATGTGTTTTTGCATGTCTCTCATTACTACAAATGATGAGAGGAGTACACTCCATAAATGAGTCTGCAAACAATTGATAAAGCATGTTTGTCACCACATGATAGTTAGGGCAACTGCATGTGTGCAGATGTGTGTGTATCAATAACTGGAGTGACAGGGTCTATACATTTTTGCAGTGGTATGTATGCTGGAGTATCATCACGCCTGAGATGCTGGACTTTCAGATATAATGTTACACACAGTAATTGTATTTAAAAATGTTGTACAGTGCACAGACATTGAGCACATTTCACCCTTCCATGCTTTACAGGTGGACCTGCCCCTTACACAATCGGAGAAGTGGCTCGATTTGCAGACCCAGACATATCCAGTAAGTGTTGATATTTCTGTTCTGTGTTGTGGTTGCAGCTGTTGTGTGATTGACTCCTGTGTGTTGGACACTTAGCAAGGTATGTTGTGCTAGCACATGATCTGATATGTAACGTGACTCGAGTTTCCCTTTTTTTTCCATATTTGAGTATAGCGTATAGTCATATTTTGGGATTGTAGTGCAGCCCTGTAGGCATGGCCATGTGAATAGGGTGACATTTGTTGTTAAAATTTGTATAAATACAATTTAGCAGAGGGCCATATTCATGATTTAGTCAGCAAATCAGTCCCTGAATCGCACAGAATAGGGATGCCAAAGTCTCACCCACATACTTGAGCCTCCCTGTTCACTAATGAACATGTTCGACTGTATGTTTGACTTCCCAGCAGCTTCTAGCTCCACATGGTGTGCTACGTGTATGCGGCACATGAGTACAATGTCAGAAGTGTGCATGCAGCTCATGGCCAGATGTGTGCTTGCATCTATCTGCTTGTTGTAGGACAGGTATTAGTGGTATCAAATGATGTTGACAATTGTCTGCAATTACAAACATAAATGTAGATGGGATTGTCCAAGGTTTGTGTCTATCCTAGTTGGACACCATCCTTACCTGTGGTGGACTGCCTAAACCCATGTACAGCTGTCCAAAGCTTCTTGGGTGTCCTTGATGTTTGAAAGTATGTGTTGCTTGTCCATCCCACCGAGGCTCAGGCTTAGGTTTATGAAATATGTGTACCGAGGTGTTATGATCCAAGTTTGGTACACAGACATGTAAATATGTAAATCACTTGTCCAAACCTAGGATACCCACTCTTGATTAGCAACTGCATACCATTCTGGCAATTCCATTTACAAATCACAGATCTTGTGGCCCTTGATTGTCATCCAGAAGATAGTCATTAGTTGGCCTGTCACATGTGGAGGACTTGCAGCATTTTTTACGTGACTAATGGCTAAACAATTATGCATAGGTAATTTAAGTTGGTACACATCTTTTAGTGCATTGCTGTGCTGTTAGATAGTACATGTGTAGGCTGCGTTGGCATGTACTTCCTCAGGGAGAATCTGTGATCTGTATGGTGATATGGCCTGTTTCAGCTACATTAGATGTATTGTCTGATGCTCATCAGTAGCTATATCACACAATGAAGTACCTAATGTTTGGCTTTATCTTTTTTTAACCATTACATACAAAAATGCCCTAACGGGGAGAAACCAACAAATTATTTATACATCATAAACCAACATAGGTGAAAACAAAAAAGCTATTTATTCATATAAATGTATATATTCATTTATTTACTTATACATAAATATCAATATAATATATTCATCCTAAATGGACAGCCCATCTGATAAAACAACACACCCAGGGACAGATAGTGTGAGAGAGAAAAAGTGCTTGTGATAGATAGAAAGGAGAATAATACATATTCCAATGAATCAAAAAACTAAACAAAAAACATTAAAAACAGTTGGTTGGTTCTTTTTTGTTTGCTGCATTAACGCCATTCCAAATCCTCAGAGAGTCTAAATCAATGCCTTCAGTCCTCCAAAGATCTTATGCAGAAACCAATTCAGACTATGATATATCCGTCGACGTTTCGACCCCTCTATATCTTGGGCCAAATCCCAGCTCCACAGTGGGTCTTCTTCAGGACTAATACGATGGGAGTTCCTAAAACACCACAACAACTCAATCAAAAACCATCACTTATATCCTAAACACCTATGTTGTCTAACAAAATTAATCAAAACTTACCATACATATATCCTTCGACTTCTTCACTTCTTTTACTTGTCTATTTATGAGGAGATCAAGTCTAAAACAATAAACCACATTACAATATTTACCATCACAAAAAACAACCCAATCTATCATATTCAAACCCTTACAATGGAGAAACCAACAAAAAAACACCTACTCGCCTATTTTAAAATATCATTCCTCCTCATATACCAAGTCACCCGTCAATTCCAATGCATTCTAAAAAAATTAGCCAAACACAACACATTATCACATACCACTCAATAAATACCAGTATCAATCACTAAAACATTAATATAATATCCGCTCTTTCCCTTACTTAATAATATCATTCAATAAATATCCCCTTCTCACATCAAGCCACAATTTACCTTCATTCATATGTGAGCCTTCGAAAGACTGAGCGTTCACCAAGTAAACCGCAGCCTTTCAAACAGCATCCTTTTATACAACCTGGGTTTACGTACTGAACGTCTCAAATTGGTCACAGCTGCCAACTACCAATTTGAGACGTTCAGTACGTAAACCTAGGTTGTCTAAAAGGATGAAGAATGAAGGTAATTGTGGCTTGATGTGTGAAGGGGATGTATAAGGTTTGTGAGGTTTGGTATTGTTTTGAGAAGTTATTGGATGTTGATTTAAAGAAGGATATATAGTTACAATGTGAGGGCTTACTTGTTTGCAAATGGGGAGGAATATGGAGAGGCTTGTTAGCTTGTAGTTTAACAGGAGATGGCGTGATTGATAATTTAGCAATATGGGAAGTGTAGAAATGGGATGTTTGGTAATTGCATTGTAAGTTTTTAGTGATTGTTATAGGAAATATAGGAAGAGGATATTATATGAATATTTATTGAGTGATATTATTAAGTAAGGGAAAGAGCGGATATTATGTTAATGTTTTAGTGATTGATGCTGGTATTTATTGAGTGGTATGTGATAATGTGTTGTGTTTGGCTAATGTTTTTAGAATGCATTGGAATTGACGCGTGACTTGGTATATGAGGAGGAATGATATTTTAAAATCAGGTAAGTAGGTGTTTTTTGTTGGTTTCTCCATTGAAAGGGTTTTAATATGATAGATTGGGTTGTTTTTTGTGATGGTAAATATTGTAATGTGGTTTATTGTTTTAGACTTGATCTCCTCATAAATAGACAAGTAAAACAAGTGAAGAAGTCAGAGGATATATGTATGATAGGTTTTGATTAATTTTGTTAGACAACATAGGTGTTTAGGATATAAGTGATGGTTTTTGATTGAGTTGTTGTGGTGTTTTTGGGACTCCCATCATATTAGTCCTGAAGAAGACCCACTGTGGAGCTGGGATTTGGCCCAAGATATAAAGGGGTCGAAACGTCGACGGATATATCATAGTCTGGATTGGTTTCTGCATAAGATCTTTGGAGGATTGAAGGCATTGATTTAGACTCTCTGAGGATTTGGAATGGAGTTAATACAGCAAACAAAAAAGAACCAACCAACTGTTTTTAATGTTCTTTGGATAGTTTTTTGATTCATTGGAATATGTATTATTCTCCTTTCTATCTATCACAAGCACTTTTTCTCACACAATCAGTCCCTGGGTGTGTTGTTTTATCAGATGGGCTGTCCATTTAGGATGAATATATTAAAGTGATATTTATGTATAAGTAAATAAATGAATATATATATTTATATGAATAAATAGCTTTTTTATTTTCACCTATGTTGTTTTATGATGTAAAAATAATTTGTTGGTTTCTCCTCGTTAGGGCATTGTTGTATATAATGGTTATCTTCTACCCAGCCCGGTCGGGTTTTTGGGTTACCCTGTGTGGTTTATAAGTTATCTTTTTTAACAGCAGCCAATATGGATGCAAGCCAGATCCGTGAGTTTCAGCGGCGGGCGATGCGTTACCGCCACATTCTGGATGTGGATTCTGGGTTCTGCCACATGGCACGGCGTTATCACCATGAAAGAGCCTTAGTGGTGTGGAGGGCATTTGCCCAAGGGGGCCCTTCGGTGTCCACAACAGCCGCCAGCACCACCACTACGACCCAGGTGGCACCAAAGATGACAGCCACCACTGCAGGACCATCGACTTCCTCAGCTCCAGGACCACTGACAGCAGCACCTGCACCTCCCCCTCCAAGCATGGCACCACCAACCGGACAAACCTCAACAACTGGCACTCAGACCACCCCTGAGAACATGCGGCTGCAGGAGGGACAGTACCTGGGGATCAGGGAGGGCTTGAAACCCATAACACCACCCTGGTCTCCATTGCAGGGGTGCTGGCAGACATTGCCAACAGTATGAGGGAGGCAGTGGCACAACAGCGGGCCCTGGCACTAGCCAGACTACTGAACAGCCCTCCACCTCCGCTGCTGCTAGTGGACAGGAGGCTCTGTCACAGGACCAACAGGCCACCAGCACTCCTCCCCCGCAGAAGGAGAACCACCCGCACACATTCCCCGTGACCCAGGCAGAAGCCAGAGACTATTGCCAAGACCCCCGCCAGGAAATAAGACTCTCCTGATTGTCACCCTTGTGTGCCACTCTGTCACCCTGTCCACCTTGAACTGCCATTGCTCCTGTTCCTATGCCCCTTTGACATTGCACCTGTGCTACAAATAGACTGGACTCTAACCTGGACTTTCCTCCATCATCACCCCAGCCCATTGCACTTCCCCCTTTTTGTCAGAGCACTACAATAAACACACTTTGAAAAAATACTAGTATGGAGTATGTCAAATGATTTCAAAATGTATTAGTTTAACAAGGTTCAAACATTCCAATTCAAATGTACAGTAATGTTTACATAGGAAAGACCTGTAGTTGGCTGCACTGAACACACCAGTAGCAATAGTGGGGCACCAATATCTGCAAAAAGGGATGCCAATGGGAACATTGAGTTGGCATAGAAGTAGGAATTCACAGCCTGCCTGTGACAATGTCACACACCAAACTGTCAATGAAAAGTGAAATAACACTGTCTTACCTGTGTGTCATTGGAAGTATTGACGAATAACTGCACTTCTGTTGTCCTCATCCTCTGCCTCCTCATCTTCACTGCCCACAGGGTCCACTGCTGCTCCACGGCCATCTCCTGCCTCCTCCTCCTGCAGAAAAGGCACATGGCATTGCAAGGCAAGGTTGTGCAACATACAGCATGCCACGCTGATCTGGCAGACCTTCTTGGGTGAGTAGCACAGGCTTCCAGCTGTTAGATGGAGGCAACCAAACTTTGCATTCAGGATGCCAAAGGTCCTTTCTGTTATCCTTCTTGTTCGCCCATGTGCCTCATTGTACCGGTCTCCTGCCCTTGTCCTGGGATTCCTCACAGGGGTCAGTAGACATGAGAGGTTGGGGTAACCAGAGTCACCTGCAAATATCGAGGGAAAACTGTTAGCCACACAGTATCCTATATGGCCCACACCACACCCATACACCAACATCCACTGGGTGGGAGCCAGGGCCCGCATATAAGCCATTCCCTGTGCCTCCGGAGCTGGCCCATCACATTTGGGATGCTGCTATTCTGCAGGATAAAGCATTGTGCACCGAGCCCGGATACTTAGCATTGACATGGGAGATGTACTGGTCCGCCAAACGCACCATCTGCACATTCATTGAGTGATAGCTTTTTCGATTTCTGAAGATCTGTTCATTTTGTCGGGGTGGGGGGACAAATGCTATATGTGTCCCATCAATCGGACCAATGATGTTGGGGATATGTCCCATTGCATAGAAGTCAGCCTTCACTGTGGCCAAATCCTCCACCTTGGGGAAAATGATGTAGCTGCACGTGTTTGATCAGGGCAGACAGCACCCTGGTCAGCACTATTGAGAACATTGGCAGTGACATTCCTGCTGCCAATCCCACTGTCACTTGGAAAGGACCAGTTGCCAGGAAATGGAGCACAGATAGAACTTGCACAAGAGGGTGGATCCCAGTGGGCTGACGGATAGCAGATATCAGGTCAGGCTCCAATTGGGCACACAGCTCTGTGATTGTGGCCCTGTCAAGTCTACAGGTGAGGATAATGTGCCTGTCCTCCATTGTTGCCAAATCCACCAGGGGTCTGTACATTGGGGGATGTCTCCATCTCCTATTCATCCGCAGCGGTTGCATTCTATGGGGTAAAAGAGTGAGCAGCTGGTCGTTATCTGTACATTGTGACCACTACAGTTCAATGCATATTGTAATTCTTACAATAGTTTGGTGGCATATGTCCAGAATGTGAAATTGTGAACTGTGGTGCAGTTAGGATCCATGCCTGCCCCACCCCACCCCCTGAAATGATGTCCACCTGTCCAGTATGGAGGGACAGGTGGAAAAGAGGTAATTCCACTGATGTTGTGCACATTTGTGGGAGGCGGTTGAGAACCGCCGTGCAACTCCTCATTGGTTATCATTGGGCCCTATGGGTTACAGTGGCCAATGGTGATGTATGCCGGTGGTGACGGTACGCACCACCGCGGACGTGACCACCATTTTCTATCTGTTCACTCACTTGCTACCTGACCTTTAACAGGAAAGGACCTACACTGCATGTGCTGATGTGACGTGTTTCTGGAACCTACCATGGGGTGTGTGACTGGGGAAAGGGCCCCTGCCTTCATCTCGGTGCAGTTGGAGCGACTGGTGGATGGGGTCCTAACCCAGTATCGACTGCTGTATGGGCCTCCAGACCAACAGGTGAGTACACTGTGAGCACGATGCATGGGGCATGAATGCATGGAGTGGTGTGTGTGCAGGCCTCATGTGGGGGGGTGGTGGATGTCCCCTGGGCAGCGTGCAGCATCTATGCAGGGCCATGTCTGTGCATAAGGGGATGGGAAGGGGCATGGTGGTCCATGAGTGTAACAGGCTGGACAGTCTAACTAATATCTTTCCCTGTGTGTATTTCTCTGCAGGTCAGGGCTCATCAAAAGAAGGGTACATGGCATGACATAGCCAAGGACGTGTGGACCCTGGGGGTCTACAGCAGGAGGAGCACCCACTGTAGTGTGCTCAGTTTTATGTATCCTTTGCGCGTTAGCTTCAGGCTTTAGGCCTTTGTGCACTTTGCCATTGATGTATTTTATTCCTTTGCTCGCAGCTTAGAGCCTCTGTGCACTTTGCTCTAAATGCTTTTTATTCGGCTTCGTACTATTATTTTTCCAATAACCAGTTCTACGGTCTTGTTTTATTTTTTATATCACACTGTTTAGCCTACTTCAGCACTGGAGTACTCAATAACACACTCCTGTTCACTCTGTGCTTCAGTCAAGGATACAGTCTGGTACATTGCCGATAGACGTGGTAGGAGTTTAGGGGCATATTTATACTCTGTTTGCGCCGGAATTGCGTTGTGTTTTTTGACGCAATTCTGACGCAAAACTAACTCCATATTTATACTTTGGCGTTAGACGCGTCTAGCGCCAAAGTCCATGGAGTTTGCGTCATTTTTTAGCGTGGACACCTACTTTGCATTAATGATGTGCAAGGTAGGCGTTCCCGTCGAAAAAATTGACTCCGAGGCATGTGCGCCGTATTTACACTCGCGGGCAAAATTCACGCCTGGGAGTGGGCAGGTCAAAAAAAATGACGTCCAGCCGCTTTTGCGCCGTTTTTTAGCGCCTGGTCAGGGCAGGCGTTAAGGGACCTGTGGGCTCGGAAGGAGCCCAGAGGTGCCCTCCCATGCCCCCAGGGACACCCCCTGTCACCCTTGCCCTCCCCAGGAGGACGCCCAAGGCTGGAGGAACCCATCCCGGGGACATTAAGGTAAGTTCAGGTAAGTATTTAAAAAAAAAAAAAATGGGGGCATAGGGGGGCCTGATTTGTGCCCCCCTATGCCCCTATGCCCAATGGCCATGCCCAGGGGACAGAAGTCCCCTGGGCATGGCCATTGGGCAAGGGGGCATGACTCCTGTCTTTGCTAAGACAGGAGTCATTTCAATGGGGGTTGGGAGTCGGAAAAAATGGCGCAAATCGGGTTGAGGTGAAAAATTTGCCTCAGCCTGACTTGCCCCATTTTTTGGCGCCCAAGCTCCATATTCCCCTACGCCGGCGCTGCCTGGTGTACATCATTTTTTTTCACGCATACCAGGCAGCGCCGGCGGCTAACGCCGGCTAACGTCATTGAATAAATACGGCGCCCGCATGGCGCTTCAGAATGGCGTTAGCCGGCGCTAATTTTTTTGACGCAAAACTGCGTTAGCGCAGTTTTGCGTCAAAAAGTATAAATATGGCCCTTAGTCTTTGGCGTTCTTGCGTAGGGACATTTTGTGATCACGCTGACATGTTAGTTATAAAAACACTTCCTTGTCCTAGTACACGCAAGGGGGAGATTCCGACCAGGGAACCACAACTAGACGCTGACTGCCTTGTTGCAGATGCTGAACCAGATCACAGGCCTTTGCTCAGGTATGAGGGTTGATGGCTTCCCAGGGAATCTGAAAGGCAAGTTAGAAGCTTAACATGCTGTGCTCGAAATAGAACTAGCTGAGGGAGAGTAGAAATTGTTAACACCATGATAGCGTTATTCTTATGTTTCACTCTCCTCGTGACTATTTCAATCCTACTGTGTTGTATGGTTCTGGTTATTGCAGCTCACGCCTTAATATCTAAAATGCAGTCGTTTTATTAAAACAATATATAAAACTTAAACTGCCTTTGTCATTTGTATATGAGATCATACTGTAAATGAGAGAGCTGGTTTGGATCTGAGTGACCACGACTTCCCTGAGAAGTTCCAAAGATGTCATGCGCTCGGCTGCCCAATCATCCCTTCCCCTTGGGAGAGATGAGGCACTGCTAGATAGCCGGAGCAAAACCGGATTTAGGGTGACAGAGGTCCTTCCAAGTGGGTCAGACTCAGTCCCCCACACCGGGAACGATCCTGCTATCTAGAAATCCAGTAGTCTCATTTAGGATAATGAGAGCCAACGCAACACCACTGTTGCAAACGGTGGGAGGACCGGAGACGCTTGGCAAGGAAGACGGCGGAGGCTCAGCTGGGGATGGCCTCCCAACGAGGAAGGGGTGCCCGTCGAACCCTGACCTCCCTGATGGCCTGCATACTGGCGGTGGCCTATCCGGAGCTGGATGGGCGCTTCGGGGCATCATAGCAGCAACAAGGGGGTGAGTACAGTGCCCTTCATTACAACTTAGGCCTGGTGGTGTGGAATCCGGGTGGGGGATGTGGGCCTGTGGGTGCCCCTAGGCCAGGCCTGACATTGCAGAGTAGGTCCCATGTTGGGCAGGGTTCTGATGTGAAATTCCTCCAACCTAGCTAGTAGGCATCCACTACTGGGTAGGGGTGTATGGGTCTCAGGTATGCGGCCGTTGGCGGTATGTGTCCCTACCCATGGCCTGGTGACTAGCATTGTAACTGGTAGTGCATTGCCTAGTGCATAGGGCTGTTACCTATGTGTGAGTGTATTGTGTATGCCAACGGTGGTGTTGGTGCCGCCATTGACCAAGTGTATCCTTTGTCTCTCCCCCCCTTTTTGTTTTGTCATCCTGTCCTTATGTGCATTAACATCTTCTGGCGGAAGAGCAGAGGCACCGGTGACAGAGGGAGCTGCATCCCACAGGACCCAGGAGGCCGAGTCCATGGATGGTGAGGGCACGAGTGGGACGGAGGGCAAGTGGAGCACCACCGCGGAGAATGGAGGGGACAGTTCGGACACAGATACCTCCTCCCATGGAAGCTACCTGGTGGTAGCGTACACCTCTGTGCCCACCCCAGCTACAGGTACAGCCGCCAACCCCCGTACCAGCACTCCCCTCCCAGCAGCCCCTCAGCTAGTTGCCCGTGCCCGCTCACCCAGGAGGGTGGGCATCTCCTTCTCCCCAGGCACCTCAGGCCCTGCTCCAGTTAGCCCTGCTGCCCTGAGTGAAAGGCTATTAACCTCCTGCGATCCATCTCTGTTGGGCAGTCAACCATTGTAAATGCCATCCAGGGGTTGGCAGCCCCAATGCAACAAACCAATGCATTTCTGGAGGGCATTCACACTAGCTTGGCGGTCCAACAGAGATCGATCCAGGTTCTGACCTCCTCTCTGATGGCAGCCATTGTCCCTGTTTCCACCCTCCTCCCCCCAACTTTCTCTACCCAATCCAACCTATCCCAAGCACACAGTCAGACGAGCATGCACACAGGACAACACACAAGAGTGGACATGGCAAACACAAGCACCACACTTCATCCCACAGGCACTCACACAAACACCATCCAGATGCAGACATACCAACATCCACTGCCTTCACTGTGACCCCCTCCTCATCCTCGTCCACCTCCCTCCCAGTTGCGTCTACACTCACACCTGAATGCACTACATCCTCATCCAAAACCACCATCACCAGCACACCTATCAGATCACACACCTCACTGGCAGTTACCACCCCCACATCCATGCATATGTCTCCTGTGTCCTCTCCCACTGTGTCTGTGACCCCTCCTCCCAAAGTACACAAACGCAAGCACTCAGACACCCAACAGCCATCCAGCCGTCTGAGGCTGCAGGGGATGGGCTGGAGCTTCCCACCACCACCAGCAGCAGCAGCAGTGGGCAGCCGTCCGAGGCTACAGGGGATTGGCTGGAGCCTCCCTCCACCACCACCACCAGCCCTTTCAGCAGCATCACCACCAGCACCAGTGGGCAGCCATCCGAGGCTGCAGGGGATGGGCTGGAGCTTCCCCACCAGCAGAAGCAGCAGCAGTGGGCAGCCGTCTGAGGCTGCTGGGGATGGGCTGGATCCTCCCCCCACCACCACCACCACCAGGTCTGCCAACAGCACCGCCACAAGCACCACCACCAGCACCACCACCACTGGGCAGCTGTCCGAGGCTGCAGTGGATGGGCTGTAGCTTCCCCCACCACTACCAGCAGCAGTACCACCACCACCAGTGGGCAGCAGTCCGAGGC
Source organism: Pleurodeles waltl (assembly GCF_031143425.1). Taxonomy (NCBI): domain Eukaryota; kingdom Metazoa; phylum Chordata; class Amphibia; order Caudata; family Salamandridae; genus Pleurodeles; species Pleurodeles waltl. Next base: position 310,818,173 of record NC_090439.1, read on the forward strand.
TGCAGGGGATGGGCTGGAGCTTCCCCCACCACTACCAGCAGCAGCAACACCACCACCAGCAGTGGGCAGCCGTCAGAGGCTGCAGGGGATGGGCTGGAGCCTCCACCCACCACCAGCAGCAGCACCACTGCCACCACTGAACAGCCGTCACTGCCGGCAGACATTCTGTAGACTTGCGTCCATGGGCTGTTGTGCAGCCTGCCCCCTGTAAATCCAGTGGGTATGACACCCAGCAGAGAGACTGTGACCTTGCACTCCTCAAGATCTGCATCACAGGGCGCAATGCCCCCTCCAAAACCAGTGGAGATGCCATCCACTCAACTCATCCTCCCCAGGATGAAGATCACAGGGCACAGTGCCCCTTCCAGAACCAGTGGAGATGCCACCCACTCACCCCATCCTCCCAGGATGAAGATCACAGGGCACGATGCCCCCTCCAGAACCAATGGAGATGCCATCCATTCACCCCACCCTCCCCAAGATGAAGATCACAGGGCACAATTCCACCTCCAGAACCAGTGGAGATGCTATCCACTCACCCCATCCTCCCCAGGATGAAGATCACAGGGCACGATGCCCCCTCCAGAACCAGTGGAGATGCCATCCACTCACTCCACCCTCCCCAGGATGAAGCTCACAGGGCATATTGCTCCCTCCAGATCCAGTGGGTAAGTCACCCACTTGAGAGACTGTGGCCCTGCACACCCTAGGATCAAGCACAGGTCATGTTGCCCCCTCCAGAGCCAGTGGGCAAGTCACCCACTTGAGAGACGGTGGCCTTGCACTCCCCAGGACAGAGTAATGGGCATGTTCCCCCCTCAGGACCAGTGGCGTTGTACCATCTGCCGGCTGAGGTGCCCATGTTCCCCGTTCCCCTGAGGTGCCTGCCTATTTTCGAACTGTTGCCCCTGCAGTGTTCTCTCCGAGTTGATCCAGCATTAAAGTGGGATCTTGGACTTTGTAATATGGCCCTGTGTCCCACGAACATTGAGGACTGGGCAGTCTCCCTACAATTATAAATATGTATATACTTTTTTATTTGAATGCACGTATTTCCACTATTTTATCTTATTACACTCTTTTTACTCTTTTGGAGTTGTCCTTGCATTATTCCTGAGCGGTATGGGGTAAATATGTTATGTTGCTGCCTCTGCTTGTGTGTATGGTGTTGGGGGTGGTGTGTTGCATGTGTGTGTCACTCTCTTTTTCCTCCCTCCTTCCCCTGTGTGCTAGGCAGCTGTACTCATCGTGGTTGTCTTCGCCGTCGTTGGTGTTCGTAGTGGAGCAGCACGTAGAAGAGCACTGGGAAGACATGCAGCTGGGGCTCCATGGCCGCGTGGTTGTTCCCTGAGTCTCCAGAGGTGAGTTGTTTCCCTTCTGTGCAGTGTTTCCGCTAGGCTTTTGATGCCGTTGGTACCGCCCCGAAAAAGGTGGCAGATTGGTGTGTCTTAATACAGTGGGCGGAACATTGTCTTCCACCTGGCTGTAGGTGGTTACTGCCATGGTGGCTGTTGTTTCTGCCCGGGCGGTCAGTGTGTTAAAGTGGCTGTCTGTTTGAGCTGTTTCCGCCATGGTCATAATTTGGCAGTATTTACCGCCAGCCTGTTGGTGATATTACCGCCACTTTATCACCAACCACCAGGGTTGTAATGAGGGCCTTAGTGTCTTTTGCCTGGATGTATTTCTCCCCACACATCTATTTTCCTAATCTGGTTAGTTGTAGAGTTGACCTCTACCCAGATAAAGTTTATTGATTTTGCTAATTTGATTTGACTGATAATTGTTAACTCTGAGCAACGTATCATCTCTGTAACTCAGATATTTTTGAGGGTGATATATATTCTTCTTCTTGAATGCTTGGTATTATTAATGTTAGTTCACCTAAACCTATTTCGTCGCCTTGGGCAACCTTTAGTGATTATGGTGGTCATTACAACATTGGCGGTAAAAGCCGCTTACCGCCGTGCAGAACACCGCCAACATACCGCTGCGGCCGCGGAATTCCGCCACAGCTATTATGACCCACATTTCGAAATCTGCCAAAATTCAGACACCCACACAAGTCCGCCACACCAAAGGTCAGTGATAAACTGGCGAAAACAAAACCTCCACCGTCACGCCAACAGAAATACACCCACACTATCACAACACACGAATCCACGCGGCGGTCTTTCAACCGCGGTATTCCATTGGCGGTACCAACCGCTGCACTCAAAATACACACACATATCCAAAACACAGCCACATTGGACAATTCCAAATACACACAACTGATACACATACACACACCACTCCCACACACCCAATACAATATAAAACACACATCACCCACAAACCCCTACGACCAAAAATACCGAAAGAAGGCCAGAGAGAGACACCACCATCCACAAACTAGCATCCACAGGCACTCAACACCATCACCCACACAACTTCTACGCACAAAACACCACACACCACTACACATCACCACACTTATCACCACACACACCACCCCACACATCACCTACACCACCCCATGGCACAGCAAAGACACCCCAGGTTCTCAGAGGAGGAGCTCAGGGTCATGGTGGAGGAAATCGTCCGGGTAGAGCCACAACTATTTGGAGCACAGGTGCAGCACACCTCAATTGCAAGGAAGATGAAGCTATGGAGAAGAAGAGTCGACAGGGGCAACACAGTGGGACAACACCCAAGAAATCGGGACAACATCAGGAAGAGGTGGAATGACCTACGGGGGAAGGTGCGTTCCGTGGTCTCAAGACACCACCTGGCGGTTCAGCGGACTGGCGGCGGACCCCCACCTCCTCCCCCACAACTAACAACATAGGAGGAGCAGGTCTTGGCGATTCTGCATCCTGAGGGCCTCACAGGAGTTGGTGGAAGAATGGACTCTGGTAAGTCAAATCTTTACTACTATATCCCCCACCCTTCCTGCCTGCCATCACAAACTCCTACCCGTACCCTCACCCTCATCACTCCACCAACTCACATATACCCCACTATCACAAACCACCCATCCCAACACCAAGCCCTGCATGCAACCCCAACGCATGGACACCAATCACTAAATCATGTCCACTGCACATACCCATAGAACCCACTAAACCATCATCACACAAGTCCCCACATAGGAATGCAAGCACTGGGGTACACCGGTCACCCACCCATTGCTCACCATGACACACACAGATGCAATAATTAAGCTTTTACACCCCTGCAGGACCACTACCCAACGTCACCAGACAGGAGGATCCAGACATCTCCACCCCACCCACAGAAGAGGCCCACAGTGATGACAGCAGCTCTGTCCAACTGGATCCAGATGACCAGCCCGGACCATCGTGGGCCTCGGGACAGTCGGTTCCCCTCGCACAGGCACAGGCCACCACAGACCTTCCACCCTCTGGTAACACCAGCACAGCACCCACCGAGCGGGCCCATACCTCCGTACCCAGGACACGTCAATCAGCTGTGTGTCCACCACTACAGGGAACCCAGGATAACCCACCACCCCAGCAACAACAGGGACCTGGGGGCAGTGGCAGTGGGCACACGGTCCATAGGACGGAGACCCAGGAACACAGGGGAACTGGGAGGGCTGCTGTGCTACAGGGGGCGGACAGGACAAGGGAACCCACTCTCCATGAGGCCCTCTCCTCCATCATGGGAGCATACCACCACTCCCAGGAGATGATGGCAACGGTCCTGGCCAAGTTTCAGGAGACCCAGCGCATGCAGGAGGAACAGTATCTGGGGTTCAGGGAGGAACTCAGAACCATCAGCTCCGCCCTGGGCACCATCGTAGGGGTGCTGAAGGAAATACTAAACACCAGGAGGGACACTGTGGCACTCCAAGGGGCCCCTGACACTAGCATGGACGATGAACTGCCCACCACCTCTGCCGGCGCTAGTGGACAGGAGGCACGCCACAGGACCACCACACCAGCACCCCACCCCCTGCAGATGGAGAACCACCCCGCAAGCGGTCCCTGAGATCCAGGAACAAGACAGAGCACGATGCAAAGACCCCCGCCAAAAAATGAGTCCACCCTGATTGTCAACCCACTGTCCCACTTTGTCACCCTGTCCATATTGGAACTGCCCCAGCTCCACTTCCTATGACCATATGGGCAATGCACCTATGAGACAAATAGACTGGACTCTGTCATGGACACTCCTCCGCCATCACCCCTCACCATTTAACTTCACCCTCCAATATTTTGCATTTAAATAAACACACCTAAAGCACCAAAAGATCTGAAGTCTGTCTGTGATTTTGAAATAGTGTATTTGCAATTACAGTGACAAAATTTCCAGGAAATAGTAATGTCAACATACCTATGTCACAAAGCTCTAGTCCATGAGGAATCTAAGCAGATGACACACGTTGGGACCCACACCTGTGAAACCGTAAGGGAAAGTGACAACTCAGTGACCATACACTGGGTGAAATCAACAGACAGGCTAGAGGTAGAAGTGTAAAAGTACTTGTAGTAGGCAGGAATGTATTCTCACCTGTGTTTCACTGGAAATATTCCTGGATGACTGAGTCCCTGCTGTCAATGTCTTCTTCCTCTGCTTCCTCCTTATACCCCTGTCCACAGGCTCCACAGCTGCCACAATGCCGCCATCTGGACCATCCTCCTGCAGAAAAGGCACCTGTTGTCGCAAAAGCCAAATTATGAAGCATACAGCAGGCCACGATGATCTGACACAACTTCTTTGGTGAGTAGAATAGGGATCCACCTGTCATATGGAGGCACCTAAACCTGGCCTTCAGGAGGCCGAAGGTGCGTTCGATCACCCTCCTAGTCCACCCGTGGGCCTCATTGTAGCGTTCCTCTGCCCTGGTCCTGGGATTCCTCACTGGGGTCAGTAGCCATGACAGGTTGGGGTAACCAGAGTCCCCTAATAGCCACACCCGGTGCCTCTGTAGTTGACCCCTCACATAAGGGATGCTGCTATTCCGCATGTAGGCGTCATGCACTGAGCCAGGGAACATGGCATTCACATGGGAGATGTACTGGTCTGCCAAACATATACCATCTGTACATTCATGGAATGATAACTCTTCCGGTTCCTGTACACCTGTTCACTCCTGTGGGGCGGGACCAAAGCCACATGGATCCCATCAATGGCACCTATGATGTCGGGGATATGTCCAAGGGCATAGAAGTCACCTTTCACTGTAGGCAAGTCTTCCACCTGAGGGAAAACGATGTAGCTTGCATGTGTTTCAGCAGGGCAGACAACACTCTGGACAACATGTTGGAAAACATAGGCTGGGACATCCCTGATGCCATGGCCACAGTTGTTTGAAAAGACCCACTTGCAAGGAAATGGAGCACTGATAGCACCTGCACTTGAGGGGGGATTCCTGTGGGATGGCGGATTGGTGACATCAGGTCTGGCTCCAACTGGCTACACAGTTCCTGGATTGTGGCACGGTCAAATCTGTAGGTGATGATCAAATGTCTTTCCTCCATTGTCGACAGGTCCACCAGCGGTCGGTACACCGGAGGATTCCACCATCTCCTCACATGTCCCAGCGGACGGTGCCTATGAAGGACAACAGCGAGCACAGAGTCAAACAACTCAGAGGTATGTACCCACAGTATGCACAGAACACCAATCATACACAAAATGTGGCCTGTATGTGTGTTGAGAGTAGGCCTAGGCATGTGTGACGCAGTTGGTAATTAGGCCATGTGGGCCCCTGAAATGGCAGCTGCCTGACCTCTAAAGAGGGACAATGGGATGTGAGGTAACTGCGCTGGCGTTATACACCGTTGCGGTAGGCGGTCGAAGCCCGCGGCACAATGCTGCATTGGTTAACATTGGACCCTATGGGTCCCAGGAGCCAATGACGATTTACGTCGGCGGTGATGGTACGCACCGCCGCGGACGTGACTACCGCGGACGTGACCGCCATTTTCTATCTGTTGAATCACTCAATACCTGATCTTCGACAGGAGAGGACCTACACTGCTAGTGCTGCTGTGACCTCGGTCTGGAAGAGACAATGGCTCGTGCGTCTGGGGAAAGGGCCCCTGCCTTCACTGCAGAGGAGTTAGAGAAGCTCGTCGACGAGGTCCTCCCTCAGAACACGCTACTCTACGGTCCTCCAGACCAACAGGTAAGTACACAGGGAGCATGTTGTATGGGCTATGCCTGTGTGGAGAGGGCTGGTTGTAAGAAGGAAGGGGGCAGAGTTCTGAGTGCATGAAAGACGGTGAATGCATGTGCCACATGGCAAGGGTAGGGATGGGGGCCACTCACTTTGACGGTGCAGTTGGTAATGACTTCTCTTCTTCCCCTGTACATTTCATGTAGGTCAGCACCCACCAGAAGAAGGATATTTGGCGTGCCGTCGCCAAGGACGTCCGGACCCTGGGGGTCCACCACAGACGGAGCACCCACTGCCGTAAGAGATGGGAGGACATTCGCTGCTGGAGCAAGAAGACGATGGAGGCTCAGCTGGGGATGGCCTCTCAACGTGGGAGGGGTGCCCGTCGAACCATGACTCTCCTGATGTTCCGGATCCTGGCGGTGGCCTACCTTGAGTTGGATGGGCGCTTGAGGGCGTCACAGCAGACACAAAGGGGTGAGTACACTATCATTCAGCTGACTTTGCGTGCAGTGAAGGTGTCTGGGTGGGGGAGGAGGGCTGTGGGTTCCCCTAGGCCAGGGCTAGTTCTGTGGGCTAGGCCCATTCATAAGGCATTGCCCTGTAGCCCCCCACCCCACCTCTGTAGAGTGCCAAGTACAGCTATTCATGCCCCAGGGTCATCTATGTGTGCAGATGTCGTCCATAGCCTTGTAGGCCATTTCCCAGGAATTGCACTGTAGAGCCCAACAGCGGCGCGTAATGCAGGGGGCTGCTGTGTCTGTATTGTCCGCCAGCGGTAGCGGTAAGCCATGCACTCAACCTGTCTTTCTTCTGTCCCCCCCCCTTTTTTTGCGGTCTCCCTGTTCTTGTGTGCATTAGCATCACCAGGCGGAGGTACAGTTGCACCAGAGCACGAGAGAGCTGCATCCCACATGGGCATGGAGGCCCACACTACGGACTCAGAATACACCAGTGGGACGGAGGGCGAGGGGAGCACCACGGCGGTCACAGGATCTGCAACCAGCGACACGGACTCGTCCTACAGGTGGTGGCGGCAACATCTGTGCCCCCCACTTTAACAGGTACAGCCGTCACCACCCCCCTACCAGCAACGCCCTCCCAGAAGCCCCTCAGCATGTGCCCCGTGCCCGCTCACCCAGGAGGGTGGACATCACCTTTGCCCCAGGCACCTCAGCCCCTGCTCCTGTCACCTCTGCTGCCCTCAGTCCATTGACCTCCTCAGGTCACTCACTGTTGGGCAGTCTACCATTTTGAATGCCATCCAGGGTGTAGAAAGGGAGTTGCAACACACAAATGCATTCCTGGAGGGCATTCATTCTGGTCAGGCTGCCCTTCATCAAACCCTTCAAACTCTGGCCTCAGCACTGATGGCAGCCATTGTCCCTGTGTCTAGCCTCCCAACTCCAACTTCCTCCACCCAGACCCATTCCCCTGTACCTCTGTCTATCCCAAGCACACCATTAGACGAGCCTGCACACCTTACCACACAAGGGTAGCTCAGGCAAACTTAAGCACCACACATCCCACAGGCACTCACGCAAGCATCACCACTACGTCCCTCTCCAGCACACCCACCAGCACACCCCGCTCACGTGCAGTCACCACCCCCACTACCATTCACACGTCCTCTGTGTCCTCTCCCAGTGTGTCTGTGATGACCCCTCCCAAGATACACAAACGCAGGTACACACCCACCCAACAGCCATCCACCTCACAACAGCCTCCAGCGCATGCACATGCACCCAAATCCAAAAAAGTTACACCTCCTACAACCACCACCTCTTCCTCCACTCCCAAACCCCCTCCAGCTACCTGTCCCAGTGTGTCCCAAAAACCTTTCCTGTCCCCCCTTAACCTATTTCCCACCACCCCCCCTCCAACTCATAGGTCCCGTACTAGCACCTCAGCCAAAAAATCTCCAGGACCAGTGGTGCCTGTTGTTACAGGTATGTGCAGTGCACCGGCCACCAGGCCAGCCAGTCTGTCACGGAGCCACAGCACAGCCAGTCCCCCCCCTGTGAAGCACCAGAAGTTGGACAGTGCCCGGCGGGAGAGGGGGAAGACTCCAGCCAGCCAAGCCGCTCACAGGGGTCCCGGGGGGAGTGTGGACTCGGCTGTGACTCCTTCTAAGGTGGGGAAGGGGCAGAAGAAACCTGCAAAGTCAGTGAGGAGCAGCACGGCGGAGAAGACCGCCATCATCCCCGCTGGCCAGGAGGCCACCGCCAGCCCCATCCCCGCTGGCCAGGAGGCAACCGCCAACCCCATTGTCACTGCCCAGGAAGCCACCGCTAGCCCCATCGTCGCTGCCCAGGATGCCACCGCCAGCACCATTGTCGCTGCCCAGGAGGCCACTACCAGCCCCATCGTCGCTGCCCAGGAGGCCACCGCCAGCCCCATCGTCGCTGCCCAGGAGGGCACCGCAAGCCACAGCCCATCTGCCCAGGAGGGCCCCAAAAGCCACAGCCCAGCTGTCCAGGAGGGCCCCACATGCCACAGCCCAGCTGCCCAGGAGGGCCCAGGAAGCCACAGCCCAGCTGCCCAGGAGGGCCCTGCAAGCCACAGCCCAGCTGACCCATGAAGGACCGCCAGCCACAGCCCAGCTGGGCAATGACGGACCGCCAGGGCAAGGATCGCTGAACAGGGCAAAGACCGCCATGGCAAGCACCGCTGAACAGGGCAAGCACCGCTGAACAGGGCAGAGACTGCCAACTCAAGCACTGCTGAACAGGGCAAAGACCGCCATGGCAAGCACCGCTGAACAGGGCAAGCACTGCTGAACAGGGCAGAGACTGCCAACTCAAGCGCCGCTGAACAGGGCAAGGACCGCCATGGAAAGCACCGCTAGCCCATTAGCGGCAGGGGCAGTGATGCAGCTGGGACCGTCACGGGGTGAGTGCTGCACTCTGGGCATCAGTCCCCCTCCAGAACCAGTGGAGACATGCATCCACTCCGTCTGTCCTGCACAGGATGAAGCACTCTGGGCACCAGTCCCCCTCCAGAACCAGTGGAGACATCCATCCACTCCGTCTGTCCTGCACAGGATGAAGCACTCTGGGCACCAGTCCCCCTCCAGAACCAGTGGAGACATCCATCCACTCCGTCTGTCCTGCACAGGATGAAGCACTCTGGGCACCAGTCCCCCTCCAGAACCAGTAGATACGTCCATCCACTACCTCTGTCCTTCACAGGATGAAGCACTCTAGGCACCTGCCCCCCTTCGGAACCAGTGGAGACTGTTATGCACTTGAGAGACTGTGGCTTTGCACTCCCCAAGATGGTACAGTGGGCAAACCACCCACTGTAGAGACTTGAGAGACTGTGGCTTTGCACTCCCCAGGATGGTACAGTGGGCAAACCACCCACTGTAGAGACTTGAGAGACTGTGGCTTTGCACTCCCCAGGATGGTACAGTGGGCAAACCACCCACTGTAGAGACTTGAGAGACTGTGGCTTTGCACTCCCCAGGATGGTACAGTGGGCAACCCACCCACTGTAGAGACTTGAGAGACTGTGGCTTTGCACTTCCCAGGATTGAACAGTGGGCAACCCACCCACTGTAGAGACTTGAGAGACTGTGGCTTTGCACTCCCCAGGATTGATCAGTGGGCATGGAGGACCCTTGTGGATCTGGCGTCGTGCACTCATCCAGCTGAGGTGTCCCACCTTCCCCCTGAGGTGCCTGTTGTATTTCTATCTGATGCCCCTGCAGTGTTCTCTCTGTCATGTTCGGGTATCTTGTGTGGGCCTCGCTCATGCATTTTGGGTCCAGTGGTCCACGGACTATGAATGATGCAAAACCTGGGCTACTAATCGTGGTACATATTTTATTTATAGTGTATATATATATATATGTATATTTTTGCTTACTGATTTTTGATATATTACAATAGTTACACTCATTTCCTTTTGTCTTTGCATTCTTCCGGGGGCGTGGGGGGTGTTACTGTAATGTATAGATATGCATTGGTGTGTGTGTTGTAGTGGTTGGTTAAGGGTCGGGTGGGGGTTGGGGTGTTGAGTGTGTGTGTGCCTGTTTTTTGCCTCCCCTATGTTGTAGGTGCAGTACTCACCGTGGTCTTCGCTGCCGGTGTTGGTGATCCTCGTAGAAGAGCAGGAAGACTAGCGCTGGGAGAATATGAAGTTCCGGCTCCATGCTGTCCTCCTACCTCGTGGAGTGTGTAGAGGTGAGCGTTTTTCATTCGAAATGCCTGTTTCTGTTGTGTTTTTATCCGCGTTGAATCCGCCCCGGAAAAGGTGGTGGATTGGCCTGTCATAATAGTGTGGGAGGTACATTGTCTCCCACCTGTCTGTTGGCGGTGACCGCCAAGCTGTTTGTCTGTACCGCCGTGGCGGTCTGAGTGTTAAAGTGGCTGTTTTTGTTGGCGGTTTCCGCCACGGTCGTAATTGCAAATTTTTTACCGCCGGCCTGTTGGCGGTCTTACCGCCACTTTAACAGCGTCCGCCAGGGTTGTAATGACCCCATATGTATCTTTATAACTTGGTTTTGCGCATTGTCTTTATGACTTTTGGCTTGTACTTTTAACAAATCTTTTAACTTTATTCATGATTGGAGTTTTTCTTCCATTTCCTCATTGGTCGTAGAGTTTAAATTATTTGGGTTTGTATTGAAGTTTTGTTGATGGTTCTACCACACTTCTTACTGGGTCCAAAGATTCATCCACCTTCGAAAAGCATTGATTCCTGAGAAGGATGAAAATGCTACAACATGTGAAAATCACCTATAAAATGAGTTAAAATTCCATTAGGTGACACTTGCAAGACCAACCAGCTGGAAGATATCTCTCCTCAAACCTCACTCCAAGATAAGCATAGGATTCTGACTAAGAACCTGATTTAAATCTAGGCAGAGAGGGAACTCCATCACAACAGCAAAGGAGTTCTCTCCCCACCAAGACTATGCTCCTCAGGTCCAATTTAAATAAGGGTGCGATCATAGTTTGATGACAGCGGGACTATCTCCTTTGTGATTAAACTTCTCCGATGGCCTAGCGGATTAAGAGACGTTTGAGAATTGGCTTTATGTCTGCCCATCTAATTAAGCTGGGCAGACATATTGCAATTTTTCAATACTCGTCAATGCCAGGAAAAGCCTGGCGGTAAGGAGCACTAAAAAATATTCAGTGTCCCCCATCACCCTGGAATGTTACTCCCAGGGTGATGAGAGCATTTCTTGGAGGGGTTTCTTTTCGAAATAAAAAATTATTGTAACTTTGCCATACTGCTGTGTCATGTTTGATGGAGCCATATGGCAGAGTAACAATGATTTGGCAGGAACTCCATCAGACGGTTCCTGTTGATGTGTGAAATGTTTGTGGGGCCACAGGATATTTCAGAATTTGGCCATTGGGACCTCTGCCAGGGCTACAGAGTATATCATTCCATGGCCCTGGCGAAGGACCCCCCCCACCGCCAAAATATAAATAAATCCGTATGGGGCATATTTACAAGAAAGTGTTGCATCAGTATTTATGACCCACTTTTCTTGCACCCCTCCTAATGCTACCCTGGTGCACAATACCACAATAGCATCAACATTTGTGGCACTATTATGGCTCTTTGCTTCATTATCACTAAAAAGTTTGGTGCTAGTTCAGCAAAGCACAGGGGGGCCCATTGGAGATTATGAGTGTATCATTTTATTTTAACGCCTACCCTCAGCAGGCATTAAAAATGATGCCAAAAATGGCACCGTGAAATTTTGTACATTTCACTGCGGTATGTTTTTTGGGCCTCCTTCCATGGACACCCCCTTCTTGCATACATTATGCCTGGTGCGTGTATAATGTGGCACAAGGGAAATTGTGAATACGGCACAGGGAAATTGCCTCCTTGACTCCACAGTTGCGGGTACAAGCCCCCTGCAAGAAGGTGCAAGGGGCCGGAAATATGCCCTTATGTTTCTTCCTTTTGGAATGGTGCTGGCTTTCGAAGACTGGAATACCTAGAGAAGTATATTTATGAGTATTTATACTACTGTGCCTAACACTTTCTCCCTCGCAGTGTTACCAGCGGTGTAAATCGAGTACAGAATGAGCACAGAGCTGCATCTGGTGTCACTTTAACAGCTAAATTAATGGGTAATTTTGAAATAGTTTTCTCCATTATCCTGAGTAATGTCAAAGTGGAAGCTGCTGTGCTGGCAGTACACTAGAGGTTGCCAACAGTCCCAGTTCAAGATCGTGAACGGGAGCTACCAGAAATTATTTCAGAGACTCACGCCTCTGTGGGTCATGATACCTTAGGTGTTTGAGCCCTTAAAGTGCATCTTAAAGTTCAAAACAAGATCAAGGGTTCCGACAAGGAGAAAGCTGTACAAGAAACTAAAAAGAAAAATAAGGCAAAACAGAAAACAAGGACTGGACTCTGAAAAAATTAAAAGCTAGATCGGTGTAAGCCGTTCTTCCCATTCTTTTCAGGACTATTACAGTAAGAAGTTAGAAAGAAGAGGACTGAATGAGTATTGCAGGAAAGATGAGTATGTCAAATAAAAATGCGATTCAAGAAGTGAAGCTGAGTGTAGTGTAAAGAAGGTAGAGAAAGGTTCAGGACTCCAAAACTCACTTTGAAAAAAATTACTGTGCAGAATAAAAGCTATATCCTGACCTCACTTATTGAGTCTTTTCCTCCTTAGTACCTGAAGACCTCAGGGAAAAATATGCAAATGAGTGGGGTTTATTATTTTTTATTTTTTATTTTTTATATTGCAATTCTTTATTATAGGATTGTAATAGTACAAATGAAAGCTGTACAGATTGTTGCTCATATTGAGGTACTCCACAGTGGTTGTAACGTACATTACATCACATTAAGGGAGGCTAATAACTTTTCAAACCTGTGGGAAGAAGCAATGCTTGGGAAAGGGAGGGGTAACGGAGAGCGAGAGAGATGTGAGATTACAGAGTCAAAGAGGAGGCTGGGAATTTAGGGTACACATTCGTGGACTGAAGGAAGTGTGCACCGTCATGTGGGGAATAGCGTCCTGGAGGCTGTCGTGTCTGAGTGTTCAAGTCGGTCCTGACGTTGTTTCACCAAGGGCAAACATCATGATGCCTAGCAGCGTATCTCCAGACTAGTAGTCAGTGTGTGGGCTGTTCAAACTTTCTACCAGTTCAAATGCTAAATGCTGGCAGTCAAGTTAAAGCTTTAAGAGAGAACATAGGTCACTGAGAGGTACAGTCCACAGTAGGTTGTATCAGCAGGCCATGCACTCTAGCTTGCAAGATAGATAGTCCGCAAATTGGCTGATGGAGGACACTTGATAGGTTGGGGGGGTGAAGGAGGGAGAAGAAAAGAAAAGAGAAGGAAGGGAGAGAAGGTAGAAAAGGATAATAGGTAGGTGGGTAAGCAAGGGGACGTGTTCGTAGGTCAGAGGGTGAGGGGTATAATGAGGCTGTGACTAAAGTTCTGCAGCATACTGCATGGTGTGTGTGGGGGGGGGCTTTGTGACTGCAAGAGGGTTGTTTGTGTCCCTGGGGAGATATGCTTGTATGATGGGGAGGGGGAAGGAGAGAGAGTGACTTGGAGGGGGAAGGAGGTGGAGGGAGGAAAGAGGGGTGGAAAATCAGTGTGGTGGAGGGATGCAGTGATGGAGGGGCTGCGCCGGAAAGCACTCAAGGATGGGGGGCACAGTAGTGGGGGGAAGAGTTGGAAAAGGGGGAGAGGATATGGTCTTGCAGAGGGGGGGAGGAATGTTGATGTCCCACCTGAGGCAGCGGTAGCTGGAAAGGGTGAAGAGTAAAGGTGGTCAATGATAAGTGAGTCATGATACCCCGTGAAGAAGGAGGCCCACACCTGGTTAAACAGGGCTGCCTGGGCTTGTAGGTTATAGAGGACACGTTCATGTGTGGCTATTTGAATCATTGCTGCAATCCACTCTTCTGGGGCAGGGGAAACCGTTAATCTCCAGTGCCGGAGGATGCAGATCTTTGCTGTTGCTAGTGCTGTATGCAGCAATCTCTGTTGCGGTCGCAACAAGGTTGGGAGAGGCCCCATATCATGTAAGAGTATGAGCGAGGGGGTAAGCGGTGATTGGAGTGGTATGGGATCTTTTAGGGTGGAGCTCACTGTTTCCCATAGGGGTTGGGTCGATAGACATTCACATATGATATGAAGTAAGTTGCATCGGGGCTCTGAGCATTGCCAGCAATTCGCATGTGGCAAGAGTCCTGCTCTGTGCATTTTCAGAGGAGTCCAGTACCACTCATGGATTATCTTAAAGAGACAGAATTTCAGTCAGAATTCCTGAGTACCTCAGCCTAGGGCATCTAGGATGTCCGACCAGTCCTCCGCGGTATAGTCTGTCTGCAGTCGGGCCTGCCACTTTGAGCGTAGCGTTTCAAGGAGGGGTTGCAAATAGAGATGTCCCGTAATTACTTCGTATAGGCCTGCTGTTACGCCTTTATGGCAACCCGATGTATTTAGATAGGTAACCACAGGTGATGGTTTGGGCTCCCAGGGGGCCGCACCCATATATTGTCGGAGAAAGTGTTTGAGTTGCAGGTAATGCCATTCTTGCCTTCGGTGGTGATTGTACTCCTCTCGTAGTTTATCAAATGGCTTGGGTGTTCCCTCTTTGATACTCTGGACTACCCAATCAATACCAGTCTGGCTCCACTGTGGCCAATTGAGGGCAGTTCCCCCTATCCGCAGGTTGTTATTTCCCCAAATGGGGGCCTGGGTGTGTAAAAAAGGGATGTATTCCTAGTAAGTGGTGTGCCCTGCACCATGCTGCACGCATCGCTGTTAGTATCGAGTTGGCTGGGCTGAACTGTGAGGGTCCATTACAATACAGGCCACTAAGATCCCCAGGATGGGAGAGCAGCCGTTTCTCTGTGATTACCCATTGTGGTTGTTCCGGGGTCCCGGGTATCATGTATGCCAGTTGGGATAAATTGAGAGAAAAGGAATAATGTCCACCGAGGGAAGTCCTAGGCCCCCGTAGGAGCAACGTGCTATTATCTTTGCCAGTGTTGGTCGTGGGCGTGTAGAACCACACACGAAAGTTCTCAACGCTGCGCCTATCTGCCTGAAGGTTGAGAGGGGCACCTGAAGGGGGAGCATACCAAGAACGTAGGTAAAACGCAGAGTGTGACCATCCTTATCGCATGTACCCTACCCCACATGGAAAGGCCCAGTTGTGACCACTTCGCGATGTCCAGTTCCATTCGAGCTACGAGGGGGTCCAGATTATCTGTTACCATACGTTCTAAATCCCGATTGACAAGTATACCCAGATATTTGAGATGGTTCAGTGTCCAGCTGAATGGAAATCCATGTATTGCGGCTCTCGTCATCATTAGGGAGAGGGGCAGCGCTTCGCTCTTGTCCCAGTTCACCTGATAGCCGGATAGAATCGCAAACCCATCTATGATCTCCAGTAAAGCCGGCAGGGATCTTGTCAGGTCAGTCAGGGTGAGTAATATGTCATCAGCATATAGGTGTATTGTGGAGGTCCCACAGGGGTATTCCTGTAATCTATAGAGATTGGTGGATAGTAGCCACAAGAGGCTCCATCGCTAGCAAAAACAAAAGCAGCGAGGGCAACCCTGCTGCATCCCTCTTCGAATTGGGAAGGGGTTTGATAGAAAGCCCCCGCAGTTGACCTGTGTCATGGGATGGTCATAGAGCAGGCAAACTTTGGCAATTAACTGATCTCCCAGTCCGAATTTTGTCAAGGTGGCGAACAGATAAGGCCATTCAATACGGTCAATATGGTCAAATGCTTTCTCAGCGTCTAGGAACAGGGCAAGAGCCTCTTCCAGTATGTTCCTGGATTCAAACAGAGTGTGGCCAAGAGTGCGTAAGTGGTTCCTAGAAGTGCGACCTGGTACGAACCCCACCTGACTGTGGTGGATCAAGAACAGGATAACTTTACGCAGGCGGGCTGCCAAAACACTAGCTGGTATCTTGATATCCCCATTCAGGAGAGATATGAGTCGATAACTGCCGCAAACTAGTGGGTTCCGTCCTGGTTTTGGTATGACAGCTATCGTTGATCTATTGGATATAGCACCTAGAAGCCTTCTCGACATGCCTCACTGAGTGCCTTGTGGACGCCGCCAATCGCCTGTTCATCGGCCCACTTGTAAAACTTCTGGAATGAAGCCAGACTGATACGGTAATGCCAGTTCTGGAACCAGGGGGTGCAGTCTATTGGCGATGAGTTTCGCCAGGATGTTAGCATTGCATTTTATCAAGGATTAAGGTCTATGGAAGCCAAGTTGCGCGCAGATTTGCCAGGTTTCAGTATATCAATTACAGTGTGCGGGGTAAGATGCCTTTCTCATAGACCACTTCATATAACAGCAGGACATGGGGGCGAATATATTGCAATACCCTTTAAAGAACTCTGCTGGGATTCCATCCTTTCACGAAGCCTACTTTATTTGCAAGTGTTCCAGGATTTTGTGGTGCAATTCATTATGCAGCAGAGTATGCAGCAGAGTATCTTTGAAGGTTTCTGGGTACAGGCGCCAGTGCGAGTGTCAATAGCGACGTCATGTGGTGTCAAGTAGCAACAGCACCGGAGTGCGATCATAGAGAGTGTGTGCTAAATTATGTATCCCAAATGCAAAAACAACAGATGATGGACAGAATGCAGAACAAATCAAACATTCACCCCCAGTCACAGATCTGGGTTTAATCTGGGTTTAATCCATCAGTTTTTTTTGCTTGCCATTCCAGTTTGGACCCAACCATATGCAAATCAGTCTTGACCCAGTTCCCCATGGGAACAGTCCAGCCCGAACTGCCAGGCCAGGTCCTCCCTGAACCAGAAACAAGCATCCTGGGCCGGTTTCAGGGTCTCACCCTTCATCAGCCAGGCTAGCTTGAATCTGGTAGCATACCAAGCACGTTGTATATCCCAGCAGTCCCAAAGGTGCTGACATCCGAGTTACAAGCCAAAAGTCAGATCTGGACCACATGGAGTGCACTGTGGACATAAATGTGCCTTTGCGTGCTGCACCATGCAGTACCCGCCATATGTCTATCAGTGCCTGGTCTACTATAATCGAGTTGAGGGTGGAGAGCTCTACTAACATGGGTCTCCTAGCAGTGTGTGACCTGTCCTTCTCAATGTCTAAGATGGTGTTAAAATACTCAACCTTAGGGACCTTGGGGAAGTGGTAAGCATTTTAGATTATAAAACCGGAAAGAAGTGGGGGATCATCTCTGATGGGGTCATATAGGTTTACTATAGTGGTGTGGTGCCGCTCTAGTACATCTTGAGCTATAAGATATCTGCCCAGTGGGTGTGATCCTGTACATATATGATGAAACTTAGACCCAGATTTAAGATGGCCTAGGGCCTCCTTGCGTCACATTAGCGCCATTTTTTATGACGTTAATGTGGCCTGAGGCCAAATTCGCTGTGCCAGATTTACAAAGTTGCACAATGCTTGCATTGCGCCACTTTGTAACCCCGTGCACCACATTATGCTTGCCCCAGGCATAATGTATGCAAGAGGGGTTACGCAGTTAGGGGACCACTAAAATAGCACAGTGGAATCTCAGAGATTCCACTGCACCATTTTTAGTGGTTATTTTTAACGCCTGCACAGAGCATGCGTTAAAAGGGGGCATACCATTGTTTTCAATGGGCCCCTATGTACTCTGCAGGATTAGTGCCATCATTTTGGAGCTAATCCTGCGCAGTACATCAATAGCGTCAAAAAATTTTAAGCTATTGCCCCTACCCTGCACCATGGTGCAGCGTATATTAAATACGGCGCTCACATGGTGGAGGTAGAGGGTGTGCCAGGGGCTGCAAAAAAAGTGGCACTACATGTAATGTAGCACCACTTTTCTTAGATCTGGCCCTTAGTCTCTTTCTTTATCAATATAGCAATACCTCTGACATAGGAGGAGTATGATACAACTTAGTGGTGCAATACCCATTGTGCCTTTAGCTGCATTTTGAGTTGTGTGTAAAACGGGCTTCTTGAAGCAGCTCGATTGGAATATTTTGTCGTGCTAAATAGGCCTTTTCCTGTCTAGTTTTACGGGAGTTGTTAAGCCATCTGATATTCCATGTGAAGGACCCCAGTTTGGCCATCAGTCTGGAAGGCAAGTGTGAAATTGGCAGGTGAATATGTGTGGCCTAATGTGACTGATGCCACAATGTAAACTTGCACTGTAGGCTGCATTAGTACAATGTATTTTTAAAGTAGGTGCAATAGATCCCGCTGAAGACCCTCGCCCTCCCTCTACTCACACTGGCTTACCCCAGCATACAGTGGAGCCCAACATTTTCTCTACAAATCCCAACTAAAAAGAACATCTCAAACTAAACCCTGAAGTGGGTAACTCCCAGCTCCCATTCATCTCTCTCCAAGTGGGAAATTCCCAGGGAGGCAGCATGGGTGCCAGCTAAAACTCCAAATGAGTGGACGTGGTCTGGAGCGGGAGGTTAGGATGGGACCAATATTCCCTCTAATTTCTTTCTTATGTGCAGCTATAAAGGTGCTCTGTGTTCTGCTGCCAAGACTGCATGCACTGAAGATGCGTGCCAACTTAATATGCAGTGTGGCTTGCACACTGAAAGCATGCAGTGTGCAAGCTACCAAAGTCAGCTGCATGGCAAGAGTACCATGGGACCTAAGGCAACCCAGAACCAAATTGACCCCTTGCCTCTAGGTTAGTAAAAAGCACCCATTACAGGGGTGCAGCGGGCTTCTTGCACCCTTGGGTGTTGGTGCCACTGCATCTTGTGCCCTCATCATTCGACCTATCATTCCTCTCCCTTTGTTATCTCCTCCTTGCACCTTCTCTCATCCTCTCCGTTTCCACTCTATCTCATGTATGTCCTTATCTTCTTCCTCCCGTTTTCGTTTGGTTTTCTCTTTTTGCTCCTCCTTACCCACCCCACTTTTTCCTCCCTTTCTACTCTCTTCATCTTCTCCCTCATCCTGTCTCCTCTCTCTTTAAAGTACGTTCTACCCTTCTTGCTCCTCCAATCTTCTTCTAACCTCCCTAACCTCTCTCTTATTTCATCCTTTCCCTATCAAATCTCGCTCACTCATCTTGTTCCTTTCCTTGTCTCCTACCTCCTTGTGTGTCACCTCTTAGTCTTCCTATTCCCTTTTGTTTGGTCATATCATCCTTGCCTCCCTTCTTTCTTTTACTTCCTTTTTGCTCTCCTTTCTACGATTCACCCCCCTTTCTTTCTTAACCTTTCCATTTCTTTCATAATTTTGCTTGCTCTTTCTATTCCACTTCCATGGCTCATCTTTTCCATACATGCTTCCTTTTTTCTCTACAATCAAGTCTTCCCTTGCTTCCTCGTCCACATATCCTTCTTCCCTCTCCATACTTCTTTCTGTTACTTGTGTCCTTCCTGCTTTTCTCCTTTCCTTTCATGTATCTTTCTTTCATTGCATTCCATGTCATCTTCCTTCTTCTTTTCTCTACTCTTTCATCTTTCTTTCCATTCTGACTTTTCTATTCCCTATGTTCATTTTCTTGCACTGTATCATTTTCCTATATTTTCTCTATCTCATATACAATTCTTCCCACCTGTCCATGTCCCTCTTTTTTCCCCCAAAAACGTTGCCTCCATATCTGCTCTCCTCCAAACCTATATTGCATTCCACACTTCTCTTTTTCTTCACATCCACCACCTTCCATCCACTCTGATTCTTTGGCCTCTTTTCTTTTCCAAGATTTACTAACAGGTTCGCTGGGTTTGTGTTACAAAAGTGACGCGAATCCAGCACAAAGTTTTGTGGTGGAATTTACTTCTTGGACAGTTGCCTAAAGTAACACACATTAGCTGTGTGCCATACTT
This sequence comes from Pleurodeles waltl, assembly GCF_031143425.1. NCBI lineage: Eukaryota > Metazoa > Chordata > Amphibia > Caudata > Salamandridae > Pleurodeles > Pleurodeles waltl. The sequence continues at coordinate 310,838,110 of NC_090439.1, forward strand.
TGCTCTACTTTGCACCAAGGAGACATATCATGGCTGGTACATCGCCATTCCTATGCAACCACCCATGGGTTTCGAGGCAATCCCTATCTACTAACATTTATAGACAGGCATTTGCAGCAAACAATTATGCCTCCTCAGGGCAGGCTTAACAATATAGCATGTATGTTGCATTATCTCATATCGCACACATACAAAGTGAGGAAAGTATTAAAGCATAGTTTTTGCACTGGAAGGGTGCCCTTGCAGTGAAAAAACATTGCTTGAGAGAATGCACACACATTTGCATTACAGTGCAAGGGTGAGTATGTGGGTAATTGGCAGCGTAAAGTGCGCCAGGGCTGGAGGAGAGGTAATAGCACAATATTTTAGTAGAATTATGCTGTTTTTCTCTCACACTTTTGCAATGCAACACAGCTACTTTGGTGCACCAAAACTTACTAAATATGTCCCTTTGTCTCAATCGAAGCAGCAACGAGTCATTACGTGGTTGGTTCTACTATGCAGAAACCAGCTCCCACTGTATTCAATTAACAGTATTATTACAAACATTTCTTCAAAAGTCATACCAATTAGTCTCCTCAGTGTAGGGACCGCCAGCTTCATAAATGGCATTTCCTCTACAGTGCAGTAATTCCCTAAATATAATACTACAATGTAGAGGTCAGCGAGCCACTGAAAGCTCAAGCCAGGCTCAAGCCTGAATCCTGTTGGAACCTCAAACTCAAAACGAGCAAGTCTTTCATGTGGCTCCTGCCTTCTGTTCTTCAACTACCCCGGATGTGGCCTTGCAACCAGAGGTGCCGACTTTGGAACTGGGGGAACCAGGTTGGAGTCTTGGCCTGAGCTCAACGTCGTGTGATTCTGGGTACATCATTTAATCTCTCTGTGCCTAAAAAAATAATTTGCCCTTGTATAATGTTAATTGATGCTCATGTAAAGTGCACCAATACCTCTGGTCGAGTTTGCACCATACAAAAAATGCACATAGAGGTAAAAGGAAAATGTTAACATAAAAAAGAAGAGGCAAATAGATACCCATTTAGTAAGTGATTTGTACAAAGTTAAACTAGAAAACCTGGACAAATTTGCGGCTTCTCTGCTTAAGTTGTTTGATCATAGACAAAAAAAATATTTTCCCAAAACTCCTTCATTATCGCATATGAAAGCTCTTTAAAATATGTGAGTTCAGAATACAAGTTGTACAAAAACCTGTTCTGTCTGAGTTTAATAAACTATAATATTGGTTTATAATAATCTGGGCCACATACACGGTGTACATGCATCTGTCTTATATCATTGTTCACTAATGGTTCATGTTTAAAAACTATCACTATCAGTACTTCTCAGTGCATTGCTGTAGTGTGATTTAATTACGTCAAAGCTTCCACGTGTTAAAGAAATGCATATTTTTGATTTTCTTTTAGTCCTCATCCACCTTTTCAAATCAGGCTACAGACAGACCTACAGTTCCCATAGTATAGTCTAATTTGTGCGTGTAGGGCTCTAGTCTCATGAGCCTGGGAAGGATTATCGATCTTGTCCGAATTTACCAGACCATCTGGATTTCAAGTTCAAGGTCTAGTGTAATCAAAGGACCTTGATGTCTGTCTTTTTGCCAGATTCCCCCAGCCATGTATTCAGTGGCTCCCAAACATGCAATCTTCTTAGAAGTATGTGGAGGTATCCATTTTCGAGGTGTGTACGACTGAATTGAGCCACTCAGTGACAGTAGGGGCGCCTCTTGATACCCACATCCCACAAATCTCCCTCCTCGCTAACAAAATCAAGTAAAAAATCAGTTTGCTATTCCTTTTATTTACTTTCATCACATCTTTCACTGTCTGAAAAATGATCACACCAAAGCTTACCTTGATATCTGCGCAGAGCATCAGACTTATGTTCCTACTTACATCATCCCAGAGCTGTTGTATCTTAAGGCACTTCATAAAAAAAGGAATGTCGCCAGCCCTTTCTCGGCCACATTTCATACAGTACATTGGGACCCTTCTCCCCAGTTTTAAAATGTTAATTGAGGGGCTAAAGGCTCTATGGAGGGAAAAAAGATTATTCCTTTTCAGATATGCTGATTTTTCTGTAGTATAACGTAAGCACATTGATACTCGCAATAAGACTTGAATCTGTAGCTGCGGCAAGCTCCTTCCCACAGGTCATCTGGAAGAAAGAAGTCCCATCCATGCTGTCTAAAATCATCCAGTACCAACATGAGACCTCTTTCTTTCTAAGTTTCCCATTCATGAGAGTTCCCATCCTCAGCCCTCCAGTTTTTTGCCCAGCGTTTTAACTGCAACAGCATGAAGACTGTGATTTTGCCCTGAGCTTCCTTTTTCTAACCCTTCCCTATGATTAACGACCCACCCTGCAGTAGCTGCCCCCAATACTGCAGCTCCGTCATACTGATGGAAATTTCAAGTTCATCAATCAAACATTCAGGCGCAGGGGAATCCAAAACTGGCACGTATCTGCTGTAATATGCCAGCTCTGTGCCCTCTGTGTCTGTGCCCAAAGGAAAGCCGTTGGTAGCGACACTTTCAATCTTACTTTTTTATAAAATTTTACTCCTCCAAACTTGTACATGAACTGAAATTCACCACCCGCTTAGGCCCTTCAGCATAGCTTTAAATGGGCTGCCCTGTAACACAACTTTCCTACATAAACATCTACTGTTGTTCAACTGAAAGGCCCAAGCATAGACTTGAAAGTCTGTTCCCGTCTCCTGCAGAGCATCTTCTATGATATTTGCAGGCCTTTCAGTGCCCAAATAAATGAGCATATGATACTGAGAGAGCGTAGCTTATATAATCTATATTAACATGAAATGTTTATGAACTAATGTATATTAATGCCGCATATAAACTGTATTAACATGTTTTGCCAAAACGTGCACTTGAAATGTGACCACGGGGAGTGGCCGCCAATATATACAGGACTAATGAAACTGACTAATAATGGTGAAATGTTTTATTAAATTGTGATTTTACATTAATGTTGAAAGGCTAAATGTATTAGATTCTTGCTAATGAAGCAGTAGGCCTTAGTTATCATGAGTCGAGGCCTAGCTGCCTGACTCTCATATTAAATGTATTTTTCTAACGTGCAGTGTAAGGACATGAACTCTTGTTTTTCCAAAAGTTAGAAGCTGAATGTAACTGTAGTAGATCCATTCTCATGAAATTCACCCTGCCTATAGTAACATTTTAGCTAAATGCAACAGTGTAGATTAACAAGGTCGCCTAAACAGGTACGGACAATGGAGCCACTGACCGAAGATGTGTAAAGGACCACAAGACGATGAAATCATACCGGACATACCACCCGCTAAAGACGTCAATCATAAGCACCAATAAAATATGTGGGAACTGTTATGGGGTGAAAAATTTGATGACTTAATGTGTTTTTAATTGGTTATAGATAGTGGGGCGCAACCCCTTGTCCAATTAGATGTTAGGGGAATGTACAATGAAAAAGGGATAAAACCCCTTGACACACGGAAATGAGTTAGTTAGTTAGGAAGATGCTGATGCGATTTGATATGATCCAGAGACTTTGTCACTTTGCCTAGTGACTTTGCTGATTTTACTTAGAACCATCCTTGTCCTTAGATGGCCCATTTACACTTTACCTCCTTATGAGAGAAGTGCCCACTTTTTCTCTTTTGCTGAAGCTGAATCTTTTGATGGTGAATCAACTGATGTCCTGAAGACAAAGACAGAACCTGAGTGCTGACCAAACCTGGAGGGTAACAACTATATGTCAATGAAATTGTGAGTGTTTGCTTTTCCTTTCTAGGTATCAACTGCTTATCTTTTGACAGGAGCCATAGCTAGATGTTTTTCCAAATTGGTGTTACGAAATTGTTTTGCATGAAGCCCAACATGCCGATACTAATTAGAGGTTAGTTGAGAGGGGTTCACTGAACTGACGCAAATAGACAAATGACTGAATCTATGCTTTGTTGAACAATGCGCTCATATACTCTGCTAATGATAGTTTATATTCACGCTGTGCTATATTCTAATGTTTGTGATTCTTGCTTTGATGAAATCTTATCAGAGTTGCCATATTGTGACTATGCTATTGTGTTTCTTGGTTTTGAGACTAATAAACGTGCTATTAGTATTGTAACCAATAGGGAATAAATATCACTAAATTCATACTAAACCAGTGTGGTTATTCATGACTGCAAGGTCATGGTGGTGGCTTGAGTTTGATTAATGTCTTTGACTGAGGTGAAATGCATTGTTGTGATAAATATTGATTACATTATTGACGTATTGATTGACATGTTGATTAGTTATCTCATCCTAAGGTGTCTCTCAACAGGGTCAAAAGATTAATTAGCTTAAAACGAGTCCCAATGTGTAATAATTTATCATAAAGGGACGCGTTAGCAATACCATGCACCCTTTCCAACCATTCTTTTTTAAAGAACAAAGGAAAGTAATTAAAAAGAAAGGTAAAGTTTGGTAAACTGGAGATTTTGATCAAATTAGTCCGGTCAAAGATGGTTGATGGTAGGTGAGACAAGCTGGACAAAAGACACTGCACCTCTTTCATCACACTTATAAAGTTGGATTCTGCAATCTTAGCTATAGCCTTTGTGATTTTGATCCCAAGCTATTTCATCTTTTTCTTAACTCCTTGATATGCCCGCACCATATTCCAGACCATTATCTACGTTTTGAGTTCACAGTGTATCCCGGTACATTTATGAGGTCCCCTACTAGTTTCTCTACTGCTGGTAGCGATGATTGTAAATCTGCTGTATATATCATCACATCATCTGCACACAAGGAGATCTTTTTTCAAATATATCAACCTTAAAAGGAGTAATCCTCTTCTCCCCGCTCAACTTCTTTACCAGTGGTTCCATATATATGTTAAAAAGCAGTGGAGAGAGAGGACATCCCTGCCTCGTCCCTCTCATGATTTTAAATTTGGTTGTTTTTCTACCATTTACAAAGATCTTGGCCATGGGCTTTCAATATTTCAGCTGAATTATGTTACTGAACTTCTCTCTTAAGTTGTTAAGTTTCAGAACTACTTTCAGGCAGGACCAATTTACCCTATTGAACGCCTTAGTAACATCAAGTGTAAAGACCCATAGGGGGGTTCCGATTGTGGTGGCCAGGTCAATCGCACATACCAACTTGTGCATTAGTTGATGGAGATAGCTACCCTTCATGAAGCCCTTTTGGTGTCTGTGCACCAGAGCCCCTGATACCTTACTCAACCTCCTAATCAAAATATTTGTAAGGATCATATAATCAGAGTTTAAAAGCGATATAGGTCATATCTTGGAACTCTTCCCTGGCTACAAAATAACAGAAACTATGGACCTCATTTGACCCTGGTGGTCTTTTGACCACCAGGGTTAATGTGGCGGTATCACCACCAACAGGCTGGTGGTGTATACTGCCACATTATGAGTGGGGCAGGTTGGCCGCACCCAACCCGCCAAATCTGCACTCATACTGCCATGGCGGTATGAATCGCCGGGACGGAGATGTGCATCTCTGACCCAGCAGTCCACACATGACCGCCAGCGGTATTAAGAGCCAGCCTACTGCCATGCTTTCTGCAGCGGTACCACCGCCATGAAAACCAAAACGGTAGGGCTACCGGTGAGAGGGAATTCCTTCCCTGTCATCGGTAGAAGGCTCCCCCACCCCCACAGCAATCACCAAACCCCCCCACACCCCCAGAATAACAGCGCACCCCCAATCCCCAGCATCCCTAGAATCACAGCGCCCCCCACTCCTCCTCCCTGCAATCATGCACACACACACACCCACATGCACAACGCATACCCCATTGCACCACCACTTCCATACACACATTCACTCACACGCATACACACTGACATGCAGACACGCACTCATTCTAACATTCATACACGCATTCACTCACATGCATACAACCACGCATACACACATTCATACACACACGCAGACACCACACACTCGCACACAACACAACCTATTTGGAGTTACAGTTCTAGGGAATAGCAAAAAATTGTGATTCCCTAAAATGGGACTGCCAATGCTTTTCATACATTTTGAAAGGCTATTTTGCATTCACAAGCGGTGCAACTTTGAGATTCGCACAGTTTGTGAATGCAAAGTACTTCTGGCCCAAAATTCCTAAAGCTGCTGATGGGTGGCTCCCTAAATTGGGAGAGCTAGCTCAAGAAAAAGTCATTGATAAGCAAATTTTCGGACGAGATTACAGATTACCGATTCCAGTTCTTGGAGTAGAAAGAATAGGGACAGTAATTTTCACACCATTACTTTCATCAAAGAAAAACTGTAAAATGTCAATTGATCACTTCAAAAAGCATTATGTGGCTGATTCTCTTCAGCAGACCCCCTGTTAAAACCAGGGTGCGTCGTCTCCTTACTCCACCAGATCTACCCTTAGAGCACAGCTGCAATGAAGTTCCGATCCCTGTTCCGGGGATAGAGAAGCTTGTTGTGACTCCAGCTTTATGCCAAGTGCAAGCTTTCTTGAATGAACCTGATATCACAATTTCAACAATCCCAGCAATTGAAACTGCCGCTGATGGACCACCAGCCGAACAGACATTGATTAAAACAGCACCATTACGAGATTTTTACTGTATGAGAATGATTCTGAAATGAATTTTGAAACAAGAGACTTAGCTTACAGCTGCTCAATGGTACATATGGCTTCTTACTTGCTGTTGGTATTGAAACGGATACCCTTTACCTCCATGGTATTAGTTTTGGATTACTACTGGAGTGTTTTGCTTTGAGATATGGATTAGTATGCTGACTATAGTCCTGCTATTGATAAATGAGAGCTATACTCCTTCTAAAACTGTGCAGTTTTCAGTGGTTCTGAAGTTGCACCTGTATCCCTTTTTTCACAGATCACATCAAGATCATCAGGCTGTGAAGGTTACTATAGGTCCTGTGTTGGATGGTGTAGTTTGCGGAAAGGCCCCTGTGTGGTTGTGAGTCCAATAGAATTAATATAAATATCTTATGTTTTAAAAGTGACTTTAGATATTGATATTATTCCTGGTCCTGTTTTTGAATTCATGGAATATAGATATTGTTAAATAATTAATTGCTGATTTGTCTTCCTACACCAAATTAAAAAGTAAGAATCCCCATTTGATTGCTGAAAACCACCATTTTGTCTCCACCCTTATGGTAATCATTACATACATAGAATTGGTGGTCCCCGAGAAATTGTAATTATCCACAATAGGAACACTGCAGGGCCCCACCCCTAAATAGTCATAAAACCCTTCAGGGAAATTTTACTTATTTCAAGAGGTTTGGCAGGTCAGGCTCAGTACTTTTTTCTACTCCCAGAAGGCAGCAAAAACCTCAGAAAAATGTGACTAATAATCACAGACTCATTTACTCTTCACAATTTGTTGAAACTCTTGCTGACTATGGCTAAGAGTATTGGAAAGAAATTATTAATGAGAAAAGCATTTGGGGTCCCAGGTTTTATCACATTAAAGGTCTAGAAGCTTTATTTAGAGCATGCACGATGCCCAGACTAATGATGTTCCTAAATTCAGCTGACAACCTGCCAGGCTTTGCCTCCACTAAAGATTTAAAAACACCATCGATTCCAAGGGTGGCGCTGAAAGAAACATTACTGATAATCAGCTAAATGAAATAATTTGAAATGTTCTGTACAATTTGACTGCATTTGATTCCAATGGAAATGACCAATGGACTATAGAAAGTAATGTGTGTATGAACAGATTTCTTTTCAAAGGTTTTTGTCCCTTAGATAATAGACCCAATCCCGGGTATAATGTGTACCCGTCTGTGACAGTAATCACACTTATAATGTAGGCAAACTTTGCCAGCAACCACTAATACATGCCAGCTTAAGTGCTGCGAAGGAATATCTGTTCAAAATTAATGGAAACATGTATTTTAATGATTTTCTTCTTGGCCCGCATCCTGTGAAAACAAAATGGTTTATATCCATGTTAATATATGCTATTATTGAAGAAGATTACGCATATTCAGAAAGAGAAGATGCAGAAAGAATTAGACAGGAAGATAGAGAAATTATACAGAAAGAGATTGACAGTGGCTTCCAAACACGCTCAACACAATTGTACACAAATGACACTATTATGGCATGTTCCCTTCATCTTTCGAAAGAAGTTGTGAACCTTTTATAACAAGGACAGGCTCAGGTGCAAGCTATCACACAATTAAACTAAGCAATACCAACTCTGAAATCTGGCAAGTTGCAATAAGAGTGCTATGTTTAACCCTTATAATCTAACCACTATCCAGAAAACTTTGGCTAAACAAGACACAACCTGTAGGGCCAGATGTAACAAAGTAAAATTTTGCGAGTTGCAAATTGCGAGTCATACTGACTCGCAATTTGCAACTCGCAAAATGCTATGCAGAAATGTGTCTCAGACACCTTCTGCGACTTGCTATGGGGTCGCAAAGACCCACCTCATGAATATTAATGAGGTGGGTCGCATTTTGCGACCCCATAGCGAGTCCATGCACTCACAGGGATGGTGGCCTGCTGGAGACAGCAGACCTCCATGTCTGTGACTGCTTTTTTAATAAAGCAGTTTTTTTTTTTTTTGCAGCCCGTTTTCCTTAAAGGAAAACGAGTTGCAAAAAGAAAAACTTCCGAAACCATTTGGTTTCGGTTTTTTCAGAGTAGGCAGTGGTCCATAGGGCCACTGCCTGCTCTGAAAAAACATTTTTTTCGGCATTCACAAAGGGGAAGGGGTCCCATAGGGACCCCTTCCCTTTTGCGAATGACTGCGAGTTGGTTTGCAACCTCATTCGCGGTCACAAAGCAACTCAGCATGGCGATGCGGCGCAAATAGGAAGGGAACACCCCTTCCTATTTGCGAGTCGCGTCCCCAAATTGCGAGTCGGTACCAACTTGCAATTTGGGGATGTGCATTGCGTTGAGCTGTTTGCATGCCGCTAACTGTGTTGTTTGCAGTTTGCGACATGCAAACAGCTACTACATCTGGCCCATAGTCTTTAAATATTGAGGTGATAGAAAGTATCCCATTTCCTGTGGGCCAAGACCCACAAATTATGTGGCTCAAACATCCGGTAATCTCTTTACCAATAACAGCTTGCCATTGCTAAGATTAGCAAAACCACAAGTTCCGGAACATACCTAGGCCCTAATTAGAACCCTGGTGGGCGGTGGTAAAGTGGCGGTAACACCGCCAACAGGCCGGCGGTAAAAAAATAATGGAATCATGACCACGGCAGAAACCGCCAACACATACAGCCACTTTAATACTCTGACCGCCATGGTGGTAGCAACAAACACCGCGGCAGTAACCGCCAACAGTCAGGCGGAAGACAAGGTTCCGCCCACTGTATTACAAGAGGCCTATCCACCACCTTTTCCAGGGTGGTACCAACGCCATCAAAAGCACGGCGGAAACAGTGTTCTGAAGGGAAAGGACTCACCTCTCGACACTCAAGGAAGAACCAGGACGCCATGGAGCCCAAGCTGCAGGTCTTCCCCATGCTGGTGTATCTGCTCATATACCAGGAGTACCAATGACGGCGAGGACGACCACGGTGAGTACTGTACCTAGCACACAGGGGAGGGGGGGGGAAAAGAGAGTGACACACACAAGCAACACGCAACACCCGCACCCCCACCCCCAACACCATACACACAAACACATGCAACAACATTACATATATACCCTGGAACCCTCTGGAACGCAAGGACAGAAGGAATGGATTAAAATGAGTGTTATATTAGAAATAGTTAGAAATACATTTATAATTCAAAAACAGTATTTACAAAATATACAATATTTACAAAAGGCGGGCAATGTCCACTCAAAATGTCCGTGGCCCACCGGGACAAAATACATAGGCCAAGCCCATACTTGACTCCTTCCTCAATACGGAGAGAACACTGCAGGGGCATCAGGTCGAAAACACACAGGCACCTCAGGGGGACGGGGAAGGGAGGGGGCACCTCAGCCGGAAGATGGTACAACGCCACTGCTCCTGGAGGGGGCTCCATGCCCGCTGCTTGGTCCTGGGGAGTGCAAAGCCACAGTCTCTCAAGTCAGTGGTTTGCCCACTGCTTGGTCCTGGGGAGTGCAAGGCCACAGTCTCTCTAGTGGATGCCTTCTTCCACTGGTTCTGGAAGGGGCTTTGTGCCCAGTGTGCTTCATCCTGCCAAGGATAGGGTGAGTGGATGCCTTCTTCCACTGGTTCTGGAGGGGGCTTTGTGCCCAGTGTGCTTCATCCCACCAAAGAGGGGCTGAGTGGATGCATTCTTCCACTGGTTCTGGAGAGGGCTTTGTGCCCAGTGTGCTTCATCCTGCCAAGGATAGGGTGAGTGGATGCCTTCTTCCACTGGTTCTGGAGGGGGCTTTGTGCCCAGTGATGCAGCACATGGGGTGTGCAAGGTCACAGTCACTCACCTGGGTGTCAGATCCACACGATTTTCTGTGGGCAGGATGCATGACACACCATGGATGCAGGACTACAGTCCATCCACCGGCGAGGATGGCTGAACAGTGGTTGTAGTGCCGGTGCAGGTGTCGGTGCTGCCAGTGGAGGGGGAAGGCTCCAGCCCTTCCCCTGCAGCCTCGGACGGCTGCTCACTGGGGCTGCTGCTGGTGGTGGTGCTGCTTGTGGAGGTTCTTGCTGCACTGCTGGCTGCGGTGCTGGCCGCGGCGCAGGTGGTGGTGCTGGCCGCGGTGCAGGTGGTGGTGCTGCCAGTGGAGGGGGGAGGCTCCAGCCCTTCCCCTGCAGCCTCAGACAGCTGCCCACTGGGGCTGCTGCTGCTGGTGCAGGTGCTTGCGGCGCTGCTGGCCGCGGTGCAGGTGGTGGTGCTGGCCGCGGTGCAGGTGGCGGAGCTGCCAGAGGAGGGGGGAGGCTCCAGCCCTTTCCCTGCAGCCTCGGTTGGCTGAAGTGCCCTGGCTGGTGTTCTGTGCCCCTTCCTGCCCTTGGCAGATGGTGGTGCCTCCTTGCTTCTGCCAGCTGGAGTCTTTGCCTTGGCCTTGCTGGCTGGTTGTTCCTCCTTTTCCTTGCTGGATGCTCTCCCCTTTTTGCCCTTTCCTGGTGGCGGAAACCTCTTGGCCTTGGCAGGTGTTGGTGGCACACTGGCTGGGCTGACGGGTGCCTCCTTAGAGCCTCTCACAGCTGCAGAAACCACAGCAGATGTGGACTTGGTGGCTGAGGTGCGGGGCTGGGTTCTGGCCACCTTAGCCCGAGGTGAAGGACGGGGGGAGTGGTAGGGGTAGGGAAGAGGTCAAGGGTGGCGAGGGAAAGCTTCTTAGGGACACTGGGGTGGGAAGAGGGTGAAGGTTTGGGAGTGGAGGAAGAGGGAGTGGTTGTGGGAGGGGTCAGTCTGCTGTGTTTGGGTGCAGGTGTATGAGCTGGATGCTGTTGTGAGGTGGATGGCTGTTGGGTGGGTGTGTGCTTGCGTTTGTGTACTCTGGGAGGAGGGGTCACAGACACATTGGGAGAGGACACAGGGGACTTGTGCATGGATGTGGGGGTGGTGACTGCCAGTGAGGGGCCTGTAGTAATATGAGGTAGTGGATGAGGATGTAGTGCATGCAGGTGTGAGTGGAGACGCTACCGGGAGGGAGGTGGACGAGGAGGAGGAGGGGGGGACACAGTGGAGGCAGTGGATGTTGATGTGTCTGCTTCTGGATGGTGTTTGTGTGAGTGTCTGTGGGATGATGTGTGGTGCTTGTGTTTGCCTGAGCCACTTCTGTGTGTTGATTTGGGTGAATGCTGGTCTGAAGGTGTGCTTCGGATAGGTTGAGGTTGAGGGGATTGGGACTGGGTAGAGAAAACTGGAGGGGGGAGGCCGGAGACACGGACAGTGGCTGCCATCAGTGCGGAGGCCAGAGTCTGAAATGCTCTCTGTTGGGCCGCCACACCAGAGTGAATGCCCTCCAGGTATGCATTTGTTTGTTGCAAACGCCTCTTGACACCCTGGATGGAATTCAGTATGGTTGACTGACCAACAGTGCGGGATCTCAGGAGGTCAATAGCCTCCTCACTCAGGGCAGCAGGGCTGACTGGGGCAGGGCCTGAGGTGCCTGGGGCGAACGAGATGCCCACCCTCCTGGTTGAGCGGGCATGGGAAACACGCTGAGGGGCTACTGGGAGGGCGGTGCTGGTACGGGGGTGGCGGCTTTACCTGTTGTTGGGGTGGGCACAGAGGTGTCCGCCACTGCCAGGGAGCTTCCATCGGAGGAGGAGTCGCTGTCTACAGTGTCCCCTCCTGTCTCCGTCGTGGTGCTCTCCTCGCCCTCCATCCCACTGGTGCCCTCACCGTCGGTGGATTCGGCCTCCAGGCCCATGTGGGATGCAGCTCCCTCTGTCGCCGGTGCCTCTGCTCCTCCGCCAGATGATGGTAAGGCACACAAGGACAGGGAGACAAAACAAAAAGGGGGGGAGAGACAGAGGATACACTTGGTCAATGCCAGCAACAATACTACCGTTGGCGTACACAACAAACAGAGATCAGCCCTATGCACTAGGCCATGCACTACCAGTTACAATGCAGTCACCAGCCCATGGGGTACATTGCCCAACGCCATTGGCTGCACACCTGAAACCAACAGGACCCTGCCCAGTAGTAGATGCCCACTAACACTATTGGGGATGGAGTGCTTCAGAGCCTGACCAACAAGGGACCTAACCCTGCCAGTTCACCCTGGCCTAGGGGCACCCACAGCTCACATCCCCCACTCAGATACAACCTTAACACGCGCAAAGTAATGAATCTGAATCTGTACTCACCCCCTTGTGGCTGCTGTGATGCCCTAAAGCGCCCATCCATCCGCCAGGATGCGGAACATCAGGGCGTTCAGGGCACAACGGACACCCCATCCTCGTTGGGAGGCCAGCCCCAGCTGGGCCTCCGCCGTCTTCCTTGCCCAGCGGCACAGGTCCTCCCACCGTTTGCGGCAGTGGGTGCTCCGCCTGTCAAAGACCCCCAGGATTCACACCTCCTTGGCGATGGCATGCCAAATACCCTTTTTCTGATGGGCGCTGACCTGCAGGAAAAGCTGCATGGAAAAAAGGGATTAGTCATACCGTCCGGACTGATACACTCATGTCCCACAATATCCCTCCCATCCCCTTACGCACAGACATTGACCACCAGACTTGTAGCACTCTGCCCAGGACCCCTCAGCCCCCCCACAAAAGGCTTACACACACACAGCAATCCATACATTCATGGCTCACGCATCATGCTCACAGTGTACTCACCTGTTTGTCTGGAGGACCATAGAGTAAAGTATACTGGGGTAGGACCCCATCCACCAGTCTCTCCAACTCCTCTGAAGTGAAGGCGGGGGCCCTTTCCCCAGACACTCGATCCATTGTCGCTTCCAGACACAGGTCACAGCAGCACTTGCAGTATAGATGCTCTCCTGTTGAAGGTCAGGTAGCAAGTGATTGAACAGACAGAAAATGGCGGTCACGTCCGTGGCCCATAGGGCCCAATGATAACCAATGTGAAGTTGAGCGGCGGTCACAGACCGCAACGGCGCATAACGCCAGCGGAGTGACCTCATTTCCACTTGTCTCCCCTCACAGGTCAGGCAGCCGCCATTTCAGGGGGGCACAGACCATGGCACCTAACTGCGTACCAGCAGACATTGGCACATCAACTGACTTTCGAATTCACATACTGTTTCTGTAAAGGAAGAAATGCATTTTTATTTTCACATATGTGTGAATAAGACCCTCTGCTCACCGTTTTCCAAGCTAGAGTTCCACCACTGAGGATGAATAGGAGATGGAGACATCCCCCGTGTACAGACCCCTGGTGGCCCTGGCGACTATGGAGGACAAGCACAATATCCTTACCTACAGACTTGATCGGGCCACAATCCAAAAACTGTGTGCTCAATTGGAGCCAGACCTTATTTCAGCTATCCGCCAGCCCACAGGTATCCCCCCTCTAGTGCAGGTCCTGTCAGTGCTCCATTTCCTGGCAAGTGGCTCCTTCCAAACAACAGTGACCATGGCATCAGGGATGTCTAAGCCAATGTTCTCCAACGTGTTGACCAGAGTGTTGTCTGCCCTGCTGAAAACGCATGCGCAGCTACATCGTATTCCCCAGGTGGAGGATTTGGCCACAGTGCAGGCTGACTTTTATGCCCTGGGACATATCCCCAACATCATTGGTGCCATTGATGGTACACATGTAGCATTTGTCCCCCCCCGGAGAAATGAACAAGTGTTCCTGAATAGAAAAAGCTTTCACTCTCTGAATGTGCAGATGGTGCGTTTGGCGGACCAGTACATCTCCCATGTGAATGCCAAGTATCCTGGCTCTGTGCATGATGCCTTTATCTTGAGGAATAACAGCATCCCATATGTGATGGCTCAACTCCAGAGGCACCGGGTGTGGCTAATAGGTAAGCCCAAGGTCCCCACCCAGTATATGTTGTTGTATGGGTATGGGGTTGTTCCTAAGGGTGAGTGTGTGGCTAACAGGTATCCCTCGATATTTGCAGGTGACTCTGGTTACCCCAACCTCTCATGGCTACTGACCCCAGTGAGGAATGCCAGGACAAGGGCAGAGCAATGTTACAATGAGGAACATGGGCAAACAAGGAGGATAATTGAAAGAACCATTGGCCTCCTGAAGGCCAGGTTCAGGTGCCTCCATCTGACAGGTGGATCCCTGTACTACTCACCCAAGAAGGTGTGCCAGCTCATCGTTGCATGTTGCATGTTGCACAACCTCGCCTTGAGACGCCAGGTGCCTTTTCTGTAGGAAGATGAGCCTGGAGATGGTCTTGTGGCAGCGGTGGAGCCTGTGGACAGTGACGAAGAGGAGGCAGAGGATGAAGATGTGGACAACAGAAGTTCTCTCATTCAACAGTACTTCCAGTGACACACAGGTAAGACACTGTAACTTCACTTTACATTGCAGTTTTGTGTTAGACATTGGACATGGCAGCCTGATTTCCCTATGTCTATGGCCACTTACTGTACCCTTTGGCATCACTATTTTCAGATCTCTGTGGCCCACTCTAGCTCCTGGTGTGTTTACTGCTGCCCACTACAGGTCATACCAATGTATATATAAATGTACAAATTAATTGAAATGTTTACAGCTTGTTAAACTAATACATATTTCAATTAATTGACAGACTCCATACTTGTAAATGTTCCAAGGGTGTTCATTTAAGTGCTAAGAAGTGGAGGGGGATGTGCAATGCAAGGGGGCATAGGAAGGGGAGCAATAACAGTTCAGGGTGGACAGGGTGACATAGTGGGACACAAGGGTGACATTCAGGAGAGTCTTATTTCCTGGTGGGGTCTTGGCAATGTTCTCTGGCTTCTGCCTGGATCGCAAGGACCGTTTGCGGGGTGGTTCTCCTTCTGCAGGGGGTGGGGTGCAGGTTGCCTATTGGTCCTGTACACTAGCGCCGGCGGAGGTGAAAGGCTGATCTTCGGTGTGGTTAGTGTCAGGGGCCCGTTGGTGTGCCACTGCCTCCCTCATAGTGTTGGCCATGTCTGGCTGCACCCCTGCAATGGTGACCAGGATGGTGTGTATGTGTTTGAGGTCTTCCCTGATCCCCAGGTACTGTCCCTCCTGCAGCCGCTGGGTCTCCTGCAGCTTGGCCAGTATCTGGCCCAAGGTCTCCTGGGAATGGTGGTATGCTCCCAGGATCCCTGCAAGTGCCTTGTGGAGAGTGTGTTCCCTGGGCCTGTCCTCCCCCTGTCGCACAGTAGTCCTTCCAGCTTCCCTGTTGTCCTGTGCCTCTGTCCCCTGAACCATGTGCCCACTGACCCCAAATCCCTGATCGTCCTGTGTTTGCGGGGTTGCCTGTGGTCCCTGTAGTGGTGGACACACTGCTGATTGATGTGTCCTGAGGACAGTGGTATGGGCCCGCTGGGTGTGTGCTGTGCTGGTGTTTCCTGCGGGGGAAGGCTCTGTGGTGGTATGAGACTGTGGCAGGGTAACCGACTGTCCAGAGGTCCCTGATGGGCCAAGTTGGTCATCCTGATCCAGGCGTGCAGAGCTGCTGACATCACTGTGGGCCTCTTCTGGGGGGGACTGGATGTTGGTGGCAACTCCTCTCTGGTAACTTTGAGTGGGGATCCTGTGGGAATGTAAATGCAGTGTTATTGTATCTGCGTAGGCCACCTTGTACATGGGTGTGTTTCCCTGTATGGTTGTGATTGCCCTGTCAGCTTTGCCTTGTGTGAGTGGTGATTTTGTGGGCCAGGTGATTCTCTCTAATGTGCATGATTTAATGATGGGTGTCCATGCAGGTCTGTGATGGGTGTTCATGCATTGGTGTGGCATGCAGGGCTTGGGTTTGGGATGGGTAGGTTGTGATTATGGGGTATATGTGAGGTGGTTGAGTAATGGGGTGAGGATAGGGGTAGGAGTTTGTGATGACATGCAGGTAGGGAAGGGGGATATAATAGTAAAGATTTGACTTATCAGAGTCCAGTCCTCCTGCTACTCCTGCAAGGCCCTCAGGATGCATTATTGCCAAGACTTGCTCCTCCCATGTTGTTAGTTGTGGGGAAGGAGGTGGGGGTCCACAGCCAGTCCTCTGTACGGCTACCTGGTGTCTTGCAACCACGGAACGCACCTTCCCCCGTAGGTCGTTCCACCTCTTCCTGATGTCATCCCTTGTTCTGGGGTGATATCCCACGGTGTTGACCCTGTCCACGACTCTCCACCATAGCTCCATCCTCATAGCAATGGACATCTGCTGCACTGTGATCCGAATAGCTGTGGCTCTACCCGGATGATTTCCTCCACCATGACCCTTAGCTCCTCCTTTGAAAACCTGGGGACTCTGGGGGTGCCATGGATGTGGTGTGCGTGGTATGTGTGAGGGTGTGTGGGGTGATGTGTTGGGGTGTGTGCTGTGAGGTGCGTGGATGGTGTATAGGTGATGGTGTTCTGTGGCCCAGATTGAGTGGGTCCTCCTGGCTTGTCTCTCTCTCAGTTAGCAATCTTTTTTTTCATTGAAAGGGTTGTGGGTAATGTGGGTGGGTGTTTTATAGTGGTCTGAATGTGTGTGTGTGGTGTGTGTATGTGTGTCAGGTGTGTGTAGTTTGAATTGTCCAATGTGGTGTAGTTTTGTTAGTGTGTGTATTTTGAGCGCAGTGGTGTGTACTGCCAATGGTTTCCCGCGGTTGAAAGACCGCCACGGTGATTCGTGGGTCCAGATACTGTGGGCGTATTTCTGTTGGTGTAATGGTGTGGGTTTTGGTACCACTAATTAATCACTGACTTTTGGTCTGGCGGACTTGTGTGAGTGTCTGTATAGTGGCGGATTTCTCTGTGTGGGTCATAATACCTGTAATGGTATACCGCCGCGGTCACGGTATGTTGGAGGCCTTCAGCACGGCGGTAGGTGGCATTTACCGCCAATGTTGTAATGAGGGCCATAATGCCTTTTTATATCATGTCTGGGAATTTCTGTTTGAATTCCACTCTTACACCAATGACAACCCTGCATTCATAAGCACATTCCGATATACTTATCCTCTAGGTCGCTCACTCCTCTGCAATTTCATCACTCTGCCGAGAGAGATGGTAACTGTTTGTGCCAAAATTGAACTGTAGGTTACTGTCTCCACATGCCCCCTTTTATTCCTCCTCATCATACACTCTTAGGAAGAAGTTCCTATCATAAAACAACAAATAAAACATGTTATGAGATGTCAGCTGTTTTTTCCATTTGTTAACCATGCAAAAACAATTACATTGTGTGGTATCACTCTGCATCTCCCTCCACAGGGGTTGTTTGAAAGCATTTCAGGGCCTAAAATTAACCTGAGAAACATGCACCTTGATAAACTGAGCAAACATGTTGAGATATTCCTGCAAAAATAGGTGTCTTTAACCTCAGCAGCTGAAACCTTCGCCTCACAAACAGCCTGCTCTTTGACTGAGATTCAAACATTTTGTAGAAACTAATTTTACTGACCTGTTGCACACCATCTTCCACTTTTTATATGCAACAGGTATAACTAATGTTTTCAAAAGCACAGGATTTGGTTATTGACTGGCTTTAGGACTGCATTTGGTTTTGTTCAATGTCTTCATGTCTGTTGTTGTTTGTGCCATTGTCATTTTTCTTATAGTACACAAATTAAACCAGTCTGAAACAACAACTTTTTATACGCTTTCCTACCGAGAAGCAGTGCTGTGAGAGCATGGCATTGTGTTCTGGAACGGAATGCTTGGCAGAAATAAGTGGACATTGGACTCTTTCATTCCACAAGTTAAAGGGCCTGATTCTAACTTTGGAGGACGGTGTTAAACCGTCCCAAAAGTGGCGGATATACCACCTACCGTATTACGAGTTCCATAGGATATAATGGACTCGTAATACGGTAGGTGGTATATCCGCCACTTTTGGGACGGTTTAACACCGTCCTCCAAAGTTAGAATCAGGCCCAAAGCCTTCCCAAGTGAGACCCAATATCTGTGCATTGTGGTGTGGATGGTGGTTGCCTCAGAACAATTTGTTTGGAAATACCTTTGAAAATGCCACCCATCCCATATCTTATCACAAAGGAGGGACTTTGACCGACCAGGCTGCACCAAGCCTCCTGCACTGAATTGCAGTTATCCATCTTGAAGTATGCATAATATGAATGCCACCAATTTGTGACCCGCCTTCATCACCAACTCTGGGTTTTGCCACAAGGTGTTTCTTCCTCACTGGAATCTATTGATGTTGATAGTGACCTTCAATGTCTGTGTGCTCCATAAACACCCTGAACTACATCAACGCCTTGATCGATGTTGTCCAGTTGAGTTGGTGTTTCATAAGCCATTTCAGCCCCCATATCTTCATCAAGCGGTAAATTGTTTCATGCACCTTCAATCCCTGGATTTCATGGTGAATTCATGTCAACGCCAGCAGCTCAAAGAAAATAAAACCAATGAAATTACATCACAGGGTTCTATTAATTGTTCCTGCTTTTTTGGAGCCAGTGAAGAAAAGTTTTTATGGGACAGTTTGTATCCTTTTAGTTCCTGCACATTTGTTTTTTACACCTAGCCGCAATAATTAGAAATGAAAGTATTAATCTAGTTTTCTTTCATTGATCATTGCCCCTATAATCTTGTATATTGGTCTCCACATGAATGTAATGAATGTATTTAATGCATCCATCTTTATTAGTATTTTGGGGATGTTGCAACACTCCATAAATAGTCAAGAAATATACAACTGTTATTTCATTGCACACAGATTATTTACATGTGTTTGGCCCCTTGACTTTTACTTGTAACTATGAGAATCAAGTTTCTGTTAATACGTTCATGTTATTTTATTGGTTCTGCTGAAGCATATTAAATAGTGTGTGCTATGTTTCGCTGTTCTTAAAGATATTTGTTTGATGGATTAAAATAGCTAAAACAGCATTGTGCTGCTTTTTATTGATTGTTTTTTCTAACAATTGCTAATATACCTCTGAGTATTATAAAAACAGACTGCAGAAAGCTAGATTTTACAGAGGAGATCCTCGCAGCAGCAGTGCTATCAAGGCATGATGGCCATGACCTCAGTACCCTCTTAATCAAAGGTTGTGGTGCAGCAGCAATAGGCCTTCACCTGCTACTTGAGCTGCTGTGATTTTTTTCTTTATAACATGGCTGCTTAGTGACAGATACTCAGGTTTTCTCTTCAGAAAGAGCAACAATCTTTGTTGTTCAGAGTCAGCTATAAAGTTTTCACTGCCTTTGAACTTGAAAATAGGCTACTTATTTCCTAATATTCTGGAGCTAGTATGGTGCCTAGAGGAAACATATACAAGGATCTTAGTTCTAGAACTATAATAACATCTTACAATGATTCCTGCTGTTTACAGCATTACTTAATTTTCTTACTGTTGTATTGTGTGGTTACAATTCATATAATATGCACCATATTGGACTTTTGAAAATAAATGTTCTAAAATGCACATTCTGTTTCGTAGTGCCCCCTGAGTGTGTGATTAATTTATAAAAGAGGATTTGGGTTTCTATTTAGTGTCCCTGTCTACTTTCATGGACTGATTGTTACCATAAGCACATCTTGCTCACATATTACATACTGGGCTGTGTATTCACTGCAGTCCAACTGATGTTCTGATTCGGATTGGTGCATTGACTGAGTCATTGTGCCAGGAGGTCATAATATTGACTTCTATTATCTAGAAAATTCTAGAAAATGTATCAGTGGTGAAATATTTTTCATCCAATACTGTTGACATAATTTCCACCAAATTAGGCAAATTAAATTTGTCCACAGTAACTTCCTTCTTAAGGCATCTCAAATTAGTGCATATTCTTATCTCTTTTTGGCCTTGTAAGCTACAACTACTGGTGGCAACCACTCGGTTGCCTCTATGGGGACTATCACACCCTCATCAGAGTCTCTTCAGTTCCCCTTTTACAGCTTTTGAACATGTTAGGGATTATATTTACCTTGGCCACAATAGGTTTGGAACCTTTTCCTAGTTTTCTTTTCTAAACATAATTCTAAGGACAGCCAAATTCATAACTGAAAACATTAGGAAATTTCTTTGGAAAATCATCACAATTCTCTTCGACCTGGTGGATGCATATTTGAGGTGCTGCATTGGGATATAAATGGATACCGAGATCCTTCTAATGTGGCCAACCCAAAATGTTGTTGCCTTTTACTGCAAGATGTCTTTCCTTCTGTTAATTTTCTCTGATATTCTATTTTCTTAAGTAACACATTTTCTTTGTAAAATTACTTGTATACCTGCAAAGAAACTATTTTTAACTTGGAGCAGGAATCAACCATTATTTCAACACACTTATTAATGATTTTAAATGTAACAGATGAATTACCTATCTTTCAATCACCAGCTTGTAGAATACGCTCCTCCACACCTCTTTCACATTGCTCGTAGATTTGCTTTGATTCCTGTAAAATTTGACAAAGTGATCATGTCTCCACACTTATTACAAAGTGCTTTGATGGCAGAGCAATCTTTCTAACTAGCTGTTTTGCCTCCTTTTCCACTCTGGAAACAATCCATTTAAACTGTGATGTACTTCTTCCTCCTTTAATCTCTACTATACTCACATCAATTTTCTTGCTGATATCACCTTGCAAATTCTCCAGACAGCTCAACATGTGTTCCACATGTTTGGAGATTAATAGAACATAAGCGAAAGTTGGTCCGTCTTTGAACCATAACTCCTACCTTATTCTGTCTAATGTATTATGAAGTACAATCTGGTCCCTATCACATTCTTCCATAAGGGCATCAAATTTACAAAAGGACATTACCTTTCTGAACACAATCAAATATTCCTCCAGATATTTGTTTTCTTTTTATACATGTTTACCAAAATGAAATATTTTCAAAATAGAGGTAACTCTGGGTAGATAGTGTAAATCTATTTGTGTTACATATATTACCAATTAATTCTGACCACGTGACAGTTCTGGCAAACAATTTACATATTTCTGTCCTTCTGCTCCTAAACTCTGTGTTAAAAGTGATAAGTTCCTTGCAGCATTAAGGTCAGTCCCATATACATGAGAAAAAATATTTTTCAATCTGCTTCAACTTAAGTTGGATTCACCAGATTGTGATAAGAAGATTGGAGGTGGTTTTCATTTGTGTTTTGATCCTGAGTCTGAAGTACACCAATAATATATATACATATTCCAATTAAAACTTGAATGTGTATATTTCTAATTCTGAATAAAAATATCTATGTTAATATGGAAAGTTCATGAAACATTGCATTATAAACATAAATGGTTGGCAATAGGTAATTAAATACCTACATTGGTTAATACCCCCATCAAAATCCAAATAAAGTACTAATGTAAATCAAAGACAACTGATGCCTGATATTCACCAGGCGATCTGTCCTCCTTTTTTTTTTTTAGAGATATTGTGTTAAGGGAAATTAAAAAAGCCTTGTTCAGATAAAAGATGTGCTTTAAGTGCAATCACCCATAAATTGGGATCACAAAAATAAATTCTCTTCAGAGCTGTGCAGGATCATAGGGCCCACAATGAGACTCGTGCTGAGCTTTATTATTTTTTTAATCATATGATCCCCACTAATGAATTTTCGAATACGCTGAGTAACACTCTTAAACAAACATACAAACTTACTCTGGTGAATAATCACAATGGCACCTCTGTGGATCTTGCAGAGTCTTCCATGTGTGACTGGTAAAGCTCTGCCTTCTCACACAAAGATACTCCAAATGTAACATATGAAACCTTAATCTAGAACCCTGGCAAAGTGAAGTCATAAGGTTCAATGTGCATGATAGAAGTAAGGAGTCAGAGAAGGAACAATACAAGTCGATCTACATGTGAATAGAACTTCACATGGACACTGGCCTTTATAAATTAGGCCCAAAATGTTGAAATCATAACTGTGGGCAACAGCAGAGCACGTACTGTGAGTTGAGAACCACCAACACATGCATTCAGTTTAAGTTAGAAGCACCATGCCTCTCCTCCTCCCATAGCACCTACCATTGGACTCCCTCCTTTGGGTGCATCATCTGCAAGATTTGCAGTTGGGGAGATGCATTGGTCGGATTACTGCTCCTCGTCTCACTGGGTGCCATGACTGGCAGACCGTGCAACACCTGCGGCCCTCCTGCCTCTCTGAAGTTTTTGTGAAGGGTTTAATTTGTAAGCCAAAACATGGTCTGTTGTGTTTTTTAAAGTAAAAACTAAAAGAACATGAAGCACCCCATGTAGTGCCTAGAGATGGGGTAAACAACATATGCATGATAGCAGTACCTTTAATTTAATGCATTAAATAATTTAAAAATAAATCTAGCCACATACATATTGTTACAAAGACATTAAATGCAAAGCTATTCGAAAAAGAAAAAAAAAACAAGGTAATGCAAAGTTGCTTAGGAAGAGAAGAGATGTGAACAGGGGCAATGGAAATAATGAGAATCTACCACTAAAGGTGGAATAAATCAAGTTCAAGATGATTTCTTGAATTCAAGTCCCTCTAGTCTCAGTAAGAGGGAGAGGTGGCGAATAGTGTCAAAAGTAGAAATCAGGCCTTGACAGGGTTTTGACAATTAGAGCTAGCTTAGAGCAATTCCTTCAACTGAAAGATGAAGGGTTAGATAAAGAAGATCACAACCTGATATTTGCTAGGGATTCAACTTTTCTTTGTCTTTGGCTGAGTAGGCTGGATGTTGTGCATCGTGGCCATGCAGTATTGTTTCACAGTTTTTGCTTTTGAGATGAGGTTGTCTGCCGTGGTAATGGGGTAAATCTTTATTGTATTTCGTTAGTGTTTATAATGGAACAAGGGGAGTAGAAAGGTGATGCAATAACAGTTCGAAGAGATAAACAGAGCTTTGCGGAGCAGTCCAGCAGCTTCAAGGCTTGATTGGCACTATATGACACTATTTGTCATATAGCACTATATGACACTATTTGTGTCTGAGACTAAGTAAACTACTACATAACATCAAAGGAAGTAGTGAGTCATCTTTACAAAGTGGCAACAAGCAGAACAAGCATTTGCAATGTAGTAGGTGTCACATTTGCTTGAGTTAGAGCTATTGACATTGTAAATTTATAACTGGACTTTTCTTGCCACATAAATTGGTCAACCCTGCCTCATCATTTCGTCTTTTCCTGCAATATAATTCCAGTGGCCATACATACAACTAAAGCACTTCCATTTACCTTCTTCCTCAATCTGCAGCAAAAAATAAGAATGTTGCCATTTAGCATCCTAATTAAATCTGCCATGCTAATTCCTTTAGAATACCACTTTCACCACCACACCATCAGAGTTGCTGGCTGGCTAACACAATTCCCCCAAAAAAGACACAAGTCAGCCACAGAGCAGAAGTATACTAGAAGGGACACCCAAACATATCAAGAATGTTCAAACAGTCATAGTGTAATAAGGATATTAAGATGGCTTGAATCGTGGTCATAACTGTAATAAGGAGAGATTATTAAAACATATACAATTATCATATGAACGTTCATCAGAAATAAACTTTTGGCATTAGACTGTTGTGCAGCCCCCAAGAGGGCACAAAAACAAAAATATCATTTGTAAGAAACATGTTCATGTAACCATATTATTAACCCCTAGAGGGCATAACGCCATGAAAAAACACAGAAGAAAGTAATGCAGTGTAATCATATGCTTAGCACCTAGAGGGTGCTTTTAGGGCAGGCAGGCCTATTGCAATGACATTACAAACATGGCCTTTAAAACAAAACTTCTTCCAGCTGTACAACAAAGGCTCTAGCCATGAGAAAGCTTAAAAGACCATGAATGGTGTGAGGGGTTATTTTTTGGGGTCTGCCCTAACCTAGTGTGTGGACCCAGAGATGATATAGACAGAACAAGCATTTTGAATGTGGTCCCATTGTCCTAGGAAAACCACAGGCTGAGTTATGTTAAAAAATGTTTTGTTAAATTAATGCCCTGCAAAGCATTATGTGGCAGGTTTTAGTGCCTCAAATATTATAGTATGTTGACTGCAATGCTCAAACAGCCCCTAGAGGATACCACAATAAAAATAGCATTTAGAAAAACATGGTCATGTAACCATCCCATACAGTCAGCCCTTAGAGGGCATAACCACATGAAAAAAGAATGGGAGATAGTAATACAGTAAAACCATATAATGAGCCCCTAGAGGGCGTAGGGCATACACATTTTCAAGCCTAGCAGGCCTATTGCAATGATATTACAAGAAAGACCCATAAACCATAACTGCTCCCTGCTGTAAAACAAAGATTCTAACCATGAGAGAGCTTAAAAAGATAATGAATGATGGTAGGGGTTATTGTCTTGGGGTCCACACACACAGTGTGGGAACCCAGAGATGGTGTAGACCGAAAGAGCACACTGTGGTCAATGTTTTAAAGGTGCTCTCATTGTCCTAGGACCACCACAGGCTAAGGTATGAGAAAAAATGTTTTGTAAAAGTAATGCCCTGCAAAGCATTATGGGGCAAGTTTCTGTGCGACAAATATTTTAGTATGTTGATGTGATTGTAATGCTTAGAACAGCCCCTAAACGACACCACAATTAAAATAGCATTTGTAAGAAACATGGTCATGTAACTATATAGTTAGCCCCTAGAGGGGTGACTATGTTTAGTTGGTAAACAATTTCAGTACAGTAGTACATATTTATGTACAAACACAACAATGTGTGATTTAAATTAGTTAAATTTGTTGACGTCACAAGCAGTTTTACCAGCTCAAGGAGAACCATCTATGCGTTGGCAAGTTTGGAAAGAATACTTTTGTAATTATATTGAAACTTTTGAAGAAGAATGGACTACAGAAAAGAAATAAAGTACTATTGCATTGTTTGGGTCCTGGCGGTTTAAAAACACATAACAAAATTGAGAAAAAAGTCAGGCAGGAAGGTGCAGTTGATGTCTTTACACATGCTTAGACAATTTAGATGAACATTTTTCTCCGGTAGTATATATGGCTGTAGACAGGTACAAATGTTTTCAAGGTAAGCAAGGGAAAAATGTAGATTAGTGTGTATCAGCACTTAAACATTTAGCTATAACATGCAGGTTTGGTGTTTTGCAGGAAGAACGTATACTAGATCAGATCATTATGCATGGCAGCAATTCTAATACACAGGATACATTGTGAGTGAATGGGGAAGCTCAATTGAAATAGGAAATAGCGTAGGTAAAGAAAGCAGAACTAACTGACAGGTGTGCAAAAGCTGTAGTGGAAGAATCTCAGAATGAAAGTAAGCAAGTTAGTATTATTAAAGCTACTAAAAAAAGTAATAGCAGTCACTCCACGAGTACTACACAGAATGTGGGTAAAAGTGACATGAAGAAGAAAGTTGAGGGAAAACCCAGAAAGTGTTACAGGTATGGTACCACAATAAGTGTGGCTTACTATAAAAAGTGACCGGCATGTAACTGAAAATGTTCCATTTGTGGTATTATGGGACAGTATGCAAGGGTATGTAAGAAGAAGGATAGCAAAATGAAACTTATACAAGAAGTAGACAAGTCAGAATCTGAACATTAGGGGCAAAACTCAGAAGCTAATTACATATTTCGCATTGGATATGATGTTCTCAATGTCGAACATATGGTTAGGAAAAAAAACATTAGTGAAGTAGCTATAAATGGGGTTTTGGTAAAGGTTGTAGTGGATTCTGGATCACCATTTACAATCCTCAAAAAGGACGTATGTTATGACTTGTTTGGAAAGGTGCTGGACAACAGATTTGAGATGCTGGCTGTTACAGCTAAAACATATACTGGTGAGAGCATTGATTTAATGGGGTTTAGAAGATTGGTATGATCGAGGAGATTTAGGGATAATTCTGGATCCCAATAATGCAGAACTGTTTTTGTCTGTTGAAATGGATAAGGAAATAGGCAAAGCAATACTAGATGAATTTCCCAGAGTATTCTCAGGAAAGGTTGCGCTGTTGAAAGATTTCAGTCGACAATTGAATTAAAACCAACAGCTAAACCTGCATAAAGATGAGACATATGCCATTTTCCATTAGAGAGGAGGTTACCCGGGAACTAAAAAATGTGTTCAAGAATTGTATAATTGAACAGGTTGAATCTGCGGAATGGGTTTCACCATTGGTTGTAGCTAGAAGGTTTAATGGAAAGCTCAAATTATGTGTGGACCTTATAGAATTAAACCAAAATATTCTGGTAGATCAATTTCCTCCACGAAGGATTATTGAGATGTTTGCTAATACTAAAGGTCTACGCTGGTTTTCAACTTTGGATTTAAAATCCGGATATCACCAATTACAATTGCACCATACATGTAGGGATTTAACAACTTTTATTACTCTAATTGGATGTTTTCAATTTCTTAGAGCACCTTTCGGTTTGGATTCAGCAGCTCCCATGTTTCAGAGACTGATGAGCCATCTATTAGAGGGAATGGATACAGTGATTTTTTTTCATGATGACATACTTATTATGGGCAACTCTAGAGAGGAACATGGCAGCAAACTAAGACAAGTAATGGGAATCCTGGAACAAAATGGACGTACAGTAAAATTTGAGAAGTGCAGGTTTGCCAAGGAAATGTTAACTTATTTAGGACATAGCATTAGTGAAAAAGGAATCAAACCAATGCAGTTGTTAGTGGATGCCATTTGTAATGTTCTATTGCCATCAAGTAAAGATCATATTAGAGCATTCCAGGATTAGTCGAATTTTGCTCAAAATGTGTCCATAATTTTTCTGAAAAAAAGCATATCACATCAGAAATGTTCTAAAAAATAGAGTAAAATGTTCATGGTCAGTTAAGTGTCAGGAGGAACTTGTTGATCTTAAAAATTACATTTGCAATGTACCATTCTCGAGAGGGTTTAATACAAATTGCAACATTTGTAATTCTACAGATGTAACCAAGAAGGGAATAGGACCTATATGGTCCCAAACTGATTAAAATAGAAATTAAAGAGTGATAGCTTTTGCCTTGAGTGCTTTATCTGCAGCAGAAGAAAGATATGCAGACACAGAAAGAGAGACGTTAGCTTGCATTTGGGATCTAACTCATTTTCACCAGTATGTATGGGGTTACAAAGTATTATTGAAAACAGAGCATACACCTTTAACAAACTTTTTCACCACCACAGGATTGCAGAGAGCATCTTACCGATTTGTGCGTATGTCTGTCAAGCTTCTAGATTTTAATTATGACATACAGTACATACTAGGGGTTAATGACAGAGTAACTAATTTTTTAAGTTGCATGCCGTTGCCTGCTGTTGTTAGTGGTGAGCAATGTTTAGTTAATGTGGGTGTGGCAGGTGTTCATAATGGAGGGTTCAACAGCATCAACAAGGATGAATGGAAAGAACATCTGAGAAGAAATAAGTGTATACAACAAGTTCTCAAACATTTAAATTATGGATGGCCAGAGAAAAGAAAGTAAGGTGGAGATATTTGTGCATTCCCGAAGTTTGAATAAAATTAGCAAAGCGAAAGGCTTGTTGTTGAGGTGTGGAAAGTTTGTACCACCCAATGGTTGAAAAATAAACACTTTAAGAATTTGTCCTAAGGTTACATTTAGGTATTTCAAAAACTAAAAGAATTAAAAATATGTACTGGTGATAATGTAAAATTACTAATAGAATGCATTGAATCTGACAGCTCAGATAAAACTCAAAAGAAGTATCATCCATGGTTGTCACCAGTACCTTGTCCCGATATGACTTGGGAAAAACATTAAATAGATATAATGGGTCCTATAGAAAATGAGATGGCAGAAAACAAATATTATAGTTATGATAGACCATTTTTCCAAATAGCCAGAGATTAAATTTGTAAGGAAAGCAGGCAGTGAAAGAATAATACATTTTTTTTAACTGAGTTTTCTGACAAAATGGTTTACCTAAATGTTTAATTTCTGATAATGGCCCACAATTTACGTCTGATGCATTTAAAATATTTGTGGAACATCAATGGCATCTTACACACAACCACATCAGTAATCATCCAAAGGGTAATGGTCTTGTAGAGCATAATGTGGAGCAAGGGTTTACAAAGTGGTGCAATGCGTGCATTGCACCACTTAGCAATTATGTTGCAGCAGAAAAGCAACTTTAGCGCCTCCTTAGTGTAAAAAAAAAGACACTATGGCAGCACTAAGCTGGCGCTATGGGCTCTTACATATGCCCTTAAGTGCCTTGGGACTGAGTATGTTTCATGGTCTACCAGTGCTTTTGTTGTTTGCTCTTGGTATGATGATTGTTCGCGCAGGGAGGTTAACAATGAAGGAGATGAGCTACTGGTCTGTCTAGATGATAGGGAGGATTCCTGTTACAATGATGATTCAAGTGGGGGGGGGGGGGTTGTCTTAAAGCTACCGTATATTTACATTCAGAGAAAAATTTGGAGATGTTTGTAACATCTAGGATCATTATGACAAATTTGGTTTGATAAGTTTTTTGGGAAGAAATCATATTTGCATGTGCCCAAGTTGTAGAAGTTGGTAAGGTTTAAGGAAGTGTCCAAAATGGCACGTAGGAAGATATCTGTGACTATTCTCTTCTTGTGCTATTACATGGTAAGCCAGCTGATGATGTGAGTTTT
This sequence comes from Pleurodeles waltl, assembly GCF_031143425.1. Lineage (NCBI taxonomy): Eukaryota > Metazoa > Chordata > Amphibia > Caudata > Salamandridae > Pleurodeles > Pleurodeles waltl. The sequence continues at coordinate 310,867,223 of NC_090439.1, forward strand.
GCTAAAATAGTTGCCACTGGGAGCACTTTTCAGTGTAGAATCCTAAGTGTATAGGTGGTGAAGTATAAATATGGCAGACGGACCTATGTCTGTAGCAGTAGAAGCGGTATTGCCACTGGCGCAACCATTTGGCAGCCTTCTGACACAGGTCTAAATGAAGTTGTTAGCTAGAATTTGGCAAGATAATGCATGGTATGAAACCCACATAAATCGCAAGAAAGAGATATGTGTGAGATTGTTGCTATAAGGACCAGTCAAGAGTCCTGTCATCATCAATATGCTAAAGAGCCACCAAACTTGATCCGGGGAATAATCTGAAGTCCTTGTTTATGAAGGATAGGCCCTTACGCCGCAAGAAGTAAATGGTGGAATATTGGGCAACCCCACTGTCCTAGGTCAAACCAATCTTAGCAAACCCTGTTGGCTTCGACACAAGCAGTAAGTGCACTGTTTGAAGCCATCACAGATAAAATTATGCTTCTGCAAACTGGAACTTCTACACAGTGGTTGTCCTAAACCCCCAAGAAATGTTCAATCACACGCATTTCAGTGTTAAAGGTTCTCATTGCATCAGGTGTGTCTAGTTGCATTGCCCTTTCTGTAATATGACAGAGGAGGATCTCATGATTCTATGCTAAGCAGCTCTTTATTAACCCAGTCCGACAAGAGTGAACAGGGTTATGCATTTGGGTTTATGGCCTCAATGCTAACATCTTGGTGTATAGCTTACAATGCGAGTTCAACAGTGAGGTAGGTCTAAAATTCACTGTTATTTGAAGTTCGTTGTCCAGTTTAGACATAACCATCATGTTACATTTAAAGGAGGAACCCAAAAGTGTCTCCAGATATGGAAAATTGATGGGAAAAGTTGGATGAAATCTCACTGATATATTCTAGACATACCTTATTAAAAGTGTGGAATATCATCGTCTGACATTTCAAACTACAGGGCGATATTCTGACAGCATTTACGAGTACATTAACATTTAATACAATTATTAATTGTGCTCTGACACAAACCCAGGTCTTTTACAAGTGTGAAATTATGAGGGTGATCACAATCTGCAGGCTCTAACATTGGACATGCCCTTGAAAAATAACCTAATCGGCATCTTTCCTTGTGTTTGATATCAGCAATGGTAATCACAATATTTGGGAGGAAAGGGGCAGTCTGCTATTCAGACCAGAAATGGAACGATGTGAATTATTGATTTAAGGTTTGGAATCTTGCAATTCAGGTTTGAATAACTGAAAACAAACAGATGTTGTAAGATAAGTGTTGCATGCAAGTTGAAAAGATTGTCTCTTGCTGATTAGCTAAAAAGTCTGTATTCTGTACTCAGTAGTTGGGAAGCTGTATAGAAAAATAGTGAGAGGAAAACAGTTGTATAAAAAGATTTAATGTAGAAAGAACAAAAAAGTAAGGACACCATTGTGAGCCTGGAGATAATCTTGCCAAATCAGGATCCCAAGGTAGAACAATCAAGAATGAATGTTACAAAGAATAATGGGAAGTGGCTTTTGCAAGGTCGGTCAGGTTATTCTTACATTACTGTATTGGGTCCTACATATTACATCTGAGCCGGATCTTAATAACAACCAGCAGTGAGTTACAAGTAAAGGAATGATAGACTTTTGACATTAACTAGAATTTGGTTGACAGCCTACTCTGTCACAAGCTACCCTGTCCACCGAAGTTGTGGTTCCCCTGCTCTATTTAGGGTCGGAGGAACTGCCATGTTCCCACCAGCGGAGCCTTTGTGGACTCCACTGGTGGAAACCTTTGACTGATGGCCCAATTAACATTGGGTTGTTAATCAAAGTACCTCAGACAATCTGCCCTAATTAGGACAACCTTTCTAACATAATATTTTCCTGTTGAGCCTGCAAGGAAAAGCCTGGTGGTCCCAGAAAGTAAAGCAAGTAAATTACCCTGATACATTGGGAGAAACATCATAGCAGAAGTGCTGTGATGGCACCTCTGCTGAAGGCTCAGAGGTCTCTGACTGCCTGGAGGAGATTTCTAAATATGGTGAGCCATACTCTGCCTGAGATATTTTAAGGCATGGACAAGGTGGGCAAGTGCCCAGATCTCCCACTTTCGAAGGAGCCCCTTAAAATGTGTATTTTTCATCATCTTACTTCTCTCTATTATGGCGCGTGCATCAGTAGAAAATTGGTTATATACTTCAAAGCTGTTCTGTACAGGGGCCCCAAAATATTTCTTGCTTGGGCCCCCTCAAATTCTTAAAATAAAATTACAATGTACTTTGCACGGGCACTGGAGTATATCCCTTGGCTGACCTGCTGGAATAGAGTTCAGCCACCATAACTTAAATAAGGCCTTATGTTCCTTTAATTATCAATATTATTTTTCTGCAGGTCGAATATATATAAAATAAAACCGTCAAAAGCACAAGTGGGCTATCAAACGCCATTTGGATGTGTGTATAGGGGCATTATTTTCTAGCATTTATTTACAGGGGATAATGCTTGAATTCCGAAGTGGCGGTATCCTCATCTCCATTCTTAAAAGGTAGTATAGAATTACCTTCTAATCATAGTCCAATAGTCCTCCTTGAGTTACTAGAATAAAACTATCATATACTGACCCATCTGTCCAAATTCAGGCAGGGAACTCTGCAAGTTACATACGAACATATAAAAGTTAAAAGCAGAGGTACATCAGGGCATCCCTGCTTGTTCATGAATATCTTTCCGATCTTCTACTGATCTTTGATAATACAGACACATTATATCAATGAAAATCGGAGGGATTGCACTTCTGTTATTTCCGTATAAGAATGATACTGTTCTGGTTGCTGAAACCCTAACGGGATACTATTTGTTTCTGAGGCCATACACCTTTTTTTCTAAAGCAATCACATCCGAAAATAAGTTGGAGAAGACAACGGGTCTGATTTAGTGTTTGGTGGACAGGTTACTCTATCACAAATGTGACGGATATCTCGTTTATTTTATTACAAGTGCATTATATTCTATGGCACTTATAAGAAAACAGAGGGACATTCATTACGTTTGTGATGGACTAACCCTTCTATCAAACTCTAAAATAGAGCAATCTGCTACCAGCAGAAGAAATTTACATGGCAGGTGAATTGATCAGGTTTTTTGTACTCGCTCCATATTCATTATTGTGGATCTCTGATATGTCAAGGCAGGGCCGGCTTTATGGTTGTGCAACCCGTGCAGCCACAATTGGCATCAAACTTGGGGTTGGGGGCGCTGTGATTACAAATAACGTTATAGTTTACAACCACCTATTGCTAAATTCCTTGTTTGTCAGCCGTTGTCAGGCAACAATAAAAATGTCACTGTTGGAAATTGCCATTTTTGCAGGGTTTCCCCTATCTTTTTTCTTCTGACCTGTTTTTTATCCTATGCTAAATTTAGCGGGCACTTTACTACTGCTGACCAGTGCTAAAGTGCAAAAGCAATGTGTCTAAAAGGTATTGGTGATTGGTTTATTCATGATTGGCATATTTGATTTACTGGTAAGTCCCTAGTATAATGCACCATATGGCCTATGGCCTGTAAATCAAATGCTACTGGTGGGCCTGCATCGCTCATTGTGCCACCCACATGAGTAGTCCTGTAAACATGTCTCAGACACAGCAGTGCCTGTGTGGGAAGTTTTAAAATGCCATTTTGACCTGGCAAGTGGGTGCCCAAACCTTCCCTTTTATAACCTGTATGTTACCCTTACGGTAGGTCCAAGGCAGCCCCATGGGCAGGGTGCAGTGTATTTAAAAGGTAGGACATGTACTGGTGTGGTTTGTATGTACTGATTGTGAAATACTGCTAAATTAGGTTTTCACTTTTGCAAGGCCTATCTCTCCCGTAGGGTAACATGGGAATTGCCTTGAAATATCTTTTAAGTGTAATTTGCCATTGGAAGCAGAGAGATATATGGGGTTTGAGGGTCTCTGCTCTCTCAATCTAAAAATGCATCTTTAGTGAGGTTGGTGTTTAAATTGTAAGTTTGTAAATATCACTTTTAGAAAGTGGGCATTTTCTTGCTTGACCATCCTGTGTCTCTGCCTGTTTGTGGAATACACATCTGGGTCAAGATGACAGTTAGGCCGTTTGTGAATTCACTCTAGACAGTCACACAAAGGGAGCTGAGGTCCACCCTGCATATCTTGATGTTGGAACAATGCATTCTGGAACAACGCATGCCTGAACAACAAGGTCAGAACAACGACCGCGTTGTTACCACTAATGCCTTTACCACGAATGCCTTAACAATGATTTTTCATTGTAAAGGCATTCCTGGTAAAGGCATTAGTGATAGACATGCATGGTTCCAGCATGCGTCCCCCCTGGCCACCCACCCCCACCCCTAAAAATTACAGCAACCCCCCACCCCCTCCCCTAAAACCACACCAACCCCCCACCCTTGCCCCTCAAACTACCCCAACCCCCCACCTCGTCCCTAAAATTACCGCAACCCCCACCCTACCCCCAAAACCTAAAAGAACCCCAATCCCCACCCCATCCCTGAAACCTAAAGTACCCCAACCCCCACCCCTAAAACCTAAAACCACCCTGCCCCTAAAACTACCTCGAGCCCCCCACCCTGCCCCTAAAACCTAAACCCACCCAACCCCCACCCCTAAAATTACCCGACCCCCCAACCCACCCCTAAAACCACCCCAACCCCCACCCCTAAAACCTAAACTACCCCAACCCCACCACTAAAAACCTAAACCACCCTGACCCCCCACCCCCAAATACAAAATAAAAACCCCACCCTGACCCAAATCTAAAAATACCCCTCCCCAAACTTAAACCGCCCGACCCCCCACCCCTAAAACTAAAAATACCCCGACCCCTCACCCTCGCCCCTAAAACTAAAAATACCCCTACTCTCCCTCCCCCACCCTAAACCGCCCGACGCCCCCTCCCGTATAGCTAAAACCCCAACCCCGCCCCTAAAACTAAAAATACCTTGACCCCCCACCCCTAAAACTAAAACCCCCCGACCCCCACCCCGCCACAAAAACTAAAAATACCCCCACCCCGCCCCTAAAACTAAAACCCCACCTGCCCCTAAAACTAAAAATACCACGACCCCCCACCCCGCCCCTAAAACTAAAACCCCACCCCGCCCCTAAAACTAAATATACCCCGACCCCCCACCCCAGCCCCTAAACCGCCCGACACCCCTCCCCTAAAACTAAAACCCCAACCCCCGCCCCTAAAAACTAAAAATACCCCGACCCCTCACCCCTGCCCCTAAAACTAAAACCCCAACCCCACACCCCCACCCCTAAAACTAAAAAGACCCTGACCCCCCCACCCCCACCCCTAAAAATAAATCCCCAACCCCCACCCCGCCCCTAAAACTAAAAATACCCGACTCCCCTCCCCGCCCCTAAAACTAAAACCCCAACTCCCTACCCCCGCCCCACTTACCTGACTCGTCGCGTCGTCCTCCTCAGCCGACTCCCTTGTTTTGTGCCTTAACCACGCATGTGCGTTGTTCAGCACATGCGTGGTTAAGGCACAAAACAACCAAGTCATGGTTAACGAAAGCGCTGTTCCGCTTTCGTTGCCCACGACTTCGTTGTTCCGGAGTCGGCATTCAGGGCGTTTCCCGATACTTATACCTGAATAGGGCTTTGCCTGTTCTTACACAAAGTAGTCCCCAGCCTCTTTGAGTGTGTCTTGGGCCAAGGCAGGAAAGGCAGGGTCTTGTGCACTACAAAGACTTTTCTTTGAAGTTTGCCAACTTCAAAGGCAGAAATGGGTATAAGTACTAGACCTCTGACCCCACAAAGTTTGAACTCTTCTGGACTGAGGACATTCTGCCAGGAAGAAAAGCTGGATGCCATAGCAGAGACTGCCATTCCGCTTGTTGGTTTGTTGGCTGGCCTGCTGCATCTGTCTTGGGAGTGAAAAGAGTGGACTTTACTTTCTACATCCTGCTTTCCAAAGTCAAGGGCTTAAACTGAGCGTGCCTCCTGTTTAGAAGTCTCAGGGACACCAAAGACTTCATCTGTCAGTGCCTGGGCTCTTCTGCTGAGAGTCCTGACTTGCCAAGTGGTACCAACTCCAGTCCCTGGGCACTTAGAAGTGTAATCTGGTGACCTGGAAGGGAAAACCCATGTACCAACACACCTCAGCAGAAAAATAGACGCAGCACCAGTCCTGCGGTTGGAGACTCAATGCAGTGCCTGTCTCGTGGCTGCAGAATCAATGCAGTGCCTGTTTCCCCGCGGCTCCATCAACACAGTACGTATGGATTTTCCATGCATCATCCCTGGGGCGTCAATTTCTCATCAACCCTGCACCGCAGTGATAAATTGAAGCTGCATGTCTGGAAATCAATGCATTGCCTTTCCTGTGAGGAAAAAATCAACGCATCAAATCCCCTGCCAGTAAGGAACCAACGCATCGTCTCTCCTGTGAGGAAAGAATCAATGATTCCCTTCCCTTGTGCATTAAGTAACCGATGCATCGCTTTGCTTTTCGGTGCCTAATCTACAATGTGGCCTGCATCGTATTTGTTTCTTGACGCGTCCCAGGTACTTTGTGCTAAAAAGATACAAACATTGATTCCTGTGGATTAAGACTCATCCCAACTTTTAAAAAGGGATATCTTAACCTGTGTATGTTGGATTTTTATTGTTTTGGTCTTGATTTTTTCAGCTAAATAATGGCTATTTTCCTAATCCCAAATGGAGTCCTTTTGTAGTGTTTCACTGTGTTACTGTGTGTGTGTGTGTACAAATACTTTACACATTGCCTCTGAGATAAGCCTGACTGCTCGTGTCACACTAGCAAGGGGATGAGCAGGGATTGTATTAACTGTGTGCCTCCCCTACACTGATTAGAGCTCAGGCCCCTACTTGGACAGAGTGCAAACCACTGCCAACTAAAGGCCCCACTTCTAACACTAACAGTGACTCTGGTGATTAGTGTTCCCTGTGTAGGTAGATCAGTTTTGTCTACTGGCAGTTTTGACTCATAAAAAAGTAGTGCAGTAGGTTAAATGCCTGCTGCAAAGAACATGTACGAAGCAGATCATAAAACTGTATTTTATGAGGATAGCTCAGTGGGTTACGCTTTTATCACACAGATCCTTTTGTTACTTGCATTTCATAATTTACAACCCTAATATAGCACAGTGACCTATGATCTATTGATCTATTGTCAAAGGGTTGCATGCAAACTGCACGGCATGTATTAGAATGCTATGTTTTTCCCCAGTCTTGTATTATCCTAATGTTGTCTGTAAGGGTTTGTTTTTTGGTGGAAATTCTTCTTTTTAGTAAAGCCAATCCCAACCACTGAAGTACATTTTAAATCCTGAGTTTGTGCTTCTCCAGATCAAGTACTCTTAAAATATATTGCTACTAGTATGGATGACATGTGATTCCTACACCTTGTCTTATGTAGCATTTTATAGACTTATGTACACATGTATCATTCAGTATCTCTCTATAATGTGTGTGATGTAAAGTACTCTGACACCATACATGGTATGAATAGAGCTATGAAACAAAATGTATGTGAGGGAGGGGCTATGAAGAGATGAGGGGCATAGCTGGAGGGTAGTAGTGAAACAATCCGTGGAGAAGATCATTGAAGGGGTATCAAAGAAGATTGTTGCCTCAGACACAACCATGCCTACTTCCAAAGGTACTACTCTCATTCACTGGACATCCAAACACAGAGTTACAAGAACCTGGTAGGAGACCAATGTCAGAGGCAACCATTTTGAATCTTGGTATGGGACAGTGAAACCCACCAATCACCTCTCTTGTAAACCATGCTTTTGCTGCATAAACTATTCGGCATGTCCGGCACATAAAGTATGATGTAGCAGAAATTTTTGTATTACCCCTGTCATCACAGTGATCATCTATACATGACAATGTATGCATTTTTTTAATCAAAGTACTAATGGTTTTGTTGTAAAGTGGTGCACTGAAAGCTATATTAATGTACATTCACTGTGGGTCATTTTTTCGAGAAGTGATGTGGTGTAGCCTTAAAACATTATATTTAACAGAGTAACTTGTTTACATGTTGTTCTTTACCCAGATTAATTAATAATGTGCGCTAAAACAATCATGATTTTCAGAAAAACGTTTAGAATGTTATAAACAAAAGTAGAAGTTTGTAGTTCTGTGCCAGTTACATGAATGGCTTAACAGAGTTATTTTGAATCTACTATAACAAGAACACTGGCAACGTTTATTAATGGTGAATACATAATTTTGAATGTTAATGTGCTTTATTTGCATAAATGAATGTGCCATTTTAATTCACTTTGCTAAACTTAAGTGATGCCTGCAAGGCCCTGCTTCCTGACTGTGCCAGAAGACGCTTAGTCATTCTTCCTAACATGTACTTTTCTTTCAGACTTAGGGCCTCATTTACTAAGAAGTGGAACAGCGTGGTGCTGTGCCAAATTTGCCAGTGCCGTGCTGCGTCGCTTTAGAAATGCAGGGATGCGCCATACTTATTACAATATGGCACACCCCTGTGTTTCACTGATGCTAAAATTAGCTGCCTAGCGCCAAGGCAGGCATCCTTGCACCATAATGCAAGGGTGCCTGTGTTGCAGGGAATGATTGTTTATGTTCAGGAAGGTGTCCCTTCCTATCCATAAACAATCAATAACAGTGATTTGCTAGGCCTATGTGTACTGCACAATGCAGCACACATAGGGGTAGCAAATCGTCATTATTTAATGATTAATTATGTGCAGGAAGGAACACCTTCCGGCACATAAACAATCATCAGTGGTGTTTTGCTCTTCCTATGTGTGCTGCAGAATGTTGACTCTGACTCTACACTCTTAGGCTAGGTGAAATTATCTATTGACCCTATTTAAATCATAATCCTGTAAAGGAATATGCTACAAAAGGTATATAAGAAAATCGCTCATGTATGGAAGGAAGGAGATTGCAGGGTAAAATCTTTTTAAAGGAATGGTCTCCGAAACAGAATTTGTACTCTGCGACCTGTCTGTTCAGTGTAAGTCAAGCTGCTGATGCAGTTGACATTGAGAGAAGGAGGCAGGAACCCATGAGATGGGCCGTGTGCATTCTTTCTAATACTACTGATCTGTCAAGGCACAGTTGTTATACGGTGTAAGAAGTATACCAATAAGATGGTAATGGCAGAGGCTTGGAAATAAGAATAGTGAAATTTCCCCCACATTTACCTTATCAAATCAAATCAAATTATTTTTATGAAATGCTACGTTCACCCGAAGGGCATCTTGGCCCTGAGATAGCTAGAAGCCGGGCAAAGTCTTCTAACATTATTTTCCACAGCAACTTATCCTCTACTAACCAAATTAAAAGGTCTTTAGGGCCTTCCAAGAGCTCATGTATGACTCCATTGACTTAATCTTTAGCAGAGATTATTCCACAGCTGTGGTCCTAAATGGGAATATTTCCTACTCTCTTTTTATAATTTCTCAGATCAATGAATAATAATTTTGAGCTGGACCACAGCTTTCTCTGTGACTTATGCAGATAAAATGTATTTGCCAGAGGTGTCTTCCATCTCTCAACCCACCCTAAGAGCAGACACATAGTTTTAAAAATGGGTCTGAATGGGAGTCAATACAAGACAGATCTTCCTTGCGAAATGTGATCACATTTTCACACTCAACAAACAACGCTAGCTGCCAGGTTCTGAATTCTTTGCAGTGCATCTAGAGATCAGGCTGCAATAATCAATTTTAAATAATATACATGCAGACACTGCAAATTATGCAACGAGATCCTTGTTTATTCAGTGTGATTTCTTCACTCACCTGCATCTTTGTATGTATGTCCATTTTTGAAAGGTGTTGTTGTACCGCCGGAACTACAGTTTGCTACCATGCAATACTCTGACTCACTCCACTTTCCACCAATACATGTGGAATGATATCTGGAGCCGGATTTATCATACTTTTACACAGTGCAACACAGCAAGACACCTTGCTGCGTTGTGTGAAAGGGAGAGGGCAGGAATGTGTCATATTTAACATTATATGTAACATTTGTGTCCCATTCTTGTGCTGGCTCACAATGTGCTGCCTTTAGCCAACCAGGGACCCTTGTGCTGTGGTGCAAGACTGCCTGTGTTGTAGGGAGGATGTTGCTATGCAGGAAGGAACACCTGCCTGGACAAAAACAATCCTCTGAGGAGTTTTCTTATTTTTACAAGTGCTGCTGCAGGGAGAAACATAGAAAGATAAACAATGCAGAGAAATAAACATATTTCTCCTTGCTTCGCCTCCTCTGGGAAGGCACAGCATTTTGATGCATTCTTTGGCCTAATCCCCATTTGGTAGATATAAGAATGTGTCTAAATCCGTGGTTGGATGCATGGGACCACCCACTCTCCAACCGTGGAGAGGCTTCTAAGGACAGAGTAACGAAAGGTAGTGACTTGCATTGCCATGCACTACTTCAGATTTTTATTTATTTTTTAAACAATGTGTTACTCCTGAGTTACCAAGTGCTGCAGGGACATGCATGTTGGCCTTCCGTTGCTTGGTAAATTTTACTTTAGTGTAGCGTTGCCCGGCAATGCAAAAGTATAATAAACCAGCCCCAAGTTTTTCTTTGAAGTGAATGATGAGTTCGTAGAGAACAACTGCACTTTATGGGACACTTTTTAGTTTTAGCTGCACAGTGGATGCATTTCAAGGGCGTATGGCACTCATAGGTATGTTTGGGGCAGTATAAAGTGGCTGCAGGGTGTTTTGAACGGGCTACGGGGGAAGTATCCCACTATGGGCTAATGGGCTCTTTTACATCAAATTAGAGACATTCTAAAGGCATTTTGTGAAGCTGCACAGTGAGAGACCAAGTGGCAGAGCCCCTTGCGCCATCTAATGCCACATTAGTGTAATCTTTTTTCCGCTAATGTGGCGTTAGATGACCAAAAACGCCATGCCAGGTTTACAAAGTGGCACAATGCATGCATTGCGCCACTTTGAAACCTTTTGTGCTACATCATACATGATTCATGCATAATGTAAGCAATGGGGGCATTCCCCTGTTTGGGTAGGAGGGGGATGCTGAAAAAATGGCAGTAAGAAATCTAAGAGATTCAATTGTGTCATTTTTTTAGCATTTTTAATGCCTGCTCACCATTTCCTCCTGCTGACCCAGCAGGGGACTCGTAATGGGGCCAGTGGGAAGGATGCTGCACTGGCGGCAACCTGACTGTGGGAATTTGGCGGACAGCCTTTTCCGTCCACCAAACTCAGAATGACCCCCTTAGCATCAACGGTGTTGTCATGATCCATCCTTATAGAGGCATTAAAACATAGGTGTCCCCTTTATCTCTTCTTATTTGCTCTGTCAATTGAGCTTCTTACTTGTCTAGTTTGTGAGATACATACTCACAGGGACATTATGACATCCCTATACGGTTACATTGTCAGTTTATATGCTGACGTAAACTCTTATATGTCATAAACCTGAGGATAATTTACCCCCCAATCATAGCTGACAGTAGATTTTGTGGAGTATATGGGCCCTCATATCAATTGGAGAAAATCAGAGCATTTGTCTTTCACTACTGTGACTCAACGGGTAGGGGACAGTCTAGGCTTTAAATGGATGCCCAATAATGTAAAGTAAATTGGGGTGATAGACTCCACAAGCATTTCTTCTTTATTTGAGAAGGATTACCCTGCTGCATTTGTTCCCTTGAAGCTGAGATTAACTCCTCTGTATGATTGCTATTATCCATGATTGGCCGTATATCCTTGATTACAATTATGTTGATCCCTAAACCGACATATATATATATATATATATATATATATATATATATATATATATATATATATATATATATATATATATCTATCTATGGGAATATCGCAATTTGTATTCCCAATAATTTATTTTATTAACTGAGGTCTGCCATAAACGGGTTTGTCTGGGCTGGAACGTCCACAAGAGTGAGCAATAAATGACTCATTGCACATTACCCATGGGGTGAACTTGCTCTGCCCAATTTCAAAGATTACTAACTCATCGCAAAGGCTCAGTTAAATCAGATCTGCCATCATCCAACAGTTGACTTACCACATATCGAGACCGAGTGAGCAGTGGCTCATCCCTCACCACCTAATATGCTTTTGCTTCTGCTTAGTGCTTGTGAAGTGCAGAGAAAGAAAAACAACCCTTACTTATAATATTATTCTTGTTGCACTGGATTTTGAGGCCTATAAGGTTATCTCCTTTCTCTCCTCTGCTTGCACTCTAACTGAGATGCAGGACTTGTAAGTCACCTTTGAATGCAAGTTGGTGAAGGCCTTTGGGATTAGAACTCTAGGTGAACTATGTGGAGAAAGGGTCTTCCTCATGCTTGGTCCGCAATGCTCAAGGGTCTGTATGCCTTCACATTTTAATAGCTTTTGTTTGCATGAGGCAATGAAGGATGAATTTCCTGACTTCTCAAAGTTATCTGAAGGTTCCAATCTGATCCCCTATCCTGTAATTGCTAAGACTGTGAAGCACTACCGTTGAATAAGTATTTGATATTGTTGGACTCCAGAGGCCATATTACATAAAGTGCACCAGAGTGCAACAGGCATTTGCGCCTGCTTTGCATGCCCCCAGGCAGTGCTTAATTTGTAAATAAAAAGGTGCTGGTGCTCAAAGCCCTCCTCTTAAACACAAGGCTCCTGTAATTAAATCTGCCTGCACTGAATACTGAGGCTGCGTAATCCTGAAGCCATCTCGGACCTCTTCAATCCATTTACGGCCACCCCTGCTCCTTCAGCTCATCCGGCAGCTTTCTACTTTCTCCCTTTATGATGCTTTTTTGTTTTTCCTTCTTCCGTCTTTCCCATATGTGTCTTTTGCTCGCAGCAAATGCTTGACGCATAAGAATAAGCCCCAGCCCTCAAAAATAAGTGCCGGTGCTCAGCACCGGAAACAATAAGCACAAATTAAGCACTGCCCCAGGGCACTTTGGTGTTACAGAAGGGGCCGCAGAAGCTTGAAGCGCCAGTGCTATCATCAGTGGCATTCCCTCATTTGCATGGGGCATGGTCCCATGTAAAAGAGGGAATCCCTTTGCCTCTGTACCTGAACCGTATTATAGACGTGGGCCCAGCGGCAAAGAATCTGTGAGGTAGCGCACTGTTAGTGCGCCCCTTGATGGCAGCCCTCTGCATGGTTTAAAGGGCGTCTTATGGACCCCCCCAGACATCCCCTTGCAGGCTGGCGAGGGCATTTGCTGCAAGGGGATCTCTAATCCCCCTTAAAAAGTGCAGGCCAGTTACAGCCTGCACATTGAAACACAGAGCGGCTTCAAAGCAGCCGCTCCGTTTTTCACTTGAATGCGCTGACCTGGGGACAGCGCAAGCTCATTGGGGCAGCACATTAAATGTGATAGGGCATACTTTCTCTGTTTTAAGGTGCGCCATGGCACAAACAGAGAAAGTGTACCCGATGCGTAATAGGGCCCCGGCCTGTTGGCTCTAGGTAAAGGAGTAACAGATACCCTCCCAGCACCTGCGGAATGAGGAGCCTCCATTCTTCTATACATAAAGGGGACCCTGCTCAGCTAGTCAGCTCACGGTAATGGGTATTGTGAGGCGCCCCTGCACCATCCCTTGAAGTGGGGCCCCAAAGGTTCCTTACACCACTGCCTCTAGGCAAGGTTTAACGGCATTGTTAGGAAGTGGGCTTGCGGCACTCATTAATGGAAGCTCAGTGGGCTACAGCATGCTTACAGAAAAAAGCCTCCCTTAATTATAAGCATATATTGCTGCATTTTAAATATCTAGATTGTGCATATGTAACACAAGCCCTACATCAGAACATTTACCCTACTGTCCCTGATAGATGTTCTAAGTGTAGAATAGCTCAAGTTGAGCTTTTTTCCTATATCCGGGTGTTGTCCACCAGTATGAGTGCTGGCAGGGAATGTCTGCTCTACACCTCTGCTGGTACCTGAGGTTTGGCTATTGGATTGTTTAACATCTGTCCCTCGCTTAGGAGAAGGATCCTAGGTTATGTGGCAAGCACAGCTAAGAGGTGCATACCTATCGGTTGGCCCAGTAACCCAGGTCCAGAATATTCAGACTGCCTATGTGATATGCTATGTTTGAAGAAACTAGAGGGAATTTATTGTGCGCTGTTGGTTGGTGCTACTATGCCAAAAAATATCAGGTCTAGCTTTTATGCTTAGTCTGTTCATGGCCGACCAAGAAGCCGACTCCACCCAGCAACACATGAAAGGATGTGATGTCTTTCGCTTCATACTCACGAGCATTTATCATCAATGAAACTTGCTGTGTAAATCCTTCCACCAGAGCTGTTTTAGACCTGCTATCTGTAATGTATTGCTTTGTTTTGGCGAGTCATATGTATTTTTGTTCCTACTTAATTTATGAATCTTAAATAAAGTTTAAAGAAGTTTGATAAATCCTTCCCCCTTCTCAAATTCATAGTGTGCTTCCCATACTGTTGGCCACATATTATTTCTGTAGTTTCCTGCTCTGATGGCATCTTGTTATCTCAGATTGGTTCTCCATCTCTCTGTAATCCAAATGTTGTTAAGATGTGTTGTAATACAAAACTACCTCATGCTGACCGGCTATGGTGCACTATATAAATGAATACAATTAATAAATATTTTAAATACTGAGTTTCATACTGAGCTCAAGTCTATTGACATTTTTGTTGTTTATCACCTATTGTTATTTAGTCTATTTTTATTTCTTCAATCCAGGTTGAGATTATGTGCCTTTGGAGGGGTGAAAGCAGTGTAGGACTCCAAATTCCTGAATGTTGCCCTTTTACATTTCCTCCAGAAGCTGGCAAAATCTGAGGCTTTAAAAATCTCAAAGATTCTAGTCTGATATCAGCTGCATTTCTGAACCAAAGATTATTTTTGTTATTAGGTGTAAAACTGCAAAATTCCACTTTCCTCAGGGTTAGATGCTCTTAGGTTTTCGAACTTTCTTAATCCTGATTGCTCAAGTGTGCAGACCCCAGTCTTTCCACTTTCTCAGATCACTGAAAACTCATCTTTTCAACAATAGATTAGTTACTTCTTAAGTTTACCTCTAGCACGAGGACAGCCACAGATATCTGGATATCTGGCACTCTATAAAATCTAGTCATCGTCATCAACATCATCATACGCTCTATGATAGCTCTCTTAACGAAAGAAGAAATATATGTAACCCCCCCCCCCCCCCCCCGAATGAGAGTCAGATGTTCTTTCAAAATCGTTCAATCTCTCAAGCGAGCTTGTAACTTCATGTCAGTGTGAACATGGCTGAGGTCGAACTTCAGTTGTCATTAGAAACCAAAAGTACATGGAGTAGACCTTCTTCAAAAGAAATCCCTCAAAACAGTTCTTATGATTTTTAACAACATTTTATTTATCAGCTCAAAATAATTAAGAACAATTGTATGCGTTATAAATCCGATAAAATAATGTTCCAATGAATACTAGGCAGGGCTGCTGGGTGGTGCCCTTTGACCACAGGCAACTGGACAATGTGTGTGCCCTAGACAACGAAGAACAATGTCATTTCGGAAAATATATAATTTGTCCATACGTGTAACATTAAAATATGACGTGCACTGGTTTCGGCAAGCTGAATCTGTGTGTGTCATGGAGTTGTCCCTTATTTACTCTAATAAAAAACGTAGTTTGCCAATATATATAAAAAATGACTGGAGTACAAATTGGACAATTCTAGCCAGTTTAAGTAATGCCTCTTTTATCAGTGTTTGGTAAGTCAGCCATGGCTTTGCTTTTTCGGTTCCACCAATGACAGATTGCATTTCTTAGAACTCACTGAAACATTCTCTCATCAGCATGAAAGCTGTGGTCACCTTAAAGAATATTCCCTTGCCTGACTTGGACAAATCGTGCAGCCTTTACTTGAGCTTTGGAAGAAGGATTCTGTCATTGTAACAGCGTTAGATACTATGCAGCTGTAATTTTCAACGCATTTCACCCTACCCAAGACATGTTCACTGGCTCCAGAAAGGTGTGCTTCCTGTATCTCTCCCTCTTCAGGCGCTTCCTGCCCTTAGATACTGGAATGGATGGATCAGTGCACTTGTGCGTCTTTCACCCCTCTGCTCGCAGGATGTTTGTGCACCATACTGTATAAGTATCAAGACTAACAAACGCCCTAATAAAAGCAAGGAAAATGGGTCTGATGACCACCGTCTGGACAATTTATCATCTGCAAACACCCACAGATGGAGATTTTTAATCATACCAAAGGCACCCAATAACAGATGAATACTGGGTAGTCCCTTAGGTATTTTCTTTTCTTTACTAATAGAACCCGTCAGAAAAAAGTATCCAAACTGCTCCCTGGAAAACGGTTGAGCCCATCCTTGTTTATAGCGATCAAGACGATAACCTGATGATGACGCATGGCACCAGTAGGATGTGGTGTGATGGTCAACAAAAAAACATCCTGGCCTCTGATTGGAGGCTTGAGTTCATCTGGACATTGAATCAGCAATCAGGGTTGTAGACAATCAGGGTTATAGGATACCTGTTACAGAAGGTATATTACTCAGGGAGTTAGTATCTTGTACCTCACAGAAAGCTTACTCCCCTCCTGGAAAACAGTACATTTTTAGAACCTAGTAATTTAGTGGCAGAAGATTAACATTTTTCGGCTACTCGTGGGCATATTTTCATGGCTGTTTGAAGCCCTGATCTTCTTTTCAAAGCGACATCAGAAACACAATTGCCTAGATAGTCTACAGAGCTGAACCTCCCCCCCCCCCCAATAAAGAACATCTTATTCTGGCTTACAGTCTTAGTGAACTCTCCTTGTAGGCATCTAGAGAAGTGGACCTGTAAGTGACATTCATTACATATGACTACGTTGCTGAGGCATGGACAGAGAATACAGCTTTCAGGCAATCAGATAGGAAAACGTGCTTCTCTGCAGGGACTTTGTGGCCGTTCAAGCTTACCTTTAAAAAACAATAATAAAAACAGCGGCCGTCTTCTGCAGCGACTGCATAAATAAACCTTTTAGTGCTTTGCACTTTAACATTCGTTTTCTCTCTTGTGAAACATGTATGTACACATTGATGCATGGCTGGCTAGATTGGAAAATTTGCGGTGGGACGCCATTTTGACGTTTCAATCTGCTTGTTGCCTCTTGGTATAAACTTACCCGTTTTCACATGTACAGTCCCTACGGAGACACAGTGCTGAATACATTTGATTGTGCAGAGTAAAATGAATAGCAATATATTTATTTTCCATTTTCTGTTCCAATGGAATAAACTCCACTGCTGGGCTAACAAAGCATTTTTATGTCTCTTTATGAATCGTGTTGGTGATTCCCCTGCAAGATCATATTGTACATGTATGAATAACACCTTTCTGAGAGAAATGTAATACGCGTGTTCTGCTTATGTTTGGCATTGCCTGCTTCGTTGCTAGTGCCTGGACGCTTCGGGTCCACAGGTGTTACGGTGCTCCGCGGATCTCTGTGTTGACTGCTGCTCAGCTAAACCAGGTGGAAACATGCTTTCACCCTCTGGAGAGCTGTCACTCTCTGAGAACTGTGGCCTTCCCTCTAACCTGTGCATCTGTCTGCTCGCTCGTAACTGCTGCTCCTTCAGTTCTGTGTATGAGCGAGAAAAGGTGTGGAAAATGGAGGTGACGGGGAAAGCCATGAGTAAGATACCACTCAGAATGCTGCTCAGTGCCACCACCTGTCCAGGGATGCTGCGGGGCACCATGTCCCCGTAACCTACTGTCGTCATTGATATCACTGCCCACCAGTAACTTCCTGGAATGCTGGTGAACTCCTGCTTGGCGCCCATTTCACTCTCTGCCAGGTACACCAGTGGGGAAAAGAGTGCCATGGCGACACACAGAAAGAGAAGAAGGAGGCCGAACTCCCTGGTGCACCGCCTCACTGTGAGGCCCAGTGTCTGCAGGCCCAAGGAGTGGCGAGCCAGCCTCATGACGTACAAAATTCGTAGGGCTCGGAGGACCCGGAGCACCAGGCCTACTTTTTCCAGGTATTTGTTACCGGCACCGCCTGGTTTCTTGTTTTCGGTGGAGGCCGCATCTACGATGAGGGTGACGTAATAGGGCAAGATGGCCATTACGTCTATGATGTTCAGTGGTGTCCTCAGGAACATACACTTGCTTTCAGCCTGGATGAAGCGAAGAAAAAATTCCAAGGAAAACCAAGCCACGCAGACTGTCTCCAGGACGAAGATGTCATAGCACTTCTGGGAACATTCACCCTAAATGAAGACAAGAAGACACAAATATGAACAATAAACTCCAAACAAAGCCAAAACTCAACTTAATTAATCACATAAATAATATAGCAGTCATTCACAAAACGTTCATATAACAAATGTTTCACGTTCTAAAAACAATTGTTTTGCGAATAAACAGTGGAAATAGCATGATGCAAGAACGTCACATGGGTTCCCTATGTATATGAAGGAAGACCGAAGAACCTCAACATTTGTTTCTTGATGGGAGAGATATATTATAAACATATTATTATACCTCACTGGGTCTCATAAGTTATTAGGTGAAAAATAAGTACTAGAAAAGGCCTTGTGCGGTCAATCCTTATTTTGAAGCCTTTATTTAGTACACACAGCAAAATTAACAAGCTTGAGGGACTTCTCACTTTGATCACAGAGTTCATAATTGAATCAGATGTTATTGAATTGCTAAGGCACTGATAAACTTTATAGCATTATATGCGCAGGGTTTTTCATACTCTTATCTTTCGCAGAAGATACGACATGATCTCTGGTAAATAGATGGGCATTCCAGAAGGTGGCAACTACTAAAAAAGTATGACCCCTTTTGACAAAAGTTGTCATCTACATGTTTCTAGAAGTGAATGATAGGTTGGCCAAATATACATTTGTGAAGACTGCAGTCAGGCTTGAATTGTATTCAAAACGTATCATTTTGTCTAATCACATTCTGCAGTGAATACAAACCAATCAAATATTACAATGTCCGTATGGAAGACAGTCACCTACAGCAACGAAACAGTAGAATTTTGCATATCAGTTTGCCCTGTACACACATATAGCAGCCAACACCACTGCGTCAACTGATATGTGACTTTTTCCCTCAAAGCAACAGTGATCCATGCCTAACTATTGAATTCAAATTCGTACATGGTAACCAACACTAAGGGAATTTCCTGAGCTGTAGAGCACAGTTTACGTTTTCGAAATCCTCCCATCTGGAAGGCGTCCTCACTTACAATGATCCCGTGCAGAATTTTCTGAAACATAAGTGCTAGGGCCCGGGTATTTCTCAGAAAGCCACCGTGGTTGGCACGATCCACTATCCCTCCAGCACTGTCAAATACTAAGCATCAGATAATGCAAATGAGATATTTTGGACTTTTCCAGGTCACCATAAAGTGTAATGGTTGTATGTTTTATTGTAAGTAAATTCAACTATTTATGAATGAGCACTACTCAAACATAGACAGACAGCACCACCATGAGGTAGACTGTCTTATATAAATACTGGTGTTTAGGAATAAGGGCTGGTTCCAAGCCCTTTCAAACACTGGCACAAAATAAGCGCATTCTATGCAACCCAGAGCTGTTAGCATATTTCTCGAAGCAGTGCCAGATTCTCTTCACACATGTAAATCCATCATGAACATCTGCAGCACTTAGTCAGAGAGGAGGTTTAAAATGCATGTGTGTGCGTGTGTATGCATGCACATATGTATGTGTGTAGGTGCAGTTAGAATAAACATGCATTCCAAACAATGTGTCAGATTAGCGAAAATGTAGGACTTGAAAATCAGCTAAGACCATCTCAGGACAACCAGATGTAGCCAAGGAATAGATGTGTATATATATGCTAGAGCTTGGGTACTCGCAAACATTTTCACGGGGGCCGCAGAGTTTGGTCTTTGATGTGACCGAGGGCCGCACTGATGGCAGCAGGGTGGCAGTTGGGGTTGGTAGTAAAGTGGGCTCAAGGGACGCAAAGCTATACTTCTAGGGCCATATTTATACTCTGTTTGCGCCGGATTTGCGTCGTTTTTTTTTACGCAAATTCGACGCAAAACGAACTCCATATTTATACTTTGGCGTTAGACGCATCTAGCGCCAAAGTTCATCGAGTTTGCGTCATTTTTTAGCGTGGACACCTTCCTTACGTTAATGATATGCAAGGTAGGCGCTCCCGTCTGAAAAATGACTCCGAGGCATGTGCGCCGTATTTATACTCCCGGGCAAAAATGACGCCCGGGAGTGGGCAGGTCAAAAAAAATGACGTCCAGTCGCTTTTGCGTCATTTTTTAGCGCCTGGTCAGGGCAGGCGTTAAGGGACCTTTGGGCTCGGAAGGAGCCCAGAGGTGCCCTCCCATGCCCCCAGGGACACCCCCTGCCACCCTTGCCCACCCCGGAGGACGCCCAAGGATGGAGGGACCCACCCCTGGGACATTAAGGTAAGTGCTGGTAAGTATATATATATATTTTTTTTGTGGCATAGGGGATCCTGATTTGTGCCCCCCTACATGCCACTATGCCCAATGGCCATGCCCAGGGGACACAAGTCCCCTGGGCATGGCCATTGGGCAAGGGGGCATGACTCCTGTCTTTGCTAAGACAGGAGTCATTTCAATGGGGGTTGGGAGTAAAAAAAAATGGCGCAAGTCAGGTTGAGGCGAAAATTTTGCCTCAGCCTGACTTGCCCCATTTTTTGACGCCCAAGCTCCATTTTCCCCTACGCCGGCGCTGCCTGGTGTAAGTCATTTTTTTTGACGCACACCAGGCAGCTCCGCCGGCTAACGCAGGCTAACATCATTGAATAAATACGGCGCCCGCATGGTGCTTCAGAATGGCGTTAGCCGGCGTTAAATTTTTTGACGCACAACTGCGTTGGCGCAGTTGTGCGTCGAAAAGTATAAATATGGCCCCTAGTGTCTTAATAGCACAACGTGAAACCATAAACTTGGGAATAATCACAGCTTCTCCCCTTAACCAAACTGTGTGATCCTATGCAAATGTTTTATTTCACTTTCCCTCCTTTTTGCTCATTATCACATATGAGGACCTCGCATGACTTTAGGATGTGTGCTGCACAAAACCTTTTTGTGTTTGATTTAATAAACTGTAATTTTTTTGTATACTTGAAACCTAGGCCACCGAAAGAGTGCACATAGCTGACTTGCCTCTTAGCTCACCAAAGGCATTGTTGTTGGGGTGGGAGATGGGGGAGTGAATGTTTCTAAATTCTGGTTGGAAAATTATCACTTTGAAAAAATATATTTCTTCAATGCACTGATATAATCTGGTGAACTAAGGTGAAGGTTCTGCGTGTTAATGAAATACACTTTTTGAATTTTGAGCAGACTTGATCCTGCTTTTACATTTTTGTTTCAAATATGTCTTTAAAAATTAAGGTGTTTCTGATGTTACATTGTACAGAACCCCTCTCTTATCTCAACCTTCAACTCACCTTAAATAAATACTTGACTGTTTATTTACATTTTTTAAATGTTGGTGCTCAGTCTAGGTAAGAGCAGCCCAGTGCTGCTGGGCCGCATGTAAAGGTCAGGAGGGCCGCATGCGGCCCCCGGGCCGTACTATGAGTACCACTGTGCTAGAGGTATTCTGACTCATGCACTCTACCATTGAAGAAGAGGCAGGTTACTATTAAGGTGAAAGCTAAGCGGTGCTGATATAATTGGTTTAAGTAAATTGTATTATGGCTTGTTTTCATTTTCCAGCATTTGTCCCATGTTGATTGAGGTTTTGAAAGGTATTTGGATGTTCTGCCAAGTGCTGCTCAGTGCTTAATTGAAAAATATAATAAATGCCAGGTCCTAATGTTTTTCTGAGGAGCCGTAAAGGCTCCTGAAAGCTAAGAATGCTCAATACCAAGGGTGCTTAGCACTGATCCTACCATGTGGCTCTTTCTTTTACCACCCTACACTCAGTCTCTTCAATTCATTCTCTCAGTTTCTTTTTTGCCTCTTCTTTCTTCTTTTGTCAGTTTTCATAGACTCCTATTTTCACCTTGCGTGCCCTCCTATCGCTTGCTTTGGAACAAAGACCCATATTTATACTCGGTTTGCGCTAAATTAGTTAATTTGTTTTACGCTAATTCAGCGCAAACTTTACTCCATATTTATACTTTGGCGCTAGACATGTCTAGCCCCAAAGTAATGGAATTTACGTTGTTTTCTGGAGGGGAAAACCTTCCTTGCATCAATGAGATGCAAGGTAGGCATTCCCTTCCAGAAAAGTACGATATGGCCTTTGTGCCATATTTATACGCCCGTGCTAAAATCCAGTACGGAGGGATGGGGGCCTTAAATAATGGCGCTAAGCTTGCTTAGCACCATTACTTAACGCCTGGGTATGGGCAGATGAGAGACGACCTGTAGGCATATTTCCATGGTCGGAGGCCATGGAAATTGCCCACAGGTGCCCTTCCCTGGCCCAAGCGACACCCCCACCCACACCAGGAGGACACTTAAGGATAGGGGACCCATCCCAGCTAAGTCCTGGTGAGTATGTATTTTTTTTCTCCCAACACAGCTCAGGAGCCCTGTCTTGGAGCCCCCTGCACGGCGCTGGCCCCAATGGCCATGCCCAGGGGACATTTGTCCCCTGGGC
Source organism: Pleurodeles waltl (assembly GCF_031143425.1). Classification (NCBI taxonomy): domain Eukaryota; kingdom Metazoa; phylum Chordata; class Amphibia; order Caudata; family Salamandridae; genus Pleurodeles; species Pleurodeles waltl. The sequence continues at coordinate 310,889,866 of NC_090439.1, forward strand.
ATGGCCATTGGGGTGGTGGGCATGGCTCCTGTGTTTACTAACACAGGAGCCATGTCCATGGGGGTTGTGCACCAGAAAATGGCACTGCACTGCTTAGAGGCAATTATTTTTTTGCCTCTAAACAGTGTAGCACCATATTTTGCCGCACAAGCCCCGGTTCCCCCTACGCCTCCTTGGCCCCGTTAGCGTCCTTTCCAAGGACTCCAACGGGCCTTACCGCCATTCTATAAATATGGCCCCCGGCTGGCGTGTAGGAATGGCGCAAGCCGGCGCTATACTTTTTGACGCAAACCTGCATTAGCGCTGGTTTGTGCCAAAAAGTATAAATATGGTCCGGAGGCCCATATTTATACTCGGTTTGCACTGAATTAGCATTGTTTTTTTATGCTTATTCAGCGCAAACCTAACTCCATATTAATACTTTGGCACTAGACATGTCTAGCGCCAAAGTAATGGAGTTTACGTTGTTTTCTGGAGGGGAAAACCTACCTTGCGTCAATGAAATGCAAGGTAGGCGTTCCCATCCAGAAAAGGACGATATGGCCTTTGCGTCATATTTATCCCCCAATACTAAAAACCAGCACAGGGGGCCTTAAATAATGGTGCTAAGCTTGCTTAGCGCCATTATTTAACACCTGGGTATGGGCAGGCGTAAGGGGACCTGTAGGGAGGTTTCCACGGTCGGAGGCCATGGAAATTTCCCAAAGGTGCCCTTCCCTGGCCCCAGAGACGCCCCCACCCACACCAGGAAGAAACCTAAGGATGGGTGACCCATCCCAGGTAAGTCAGGGTGAGTATATATTTTTGTCTCCCACCACTGCTTGGGCTCTTACTTGGAGCCCCCTGCACGGCGCTGGCTCCAATGGCCATGCCCAGGGGAGGTTTACGCCAAAAAGTATAAATATGGGCCAAAGTTTGTTGATGAAAAAGAAGTCATGTTCCTCAAAAATGAGATGCTACCACCTGCAACTACCAGCACTAATTAAGGACTTTTGCCAGTGGGCTTGCAAAGATGTAAGGGGCCTTCATGCAAGTAAGCCAACCATGTTTCGTTTTCTGTTTTGGTAGAAAAAAACGTCTAGAATTGTGATGGTGTGGGCGCCACAAAATCCCCGGCCCAGTGCCACTGCATCTGCTGCACTGTTGACAGCAGTTGTGGCTTTTGGATGACTCAGAATGTCAGCTTATAGAATGTTGTGCTTCTGGGGTCAGTTGAAATCCAACTGGCCTCCGGGCAACCCCTCTGAAGCCTGTCTCCCAGTATAATTGAGAAGCATCTCCTGGCCTACACAGCCTTTATTTTAACAATAGCTATGCCTCTAATTGGTGCTGGCAGAGCCACTGAAGATTCCTATAGCGCACAAACACGAACTATCGGCGCCTGAATCCCAGAAGCATCATGTGAACCTCAACCTCAGGATGAGGTGGGATGCTGACACCTTACAGGCAGAACACACCTACAAAAATGTTCTGTAAATCGTCCTGTCTGGGCCTAATCTTGCGGGTGCAAATACTTGAACCCATGTGCACTGCTGCTTTTTAATTTGCTGGGTCTGATTTCTATTTAACAAGCCTTGGCAAAACCTTGTCTAACGTTGTTAATAGAAATGTGCTCTGGAGCGGCATGAGAGTGTAGGTATACGCCTCCGCTGGGGAAAGGTGGGCGGTGTCGGTGTCTTCATGACCTCTCTTATTGAATTAATTTGTTCCAAAAGTGAATACGGTACATCAAGCTCTCGCAGGGTACTCGATACCGTTTTAGCACAGAGTGAACTGTTTGAACTGTTTCTTTCTTTTCTTACAATGGAAAATTCTTAATAAAGTTAAAAAAAGTTAGATTCAAATATTTCCTTGGGTAATAAAACTGAGACTTCCAGTAAAATTAACTCACAGATGCTACCTCACTAGGACAGTCAGAATCTCTTTAGAAACGTTTGAAATTCTGCACAAATATTGTACGATTTCTGCGGGAAAAGAAGGTAAAATATGCAGAAATGACAATGAAAAATCATGTTCATGTTTCTTAGACCAATACAAAAATAATGAGAACAGTACATCAAACTGCACTCATTGTATGTATTTTCAAAATGCTCTAATGCTTAGAAAACAAGCTAAGTGAATCATGTAGGGCAGTGTTTCCCAAGCTTTTGACTTCTGTGGACCCTCACTGAATCATTATTGGAATATGGGGACCCCCCCACTGAGTCATTACTGAAAGCTGGGGCCATAACCTGTTAATTATATTTAATTTTCTAAGCAGTCGCGGACCCCCTGAGGAGGCTTTGTGGACCCCCAGGGGTCCATGGATCACAGGTTGGGAACCACTGATGTAGAGGAGCTGGGCTGGATGATTTCTCTGCAGGTGGCCACAGCTCAGCCCATCCTGCAACTCAGCAGAGCTGCTATTACAAAGAGTGGGTATCTTAGTCAGTGCCTGCAGCATTGGAAGTCTATGTCAGTAGAGCACCCCATCTCGACCTCCTTGGCCCCAGTTATTCCTTCTTCCTTCCTGAAGTTGCAATAAACTACCCGGAAATTGAAGAAGACATAAAATATGTAGGGAATTTCTAATGTTCCAAAAAATGTTCAGAAAATGTATGCAATGTCCAAAATGTGCAGGGAACTAAGACATTTGTGAAGAATTAAAACATTTGTGGAGAAATAAGAAATGTCCTTTTTCTGAAAATTCTGAGCCGCGGATTGCCCTTAACCGTGGGTTAGGGAATATATGACTGACGCCAAGGCAACTGGATCTCATAGCAGGTAATCTATGCTGAAGCACAGTGTACTCTGACGTGGACTGTTAAATGGTAATCCGCTTGCAGCTGGGTAGACTGACATCTGTATTTATTGAGGATTTTTTATATCTAGTATTTTTCTTGTGAAGACAGAAGTGTTTTGGTTTTAAATATCTGCATAAACTGCTTCTCTTTTGTAGTTTAAAATTAAGCTCACCTTGATTCATACTTCAAGTGGGATTTATTATCTTCCAGAAAAAAAGGCCAAATGATTCAGTTAGATTATAGAGCAACTGTCTGACTGCAAAGGTGGCTGAAGTTAGGAGAGTAGGTGCCTGATTTGAGTTTGTGGACAGGTTACTCTTTCACAATTGATACGGATATTCCATCCATCTTTATTACAAGTGCATTATATTCCATGGAACTTGTAATAAAAAGACAGGATTTCGTTCATGTTTATGACAGACTAACCCATCCATCAAACTCAAAAACAAGATAGGATTACTGTTATGTTTGTGATGGATTAACCCATTTGACAACCTCTAAATTGGGCCCTAAGTAATCTCAACATAATGGTAGTTTCTTCAATCTTTGCCACACTTTACCTCTTCAGAAGATGATCAGTAATGGTATCATTCAATAAACTGCAAGAGCAGGACGTTTTTCTGCAAACAAGCCATAGATTGAAAGTTTTGAGGACAAAATCTACTTTTTTCAGCCATTTTAAAAAATGCCAACTTTGCAAAGTGACAAACGTCACAGAATAGAAGTCGGCAAAGTTTCGGAACTTTGCCGACCACTATCTTGAACTTGTGCTGAAATATCTTCTCTTCAGTCACCCTAAAATCCCAAATGTCAGAACACCATAAGCATAACATCCATTAGCCGGGTGACCCCTAAGCACATATTGTTGAAACTATGTAAAAGGGATAGCTGGTCGAAAAACCCCTCAAATTAATTCACTAGAAAACAGCAGCAATGTGTTGTGCGAATTCGCATATTTCGCTGGTAATTTCTCTGCAAACTGAAAATCACTGCAAGATTTTCTGGCCACCCATCCCAACAAACATGGAAAACTCTGTGATGTCATGGTAAGGCAGGGAAATATCTCAATGGTCTACCAGTGGACAGTTGGAGGGGCCCAACTAAGATGATCTATTCTGAATGGTAGACAATCAACATTCCTGATTTACAGGCACTTTTATCAAGTTCACTCATGAAGTAGATTTAGGGTCTTTTTTGCCCCTTTATTTGTTTCTTCTGCTCACTGAGAAAAAGGTCAGATTTTACCTCTTTTATTTTCTTGCAAAAAATGGCGTTCGTTATCTCTGCGACCAATGTCACTATGCAGACAAAACTGGTAGTGTTTCACCAATTTCCACATTTCTTTGAAATTATTTTTATGTAAACCACCTACGCATTCAAAAGGGAAAAATACATTTGTTTTTCATTATGTTCTACTTACCTGCTCGCAATACTTGTATTTTAACATAGTTAACAACTTAAAATAAAACGCTGACTACTGAGAAATAGGCAGACAGATGGCCTGATTTAAAAGTCGGCGGAGGGGGATATTCAGTTCCAAATGTGATGGATATCCTGTCCGCTGTATTACAATCCCATTCTATCCTATGGGGATCCTAATACCGGGATATCTGTCACGTTTGTGAAGGAGGATTCCCTCTGCTGACTTGTAAATCAGGCCCTGAGTCTTATAACCCATGTCTACAATTTCTCAATTTGTGGTAGAGAGGTAACACTAATAAATACACTTACCTACTGCGACTGCTCCACTGAAAGCACAGAGATGCCTGGTTGCCTTGTGGGGATCTCCACCTATGGAGGGTGGTCTTATGCCAGGAAGATGTAAGTGAAGGCCTCTGCTGATCTGGAGGCCTAGCAGACTACTATCAAAACTTTAAATGACTCACATAAACTATCTCCTATAGCTGTTCACTGCAGCTGCTAGTAAGGCTGTGTGCCACCACTTAAATAAATATTGGTGCCCTGTAGGTTATGCATGAAACTTTTTCAGAGAAATTGGATGTGATTCTTTTCTCTCGTTTCTGCTTTGGTTTTCCTTCGTTCCGTGGAATGTGTTATATTTGCCAAAAATATTTAAAGTGCTCATTCTTCGTATACTTGCTTGTTAGGAAGAGTTTGTACTTTTTTTACCAAAATGATATGCTATTGTTAATTTTTTTGTTTACATTTTCTTGGAAGCATATAGCTGCTACATTTAGGATGTGGTAAGCTTTCCTTTTTCTCCCTTATTTTTATGTTATGCCATACGACATAAGAAATAACCTTTGTATTTGCCTGTCACAACCAGACCTACTAGCTTTGCCACTGCTCGTTTAACTATTTAAATCTACTATAGACCAGGCATTGACAAGTGGTTCACATCGACGTGGATGTAAAGAGAGGCCTGAAGGCTCCCTACCACGCTGCTGAGTGGGCTCATAATGAGCTCAAGTGTCTTTGTTATGGTTTGCATTAAGGCAGCCATTTTGGCACTGATTACACTTCACAAGATTTGTGTAACTTGTGGTGACTGAAGTACACCAACAAGATGTATTTCATTTGTTTTGAAGCAGCATATCCTTCCATTGTTGATAAAACTGGTTCAAATTTCACATAATAAATTATGTGATCCCTCTCTGAGAATGATGCATGTGAGACTTATGGTGGTATTCGCACAAATTTCTGCCTTCACACCTCCCATTTCTCTGAATTTATCATTGTTGGCATAATGATTCAGTGCACTTTACCCTGCTAACCAGTAGTACAGTGCTTGTGCTCACTCCATAGAACATGGTAAAATTGACTTACACATCATGGACATATTTAATTTACTTATAAGTCCCTAGTAAGGGTTGGTAGATTAAATTCTACTATTGGGCCTGCAGTACTTATGGGTAAATTAAATTCTACTATTGGGCCTGGAGTACTCATGGGCCACCCACTTAAGTTGCCGTTCCAAACATGTCTCAAGGCTGCTATTGTACCCTGTCAGAAGTTTTAACTGCCAATTCAAGTTGGCAAAATAACCCCTTTGCCAGGCCTTATTCTCCCTTTTTCTTACATATAGGTAACCCCTAAAGTAGGACCTAGACAACCCTTACGGAAGGGTGTATTGTAAAATTTGGTTACCTTATTACATTTACTAAGTGCTAACTTTTGATTAGGAGCAGGTAGAGAATTCAAGTTTGGTGTCTGAGGAATTGTAATTCAAATTCCTCTTTAATGGTAAAGTCAGATTTTAAATGCCACTTTCAGAACATTGGCATTCTTTGCCCTAACCTGGGAAACATGAATTGATGTTAGTGGTAGTTGGCCTTTGTATGGTCCTCCCAGACAGCCAAACAATAGAGGGATTAAATGTGCCGGGATATGCCATCCCAGGCAGGAAGGAGGAGGGGCAGAGCTGTGCACAGCCCCAATTTCATTTAAATTGGCTTTGTCCTGCCCTCACACAAAGAGCTTCACACTATCCTATTGTGCCTGCAGACAGACTAGTAGCAGGACAGGGAGGCAGGAAATTCCATACACCTCTTTAGGTGGAAAGCTCCAAACATTTCTTCCTCTTCAAAGTGGGCACTATGTATAGCAAGCATTTGCAATGCAATGGGTCTTGCGTTTGCTCGAGTAAAAGCTATTAGTGTTGTAAATTCCTTACTGGACTTTTCTTGCCATTAAATTGAAATTGAAAAGTAGAACAGTTAACAAAAGTGAGCCGATTCAAAGTGCCATGGCCGCCATGAGAATCAGCGCAAAGGAGAGACACAAAAGGATAAAGAAGTTTGCTTGCAATCAAACGTATAGGCAATCGTGCAATTATCCATGTAACAGGGGCAGTCTGTAAGGTGGTAACAAAACTGCCCCAAGGAGGGATAAACGTAAAGCATTCACCAATGATAACAAAGGATTTTTGAAAGGCAAGCCCACAAGCGAGTGAGTGTGACGGGAGTGCGGTGGGCATGATTAAAAACCCATAATACTTACTACAGGTCACAGCACTTGTGCATGCAACCTAAAAAAGGGGATCCTCAGACCCACTCTTCAGTTCATTCCTGGACCTGTGGAAGGACTTTCAAAGGACTGCTTGCCACTGTGGCCTACTGTGTACTTCGGAAGAACTGATTTGCTGTACCAATAAGGACTGCTCTGCTACCTGAAGCCTGCTCTGAGCCCCAGAGGTCTGCCCTGCTGCTTGAGCCCTGCACTCTACATCAACCCAGGGCTTCCATAATAATTCCAAGGGCTAGTTGGCATGCCTCCTGATCAGAGTCTCAGGGACAGAAAAATCTCCAACCATCTTGCGCCCCCACATATCGGCCCTGCCTGAATGAGTCCTGACCTTTAAGTGGTGCCCCTCCAGTCCTGGACCCTTGCAAGGGGTAAAAAAGGTGCCTAGATAGCTCAAATCCAAGTCTTGGGAATTAAAACATTTTTTACCAAAAGGTGCTCTGAGAATAGACTAGAAACCTGACCATACTTGCTCATTGATCTGCCCAAGGTGCAGCCACAGCCAGCCTGATTTTACAGTAACTTCTGCTATGTTCTTCTCTGCAGTAAATCCTGTTCAGCTGCTCTTTGCAGAAAAAGTATCTGGCCCCGTGGAGCCCTCATTGGCTACAGCCTGCAGCTTCATCCCACTGGAAATGTTCAACTTCCAAAAAAAAGACTAAGCCCCAACGTACAAATCTTCACTGCAATTTCATTAAGTGGCTCCTCGACAATGATGCCTACTCCTTGGACACTGCCATCTGCCTTGCCCCTCTGAACTTTACCTTCTCACACATTTTACAACTCCCACAATTCTCCACCTGTACCAGGCCGACCTTCTTCCAAGTCCAAAGGTAAGCGGTGACAGGGGCCAATGCGCTTTGTATATCCGAACACTACTCCATCGTGGTCGGCCATGACTTTCGACTTTGTCCTGATCTCGCCAACTAAGGGGCAGATTTATGGACAGTGGAGCTGCACCGAGTGCAGCACCACATTCCCTGCACCTCTTAGCACCCCCCTACCACCACCATGTGTACGCCATATTTAAAATAGGATGCACCATGGCGCAGGGTAAGGGGCAATAGCGTAATTTTTCATGACGCTATTATCGACTTTGCAGGAGTAGCACCAAAGAATTGGCACTGCTCCTACAGAGTACATAGGGCCCCATTAAAAGTGCTGCTAAAAATGGTGTAAGGAAATCTAATAGATTTCCTTACACCATTTTTCCAGTTCCCCTTATGCATGCATTGCGCCACCCTGTAAATAAGGCGTGGGGTTTTCGGCCTTGTTGGGCCACATTAACGTAAAAAATAATGACGTTAATGTGGCATAAGGTGGCGCTAGGGAACTATAAATATGCCCCTAGATGTCTGTGGTTGGCACTTCGATCTTTTAGATGATATTTCTCACTTTAAAATTTTAAAAATCATAACTTCGGTTCTACTGATTTAATTTTTGTTGTTTTGATGTCAAATAATTCATTAACATTTACTCATTTTTTTAAACTGGCGTGGAACTTATCTTGTGTTATGTTGTCACCTTATTACTGTTTAAGTGCTGCATAAATGCTTTAAACAGTGCCTCTAACTTAAGCATGACTGCTTTTGTACCCATCTCCCAGATGGTTAAGCACAGATTAATTTAGTGACTTTTGTGGTTCACTCTGACAGGGATTGTGGCTGTTGTTTGAGAAGGTCTCACATCCTCCTCAGCCAACAACCCAATTTCTCACAATGTATCTCAATGGAGGGATATTATACTGGAGCAGAACTGGCATCACATTGCCTTTGATCCCAAATGACATTATAAGAAGTGGTGTTGCATGACTTTTAACCCCCATTGAAACCTCCACTGGATGCAACCAGAGTAAGATGATTATAAAATCATAAGATGTGGGCAAAAAAATTACAATAAGTGCAAATGAATGAATGACTTCTTTGGGAGTTGCAATGGAATGTATAGTGGTCAGAGTTGCAGTCCATTGTGCCCTGCCACAAGTTACTGTGTCACACAAGCGGCTGTTGTGCATTGGTCGTAGTTGCTGGCCGTGGGGCCACAAAAGCACCTATAGGTATCACAGCTCTCATTAGCGCTACCAACTCTTGAGATGGTTCATCTGATATTTGTCCAAATAAGTGGGAAATCATAATAGTCAAACTAGTGATTTCTTGAGACCAAAAACGATGCCCATGGCTTCATCACTTGAAGCCCTCACAATTTACTAATTCATTCCCTATTGCAGTATTGTGGCATTCCTACAGTACGGGGAACACCAAGAGCACACTACGCGGCATAGTTCTCTCTAATTTACTGTTTCTGGCCCCCTCCTGATAGCTTTCTGGTTTCTGTAACATGCTGTCAGCCGGATTTTCCACATACATCACTGTTCCATTTAATACACCTCACTTTCGAGGGGCTCCTGCTCAGTGCTTAGCTTGAGCCGGTAGTTTCCGGTGCGGGTCAACGGCACTTATTTTTCTGCATCAGGCAATTACTGCAAGCAAAAGACACATATTAGAATGAAGGACGAAGAGAAAGAAGGAAAAGCGTCACTATGGGAGAAAGCAGAAAGGTGCAGGAGTGAGCTGAAGGGGCAGGGAGTGGCTGTAAATAGATTAAGGAGGCCCGGATGGCTTTATGATTGCCTCAGCGTTCTGTGCTCGCACATTTAAATGCAAAAGCCACATGTTTCAAAGGAGAGTTTTTATTCACAAATCAACCACTGCTCTTGCTCAATAAAATGGTCTTCGCAAAGCACTCACTCAACCAGGTCCTCACCAAATCAGGAGATAAAGAAACATGAGCAAATGAAACAAGGATTGGCAAAGCCGATAGTCTGTTTTGCATTTTGAGACCTGCTGAAAATAAAAAAAAAGACAAAAAAGCGTCTGCTTTCTGTATATAGTGCACCCGTACAATATCTGATTTACCGTCTGAAGATTTAGGGGGTCATTACAACATTGGTAGTAAAAGCCGCTTACCGCCGTGCAGAAGACCGCCAATACACCTCCGCGGCGGCGGTAGACCGCCACAGCTATTATGACACACATCACGGATTCCGCCGAAATTCAGACACCCACACAAGTCCGCCACACCAAAGGTCAGCGATAAATATGCGGAAACAAATCCTCCACCTCCACGCCAACAGAAACACGCCCATGCTAGTACGACCCACGAATCCACACGGCGGTCTTTCAACCGCGGGATTCCATTGGCGGTACACACCGCCGCGCTCAAAATACACACACACCTCCAAAACACCACCACATTGGACAATTCCAAATACACACACCTGATACACATACACACACCACTCCCACACACCCAACACAATATAAAACACACACCCACATCACCCACAAACCCCTACGACCACAAATTAGAGACGAAGGCCAGAGAGAGACAGCACAGAATAGATAACACTATCACACAGGGTCACACTACACCATCACCCACACAACATCCACGCACAAAACACCACATACCACTACACTCACCACACTCATCAACACATACACCACCCCACGCATCACACACACCACCCCATGTCACGCCAAAGACACCCCCGCTTCTCTGAGGAGGAGCTCAGGGTCATGGTCGAGGAAATCATCAGGGAAGAGCCACAGCTATTTGGCTCACAGGTACAGTACACATCCATAGCCAGGAAGATGGAGCTATGGCAAAGAATGGTCGACAGGGTCAACACTGTGGGACAGCACCCAAGAAATAGGGAGGACATCAGGAAGAGGTGGAATGACCTACGGGGGAAGGTGCGTTCTACGGTATCCAGGCACCACATCGCGGTACAGCAGACTGGCGGCGGAGCCCCACCTCCTCCCCCACAACTAACAACATGGGAGGAGCAAGTCTTGTCCATCCTGCATCCTGAGGGCCTCGCAGGAGTCGTTGGAGAAACGGACACTGGTAAGTCAAATCTTCAGTATCATATCCCCCACCCTACCTGCATGCTATCAAACACCCCCACCCTCACACCCTCCCCATCACCCTAACTCCTCACTAATCTACCCATAACACCAACCACCCATCCCAACCCCAAGACCTACATGACACAACTAAGCATGGACACCCATCACTAAAGCATGCCCACTGCAAGGACCCACAACACCCCCCAAACATCACCACACAAGCCCCCACACAGGAATGCCTGCACTGGGGTTCACGCACACCCAACCATTGCACACCATGAAACACACACATGCAATAATCATGTACTTATACCCCCGCAGGAACCCGAAGGAAAGTCACCACACCAGAGGGTCCAGACAACACCACTCCACCCCCAGAAGAGGCCAACAGTGACGACAGCAGCTCTGCCCTACTGGATCTTGATGACCAGCCCGGACCATCGTGGGCCTCAGGACAGTCGGTTCCCCTTGCCCAGCCACAGCCCAACACCGAGCTTACACTCTCTGGTAACCCCAGCACAGCACCCACCCAGCGGGCCCATACCTCCGTACCCAGGACACGTCAGTCAGCGGTGTGTCCACCACTACAGGGCACCCAGGCTAACCCAACACCCCAACAACAACAGGGACCTGGGGGCAGTGGTAGTGGGCACACGGTCCAGGGGACGGAGGCACAGGAACACCGGGGAACTGGGAGGGCTGCTGTGCGACAGAGGGAGGACAGGCCAAGGGAACCTACTCTCAATGAGGCCCTATCCTCCCTCATGGGAGCATACCACCACTCCCAGGAGACGATGGCAACGGTCCTGGACAAGTTGCAGGAGACCCTGCGTCTGCAGGAGGAGCAGTATTTGGGGTTCAGGGAGGAGCTCAGGACCATCGCCTCCGCCCTTGGCACCATCGTAGGGGTGCTGACGGACATTCAAAAGACCTTGAGGGACACCGTGGCACTCCAAGGGGCCCCTGACACTAGCCAGGATGATGAAATGCCTACCACCTCCGCCGGTGCTAGTGGACAGGACGCCCCGCCACCGGACCAACACACCAGCACCCCACCCCCTGCAGACGGACAACCACCACGAAAACGGGCCCTGAGATCCAGGAACAGGACAGAGCAAGATAGCAAGACCACCGCCAGGAAATAAGACCACCCTGATTGTCCCCCCACTTTGTTACCCTGTTCAGCTTGGAACTGCCTCAGCTCCACTTCCAATGGCCAGATGTGCAATGTACCTGTGAGACTAATAGACTGGACTCTGCCATGGACATTCTTCCACCATGACCTCTCCCCATTTCACAACCCCCCTACATTTTTATGCACTTCAATAAACACCCTTGAAACCTCAATAATATTGGAATCAGTCAATCATTGTGAACTTTGTATTGTCAATTACAGTGTTAAAAAAGGTTACCCATTGGAAGGTCAACATACCAATGTCACACATCACAAGCCTTTCAAGGGTGCAAGCTGTTGACACGTAGGTTACCACATTACTGAAACTGAAATGGAAGGGGACAACTCAGTTACCAAATAGGGAGTGAAATGTAGGTACAGGATAGAGGTAGACGTGTGAAATGTAATATAATGAGAAACATGAAATTGTACTCACCTGTGTCTCATTGAAAATATTGCTGTATGACTGACTCCCTGTTGTCGTTTTCATCTTCATCAGCTTCATCCCCATCACTGTCCACAGGCTCCACAGGCTCAACCGCTGCAACAACACCGTCATCTGGATCATCCTCCTGCAGAAAAGGCACCTGGCGTCGCAATGCCAAGTTATGGAGCATGGAGCAGGCGATGATGATGTCGCACACCTTCTTCGGTGAGTAGAATAGGGACCCACCTGTCATATGGAGGCACCTGAACCTGGCCTTCAGGAGGCCGAAGGTCCGCTCGATCACCCTCCTAGTCCGCCCATGGGCCTCATTGTACCGTTCCTCTGCCCTGGTCCTGGGATTCCTCACTGGGGTCAGTAGCCAGGACAGGTTGGGGTAACCAGAGTCCCCCAATAGCCATACACAGTTCCTGTTCCTGTACACCTGTTCATTCCTGCGGGGGGGAGCAGAGCTACATGGGTCCCATCAATGGCACCTATGACTTTGGGGATATGTCCAAGGGCATAGAAGTCACCTTTCACTGTAGGCAAATCCGCCACCTCAGGGAAAATGATGTATCTCCTTACGTGTTTCAGCAGGGCAGACAACACTCTGGACAACACGTTGGAAAACATAGGCTGGGACATCCCTGATGCCACGGCCACTGTTGTCTGAAAAGACCCACTTGCAAAGAAATGGAGCACTGACAGCACCTGTACGTCAGGGGGGATTCCAGTCGGATGGCGGATTGGTGACATCAGGTCTGGCTCCAACTGGGTACATAGTTCCTGGATTGTGGCACGGTCAAACCGGTATGTCACGATGACATGTCGCTCTTCCATTGTCAACAGGTCCACCAGCGGTCGGTACACCGGCGGATTCCGCCATCTTCCAATATGTCCCAAATGACGGTGCCTAAGAAGGACAATAGCGAAGAAACTGTCAGCATTCCTCCAGGTATGTACCCACAGTCACACACAAGACTACAACAGACAATTAACCCATCCGGGAAAGGTTTTGAGTGTAGGCCTCGGTATGTGTGACGCAGTAGTAATTGAAGCCATGTGGGCCCCTGAAATGGCGGCTGCCTGACCTCTAAACTGGGACATTGGAATTGTGGGGTAACTGCGCTGGCGTTGGACACCGTTGCGGTAGGCGGTCGTAGAGCGCGGCGCAATGCTGCATTGGTTAACATTGGACCCTATGGGTCCCAGGAGCCAATGAACAGGTGCGCTGGCGGTGATGATGCGCACCGCCGTGGACGTCACCGCCGCGGACGTCACCACCATTATCTGTTCAATCACTAGATACCTGACCTTCGACAGGAGAGGACCTACACTGCTAGTGCTGCTGTGACCTCGGTCTGGAAGCGACGATGGCTGCTGCGTCTGGGGAAAGGGCCCCTGCCTTCACTGCACAGGAGTTGGAGAAACTTGTGGATGGGGTCCTCCCCCAGTATACGCTACTCTACGGTCCTGCAGACCAACAGGTTAGTACACAGGGAGCACGTTGTATGGGCCAGGCCTGGGTGGAGAGGGCTGGGTGGATGAGGGAAGGGGGCAGAGTACATAGAACAGTCATGCATGGGGATGAATGGGCCACAGGGATAGAGTTGGGAGGGGGCCAATTACAACGACGGTGCCGTAGGTAATGACTTTTCCTCTTTCCTTGTGCATGTCATGTAGGTCAGCGCCCACCAGAAGAGGGACATTTGGCGTGCCATCGCCAAGGAATTTCCGGACCCTGGGGGCCCACCAGAGACGGGGCACCCACTGCCGGAAGAGATGGGAGGACATTCGCCGCTGCAGCAAGAAGACGGCGGAGGCTCAGCTGGGGATGGTCTCCCAACGTGGGAGGGGTGCCCGTCGCACCATGACCCCCCTGATGTTCCGGATCCTGGTGGTGGCCTACCCGGAGTTGGATGAGTGCTTAAGGACATCACAGCAGACACAAGGGGGTGAGTACACCCTCATCCTATGGACTTTGCGTGCAGTGGAGCTGTCTGGGTGGGGGTGGTGGGCTGTGGGTGTCCCTAGGCCAGGGCGAGTTAGGTAGGCAAGGCCCCTCCATTATGTAGGCCATGTGGCACTCTACCCCAGCTCAGAAAAAGGGCAAATTGATGTATAGTTGCCCCTTTGCCACCCATGTGGGCAGATTTCTACCATTGCCATGTAGGCCATATACCAGAAATTGCATGTGCAGAGGGCAGGAGCATGGCGTAATGCAGGGGGCTGCTGCGTTTGTCTTGTCCGTCAACGGTAGCGGTATGCCATGCACTAAAACTCTCTTTCTTCTGTCTCCACCCTTTTTCTGCTCTCCCTGTCCTTCTGTACATCAGCATCAACAGGTGGAGGTACAGTGGCACCGGAGCACGAGGGAGCTGCATCCCACATGGCCATGGAGGGCCACACCACAGACTCTGAATTCACCAGTGGGACGGAGGGCGAGGGGAGCTTCACGTCGGCCACAGGATCACCAAACAGCGACACGGACTCGTCCGCCGATGGGAGCTCCCCTGTGGTGGCGGCACCATCTGTGCGCCCCACTTCTACAGGTACAGCCGCCACCTCCCCTACCAGCACCATCCTCCCAGCAGCCCCTCAGCGTTCGCCCCGTGCCCGCTCACCCAGGAGGGTGGGCATCACCTTCGCCCCAGGCACCTCAGGCCCTGCCCCAGTCACCCCAGCTGCCTTCAGTGAGGAGGCCATTGACCTCCTCAGGTCACTCACTGTTGGGCAGTCTACCATTGTGAATGCCATCCAGGGTGTAGAACGAGAGTTGAAACACGGTAATGCATTCCTGGAAGGCATTCATTCTGGTCAGGCTGTCCTTCAGCGAACCCTGCAATCTCTGGCCTCAGCACTGATGGCAGCCATTGTCCCTGTGTCCAGCCTCCCCCCTCCAACTTCCTCCACCCAGACCCAATCCCCTGTACCCCAGCCCATCCCAAGCACACCTACAGACCAGCATGCACACAAGTCAACACACACATGTAGCTCAAGCAAACATAGGCACCACACACACCACAGGCACTCACACAAGCATCAGACCCATACAGACACAGCAACATCCACTGTCTCCACTGTGTCCCCCTCCTCCTCTTCTCCCTCCTCCCTCCCAGTCTTGTCTACACATACACCTGCATGCACCACATCTACAGGCACTAGGACTCGCACCAGGACACCCAGCACCACAAGCCGCTCACCTGCACTCACCACCTCCACTGCCATTTACACGTCCCCTGTGTCCTCTCCCAGTGTGTCTGTGACGCCCCCTCCCAAAGTACACAAACGCCGGCAATCACTCACCCAACATCCATCCACCTCACGACAGCCTCCAGTACCTGCACCTGCACCCAAAACAGCTAAAGTGACACCTCCTACAACCACCTCCTCTTCCTCCACTCCCAGATCCCCTCCAGCTACCCATCCCAGTGTACGTCATAAACTGTCCCTATGTCAAATTGACCTTTTTGCCCCCACCCCCACTCCAATTCATCAGTCCCGTCGTAGCGCCTCAGCCATAAAGCCTCCAGTACCAGTGGTGCGTGTACCAGGTTTTTGGAGTTCCCCGTCCACCAGGGCAGGCAGTAGGACCCGGAGCCAAGGCACTGTCAACCCACCCCCTGTAAAGGCTCCGAAATTGGAGAGTGGACTAAGGGACGTGTCAAGACTCCTGGTGGGACAAACAGTGAAATGGGATCCAAGGCGATTGGTGAGTCATCTGTAACTCAAAAGAAGGTGGGGAAGGTCCCGAGGAAGTCTCCCCAACCTGTTGTGAGTGTCACGGCGGAGAAGTGCGCCATCATTTCTGGCGGTCCAGACACAACCACCAGCACCGTCGTTACTGGTCAGGAGACCACCGCCAGAGTCATAGCCCAAGAGGGCCCAAGTATCGTCACTGGTCAGGAGACCACCACCAGAGTCACAGCCCAGGAGGGCTCAAGTATCGTCACTGGTCAGGAGACCACCGCCAGAGTCACAGCCCAGGAGGGCTCAAGTATCGTCACTGGTCAGGAGACCACCGCCAGAGTCACAGCCCAGGAGGGCCCAAGTATCGTCACTGGTCAGGAGACCACCGCCAGAGTCACAGCCCAGGAGGGCTCAAGTATCGTCACTGGTCAGGAGACCACCGCCAGAGTCACAACCCAGGAGGGCTCAAGTATCGTCACTGGTCAGGAGACCACCGCCAGAGTCACAGCCCAGGAGGGCCCAAGTATCGTCACTGGTCAGGAGACCACCGCCAGAGTCACATGCCCAGGAGGGCTCAAGTATCGTCACTGGTCAGGAGACCACAGCCAGAGTCATAGCCCAGGAGGGCCCCAAGTATCGTTACTGGTCAGGGACCACCGCCACCGCCGGAGTCACAGCCCAGGAGGGCTCAAGTATCATAACTGGTCAGGAAACCACCGCCAGAGTCATAGCCCAGGAGGGCCCAAGTATCGTTACTGGTCAGGAGACCACCGCCACCGCCGGAGTCACAGCCCATGAGGGTCCAGAATCCCACAGCCCCGCTGGGCAATGATGGAACGTCAAGCCACACACCAACGTCCAGTGTGGAGTTCGTCATGCCACACACCAATGTCCAGTATGGAGTTCGTCATGCCACACACCAATGTCCTGTGTGGAGTTCATCATGCCACACACCAATGTCCAGTGGAGTTCGTCATGCCACACACCAATGTCCAGTGTGGAGATCGTCATGCCACACACCAATGTCCAGTGTGGAGATCGTCATGCCACACACCAATGTCCAGTGTGGAGATCGTAATGCCACACACCAATATCCGTACCAGAACCGCCATGGCAAAGCACCGCTGAACAGGGCAAAGACCTCCATGGCTAAGCACCGCTGAACAAGGCCAAGACTGCCATGGTGAAGACCGCTGAACAGGGTAAAGACCGCCATGGTGAAGACTGCTGAACAGGGCAAAGACCGCCATGGCTAAGCACCGCTGA
The DNA here is from genome assembly GCF_031143425.1 of Pleurodeles waltl. Classification (NCBI taxonomy): domain Eukaryota; kingdom Metazoa; phylum Chordata; class Amphibia; order Caudata; family Salamandridae; genus Pleurodeles; species Pleurodeles waltl. The sequence goes on from NC_090439.1 coordinate 310,907,101, forward strand.
ACAGGGCAAAGACCGCCATGGCTAAGCACCGCTGAACAAGGCCAAGACTGCCATGGTGAAGACCGCTGAACAGGGCAAAGACCGCCATGGTGAGGACCACTGAACAGGGCAAAGACCGCCATGGCTAAGCACCGCTGAACAAGGCCAAGACTGCCATGGTGAAGACCGCTGAACAGGGCAAAGACTGCCATGGCAAAGCACCGCTGAACAGGCCAAAGACTGCCATGGCTAAGCACCGCTGAACAAGGCCAAGACTGCCATGGTGAAGACCGCTGAACAGGGCAAAGACCGCCATGGTGAGGACCGCTGAACAGGGCAAAGACCACCATGGCTAAGCACCGCTGAACAAGGCCAAGACTGCCATGGCTAAGCACCGCTGAACAGGGCAAAGACCGCCATGGTGAAGACCGCTGAACAGGGCAAAGACCGTGTGGGTATGAATAGTCCGGCACATCAGGCATCGTTCTCCCATGTGCAGCTGGGACTGTGACAGGACATGTACTTTCACGGGGAGACTCATCCAGTCTGGGCACCAGTCCCACCCAGTACCAGTAGAGAACTGCATCTACTTGGGAAGATGTGTCTTTGCACTCCCCAGGATGTAACAGTGGGCAAGCCACCCACTGGAGAGACTTGAGAGACTGTGGCTTTGCACTCCCCAAGATGGTACAGTGGGCAACCCACCCACTGTAGAGACTTGAGAGACTGTGGCTTTGCACTCCCCAGGATGGTATAGTGGGCAAGCCACCCACTGTAGAGACTTGAGAGACTGTGGCTTTGCACTCCCCAGGATGGTATAGTGGGCAAGCCACCCACTGTAGAGACTTGAGAGACTGTGGCTTTGCACTCCCCAGGATGTTACAGTGGGCAAACCACCCACTGTAGAGACTTGAGAGACTGTGGCTTTGCACTCCCCAGGATACATCAATGGGCATGGAGCCCCGTCGTGGATCTGGCTTCGCATTCATCTGGCTGAGGTGCCCCCCCTTCCCTTCCCCCTGAGGTGCCTGTATTGTTTCTATCTGATGCCCCGGCAGTGTTCTCTCAGATTTTGGTCAGGTATCTATTGTGGGCGTCGCCCATGCATTTTTGGACTGTTGGTGCACGGACATTGTTGTGTACATCTCTGCACTACTTCTTGTATTGTACATTTATTTTTCACAGATTTTGTGATATATATATCCGTATATTTTTTAATGAGTAGTATATTGGCAGAATACAAAGTTTGACCGCTATTCGCTTTGTCTTTGCATTCTTCCGGGGGGATTGTGGGTTGTTACTGTGATTTTTGTGAATGCATTGGTGTGTATGTTGTAATATGCGAGGGTGGGGGTGGGGGTGTTTGGTGGGTGTCACCGTAGCTTTTGCCTCCCCCGTGTCGTAGGTGCTGTACTCACCGGTATGTTCTGCGCCTACGTCGCTGTTGGTCGTAGATAAGCAGGAATGCAAGGGCAGGTAAGATTTGTAGTTCCGGCTCCATGGTGTCGTCGTTCCTCGTGGGATGTGTTGAGGTGAGCGTTTTCCCATAGCACAAGCTGTTTCCGCCGTGTTTTTATCCACTGTGAATCCGCCCCGGAAAAGGTGGCGGATTGGTGTGTTGTGATAGTGTGGGCGGTACATTGTCTTCCGCCTGTCTGTTGGTGGTGACCGCCGCGCTGTTTGTCTGTACCGCCGTGGCGGGCGATGTGTTAAAGTGGCTGTCTTAGTTGGCGGTTTCCGCCAGGGTCGTAATTCCCTTTTTTTGTCCGCCGGCCTGTTTGCGGTATTACCGCAGCTTTAACACCGTCCGCCAAGGTTGTAATGACCACCTTAGTGTACTTTTGTGATGGAAAACGTTGTCCCCGGCACTGTAGTGAAGCACTAAATACGGGGCGGAAATGATATCATCAACAGCCAATGTAATGAGGTGAGAAAAAAACAGACCTCTGGGCAGAGCCAAACCCCACTTAATGTGTATTTAAAAAAAAAAAAAGGTAACACTAGGTCTTGCAATCCGCTGTACTAGGAAGCGAGACATAAGTAACAAGAATAGTATACAACGGGAGGCAGTGGAAAACCAGACAGCAGATGAGGTGAAGACCCAGAAGACCTATTTTTAGCACATAGATGTGCACTCTGAACACGTTTTTAGTACACGGTTGTGCACTCTGAACCCATTTTACGCGCATAGGTGTGCACTCTGAAAGAATGATCAAAATACACGTTCTCAGTAGCAAGAAACCTGAGGCTGCCCAACCAAGGATGCGGCTTTATCCCCAAGTTGCACACATAGGGAGCATTTTTTTGTTTTGTTTTTTAGCTTTACCTGCCACGAACTCGGCTCAAGTGCATTGGAGCACTTTAAAGGGACATACGATTTCATGAAATAAGATCACATTCATTTTTTTAAGACACCGGAGATTGAGTGATTTGCCCAGGATCACAAGATGTTGAGCAACGATGCCCATACTCGAATCTGGCTCCCCAGCCCCAAAGTCGGCAGACCTGGACTTGTTCTTCAATGCGAAATTGTTACCTCCCGTATCAGTAGAATCAGCCGTGGGCTCACAATAGCGTGATATTTGTTTTCAGGGCGGGCACAAGGCCTAAAGACAGAAGTATGGGGACTAACCAAGTTAGATCATACCAGTAAAGTAAATTTCAAACTTTAAAGTGGGGAGGCAAAAGATGTATTCATGCACGAACGACTCTGTTCCTTAATTGAAATATTCATTACATCCATGATGTTCGTTAATTATGAATAGCTTGTGTTTCTTGGGATTCTGTACTGTCACGGGATGAATGGATGGATGTGCTGGTGTGTTTTTTTACAGAATGGTTTATCCAGCTGGGCCCTAACTTCAGATGCCTGTGCCTGCGCAAAGAAACATCCCACGTTAAATATATATTTTTTAGAGCTATTGCATACTAATCAACAGAGGGACTTTGTGAGTCCAGCATCCTGGCATTTCAACACACCTGGGTATCGAGATGAATCCAAAATGGCTTCAATACTATCCAAAGCTTCTGCATGCACAAAGAAAGCGTGCTTTGAGACTAGTGTCCTCGAGTTTGCGAATCGAATTATTGCTTAGTTCATCCTAAAATTAGGATTTATTTGTTTTATATATGACTTCATTTGTTTGTGACATGATGATTTCCGTGAACTATGAAATGTTATCATCTTATGCTGAATTTTTATGACATTTGTATATTTGTTTTCTTGTTTTTCTATTAAATCTCAATACAATCGCACTGAACTGAAAAAATGCGTAGATTGCATCCTTCCACTTCTTTTCCCATTACAAATCTAAGACTTGTATGGGTGTATTTTGCATAGTGAAAGCAGCTGTGGGTTGCGGTAAATTTGTGTTAATTTCAATCACCGTGCAGCAAAAACTCCCGTTTGCTGTCGGCAAAATTACCAGGACGCACGTAATGAGAGTCGTAGGCGATTATTTCCAGCCAAAGTTTATTATGTACTCAGAACTATGACTGTGTAAATAATGTAAACCTCTAGTTATTTTTGCAACTCTTTCAATACATCTATGAATAGCGTACTATGGGCCATAAAGCAAGCTAAAGGAATAGGTCCGCCCATGCCTTGGTTTCGTAATGGAAAACCAGCTATAATTGAGGTACAATGGGCCGATCAGACCCCTGGGCCTCATTGCCACTGCATCTGATGCACAATTGGTAACTAAACCCTGTTTACAAATATCTTGTGGTAAATCAGACTTTTTAGGGTCGAGCTCGCAAGCGCTCTGGCCTGTTGTAATCTCTCTTGGGGCTTTTAACCACAGCCACTCTTGCTATTAATTGTTGTGCTTGTATTAAATGCTTCATTTTTTTAGTGCATTTTGTGAAAATGTCCCTCTTTTGTGTGCCGAGTTCCCTCCCAGGCAGTTTCACTAAGTGAACATTTTTGTTGGAATTCACCCTACTTCACGTTTCCTCCTGTTACAGCGTTTAAAGGCCCCTCCTCTGGTTTCGGTTTGCCTTTCATCCCAGCCGCCATCCTTTCTAGAAATTAATTCAGGGAACCTATAACTCTCACGCTCAGGCGGCTGTCGCGCTTTGAATTGACTTGCTTAAGTCAACTGTTTTACTTTTCATTTTCAATTTATGTAGCAAGAAAAGTCCAGTTAGGAATTCACAACGCTAATAGCTTTAACTCGAGCAAACCTGAGACCCATTGCATTGCAAATGCTTGTTGCAATCCTTCCTTGTGATTTATTTTATTTATTTAATGCGTTTTTATATAGCGCGGACTTTACCCGAAGGTGTCAGAGCGCTTCACAATAGGCAAAGGAAAGATACAAGAGGAGACAAATTACAAGTGAGCCTGTTACAAAAACAAGCGTTACATTACAAGAGGCAATCGTGATAATTGTGCACGTATCAAGAGCAAAAAATAAACGAGGTAGCAAACGATACGTTATGAGAGGAAAAAGTGACGTGTGCAGGTTACAAGAGTAAATAAAGTACGAATAGAGGTAAAAAAAGTTGCAATCAGTGGTAGACACTCAAAACACTAAAACAATAGTTACGTTACATGAGGCAGTGGTGGCCGTTGTGCATGTATCCAAAGCAAACAAGATATAAGAGGTAGCAAATGATACGTTGAAAAGGAAAGGTGCTGTGTGCATGTTACAAAGGAGTACAAGATACAGGTAGAGGTAAAATACTGCACTAAATGGCAGACACTCAAAACACAAAAACACCCTGGGAAGGCACTTCTATAGGCATGGAGAACAGAATATCCTATAATGGAAGGACTTCCTTCTGAAAACAGAGGGCTTGAATTAACTTTGGAAGTGTCTTTGAAGGAGGAGAGCTTTGAGGTCAGTTTTGAAGGCCTGGGAAGAGGTGGTGGTCCGAAGCTGAGGCGGAAGTGAGTTCCAGATTCTCACCGCGTTGCCTGAAAAGGATTGGGCCATCAATCTTTCCTTCTTGAAAATGGGAGGTTCAAGCAATAACTTTTCTGCATTACGTGATGGTCTGGAGCCCCCAGAGAGTTTCAGTTTATTCACCAGGTAGCGAGGGGAGGAGGAGTGCAAGGCTTTGTGGGTGATACATGCAGTTTTGTAGATAGATCTTGCCTCTATGGGAAGCCAACGGAGGGTGGATAAAATGGGTGTGATGTGGTCGCTTCTTTTGGCCCCATATATGAAACGAGCTGCTGAATGGAGAATAGACTTCAGGGGGGAAAGGTGGGATTTGGGAAGGCCAGTAAGAAGAGAGTTGCAGTAGTCCAATCTGGAGAGAACCAGCGCTTGGACCAGGGTTTTAAGGTCGTACTCCGGGAAGAAGCGACAAATCCCCCAAAGAAGGCGCAGTTGGTGTCGAGCAGACTTTGCAATGGAGTTAATGTGGGAGAGTAGATTAAGTTTTTTGTCGAGAATGACACCAAGGGATTTTGCGTTCTCGACAATGATGGGCTTATTGTTCATTAGATTGATCTGATCCATCCATGTTTGCACTGGGGGATGAGAAAGGGAGGAGGAAAGGAGGAGGAATTCTGTTTTGGAGGGATTCAGGATCAGTTGATGAGTTACCATCCAGTTTTGAATGGAGTCGAGGGTAGAGCTAAGGAAGGAGAGATCGTGATTGGAGGCCACCTTAAGGTAAATCTGAGTGTCATCCGCATATAGATGATAGTGGATCCCGGATTTACTCAGCAGATTTCCCAACGGTTCTAAATAGAGATTGAACAGTGTGGGTGCAAGTATGGAGCCTTGAGGAACACCTTGACTGACTGCTACAGGAGCTGAAAGACTGTTCGCTATTTTGATCATTTGGGATCTATCAGAGAGGAAGGAGGCAAACCATTTGAGCACAGTGCCCTCCATGCCCATTCTCTGTTGAAGAGTGTTAAGGAGAGTGTTGTGATTGACAGTGTCAAAGGCTGCAGAAAGGTCAAGAAGAATTAGAAGACAAGACTCCCCTGAATCGAGTATCCGCAGCGCGTCATCAATCACTAGCAGCAGGGCTGTTTCAGTGCTGCGGTTTTGAATGAACCCAGACTGGAAATTGTCAAGAAGATCATTTTCCTTGATATGGCGAGAGAGTTGTTTCGCTACACATTTTTCTGTGATTTTCGCAAGAAAGGGTAGGTTAGTGATGGGACGGTAGTTGTTGAGGTCGTTCGCATCAGCAGTGGTTTTTTTTAGCAGAGGGGTGACCTGCCCAGTTTTGAAGGACACAGGAAGGGAGCCTTGACTGAGGGAGAGGTTGACCAGAGTGGTCCAGTAGGAAAGAGAATTAGTATAGAAGTCAATGGCAATGGCACTAGGGATGGGGTCAAGAGAATGGTTAGAGGGCTTTGTATTGAGGATGCATTTAAGGAGAGCATTGTCAGAGATGGGGTCAAAGTTTTGCCAAATGGTTAAGGATTTGCACTCCTCTGTGGGGGTAGGATGAATGACCTGATCTACAAGTGATATTACCTTTTCGTCAAAGAATATAGCGAATTCCGCTGCTTTCTTTGTGGAATCTTCCAATTTGGAGGTTGGGGGAGAGCTGTTAGGGTTCTTGATGAGGTCGAATAGTTTTTTGGGTCTATTTTTGGCTGAGTTAAGGAGGGATTTGTAGTGCGACGCTTTTCCAAGGAAGATGAGATTGTGGTACTTGGATCTTGCTGAACGAAGCGTGGCCAAATTTTCAGTGGAGGGTGCTTGTCTCCATTGTTTCTCAAGGGCTCTTATGAGCTTCCTTTCTTCATAGAGGGATTTGTTGAACCAAGGTGCTGAGGGAGTGGGCCTTTTCTTTTTGCTTTGGAGAGGAGCGACATTATTGATTTCGACTGCAAGGACTGTGAGGCATTGGGAGGTGAGTTCGTTGACATCTAGGTCCGGGTCGAGCCTTGGAAGTGATAGCAAGGCAGAATTACAGAGGGTACTGAGGTCAATGTTTTTAGTGTCACGGAACCAGGAAGTAGCCCTCTTAGGCTGGCCCAGAGTTACAGAGTGTGATAGGTGAAGAGAGAATGGGATGAGGAGGTGGTCCGACCAGTCTACATGAATAGGGGTAGCGATAGTCAGCAAGCCTGCTTTAGAAATGACAAGGTCTAGGATTGAGCCTTTAGAGTGTGCTGTTTCTGTGCAGTGTTGGATAAGATCGTTTGCAGAGAGGAAGGTGGCCAGCAAATTCGCATTTGTGTCTTGAGGCGAGCCCCAGTGGACATTGTAGTCACCCACGAAGATCTGATTGTCACTTTGCGTGAATTGGTCGCTGATGCAGTCCGTGAGTTCCTCCATAAACGAAGGGCTGCTACCAGGCGGGTGGTAAATAGCATGGAATCTGAGAGGTAAGCGGTGGTGCAATTGAAGCTCAAGTGATAGGCATTCAAAAGTGTGGCAGGAGCTGTTAGGAAGAGCCTTAAGTTGAAGGGAGTTTCTAAAGATGACCGCAACACCTCCCCCCACTTTGTCAATTCTGTCATTTCTAAGTATAGAATAGCCTGTGGGTACAAGGAGATCAAACATAGAGTGAGAGGTATCGTTGAACCAGGTCTCTGTGAGGAAGATCATGTCAATATTGTGCTGGTTGATGGTATCGGAGATTTCAAGTTTGTGTTTTATTGCAGATCTGCAGTTGTGGAGCAGACAGCGCAGCTCTGACGCAACTGTTTTGGTGACGGGGGCACTTGGGCTATGAGGGGTGATAGGGATATTGTGCTTATATGAGGGCGCTCGGGAGGATTTAGGTGGGCGAGTGGTTCTGACAGAGGAGATGGTCGGAATAGTGTAGATTACAGGGTTACTGGGAAGTGGAAGTGAAGGAAGGGTGGCGTTCGAGTGCTTGTGTGGAATTGCAGACGACTGGCTATGTTTAGCTATAGTGGGGTGTGGTGGTGAGGTGCATCTCGTGGAAGGGTGAGTGTTAGCCAAAGGAATTGAGGTGTGTGGAAAAGTCGAGATCTTGGAGCTTAAAACTAAAATGGTAGCTTCAAGTTGGGAGATGGCGGTGATTAGAGAGCCTAGCTTTTTTTCCAGAGAGAGTAAGGAAGAGCACGGCGTAATGGGTGGCTCGATGGAAACAGGAGGGGGTGCACTAGGCAGTGTACGGCAGGAAGAGGTGGGGGAACGGGAGGGGAGTAGGGGTATAGGGTTCAGAGGTCGGGAAAGGTTTAGGGTGAGAGCAGGAGTTGGTGCACCAGGGGTGAGAGGAGAGTTGTCGTTGTTGGCGTTGCAAGAAGGATAGGAATTAAGGGCAGAACTAGGGGGCGATAGTAGAGGAGTGGGGCGGTGGGGCGATAGGAGAGGGGAGGAGTGTGAGGAGTCATAGGGATTAGGGAGGTATGGAAGGAAGGGGGGGGAGTTGGATAGAGTTGGATAGGTCCTGGCAGCTAAGTGAGGTGGCTGTGATGGAGCGGGTATCGGGCAGAATGGGGGGGGATTGGGAGAATGTGAAGTTGAAGAAAGGAAGTGATTCTGCTCGGTCCGAGGGAGGGAAGGGGTTACCAGGGGAGGAAAGGGGGTAGCACAGCAGTGCTGGAGGAGAGTGGGGAGGGAGAGAGATGGAATGTATTTGCGGGGAAATCGGGGTACATAGTGAGGGGAGGAGTGGGCGGAAAAGAAGAGCGGAGGAGGGAACAAGGGGAGCGTAGGGAACATAGACAGGGGGAGAGGGCTGGAGGAGAGGTGGTCTAAGGAGGGGGGTGGCTGGAAGGGATAGGGGGGAGGAGATGAGAATGGAGTGCCGGGACGGTGCGGAATGGACGAGGAGTGTGTTAGCTAGAGGTAAGGCTGAAGTGAAGAGGGGAGGGGAAAACTGTGAGGGGGGAAGAATGCGAGGGGAGGTCCGAGGGGAGAGAAGAGGGTCGACCTGTGCCTCCCCAGGGTGCAGCCTGTTGGAGAGTGGGGGGGTCAGGGGAGGAGAAAGGGAGTAATTGGTGGAGCTAGATGGAGAGTCAAGGGATAGCCCGGTAGCAGGGGAGGGGAGTAGGGAAGGGAAGAGGCGGTCAAAGAGAGAGAGACAGGTGTCTTTGGCTTGGATCATAACAGTACCGTTGTTATAGAGTGAGATAGTGAGGGAGCCGTTAAAACACACAGAGGGGGAAATTTTTAGCTGTTTCCCATGGGGGATAGAGGAGGAGGAGGTGACGTTAAAGGAATTGTAAAAGCTGGTAGACCAAGAGGGTATGTCGTGCGTGAAAAAAATTAGATCATTTTTGAGCCCCCCATATCGACCATTGTAAAACTGATCGACAAAAAGGGAATCGGGGAAATATTCAATGGTGTTATGCTTGAAACGTTTTGTTGCAGCTTTAGACAGGTTAGAAGGATAGATTATTTTGTAGCAATTAATTCCAGACTTAATTCGAGCGGTGGCCATGTTGGGAAATTGTGGAGGAGGAGGGTGGTGGGGAAAAGGGAAGGGTGTTACTAGGACGGTGGTGGTGAGGAGAAGTATGAGGGCAAGAAGGGGGCACGTAATCCAGACATCGGGTGAAGGAACCTGAGTTATTGTGGAGACAGGAAAGTGAGGCGATTAGGGATAGGTTGTTACTTCAGAACAGGGCTGATTCAACAAGATAGGATAGGAGATGGAGTGGTGTAAGAGGAAAATCACTGTACTTATCATCCTGAGATATAAACCACATAAAGCACAGCATCACAATAGGTATCAAAGACATTGTACGCCCCAAATCTCAACAGTCTAATATTAGATACTTATCTCCTAAGTATCGGCATCATTATGGGCAAAAAGCACAGGGTGGAACATAATTTCACTAGCATAACCCAAAGTATGCCAGAACCTCAAAATCATAAAACACAATTTAGAGGTAGCCAGAACAGGGTGTGAAAATCAAACTTCCAGAAATACATTTCCTAGCACCACAAATACACAATGGGGCCTGGCGCCCTACAAACCACCAGGAACCCCTAGTCAGCTGGCCAACCCAAAGGGGCTCAAATGCCCTGTGTCCAGAATGTTGGGGCTGCTGCCAATACAGCGAAAGACCAGCGTGCGTACTTGCGCAAACCTAAACGTTGCAACTGGCACTAAGTGCTGCACAGCTGTGAAGAAATGGTGCAAGGAGTGCATCTCACTCCTACCTCAGACAGAACTACCTCCAAGTGCCCTAAGAGTCTAGAGGACTGTACTGCACGGTGTTGGCCCGTTTTACCCATTTTGCGGTGATGTGCATGTGCCAAATGTAGGTGGTTTCACTACAGATCGTTGTAGTTTGCTCGAGTGATGGGGCAAGGTGTGGAGTTACTCTCAGAGCCCACAATCCATAGTTATGGTCAGAAAGAAACTGGGTGGATCGCTTTTACTCTTGCTTTGGTCTTGAAACCCCCCTCTTAGTGCAGAGTCTTGGAAATAGTCCCTGCTGGGATCTGGTTCAATTCAACTCGCCAGGTGATTCCCCGGACCAGGGGTGTTTCCATTATATTCCCAGAGGCTCTCACCTTAATGCTGCGTTTGTACAATCTTGTCTTCAGGTGCCCCCAGTGGTGCTCTGTCGGACCTCCGAGTAGGGGTCTCTAGAGTTAGTTTTCCAGGGGCCCCAAGTCAAGGGGCCTCGCCAGTTTTGTTCCTTGACCCCGATCAGGTCACCGGTGTTCCGCTTTCCTTCTCTCCGCAGGGTGTCAGAGGCAAGCACGGCTCAGCTCAGCAGAGTGGGGCCAGCCGCTTCGGGTCCTCCCTGGGGACTCGTCTATTTTACGGGCTCCGTAGTCCCCGGGATGGCGCAGTCGTCACAGAAGACGGGGTACGTCCTTATCCAAGATGGCGCAGTCGTCACAGAAGACAGGGTACGTCCTTATCCAAGATGGCGCAGTCCTCACAGAAGACGGGGTACGTCCTTATCCAAGATGGCGCAGTCCTCAAAGAAGACGGAGTATGTCCTTTTCCAAGATGGCGCAGACTTCACTCTAGACGGAGTACGTCCTTATCTAAGATGGCGCAGTCTTCACTCTAGACGGAGTACGTCCTTATCCAAGATGGCGCAGTCTTCACTCTAGACGGAGTACGTCCTTATCCAAGATGGCGCAGTCTTCACTCTAGACGGAGTTCGTCCTTTTCCAAGACGGCCGCTAATGCAGATGTCTCCACTGGAGAGGGAGCGTGTCATCACCAAGATGGCGTACGACCTCACTGGCGACGGTTGTGACCCTGTGGGAAAATGGCTCCTACGGTTACCCGTTCAGACGCCAGGTACGGAGTGGGCGCGTTCGCTGCTCCCTCATCTAAAGTGGCGGCTTTCACTGCAGGGCACAGCTGACGTCCCGACTCAATATGGCGCAGATCCTTACCCAAGATGGCCGCCGCCGAGCTAGTATTCGCGCAACGCGAAAGAAACAAAGAGCCGCGGCCGAGGCGGAGGGAGAGACGGCGGCGGTGGGGCCGGGGCGCAGGTGAGAGGGTGCCGGGCGGGGAGGAGCGGAGCTGACAGTCGGGGATAGGAGCCGGACAGTTAGTTCTGTTATTTGGAGTTGTGTAGCGCTTGAGCCTCCCGGAGGCCTCGCAGCGCTCGGATGCTGGGACGGCGGGGTGCAGCTCCCGGGGGGGTCGGAGGAGGGTCTGCTCTTGTGCCGTCGGGGCCGGACAGGGAAATGTCCTTTCCCCGTCTGTGGGCGGGCTCCTAGACTCCTCGCCGGTGCTGCGCGGTGCCTTGCTGCCGGGAGCGGACATTCACGGTGAAACACATGAAGTGAAGTCCGTTTCACATTTCTCTCTTCCCGGACTCCCGTTCCTTCCTACTCGTGCGAAGCAGTCATCCTGGGTCCGTACCGCATTGATGCGGGCTGCGGCTCCGGTGCCGAGGCTGATCTTCGGAGCTGGGAGGGCTAACTCGCCCGATCGCGCTGGGGTTTCGGACTTAGGTGGACGGGTTTGTTTTCCCGTTTTCGTGCCCGCGCCGCTTCCGTCTCTCCCTGGCTCGCGGATCGTTTTCCTCAATGTTATAAGCAGTTATTTCACAAGCACGCTCAGTTCGCTCAGTCAGGAGGATTGTACTTAATACCTCACTCATTCGCGCCCATAGCTGAACACGAATGAACTGAGCGCCTCATCCAGCTCCGCGCCGCACTCCGCCATCTTACTCCTCCATCTCTGAACACTGGGTTCTGGGTTCTGATTCTGGGTGTTGTGCATCTTCTAATGAATTGACAGATGTCACAGTGGCTCACAGTGCTGCAATCAATATGCTCTTGGATATTCAGCAAGTAGGCAGGTGTTCCACAGCTGAAAGGTTCGATTTAGTGGTGCAAATGTTTTGTTCAAAACCCAATATGCAGCTGCTTACCACACTTCTGAGTTTTCTCAGTATTGTTCCTGGCAGATATTATTAGTAAACGTACCTACCTCGGAAAGATAAATGACTGACTGGCCCTTGCTAGGCTACAAACGCCTCAATTAACAGCCAGGATACCTAGTGAGTATTAACTCACTGAGCCACTCTGAAACGTTACTCATCTTCAAGAAATAGTGGCATAAGTGTGAAAATTGGATGTAAAAATTCTATTAACACCTCCACCGTTATACGGAGTGGATAAGAAAGGATTTCTCTCTACGGAGACATATTTTCCACAAAGATAAAAAAATAATCTGGGTGCATTTTTGCCACAATCGTAATTGCAAACTTACAGATTTTCCCCTAGTGCAAAATATGCAGTACAGAAATTTAGGATTTCCATAGATTTTGTTGCATAGCCTTTAAACTAGTAGAGAAACTCATAAAAGCAGTGACTTTCCCAAAATTTGTTTCACAAAGATAATGCAGTGACTTTACTCAGAGAATCCAGGAGTAAGACAGAAAAACCAATACTGCAAGTCACACCTACTTTTAATACAATTTTGGTGTATCGAGCCCTATGGGTCTTAATGTTACTGCTTTTTTGTAAATAAGGTCCATTTTATTGAAACCTTGCACTTGTTCAGACCTCAAGGAAGCTCACGCAAGTCACTGCGTCAACTACAAATGAGGTTCTGTTCTTATTCCTGTGCCTTCTGCCTCCCTCAGAAGCTGCCGTTCTTTTGCTCCCCCACTGCATGTTCATGTATATTGAAAGATGTGCAAGAGATGCAACTATGTGCTTCGCTGTGACCTCCCCTTTAGTTGCGCAGTCCCCATTAGCCGGGATCATTGTGACAAGCGTTCCACATCACCACGAGAAGTCTGTCTTCACTTTTGAAGCAAAGCTGAATTGTAAACATAACCTTCCGATTGCACTTGTAATTCATTGGTTCGCTGCTATAATTGTTCTCATGTCTGTGGCTTCCCCTGGCGTAAACAAAGTGCTGAGCCATCTTTTTCTGTGTGCGTGCGTCATGTGATTTGCTAACTCTGTTAGTTCTTTTCTTGTGACAATTTCAGGTAAAAATACAAACTCAGAATGATTTATGTGTTTATCATCTGAGGGACTGCCCTCCCACTTTTTAGGTTGGGTAATGAGTTGCCAGAAACATAGGCAATAATAAATCATGATGTCAATGCGTTATGTGTCACCATAAACCAGTCCCTTCTTTTAATCAGTGCACCCTTTTATGTCTGACTCTGGGGCAACCATATGTTGAAAGGAAATTTGAGGGTTTGAGGAGGTGGAGGATTTCTGGCATTAATGAGCATTTTAATTAATTTTGACCTTCCTCCTGAAGTACTCCAGACACATGCCCATGCCATCCTGCATTTACGGAATTACCGCTCTAATTACACACAGGGATGTGTCTGAACTTTAGTTTACCCCAGATTGATATCCACAGGCATGCTAGATATTTCAGTGAATTTTCTGTACTTTCTTGTATTTAGAAATGAACCCCGGTTATCGCTTTCTGTCGGACATTTGTTTATTGATAAACTATCAAGCATGGCACGTCCAACTACTTCAGTAGGGTAGGTGATTTCCATTTATTTGGAAGTTATGTTTAGCGCTACATGTCCCCTTTTGGTTACTTCAGAGCGCTGGTACTGTAACATGCTAATTGGCTGGACCATCTTCCAACAATGTGCAAAAAATTTGTATCCTATAACAGACCTTTACAGATTGAAACAGAAGTGTTTGCCACCTCTTATAGGTGATTTATTATTTTTTAGAATTAATCTTGTGAGGTCTCAAATTCAATAGGAACTAAAAGGACACTTTCATGTTTTATGTTCTCATCTGTATCAGGGGTATGGTTGTTATATTTGTACCAAGGACTCCATTGCAAAGGTGAAAACGAGGGTCATCTGCACGGTAATTCCTTTCAGAGTGTTCCTAGTGTCAAGTAACGTTCTCTGAGAGTGGGCGTATACACTTTGGAAATATTCAATTAAATAGATAAATAGATCGACCAATAGACAGATAGCTAGAGGGAATCTTCTCTACCTACCATTAATATCTTAACTTTGTAAATTTGAACAAGAATCTGCAACAATAACCCCTCCTGGGGTTTAAAAGGCCAAGCTTGAAGGGCATAGAAACCAATGGTGCTTGGCACAGAGTCCCACTGGCATGAGGGGCCCACTGAACCCTGATTATTCAGTACATTTTTACCAAGGATCAGACTAGCCTATAGGGCAATGAGGCAGTGCCCGATGATCTGGTCTGACACATCAAAGTGTGGCTAGTTTTTTAGCAGCTCTGAGACGGTTTTATGGCCAGATGGGCCGCCTTTTACGCTTGATTGCCCTGCTATTTCCACTTTTTTAGGTATCTACTTTCCTACTGGGGCCACTTTTATTCTGGTGCCTGGGCCTATTTGTTGTTCCCGTCGGACACTGATTTTACTCCTCTAAACCGGAGTCAGGGGTCCATTTTCCTTGCTTACTCTAGGACCCATAGCACCATTAAGAAGTCACTGACAAGGGAGGTTCTCTCTCTTCTTTGCTTAAAAGACTGATGTTTACAGAGGAGCACATGGGACTCCTACACTGAAGCTGGGCAGCAAACCCGAAAGACATCCAAAAACACACAACACTTTGATCTATACTAAGAGGTTCAGCTATTAAGTAGAAGTGGCAGTGGATTTGGGCTTCATATTTGACCATGGTGCATGATTTTTGCTGGAGTTTTCTACCCAACTAGCAGTCTGATTTCTATTTTCCCTGTTTGCACTAAGGTCCATGGCACTCTTTCTATGCCACTAAGTTGTTACTTTGTCAGAAATATCAGGCAAATTAATTGGTGATTCTACCTTCCTGTTTTACTTTGGAAATAAAGTACAAACCCTTTCATAAGAAGGCAACCACTGGATTTTGTTACAGAAGAATTAACTAATTTATTGCTTTAAACCTGATTTTGACAGCACTTGAAACATGCACCTGAACTGATTGTACGTAGTGAATCTAGAAGTTACAGGGGCCGTTGTGCTATCTCCACAATAGGTGCAGTAGTAAAACCAGAGCTTTACATGTAAAAAAAAACTTAGATACTAAGGCCTAAGATATTTCTTAAGAGGTCACTGCAGATTGCACCTTCCAGTGTCCAGGCACGTGCAGCCTAATGACAGCACTGAAGTCACCTTCTAACTATACTACAAAAGTGCTATTCCAGGTCACCAAATACTGTAACATTGGATGACCAATGGTGTACTTGTCAATTTTTATTGAATTGTTTTGAAAATAGACAGACAGTGCATCCACTGGACTTCCATAAACATGTGCTGGTGTTAAGTGCAGGTGTAGAACGCAGATAAACACCGGCACAACTTAGGCACTCAGTTAACCACTGGATTGGAGTATGAGTATTTGGCCATTTCGGGCAATTTGTTCTTTAAAAACTCTTAGTTCTAGTGGCCTTCTTCATCAGTAATACCCACAGTGTAGGTGAAAGAAGCACAGTTCAAGTAAATGTGCATCATTAGCGAGTGACACACATGTAGGCCGACCTGAGGTGTTTCACGGTGGCAACGTGGAATTTCTTCACTAGGGAACTCTAGGCTACATGGGAGGAGGTGAAGTCCTAGAGCTAATGTACAAAGTGGACTGGCCAGCCTGGGGATCTGTGCACGGGCCCTATGTCCAAATGTTGATGTGGCATATGATGAAAAAAACCTGAACTTTACTGAAAAAAACAAGGTTAAAGTGAAGTTATGGCTAGATTTAGGTATAAAACATTAGCATATGTTTTTAAAAAAACCTCAGCAATTCACTTAAAACTACAGTTAAAGTACAGTTGTGGTTGTAACTTAAAACTGAAAAAAACACTGAAATGAGCAAATTATGGCTAGCTAACAAAATCAATAGTTTAAACAACACCATAACTGTGAACCATATCTGCAATGCAAACCATAACTGGCATACCAAATGCAAAACTTATATCTTCCAATATGTATACTGATGACGCAGAAATGAAGGTTTTACATTTATTAGCGCTTAAACGTAGTGTCGAAATAATCATGTG
Source organism: Pleurodeles waltl (assembly GCF_031143425.1). NCBI lineage: Eukaryota > Metazoa > Chordata > Amphibia > Caudata > Salamandridae > Pleurodeles > Pleurodeles waltl. Next base: position 310,923,417 of record NC_090439.1, read on the forward strand.
TGACTTTAACCGAACTAATAAAGATTGTATGGGGACAAATGTGCCCTTAGAGTAGTTTGCCAACATTATAAGCGTGCTTTATATAACGTGATGTATTAGAAGTGCACTAATCCGACATAATCGTAAACGTGTGCTATGATTTGCTTGTTTGAAATGTTTTAGCTTAGCATAACTTTAGTGGAGGCTTTGGCCTAGTTGCCTGGTCTCACGATTTAGATGCTCGTATTTTTCCAATGTGCTATTAAACGTGTATTTTTGCTTGAAGCTGTACTTTTCCACTGAGATCGTTCACATGCTTATCTTAAGGTTTCGTGCCAGCCTGGCATTTTTCTCTTTGCTCCAAAGTCGATCTGCAGGTGCGGACAATGGAAGCTCTGAAAATGAGTTAATTGGTATAAAATGTTGCAACTTGCGTACCCGTCTCCAAGGATAATGTATGCTTAAGTAAAAGCTTGAGAACTGTTGTTTTTGATTGGACAATTTGAAGCCAACCTATGAACCCTCCAATGGAAGACCCTACTGGATTTGAACTGTTGTCTATTTAAACCAGGTGCACGAGAAGAAAATAGCCATTGCCAGCCATTGCCAGCCATTGCCAGCTATTGCAGCCATTATTGGACATCCCGCCATTTTGTAGACTTTGCAGCTATTATGGCCCACCTTGCTGCGACGCCATTTTGAAAGAGACTCTGATGCTTTCTCTAATCGCGAGAAAGAGACCTTAAATGATTCTTGCCCTAGAGACTTTAACTTTGATCCCTTTGCATGAAGTAGTAGTTTTATTTTGCCGCCGTGAGGCAACTGCCCCGTCCACCCCTGCCCCCTTTGCCCCGTCCCATGCTGATCGAGAAACGGTACCTGTGAGACGAAGACTTCCTTGAATGCTGATTGTAATTGGTAAATATGAAAGGAAATTGTACAATTGCATTGTGTTTCTTTTAGGTAACCAACTGCTGATTTTTGACAAGATCCCTAGTTAGGAGTTTTCCAAATTAATGTTGCTAAATTGTTTTTGCATGAAGTCCCACATGCCGATGCTAATTTGAGGTTAGATGAGGATTCCTTTTGTTGCACGATGCAATTTGAGACCTTGTTATGCTGACTAAATGTATGCAATTAGCTCATTACAGATAATACTATTAGTGATTTGCATTGCTATTATCGAATGCATTGTTATTCAAATGCTGCATAGATTACACCTGTTTCGTCGTTATGGACAGCTATTAATGTTCATTTACGTATATCATTTGGTGTTGCGACACATCTATATTGTGCTAGCTTTGTTAATATAGGGAAATAAATTCATTAACTTTGAATAAACTGGTGTGGTTATTCCTGACTGAAAGGTCAGGGTTCGCCGAAATGTATTCTGGATTAATTGTTAAGTGTTATGTTGATCAGGGGATTGCTTATGTTCGTTATTGATTTTTGATTTGATTAAATTGACTGGTCTCGGGTGAAGAGAGTCCCACTTAGCCAAAAGATTCATCGGCCTAAAGAGCGTCCAAAATACAGGTAAATTATTAGTACGGAACGCTCTATCAGTAGATGGTAGCAGAGGACGGTTTCGCCTTTTGGGACCCCTCACTCTTAAAGTACATGGTGTTGAATTAACGGTTTCGACTTTTGAGATCCCACTCGAGGAGTTGAATTAGATTTTCTTGGGTAAAATAGATTGAGAAAATGATGATGGGCTAGGTCCACCGCGACTTTCCCGGGATCTCGGAGCTTGCGAATGAAGAGAATGGAGGTGTGGGATCAGCGTTGGCGGTACTAGTGATGGTATGAGTGAAGTTAGGGTTTTGCGCTTGCACAGCTTATTGCCGCAGATTGTTTGAAAAGGTTGCGAGGATTTTAGAGAATAGCGGAGGTGCGACTCCGAGTGTAGGAGTAGGGAAGTCGTCGAACTTCATAGAAATAGCGGAGGTGCGACTCCGAGTGTGAGAGTAGGGAAGTCGTCGAACTTCATGTGCGTGTGGCGCTTTGTGCAGAAAAAGGTCCACGTGGTTGTTGTTGTTGAGACGGGCCCTGCGAGGTCAAGAGACTCCGGAGTATGTTGAAAAGTGTATGAGACACTTGTTTTATGTTGTGGTCTGGTTGGTTTAGTAGGTTGATCGGGCGTGGTCAACGAGTCGGTACGTGTGTTAACGGAGTGAAAGAAAACTTCGACTTCGGGCTTTGACAAAATTCTAAGTGCACTAGAATAGATCACTGACAAGTTGAGAGCAGTCTGCGGGTCAGACTTGCTTGCGAACGTGGGGACCGAGAAAGATGGAATAACTGCCGAGGCTAGTGAAAAATCCCTAAGGTCCTGAAGCGATTGTGTTACCCTTCCTGTAGTAAACCGACAGATCTGTTTGATTATTATTTTTTTGGTAGCTCGCGATACATGCAAGAAGTTGTTACGAGAGGAGCTGAGTGAAGGAGGACTAGCCGCGAGGCTTTGTCAGCCGCAGTGTGTGTGAGTGTGACGTCACTAGGAGCCGCGCTGGGATAGGTTGGTTGTAGAGAAGGGTCGCGCACGGATTGGACGCAGTCCGTGGGGCTCGATTGGAAGGGGAAAGGCAAGCGAAGAGTATTCCGGGAATTAAAGTCACCTATTGATTACAAACTTTGTGAAATAAAAGACGAGAAAATGAAATTTTTTAAAGCATTAAAGAGTGCGATGAAGGGGGAGTCTCACATTAAAGCGAGCGTAGGAGAGGAGACGCCGCCCGAAGGTACACCAGCTTACATTGTAATGGAGGAAAAAGGGGTAGCTCCGTGCCTTTGGCTAAAGCAATGGCACAAGCTGACAGAGAAACATGGGAGCGTAGCGTTCACGATCCATGGGACATTCAATATAAGGATCCTAGAAAATTTGAGATTCGCGATGTACGACATGAAGGTACCTCCAAGGCCAGCACAGTTTGAGGCTCTAGCGATTTGGGAACTAATGGCTAGACAGCAACAGCAAAATAAGTTCGAGACCAGGATAAGAAAGGTAGAAAAGACACTAGCGGACGCTAGGTGGGATAATGCACAGAAGGTGTGGAGGTCAGATGTATTGCAGGGGATAAAATTGTTTCCCGCAATTACTAAGGAAGAAGAGGAGACAGGTAAGAAAGCTACCTGTAAGACAAACAGGAGGTGTTCCAAGGATAGAGAGGACGAGGAAAAGTTGAGAAGAGAAGAGGAGTTAGAGGATGAGGAGTTAATCATGCAATTACTGAACGACCGTCCACCACCTTATGCAGAGAGTGGACAAGGTCCAAGTACCAGTTCTGCCCCTCCGGCACCGGTACGGAACAGTGAAACTCAGAGTTCAGAAGCGTCATCGGGATCTAAGGACCCGAGTTTACTGTTCACCCCGCAGATACCGCAGGTGAGGAGAATATACCCAGATGTGCCCATGTTGAAACCAGCAGAAAATTATCAGCCGCAGGTCCCAAGGTACTACAGCAGTGATAACAGTACGGGAATGATTCTAGATCCAACCGTAATGGGAGGACAGAATGGTCACAACCCAACATTGGCACAAGCTGAATCAACCCAGTTTTTGATGCCTCAAAAGCAGATGCAAGGGGGAAACGCACATGCTCAGATGACGGGGAGTCAAATGGGCATGCCGGCAATGATGACCCATAGTGTGGGAATGAACATGTCTCAGAACATGGGAAATGGACAGAACCCAGATGCGATATCACTACCCATTACTGTAGGTCCACCGGTACCTTTGTACAGTGAGCCTAACTTGGGTATGAGCGGCCAGGGATCAATACTGCAGAATGGGACAGAAAGGAGGTGCATAGAAAACGCTCCAGGGATAACTCCGATAGCGGCTCAGCCAACTGGATCTGGTTCCTTGATGGAGTTTAGTCCCATATGTGCTCAGTCAACAGTGGTGAGGTCGAGTCCCCCACTGGTGATACCACTATCATCGAACACTGAAAAGTTGCCGCAACCATCAATGGCAGTCGATGTGAATGCTACACTGATGGGGTTGAATGCGCAACAGCTGACACAGTGGTTCAACAGTCTGAATTCCACACAAAGCTCAGCCAGTGGGAAGGGAGAAGACTATCTGAATAGGGTCAGGTTGAACATGGAAGCACAAGAATTGGTGGAAGGGACTATGGGTGTGAACAGGTTAGAGTCCTACTCGGAAAAAGAGCTGAGGTATCTATGTCCCAGGATTACGAGAGAAGTGAACAAGGTACATAGAAGCTTGCAAGAAATAGCTGACAAAAACGGGGTTGATATAGACAAGATGAAACACTTGAGCAGGAGCTACAGGTTGGATTTCGGGACCACAGACTTTGAACACATGAGGTCAGCAGGCATGAAGGCGCACCTTAGAGAATTGCTGCAGAGTGCACAAGTATGGAGGTGCTTAGACAAATGGGAAAGCAGATGGGTAAAGAGAAAGGAAAAGAGGAAAGACAGTGTCCCAGAGCTCAACGAGAAAAGACCACAGAGCAGTGATGCAGTAACCATGATACCAATGAGGGAGACAGCAGGGGGAAAATTAATACATGTACCATGGCACAGAAGTGACATTCAGTCTTTTACGGATGATTTCTATGGTGATGAGTTTGTACTATAAGGTGATTGAACATTTGAAGACGAAGGTGGCCGCGAAAAATGTGGATTGGCAGAAGATGGATCGAACTGCCCAAGAGGTTAAAGAGTCGATTCATAGTTACTATGAGAGGTTGTTGAAGGCGTTCAAGAACTACAGTGGCACGGAAACAATAGAGGCGAAGGACATGCTTCATTTTGTGTTTAGATTTGTGGAAGGGCTGAGACCAGAGATAATTCAGATGATAAAGTCGCATTTGATTTGTTGGCAGTCGAAACCGATTGATGAGGTGTTGAATTTTGCGAAATACTGTAGCGACGAAATTGAAGTGAAACAGAAAAAGTTGAAGGAGAAAGTGATGATGATGCAACTTAAAGCAGCTCAGACAGGTCTGCAAGGTTTGCAAGGGTTCCAACAGGAGGTACCGCAACCGCAGCCGCAGTTGCAGGGAAATATGATGTTTCAGCCACAGGCGAGAGGCAGAGGCAGAGGAGGTTTTGGGAATAATGGTCCGGATTTGAACACTGTTGTGACTCCGAATGGTGTGCAGGCATTGAAAAAGGTGATGCCGTGTCACGTGTGCGGAATTGTCGGACATTGGAAACGCGAGTGCCCGATGGTGGTGCAGGAAGGTGCAGGTGTTGGTCAGCAAAACAATGATGTCAATGCATTTCAGACAATGAGGGGACCGAAAATGAGAGGTCCAAACCCAAATTTTCAGACCATAAATCAGTTGCAGGGATTACAACCTATGCAGCCGCAGCAGATGCAGATGCCCCGCATGCAGATGACGCAAATGCAGCCAATGCAACAGCAGTTTCCCATGGTAGCTAATCAGCAAATGCAAATACCTTTGGCACCAATGAGTCAGCAGCAAGTGATAGTTCCTCCACAGGTCTCGGGTCAGGTAATGAATACAAATGGCACCGTACAACAGTTCCCATTACACAGTGAGAGTGGAATAAACAATGTATGGGAGAGTGAAAGTTCAGGAGAGGAGGGAGATTGTGTGCTTGCAGCATCCTTGGAAGTTGATCAAAAGGGTCCATATGTAGAGGGAAGACTAATGGGTCATCGTGTTTCATTCTTGGTTGACACAGGAGCCACGCGTTCAACTGTTAAGAGCATTGAAGTCCCAAATTTGCCACTCTCAGGGAGAACAGTTCAAGTGGTGGGAGTAGCAAACAGGCACCTGACAAACCCAATCACAGATCCGGTACCAGTCAGTATTGGTAACTATCAAGGGTTACATAAATTTGTGGTATGCGACTCAAGCCCGATAGCACTGTTAGGGAGAGACCTATTGTGCAAATTGGGATGTTCGATTATGTGTTCGAACGAGGGAATTAAAATTCAGAAGAGCAGTGATGGGGAAGAAGAGGACAGTGTAGAGGGGGATGAGATGGAAACTGTCGATGAAGAGTATCCTCTGATTTGCCTTTTCCCGATGATAACTGAAGAAGATATTCCAGCTGAATTACGGGAAACAGTCGGAAAGGAAGTGTGGGATATGACAGGGAAAGAGGTGGGATTGATGAAAGGAGTGGAACCAGTGAAAGTGACTGTAAAACCCAATGCAACCTTTCCCCAGACCCCACAATACCACATGGCACAAGACACCCTCATGAAAGTTGCCCAACTCATTGACGAATTTGTAAAGCAGGGAGTACTGAAAGAAGTTTTAAGCAGTCCATGTAATTCACCAATCATGGGACTAATAAAGCCGAGTGGAAAGGTCCGAATTGTACAGGACTTGAGGAAAATAAATGACATCATAATTAAATGTTGCCCTGTCGTACCGAATCCAGCTGTGATAATGTTTCAAGTCCCTTGCGATGCCGAGTGGTTCTCAGTCATCGACTTGTCACAAGCATTCTTCTCGGTGCCTCTTCATGAGGACAGCCAATTTCTCTTTTGTTTCAAATTCTTAGACAGAGTTTACAGTTGGTGTCGAATTCCTCAAGGGTTTTCTGAGTCACCGTCAATATTCAATCAGATTCTAAAGAAAGACTTGGAAGCATTAGAATTGCCATTCGAATCAACCCTAGTACAGTACATCGATGACTTATTGATTGCATCTAAGACAGAAAGTGGCTGCACAGCCGATACCATTGCTCTGTTGAACCATTTGGGAAGGAATGGACACAAGGTGTCTCCTTCCAAGTTGCAGTTCTGTCAGAAGAAAGTGAAATACTTGGGTCACCAAATAGAGAAAGGGTCACAGAGAATAATGAGGGAAAGAATAACAAGTGTACTTCAAATGAGTCCACCCAAGACAAGGAGGGAGGTGAGGAAGTTTTTGGGGATGGTGAGCTACTGTCGTCAGTGGATCCCCAACTTTTCAACTTTAGCGAAGCCTTTACTGAAACTGACCCAGAAGGATGCCTTGGATCAAATTGAGCTGAAAGGAGATGAGATGGATGCTTTTATTGAATTGAAAGAATGCATGTGCAGGGCTCCAGCTTTAGGTATGCCTGATTACACAAAGCCTTTCACATTGTTTTGTCATGAACGTGATGCATGTTCTCTGTCTGTCTTGACTCAAGCCCATGGTGGCATAAACAGACCAGTAGCGTATTTTTCAGCTACTTTGGATCCAGTCGCAGCAGCACTTCCAGGGTGTTTGCGCGCCGTAGCAGCAGTTGGTATCAGCCTCACTCAGAGTGAAGGAATAGTGATGGGACACCCAGTAACAGTCATGGTCCCTCACTCAGTTGAGATACTTTTGACCCGCTCCCGAACGCAACACATGACTGGAGCAAGACTCACAAGGTATGAAACGGTAATTCTGGGCTCACCGAACGTGCAGCTGAAAAGGTGCACTACGTTGAATCCAGCAACCTTGCTTCCTGGTGAAAATGCTGAAATTGAGAACGCTGAAGACGTCGAGCATGACTGCCTTCAGGTGACTGAATTTTGCACAAAACCCCGACCTGACATTAAGGATACTAAGCTTGATGAAAATGACCAAATTGTTTTCGTTGATGGTTCATGTCTAAGAGATGGGATGGGAATTTTGAAAGCAGGATATGCTGTATGTACTGTAACAGGTGTCTTGGAAGCATCCTGGCTCCAAGGAGTATATTCTGCACAAGTAGCAGAACTTGTAGCCCTTACAAGAGCATGTCAACTGTCTGCATTGATGAAAGTCACCATTTACACTGATAGTCAGTACGGGTTCGGAATTGTGCATGACTTTGGACAACTATGGTCACAGAGAGGTTTCCTGACTTCTTCAGGATCCCCAGTGAAAAACGGGGAGAGAATAAGGGAATTGTTACACGCCATTCAAATGCCAGCCGAAGTTGCAGTGGTAAAGTGTAGTGCTCATACAAAAGGACAGGACTATGTTTCTCTGGGAAATGCATATGCGGATCAAGTCGCAAGATTTTGTGCCTTGAACTGTATATTACTCAGGGATGAATGGAATTCGATAAGTAAACCAGAACTCGAACCAGCTGAAGCATTTGCCTTGAAGGTCGTAGATACAATGGATGAATTAAAAGCATTACAGAATAACGTCAGGGAGGATGAAAGAGATTCCTGGATTAAGTCACAATGTATAAAGAGACCAGATGAGTTATGGGTTTCAAATGAGGGAAAATTTGTTTTGCCAAATGGTCTCTTATCGCAGCTTGCGCGGTTCTATCATGGGCAGGCTCACCTAGGGAGAGATGCCATGATAAGATTGTTCAAAACTGATTGGTTTAACCCCAGATTTCGCCAAGCTGCAGAAGCAGTTTGCCATCGATGTGTCATTTGCCGGCAGATGAACCCAGGGAAGGGAACGGTTGTGAACGCGAGCCACATTGGTAAGGCGAGTGGCCCGTTCAGTAGAATGCAGATAGACTTCATTGAGATGCCTGTGCATGGAGGTCTGAAGTATGTGTTGGTGATTGTGTGCATTTTTAGTCACTGGATTGAAGCATACCCTACACGTAGAAATGACAGCCTCACAGTTGCAAAACTATTGTTGAGGGAGTTAATACCACGTTTCGGATTCCCGATCTCTTTAGAATCAGATAGAGGAAGTCACTTCAATAACGAGGTGATAAAGTTACTTTGCGAAGCGCTGAACATTGAGCAAAAACTGCATTGTAGCTATCGCCCAGAAGCCTCAGGACTGGTGGAGCAGATGAATGGTACACTGAAATCAAGAATGGCGAAAATATGTGCATCGACAAATTTGAAATGGCCTGACGCATTGCCTTTGGTGTTAATGTCAATGAGAAACACCCCTGACAGAAAGACTGGATTGTCCCCGCACGAAATTCTCATGGGCAGGGCCATGAGACTTCCTGCAGTTCCCGCAAACGCGCTTTTGAATATTACAGATGATATGGTGTTAGACTACTGCAAAGGTCTGGCTGACGTGGTTCGCTCTTTCTCTCACCAGGTGGAAGCGACCACCTTGCCACCGATCCAAGGTCCAGGACACACACTGAAAGCAGGTGACTGGGTCGTGGTAAAGAAGCACGTGAGGAAGTCGTGTCTGGAATCCCGTTGGAAAGGCCCTTTCCAAGTGATCCTGACGACAACTACCGCTGTGAAGTGTGCGGGAGTTCCCAACTGGATTCACGCCAGTCACACAAAGAAAGTGTTGTGTCCCACAGATGAGGAAGTTGAAGCGCTGAAACTGCCAGTGCCTGATAAAACAGTGCTGAGTGCTGAGACAGAGCAAACCCGAACTGAAAGCGAACAGGCAGAAACAGGAGAGAGAGAAATATTCTCTGAGGACGAAGCAACAGACTCACTTGGGGAAGACCAAGGAGAAACCTCAGACAGCGACGAAGCAGCTGAAGGTGACAAAGAGCCTGAAGCAGCTGAGGGTAGCAAAGAGCCTGAAGCAGCTGAAGGTGACAAAGAGCCTGAAGCAGCTGAAAGTGATAAAGAGTCTGAAGAAAGTAACGGTGACGAAGGGCTCGAAAGAGGTGAAAAGGCAGGAGAGCCTGATCAGAGGAGGGCTTTCCCAGAAGCAGACGATACAGAAAAAGAAAAAGAGAACGTGATTGATTCCCCAGAAGGAGGGGACAAGGCAGAACAGAACGAAACAGTTCAAGCTTCCACAGAAAAGATCGCAGGTCCATCAAATGGACACGGTGCAAAGAGGAGACTAAGTATATCACCAATAAAACTAAGAACTAGAGAAAATTTGAACGACGGAGAAAGGCCAAAAGTGAAAGAGAAAAGAAAGGAAGTGTCTGTCGTGGTACCAACCTCAAGTGAAGGAAAAGACTTGGCCAAAGAGGAAAGTACCAGTGAGGCAGAATCGAAAAGAGAAGCAAAATTGAAAAGGAAAAGGATACCAAACAGGAGATATTCCGGTCCAGAATGGGCATATGTAGTCAATGACGATTGGACTGACGAATTTGTATCTCTAAGCCTCGAGAACGAAGAAGAAGAGATACCAATAGAAAAGAAAAGTTTTATGGACAGTGTTGATTGAAAGGGTGATAAATGACATTGCTTGCTACAATTTAACGTGATACAAACAACCAGCTGAGACATTGCTAAACCGGATGAGACATTTGCTGAACCGATAAAAAAAAGACTGAGTTATTGATTGAACTTTGAAAAAAAAAAAAAAAAAAAAAAGGACTGAGTTATTGTCGAATTGAGACAAATGCTGCTAACCGATAAGTGACTGGCCTCTTGAAGAAAACTGTGTGAACATTGCGCTCGTTCAGCTTTGTAACTGAATTGCTAAATAGTTTCTTTATAGGTGCTTCTAGCTCTCTGATTCTATACAGATCATGGCTACACAAAACAGTAGAATGAAATATTGTAAATATGCGTGTATAGGCTTGATAATTGCATGTGTACTAATAATAATGGCAATAGTGCTTGCAATGCATGGAAAGGGTGAGAATGAGAAAATTTATGCTTCTACTTTTGCTCCTGTTACTGTCACTGAACTAACCGCATTGAAAAGACTAGAATTAGATGAGAGACACTTGCATGATAAGAAGGAGCTTTCGTATAATGTTTTCTATCGCTTGCTAACAGAATATGTTGAGACTATGGATGCGAAAGATTGTTATGTGTGTACACAGATACCGACATCAGAAAAGGAAGGGGTGACTTATCACCACATGCCTCTTACATACGGGATTACATGTAGTATAGTAACTTCTAGATTTTATGGTCAGACAAACATACAGTATTTTTACTCAAATTATGATGTTACCTTTGCATATGTTCCTATAATAGCGCAGCTAAGCCAGATTGATAAAGATTGGGATGCTAAGATAATGAGGGAATTTTTCGAGCCAATGCAACCTTTTGAAACGGCTCACGCTCATAGGGAAAACCTTACCTGCTCGCTCTCTGCAGTAGAGATAAGCTTTTTAGATCGCACAGATGATAGAAGGGCACAAATGAATGCGAAATTAGAAAAGGAGCTAAGTAAGAGGACTTCAGTAGATCATTATGATTTTGCCGCAATAAAAACACAAGGGAGAATAGCTTTAGATGCTTGGCATGTAGGGAAATTTTGTATATATCGAGGTGAATCTTATTATGACAACATTTTCGTAGGAGCGAGTGAGTGTAAACATACGTTTATCTTTAAGGCCAAATGGACATTCATGATGGACGGACTTGACCCTGTCATACCAGGTGTATATTACATTTGTGGGTATAATGCCTATTATCGTCTTCCGAAAGGATGGTGGGGGAGATGTTATTTGGGTATAGTGTTCCCAAAGGTTTACCAACTGGATGACCTATCGATGATTCAAAAGACATCTGGATCCCATCGTATCCAGAAAAGAGAGACCGCAGCTGCTGTTGTAGGAGATATATTTGGAGCCATGATTCCTTCATTGGGAGTTGTGTTAAATTCCATCAAAATAAGAAAGTTGTCTACTATAGTGGATAACATGTTGACAAAGTTTTCAGGTGCTATAATCCTGATAGATGCTGAACTTGCAGCGGAAAGAGCTATGACTCTTCAAAATAGGCTTGCCTTAGACATTCTTTTAGCAAAGGATGGCGGCGTTTGCAAAATGCTTGGTGCGCGCCACTGTTGCACGTATATTCCCGACAACAGTGTGAAAATTAAAACTATGCTTGCTAATCTAACAAAAAAGAGTGCAGATTTGAAGGAATTGAAAGAACCAGGAGTGTGGGAGAAGGTTGGAAAAGGACTTGCTTCAGTGGGAAATTGGATTGGGGGAATTTGGAATGGAATATTACTAAAAATAATACAGGGAATATTAATAGTACTGATTTGTATATTTGGAATTTGGGGAATAAAAAGGGGAATAATAATGATTATGGAAAGAATTAAGAGAAGGAAGGAAGAGAAAATGATGAAAAGAATGGCAGAAGAATACAAAGCGAAAACTAGGGGAACTAAAAGGAAAAGAGAACTGACAGAATTTTAATGGAATAAAATTTGTGGGAATAGTTTGTGTGATGACAAGTAGTCATCAGAGGAGGGATTGATGACGCAGAAATGAAGGTTTTACATTTATTAGCGCTTAAACGTAGTGTCGAAATAATCATGTGTGACTTTAACCGAACTAATAAAGATTGTACGGGGACAAATGTGCCCTTAGAGTAGTTTGCCAACATTATAAGCGTGCTTTATATAACGTGATGTATTAGAAGTGCACTAATCCGACATAATCGTAAACGTGTGCTATGATTTGCTTGTTTGAAATGTTTTAGCTTAGCATAACTTTAGTGGAGGCTTTGGCCTAGTTGCCTGGTCTCACGATTTAAATGCTCGTATTTTTCCAATGTGCTATTAAACGTGTATTTTTGCTTGAAGCTGTACTTTTCCACTGAGATCGTTCACATGCTTATCTTAAGGTTTCGTGCCAGCCTGGCATTTTTCTCTTTGCTCCAAGGTCGATCTGCAGGTGCGGACAATGGAAGCTCTGAAAATGAGTTAATTGGTATAAAATGTTGCAACTTGCGTACCCGTCTCCAAGGATAATGTATGCTTAAGTAAAAGCTTGAGAACTGTTGTTTTTGATCGGACAATTTGAAGCCAACCTATGAACCCTCCAATGGAAGACCCTACTGGATTTGAACTGTTGTCTATTTAAACCAGGTGCACGAGAAGAAAATAGCCATTGCCAGCCATTGCCAGCTATTGCAGCCATTATTGGACATCCCGCCATTTTGTAGACTTTGCAGCTATTATGGCCCACCTTGCTGCGACGCCATTTTGAAAGAGACTCTGATGCTTTCTCTAATCGAGAGAAAGAGACCTTAAATGATTCTTGCCCTAGAGACTTTAACTTTGATCCCTTTGCATGAAGTAGTAGTTTTATTTTGCCGCCGTGAGGCAACTGCCCCGTCCACCCCTGCCCCCTTTGCCCCGTCCCATGCTGATCGAGAAACGGTACCTGTGAGACGAAGACTTCCTTGAATGCTGATTGTAATTGGTAAATATGAAAGGAAATTGTACAATTGCATTGTGTTTCTTTTAGGTAACCAACTGCTGATTTTTGACAAGATCCCTAGTTAGGAGTTTTCTAAATTAATGTTGCTAAATTGTTTTTGCATGAAGTCCCACATGCCGATGCTAATTTGAGGTTAGATGAGGATTCCTTTTGTTGCACGATGCAATTTGAGACCTTGTTATGCTGACTAAATGTATGCAATTAGCTCATTACAGATAATACTATTAGTGATTTGCATTGCTATTATCGAATGCCTTGTTATTCAAATGCTGCATAGATTACACCTGTTTTGTCGTTATGGACAGCTATTAATGTTCATTTACGTATATCATTTGGTGTTGCGACACATCTATATTGTGTTAGCTTTGTTAATATAGGGAAATAAATTCATTAACTTTGAATAAACTGGTGTGGTTATTCCTGACTGAAAGGTCAGGGTTCGCCGAAATGTATTCTGGATTAATTGTTAAGTGTTATGTTGATCAGGGGATTGCTTATGTTCGTTATTGATTTTTGATTTGATTAAATTGACTGGTCTCGGGTGAAGAGAGTCCCACTTAGCCAAAAGATTCATCGGCCTAAAGAGCGTCCAAAATACAGGTAAATTATTAGTACGGAACGCTCTATCAATACCAATAAGTAATAACATCTAAAACCACAACATACGTAAACGACAATGCATACTCAAACCACTAAATAATGCTATATTCATAGTCATCTCTTTCATAGTGTAAAGGGTGGTAATGGCAGCTTTGACCCACCCTGTAATTACAGGCCTGATCAGCAGATGAAGGTGTATAACGAGGGAGGATAATTAACAGAGCTATTATTGCCCTGAAGGTGAGGGCAATGGGGTTATCTGCACCCCCTATTTACTACCACCCAAGATAGGGACAGCTGCGGGAGCAAGAGCAGCCGCTCACCTGAATGTTTGGGTCAACGAATTTCTCCAACCTCCCCCGATTCTCCATTTCTCTCTCAGCTGACCTTTCATAGTCTGCCTTTTAACATGCCCCCTTAGTGGAGAGAAGCCCAACAAGCCAGACAAAAGTCGAATTTTTTTTTTTTTTTGACCTTTCTTTGGCTGATTGGGCTTCTCTCACCAAAAGAACGGAGTGGGGCCTAAGTAACTGTGAAGTGGCAGATGCTGGAAACAAATCAGAGAAAACACCATGGGAGTTTCAGGCCAGTATTTTAGATTCTCAGATGAGAACCTGCTCGTGCTCCTGAAATACTCTCTATTTGCCCAGAGCACACAGGAAGGACACCTGCAGCCAGCCAGCCACAAAATGCCCCTTTTGAGAACTTGTAACCCAAATATAGCCAGCAAAGGGATCACCCTGATTGGATAGGCATCACCCACCTCGTGTGCTAATATGAATTGAATTACCATTACTGCCTTTAGGACAGGAGAGCTGACTTTTTTTCAGCTGAACTAACACATTGAAAGCAATTTCTAGATCGGCACTATCTATATGAGACAAGTAAAAAAAATCTGAAGATATTTAGCATTTATAGATAAAAGGATGGAAGAACAATAAACAAAATTGACGAGTTTGAGATGACAGAAGAACACTCTTTCAAAGAGACAAGTGAGTTTATTTAGAACGCAGAACTAATACCCATTGCCAAGATGGCGCTCAGACATACAAATTAAAGGAGAGTGCAACAAATAACAGAAGAACAAGAAAAATTATCAGGAAAGAGAAGTGTTCCAACTTTTTTGTGAAAAAAGAGTGCTGGGTGGTCTGAGGAAGCTCAATAGCAAGGTTATTTCATAGCCTGGGGCTTAAGATTCTAAAAAGAATTACCCTACATGGCGTGTAAAGGTAGTGTGGAATCTGAAGTAGCAACAGGGACCCCAATCTAAGAGATCTGGTTGGGGTGTAGTGAGAAATCAAAGAAGAAAGCAGCTTCCGCCTTGAAGGACTAATGAATCAAACAGAGAGCTTTAAAATGTACACAGTTCTTAACCGGAGAGTATTATACTGAGCATAAGGGCAGAAAACTAATGGCGGGGTTGGGTGGTCAAGTATCTGGAAAAAAGAAAATGCCGAAATGTATGAAGACCTTAATTCAGAGGAATCGAAAGTAACATTTAGTACATTAAAAAGGGTCTCTGAAGGTGTGGTACTAGAATATCACTGTTAGAATGTCACCTGACATAAATATTGTGCCATAAATATTGCCTAAAAAGATCTTGTTCAACAAAGGGATTTCTTCATGGAGGGCTTTACACATCACACGCACACACTCTCATAATTGTTACAAGCATAGCCATTGATCAAGAGCTGCTTTTGACAATGATGAGTGGACATGTCTAGAAAGTGTTTAATTGTGTCCGACTGCAAAATCCCATCAGAGGCTTGTGAATAATTTTCATTAAAGGAAGATATATATCAGTAGTTATGGAACTGCATCATCGGCCACCCGTGAGACTTGTGATCTATCAACTTATGGCTGCAATCACAGACTTTGAAAGGGAGGTCCGTGTTTTGTTTTGATTATTTGTTGAGAATTTCACATTGAAAAAAAACTTTATAAAGTGGCATTACGTGTAGACTATTATTTTTCACAAAACCTAGAAAAAGAGAGGGCAACAGGAGATTCTGGATTCTGCAAGTTTGCACATATATCGGCAAAGATGTTCACTACAACTGAAGACTGTCCTAATGCATTGCAAGGAAGAAAGTGAAGATATTGGGGTGGGCAACGATTTCTGATACTTGCAAAATTAGAAGACTGTTTCAGATGGCAAACTGTTCACTATTCATAACTGACACTAAATGGAACACTACAATTGGTTAAAATCATATATTTTCAAATGCATTTAGGTATTTGGGACATGTATTATCTTGTGCTTTTGATCTAATACAAAGAACAGTACAAGACCTAGAATTAACACACATCTGTTGTGGTTGTATAATCAACTGATGGAATCCACATAATTATGTGGAGTAATTAGCTGTGCATGGCGAAGGCGCGAGTTATAGTTACCTTAGGGGGTGACCATAACTATAACTCCCCCATACGGTAACTATATCACTGATGAGATCTTGCATGGCATCTTTGATATTATCACTGCAATATTTGCAATAAAATTAGCACAGATATTTACTCCACATATGATATCATTGATTAGATTTTGTATGGCATCTTTGATGTTATCACTGCAACATTTGCAATAACATTTTTGATAAGAAAACTGTGCATGGCGAAGGCACGAGTTATAGTTATCACTGGGGCGAGTTAAAGTTACTTGAAAGAATTCTAACTATAACTGCTGAATTTCTATGGTTTTGCGTAAGTAAATTCATAACCTAACTAAAAGGTCCCTGTGACCTTTGATTTTTACTGTGAATTTCTATGTTTTTTTTACCGTAAAGTAATTTGAATTATTATATGTTATTGCAACCTCCGCCACGTACGGCCTTTGGATGTGCATGGCAGAGGTGGGTGGCAAGGCCTGGCCTGCAGCCAGGCCTTTCAGCCAAGTCCTTATAATCGCCCAACCCTGCGCCACGCACGACCTTTGGCCGTGCGCAGCGCAGGTTAGCAACAGGGCCTGTCTCTGTCAGTGGATCTGTGAATGTGTGCATGAGTGTCTGAGTGGGTCTGAAAGTGGGTGTGTGAGTCTATGAGTGGGTCTCAGTGGGTGCATGAATGTCTGAGTTGGTGCCTGAGTCTCTGAGTGCATGTATGAGTGAATTAATTAGTGTATGAATCAGTCTGTGTTTTTTCTTTAATTGTTTTCATATTGGTGAATATTTTGTGAACAAATAGTGAAAATTCGTGAATTTTCACAAATACCGCACGTGGGGACAAGAAATTATCTCAAAACCATAATTCACAGCTAAAACACACCTATATCACAGCCCTGTGGTCAGGGTACCTTCACCCTGTGACCCTTTGTGCCACCTTCAATTTGGAATTTAATCCCTGGGGACTGAGTCCTGTGAAATAAAATGGTAGCTGCAACTTTTTAGTCAGGTTGCGGTAAGCCAATTACAACGCTTCTTTTCACACATATATTTGCAAATTTTCACAAAATATTAGAGAAATAATTGTGAAGTTGCTGCTACTAGAGATATACAAATGTATTTTCCCTTTAATATTTCAAAAACTACTAAACGGATTTAATCCAAATAAGTGAAAACACAAACTGTGGACCGAAAGCCAGCTTTATGTCAAATTTGGTGTAATTCCGTCCAACGGTTTGGGCTGTAACTGTGTTCAAACGTGCTTTGGGAATTTACATGCCAAACACAACTTTTTTCACCCGCTTTTTCTTGGCCTCCGCGTGACGGATCACCCTGAAACTTCCTGTGCACAAGAATCACGGGCACACTTTTTTGGAAACTTTTGCGAAGGTTAGTCAAACGATGCCAAAGATAAAAAATCAAAGTCAAAAAATGCCTTTTCTATGGAAACATCGTCCTAACTATAAGTACCTAGTGACGATATGTATATATATATATATGTATATATATATATATAAATTTGAAACTGTGTCTCCTAACCTGTCAATTTCTGTTCCTGTGACTTGTTTTCACTAAATTGCAAGGAAATATAATTAGTAGCTGCATATGCTCCTATGGAGCTTGAGCACACTTGGCAGAAATGTGCATATGCAATATTTTTGTTTCACCTTTTCCTCTCATTATAGAGGAAACACTTACCCAGAACCCTGGGACATACGGGGATGCTTCCTTTCCTTTCACATCTAGGAAATGTATTTACATAATTGCATGTTTGTGGGTTACTGCTGCATTTCTGCATTGCCCTAAAAAGCCCACTTTTCTGCTCCTATATTTTTTTCCTGCAGGAGTAAATGTCTCAGTTGCTGATTTTTTAAATTACGATTTTGGAATTTATGTCTGCAGAACACTTTTCACAAACTTAAATTCAGTTCAGTCAACAAATATATGTGCCTGAGGCCCCTTATGATTTAGAGTCAGAGAATTCTAATTTTGCTTTTCTTGACAGATCCATTAGAAAAATGTATTAGTGCTTGACCGCTCCTTGCTCTTGGATGTTCATTTTCTTCATTCATATTACTACCAAAGCCACATTGCAAGTTTAAAGGCAGGAGTTTGATTAAAATGTACAACATGTGGACCTGAAGAAACATTTGTTGACATAATTACTATTTGGTTGAAATTCTCTTGCCCCCTACTCAATCAATATTCAGGTCATCAATTTGACTACACTGTAAATTTCCCCTTTCTTTGCAAGTTTCTCCATATCTCATTCCTCTTCAGTGCCTTCCATTTCTGTTTCATCTCTATTTTTGTTAGGTGTGGCTGTAGACAGCTTTAGCTGTCAGTAGGACCTCATTTCATTAGTTTTTTTAATAAAATAGAACAGGAAGTACAGAGAGAGTCTGACTTTTTACTAGCTCTCTTCAGCTACTACTTTTCATTTGTTTTTCATGCTTTACCAATGCTTGGATGGTCTGTCCATGAAGACTATGGGCCTCATTATGAAGCTGACGGTCTTGAGACTGCCAGCCTTGCAGTGGCGGTCCGACCGCCACATTATGACCCTAGAGGTCGGACCGCCACATTACGACCCTAGAGGTCAGACCGCCAGGGGACTGCCATCCCCACCAGGAACATGGTTCCTGAAGAACTGATGGCGGTCGGACTCGTGGTCATCCACAGCAGCACTGAATTCAGCACCGTTGTGCTGATCACTTGCCCTTTTTCCGCCAGCTTTTTCATGGCCGTTTAACTGCCATGAAATGGCTGGTGGAAAAGTGTTGGGGGCCACAGGGGGGCCCCTGCACTGTCCACGACCACCCCCCTGCCCAGCACCCTCAGATTTCACACTGTCTGCTTTGCAGACACTGCCCATTCCTAGGGTGCAGTAGTGCTATGGTATTGGCCTCGGCTCCCTTAAAGGAGCCAAAACCAATACCGTAAGCACTGTTCCCGCCGGGCTGACCGGCGGGAATGTCATAATAGGATGTTCCCGCTGGTGAACCCAGTGGAAACACTGTAATATGACTGCAGGTGAGGCAGCCGGGATGACTGCGGTCTCATCCCCACAAGTATGGAAGTCGGCTCGTCCGACCTCCAAATTGTGATGAAGCCCTGACCCTTGCTTGGGAACTTTTCCTGTTTTTAACCCAAGTGCACTGTCCGACCTGAATATTCACTGGTTTGGAATTATGTATACAATTATATTGTAATTTGCTTTTACTATGGATGTGATGGGTATGTTCAACATCAACTTTAACTAACCATTCAGGACTGAACTTAGGGCCTCATTACGAGGATGGCAGTCTTGAAACTGCCAGCTTTGTTGTGGCAGTCTGACAGCCGCCCTCCAGGTGGTCTGATTGGCACATTACGACCCTGGCGGTTGGACCACCAGGGGAACACCATCCCCAGCAGGAACATGGTTCCCGAAGGACTGATGGCGGTTGGGCTCGTGGTCTCGCTGTGCTGATCACTTGGCCTCTTTCCACCAGCCTTTTCATTGCCGTTTAACTGCCATGAAAAGGCTGGCAGAAAGGAAGTTCTGGGGCCACAGGGGGGCCCTACATTGCCCACGACCATGTTGTGGGCAGAGCTGGGGCCCCCCTGCCCAGCACTCTCAAACTGCGCACTGCAGACAGTGCTTTGCAGAAAGTGCGTATTCCAAGGGTGCTGCTGTGCTATGGTACTGGCCTCGGCTCCCTTAAAGGAGGTGAGACCAATAGTGTAGCACTGTTCCCGCCGGGCTGACTGGTGGGAATGACATAAT
Organism: Pleurodeles waltl; assembly: GCF_031143425.1. Taxonomy (NCBI): domain Eukaryota; kingdom Metazoa; phylum Chordata; class Amphibia; order Caudata; family Salamandridae; genus Pleurodeles; species Pleurodeles waltl. Next base: position 310,943,145 of record NC_090439.1, read on the forward strand.
ACAATGTTCCCGCCTGCCAACCTGGTGGAAACATCGTAATATGACTTGAGGTGAGGCTGCCAGGTTGATGGTGGTCTCATCCCCGAAAGTTTGGCGTTAGGCTTGTCCGACCGCCAGACTGGTAATGAGGCCCTATGTCATTTCATGAAGGATTGTATAGTCCCATTAGAGCTCCCTTTATATTTTGGTGATAAGGTATCGAGTTCCTTTGTTAGACTGAAGTTACATGATGTCTAAGTTGTAACTCAGAACAGACGCATGTTCTTTGATGTATTTAATTGCTGACAATTGCATTTTATTTGCTGGCTTTTTCTATAGGATTTGTGTGCTGTTTGAATACCTTAACCTAACGTAAACATACAGTGCTGTACTCTAATCACCCTTGCAGGTTTATTTCACTTTGCTATCGTGATAAAATGTGATTTGGTTTATCGCTTTTTTGTTGATCATATTAAGGCATGTGCACACATAGGCTTTCTTAAAGGTGCAATGAAAAGTCTGAACCTTTGTCAAAAGTATGTCCTGTGCAATATTTTGTTCTTAATATCTTTTAACCCCTTAGCTGCTGGGCCTTTTCCCCCCCAGTGCTGAGCCCTTTTTTGGCTATTTGGGGTAGTTCGCGCTTAGGGCTTCATAACTTTTTGTCCACATAAGCTAACCACGCCAAATTTGCGTCCTTTTTTTCCAACATCCTAGGGATTCTAATGGTACCCAGAGTTTGTGGTTTACCCTGGAGGAGACCAAGAAAATAGCCAAAATACAGTGAAAATTTAGTTTTTTCCAAAAAAATGGGAAAAAAGGGCCGCCGAAGAAGGCTTGTGGTTTTTTCCCTGAAAATGCCATCAACAAAGGGTTTCTGGTGCTGAAATCACTATCTTCCCACCTTTCAGGAACGGGCAGACTTGAATCAGAAAACCACATTTTCCAACACAAATTTGGCATTTTACTGGGACATACCCCATTTTTACTATTTTTGGTGCTTTCAACCTCCTTCCAGTTAGTGACAGGAATGGGTGTGAAACCAATGCTGGATCCCGGAAAGCTAAACATTTCTGAAAACTAGACAAAATTCTGAATTCAGCAAGGGGTCATTTGTGTAGATCCTACAAGGTTTTCCTACAGAAAATAACAGCTGAATTAAAAAAATATTGAAATTGAGCTGAAAACAACAGCCATTTTTCTTTATGTTTTACTCTGTAACTTTTTCCTGCGATGTCAGATTTCTGAAAGCAATATACCGTTTTGTCTGCTGGACTCTTCTGGTTGCGGGGATATAAAGGGCTTATAGGTTCATCAAGAACCCTAGGTACCCAGAGCCAATAAATGAGGTGCACCCTGCAGTTGGTTTTCATTCTATACTGGGTATACAGCAATTCATTTGCTGAAATATGAGGAGTGAAAAAGAGGTATCAAGAAAACCTTTGCATTTCCAAAATGGGATCAAGATAAGGTTTTGAGGAGCAGTGGTTATTTGCACATCTTTGAATTCCGAGGTGCCCATACTAGCATGTGAATTGCAGGGCATTTCTCAAATAGACGTCTTTTTTACACACTCTCTTATATTTGGAAGGAAAAAATGTAGAGAAAGATAAGGGGCAATAACACTTGTTTTGCTATTCTATGTTCCCCCAAGTCTCCCGATAAAAATGATACCTCACTTGTGTGGGTAGGCCTAGCGCCCGCGACAGGAAATGCCCCAAAACACAACGTGGACACATCCCATTTTTTCACAAAATACAGAGCTGTTTTTTTGCAAAGTGCCTACCTGTAGATTATGGCCTCTAGCTCAGCCGGCACATAGGGAAACCTACCAAACCTGTACATTTTTGAAAACTAGAGACCTAGGGGAATCCAAGATGGGGTGACTCGCGGGGCTCTGACCAGGTTCTGTTACCCAGAATCCTTTGCAAACCTCAAAAAGTGGCTAAAAAAACAAGTTTTCCTCACATTTCGGTGACAGAAAGTTCTGGAATCTGAGAGGAGCCTCAAATTTCCTTCCACCCAGCGTCCCTCCAAGTCTCCCGATAAAAATGATACCTCACTTGTGTGGGTAGGCCTAGCGCCCGCGACAGGAAATGCCCCAAAACACAACGTGGACACATCACAGAAAACAGAGCTGTTTTTTGCAAAGTGCCTACCTGTAGATTTTGGCCTCTAGCTCAGCCGGCACCTAGGGAAACCTACCAAACCTGTACATTTTTGAAAACTAGAGACCTAGGGGAATCCAAGATGGGGTGACTCGCGGGGCTCTGACCAGGTTCTGTTACCCAGAATCCTTTGCAAACCTCAAAAAGTGGCTAAAAAAACAAGTTTTCCTCACATTTCGGTGACAGAAAGTTCTGGAATCTGAGAGGAGCCTCAAATTTCCTTCCACCCAGTGTCCCCCCAAGTCTCCCGATAAAAATGATACCTCACTTGTGTGGGTAGGCCTAGCGCCCGCGACAGGAAATGCCCCAAAACACAACGTGGACACATCACAGAAAACAGAGTTTTTTGCAAAGTGCCTACCTGTAGATTTTGGCCTCTAGCTCAGCCGGCACCTAGGGAAACCTACCAAACCTGTACATTTTTGAAAACTAGAGACCTAGGGGAATCCAAGATGGGGTGACTCGCGGGGCTCTGACCAGGTTCTGTTACCCAGAATCCATAGCAAACCTCAAAAAGTGGCTAAAAAAACAAGTTTTCCTCACATTTCGGTGACAGAAAGTTCTGGAATCGGAGAGGAGCCTCAAATTTCCTTCCACCCAGCGTCCCCCCAAGTCTCCCGATAAAAATGATACCTCACTTGTGTGGGTAGGCCTAGCGCCCGCGACAGGAAATGCCCCAAAACACAACGTGGACACATCACAGAAAACAGAGCTGTTTTTTGCAAAGTGCCTACCTGTAGATTTTGGCCTCTAGCTCAGCCGGCACCTAGGGAAACCTACCAAACCTGTACATTTTTTAAAACTAGAGACCTAGGGGAATCCAAGATGGGGTGACTCGCGGGGCTCTGACCAGGTTCTGTTACCCAGAATCCTTTGCAAACCTCAAAAAGTGGCTAAAAAAACAAGTTTTCCTCACATTTCGGTGACAGAAAGTTCTGGAATCGGAGAGGAGCCTCAAATTTCCTTCCACCCAGCGTCCCTCCAAGTCTCCCGATAAAAATGATACCTCACTTGTGTGGGTAGGCCTAGCGCCCGCGACAGGAAATGCCCCAAAACACAACGTGGACACATCACAGAAAACAGAGCTGTTTTTTGCAAAGTGCCTACCTGTAGATTTTGGCCTCTAGCTCAGCCGGCACCTAGGGAAACCTACCAAACCTGTACATTTTTTAAAACTAGAGACCTAGGGGAATCCAAGATGGGGTGACTCGCGGGGCTCTGACCAGGTTCTGTTACCCAGAATCCTTTGCAAACCTCAAAAAGTGGCTAAAAAAACAAGTTTTCCTCACATTTGGGTGACAGAAAGTTCTGGAATCGGAGAGGAGCCTCAAATTTCCTTCCACCCAGCGTCCCCCCAAGTCTCCCGATAAAAATGATACCTCACTTGTGTGGGTAGGCCTAGCGCCCGCGACAGGAAATGCCCCAAAACACAACGTGGACACATCACAGAAAACAGAGCTGTTTTTTGCAAAGTGCCTACCTGTAGATTTTGGACTCTAGCTCAGCCGGCACCTAGGGAAACCTACCAAACCTGTACATTTTTTAAAACTAGAGACCTAGGGGAATCCAAGATGGGGTGACTCGCGGGGCTCTGACCAGGTTCTGTTACCCAGAATCCTTTGCAAACCTCAAAAAGTGGCTAAAAAAACAAGTTTTCCTCACATTTCGGTGACAGAAAGTTCTGGAATCGGAGAGGAGCCTCAAATTTCCTTCCACCCAGCGTCCCTCCAAGTCTCCCGATAAAAATGATACCTCACTTGTGTGGGTAGGCCTAGCGCCCGCGACAGGAAATGCCCCAAAACACAACGTGGACACATCACAGAAAACAGAGCTGTTTTTTGCAAAGTGCCTACCTGTAGATTTTGGCCTCTAGCTCAGCCGGCACCTAGGGAAACCTACCAAACCTGTACATTTTTTAAAACTAGAGACCTAGGGGAATCCAAGATGGGGTGACTCGCGGGGCTCTGACCAGGTTCTGTTACCCAGAATCCTTTGCAAACCTCAAAAAGTGGCTAAAAAAACAAGTTTTCCTCACATTTCGGTGACAGAAAGTTCTGGAATCGGAGAGGAGCCTCAAATTTCCTTCCACCCAGCGTCCCCCCAAGTCTCCCGATAAAAATGATACCTCACTTGTGTGGGTAGGCCTAGCGCCCGCGACAGGAAATGCCCCAAAACACAACGTGGACACATCACAGAAAACAGAGCTGTTTTTTGCAAAGTGCCTACCTGTAGATTTTGGCCTCTAGCTCAGCCGGCACCTAGGGAAACCTACCAAACCTGTGCATTTCTGAAAACTAGAGACCTAGGGGAATCCAAGGAGGGGTGACTTGCGGGGCTCGGACCAGGTTCTGTTACCCAGAATCCTTTGCAAACCTCAAAAAGTGGCTAAAAAAACAAGTTTTCCTCACATTTCGGTGACAGAAAGTTCTGGAATCTGAGAGGAGCCACAAATTTCCTTCCACCCAGCGTTCCCCCAAGCCTCCTGATAAAAATGATACCTCACTTGTGTGGTTAGGCCTGGTGCCTGCAATGGGAATAGATCACACAACGGTCAATGTTGGTCCTTACGTGAGGCAGCTGTTGACCCTGGGGTGATCCATTCCTGACACAGACACTAGGTGTAGGCACTCAAGTGGGGTAGTTTTTTTATCAGGACAGGTGAGGAGTCACTGGGTGGTAGGAATATTGTGGATCCCAGCATATTCCTGTAGTTTGTGTGACAGAAATGCGAGAAAAATTGAGTTTTTTTTTCAACATTTCAGCTTTGCAGGGTATTCTGGGTAAGAAAACTTTGGGGAAGCCACACAAGTCACACCTCTGTGGACTCCCCCGAATGTCTAGTTTCCAGAAATGTTTGGGTTTAGTGTGTTTCTCTATATGGCCGCCGAATCCAGGACCAAAAACACAGGTGCCTCCCTTACAAAACCAGTTTGTTTTGCCATGGATAATTTTGATGTCTCCACAATATGATTTGGGTGGTGGAATTTGGGGCTGAACTAAATTGGGGAGCTCCCAAGAGAGCACTCTCTCTCTGCTTGCCGCCGCATTCACCTGCTCTCTGGGTTGGCCTAACCAAAATGGCCCCCAGGGAAACCCTACAACATCTAAAAAAAAGATGACCCCCTGTCATTTTATTTATTTATTTTTTTTATTTATTTTTTTTAAAAACAATCCCCTGGGGGGCACCTACCTTTTTTTTTTTAATTAATTATGCCCCCGGGGGGGGGGGGGGGGGGCGTTTTCCGAGGGGGCCGCCCCCCCAAAGTGAAATCCCTGGCGTCTAGTGGTGTTTCCTGGCCCCCGATCGCAGCTGTGCTGCGATCGGGGGCCAGGAAACACTTTCAGGAAGGCCTCGTAAGAAAGGGGAGACACTCCCCTTTCTTACGAGGCCTTCCCGAACGTGGGAAAGGCCGTTTTCCCCATCAAAGCAGGAAGCGGCCGCAATGGGGAAAACACCTTTGCAACGTCAGCGCGAAGGGGCGGGTGGGGGGGCGGGGGGAGACACGGAAGCTTCCGTGTCTCCCGGGGGGGGGGTTTAAAAAAAAAAAAAAATCCTCGGGATTTATTGATACCCTTCCTGGTGTCGCCCACTGGTCGTGACCTGCACCAGGGAGGGTGTGTGGGCGTCGGCCAGTGGCCGACGCCCGCAACGAAGAGGTTAAATTCACCACTTACAACATCTACTTCATTTTCTGGCTTATTTTCATAACTCTCAGCTTTGCAGATCCTCAACAGCTCTGTTCAGCAAAAGGACTCTATTCAGAGCTTCCATACTGTTGTAGTCCAAGATGATGCTTCATTAGGGCTTTTTTGTAGGACTGCTGGGGGCACCACACTCAAAACTGAAACTATTACAAGACACCTCCCCCAGCAAAAATACACCCATAGGCTTTCCCAGTACTTGTTTTCTTTGCCTTGAGTTCAAAATCAATCATGGTTTAGCTTTCAACTGCTAGGATTAGCTTGTACATCTCTATATCTCATCAAAGGATGTTTGTGATTCCTCTCAATTTGTCTTGCGTAGCATCACCAAGACCAAACTGCTTCATATTTACATATTTCTCTTACTACACCTCAAGTACTAGAATCCTCTATCTCTAGTTCTATGGTCTTCTAACATTTTTTCTATTTTCTGAGTGTTGCTGAAAAGAAAATCTCCTTTTCTGAAGCCTTTCCTATCACTTTTTCTCTTGTCAATATTGCTGTTGTACCATGAATTTATAGCAATTTACACATTATTAATATTGTTAAGGTTATATGTCATGGTCAATGGCAATATATTATTTTTGTTTGTTGCTGTAGCTCCCTCAAGGGTATTAATTATAAGGTATGGAGCAAGCAGGAAAGCCAAAGATGTGACAGATGGTGGATAGACTTATTTTTAATGAGCCATAACGTGAAAGTAATATATCAAATGCAAAATCTGCTTAAGAAAAAAGTTCATTAATGAGTTGAATATCAAGTAAAGCTATCTGGAATTGAGGAAATTAACACACTAAGCTTCTGGAATGTTTAAAATGTATTATGTTAAGGCTCTGCGCAATTGTATTGTTTTCTCTGTCGATATTTGACATGCCCATTACTGTATGTCTAAGTTATAACAGTCTCACACGCACACACACACACACACAATCAGAAAAAAATGTATGATTCTGCAAGGGGGCCAAATAAAAAAGTACAGTATTATGGACAGGAATAATAGCTTCCAGCCTAATCACTCCAACGAATAAATAAGATTTTCTTGTCACTGGGCAAACATATAGTAATAATTTTATGAATAAATGTATCTACCTATTTATTCAATTACCGTGTTTCCCATGTTTACATTTAACAACCAATGCATTAATTTACACTGTTTTCTGTGGCACCAAACATACCCTATTGTAGCTCTTTTAAGCAGGATAATAGTAAGCTTAATTTTACATCCCAAAAAATCATGGCAAATTAATCATCACAGTTACTTCATCTGTGTTAAATAATTTTTATACCACAAGGAGATTGAATTTTGGTGTCCTTCATCCTGCCTGGACTGAACAGTTGCTGGTGCTTGTGCCCCCGCTGTCACATGACCTACTATGTATCCCCTCATGTCCTAGTACCTACAAGATTGGTCAGCCAGATGTCCTGGATTTGTCCAGATGGTCCCGGTTTTCAGTGTCTTTCCCAGCATCCAAACAGTTTTAATTAAAATAAATATAGGTCCCGGGTTTGAAGACAGGATGGGTGCGTGCAAGTCCATTTGCATAAAATGTCATGCATGCTCATGTTTCCACTGGTCTTTCCTGTACATCACATCTTGCACAGAGAGTAATTATTTCATAGGCTTCCCTGCTGTGCTGCTTCACCTCACTGATGAAGCACAGCAGGATTTAAATTTAAAGATGGGCCATTTAGTATTACAAAGATGCCCTTGGGCAAGGTACAGGTTTAGTGACCTTCCTCTGAGCTTTATCACAGTCTGGTGAGGGACAACTGGAGGGGTTATTTATTAAACACTTTATTTTAAAGTGTTTTCAACTGACGGATTTCAGAGGAATTTTCATAATATTAGTTCTATATGAAATTTTTATAATGTGCTCTGAATGTTTTCCATTTTTTTCTGTGGGCGGTGGATGCAAACAATTGTTTTTAAGAAACCATGCTGCTAGATGATACCATATGTTAGTCCTACTTCCATGTTTGTGCTTTGTCCCAGTTTTTTATTTTGTATATCTGATCACCCTAGTACAAGAGATAAGATACATTTGTTTCCCCAAAATTATCATTATTTTTGTTATAAAATAGTTTATCAAACTTAATGTCCATATAAACGTATCAAACATTCAATAATCATAATGATTCAAAAATAAAATAAAGAGTACAGCAATATAATTGCAACAAAGACAAACATAATACACAGAGTTAAATAACACAGATAAAACCATCTGATATTTCCTAAAATGCCTAAATCAATAAAGTTAGTGCAACTCTTTTCAGTCTCAAGTGCTAGTAAGTACTAGGGATGGGATGAACTTGCAGAGTTCCCATGAAAACTCTGTGCGATTCGGTAGAGTTCCGCAAACAGGAGGAAATCGGCATGTTGTGCTGCTCGCGCTGATTCATAATGCTAGGAGCTCCACATGGCGTGCCACGTGGTGCGCAAAGAACACCACATGGTGCGCCAGATTGTGCTGCTGTTTGAGTTTAATTTGTTGCTGCTGAAGTAAATTTTGTATTCAAGCAGCAGCTTTTACACCACATATAGTCCCAACTGCCTGCAACCATTCGCAGAGAGAAAATCTCAGAAGGTGCCATCCTAGTGTCCTAAAATCGGGCTAGGGGATGCCAGTTCTTGTTCGCCAAGTTACAGTTGGCGAACCACGTGTGAGTTGCTGGAATTTAGCAGAGCAAGATTCTATCAACTCCACTGGCGGAGCAGAATTTATCACCCACTCTTAGTAAATACTGAAAAGCCACCTGTAGACTGTCCTCTTTAAACCATCTTTCCCCAAAAGAATGATAGATAGAAGCAAATTAAGCTATGTTTGATGCAAACAATTTGCCTTTACTTACTCAGGATGTACATGCCTGTCAAGTGTTGAGTTAGCACCGGGAAGAACATATTCAGCAGGTTCGGACTGGGGTGCAGTGCCTCCAGCTGAATGATGTGGTGAGGCCCACTTGGGCTATGTGTACCAGTGGGACACAGAATTCAGGACGAAACCTCCACAACCTGGAATCATGTACAATCCCTTTCATATCCACAAGGTTATCATTACTTTTCTCGTCCCCTGTGTGGCATTGCCCCCTTTTGTGTCACAGGGAGGCTATTTTATATTAAAGGTCTAGATGCCAAGGGCTGCTCAAGCGAACACATGATGGTGCACGCTTCTGCACATTTTGCATTATGCCTCATACCTTTTTATTTGTAGATTATTTTACAAAATCCAAGATCTCACACAAATTTAGAGAATACCTATCGGTTTCCGAATGATGAGCATCAGATGCTGGAGGAAGTATGTTCCCGTAGAGGAAAAAATGTGGTATGGAGGAACTGACGAGTGCAGTGGAGTTTATGCGTGATATGCTTACAATTTCACGAGCTGAAAAAGTATTACTAAAAACAGATTTTTAAAGAATATATCTAAATAACCGTAATCTTTTTTCGCTCTTGTGGCTAAATTTGAGGAGTGCAGTATCAAACATGGACAGGTAGGTCTGCTTCTAATATCTTTTTTTCCGCCCTATCCTGAATTGGATTGGCGGACCCAGGCGCACGTATTGAACAAAGAAGTAGAAAAGAAAAGAAACATTTCAGTTTCAGTTAGGTGACCACAATAAAAGTGAATTATGAAAACACAGCAAATAAGCGAATGAGTGAGCTGTCTATTTACAAAGGCCAACACCGCAAAAAAGATTACCTTTTGTTGCTTCACATGGCTGGAGATAGCGAAAGGAAAACAGACATCGGTATTTGTTTTTTTTAAAACGACAAATTCGGAACTATTACGGCGTCCTACGCAGGCCAAACTTCAACCTCAACTGACTCAGCAGAACTGGCATGTGTATTGAAATCAAGTGAAGACTTGCGAGAATTTGTTATTGCCGAATAATAGGGACGACGTTTAAAATGATAAATCGCTTCTTGATGAATATTTTACTTACAAATTAAAATAATTCACATCGCTGGTCTCATCTGGGGAATAATTCCATATATGGGGTTTGATACACTGTGAATATATATGTAGAATTCGAAAAAACATGTTACGCTTGATCACTTCATCGTACAAAGGACCAAGACTAAGGGGGAAAAGCCCCTCTCCGCAGCACAAGTTCTAAACTGAGATGTGTTGTGGATGGACAGTGGGCAAGCGCGCAGTGGGAGACTGCAATGCATGAGTGCATAGATACATAATGGCTGCACATGTGTGCCTCATCACAATATACAGCGGATTTCCTGCACACCCTTATGCCTGGATACTGCTAGCAACTACTTATTATCGTACAGCGTGCATCAAAGACAGACTTACATACACACTTGCCACTCCTAAAGATGTCAGAGGTTCAACAGTACTGTCTTTTAATTGATCATACAATGGCTGTCCGGAGATTGACATATCTGAGCCACTTTCATGTATATGATTGTGGTCTGGTCTTGAATTGAGGGAGAAGTTTAAGCGTACATCTTTAAATACTCAGTCAGAACTGGAAGGAGAATGACATGGGGCATAACTACTGAACAGAGGATACGAATTTTATTGTGACCAGACAAAGTGGGTCCCTCTAAAATGTCCTTGTGGTGATGTCATATACCTTGACTGGACCAGTTGGGCCATGTAACTGATATTAAAAATATTCTTGACCGATCATAAATTTTCTATTACATTGACTTTCCAATTAAAGTTCATGGTGTGAATAAAAAAGGCCTCTTTAAATCAGGATATTGGGATAAACCCTTATTAGTGAAAAAAAGGAATCAGGAGTTTAGACGGGGTACAATTAATTCTGCATTTAGGGAATTAGAAATGGGAATCTGCTGTGAAAATTCCTGCAAATACAAAGGAATAGATTTATTAAAAACACATGTATGCCAGTAACCAAAGTTGCTACACTGCGTTGTGTGAGAGGAAGAGAAAGAGGAGGACAGCAGCATATCTACTGAGACAATGGTTTTTAACCTTTTGACTTATGTAGACATCCACTTATTCATTACTGAAATTCAGGGACCCCCACTAAATCATTATTGGAACCTGGGTCGCCCACTGTCTCATTACTTAAAACATGTGACCCATGCTTAAACTAGTTCGATGATTTGAACTCCAAAACAATACACAAATACAGAAGTCATCAAGCAAATACACAAATTCTGAAATATTTTATTTGATTCAAAATTCAAAATAAATGTAAATCTTCATTTTACTGGGAAGGTTTTCTAAATTCAACTGAGGCCACCCATTGTACATATTATATCCTGCTTGATGCATTTGCACTGCTCCCACGAAAGAGTCAATCTGAGGATACCAACTTAATTTTTGTCCCCAGTTTCAAATTCCAGAGCATTTTCAGAACATTTCAACATTTTCAATTTTACATTTTGCTTCTTTATTTCTATGTACTTAATTCATCTACTAATAATATATTAAGAAATGTTATTTTTTGGCACAAAAACCTGTCTACTAATGTTAGCATATAGAGCTGCATGTCAAAGCCCATGGATGACCACTATGCACCACCCATGAAGTGCTCTTGTAACTCAAAATAATAAAAAGCAGCACACATCACTGCTTTGTGTTACTTTCAGGCAACTTTTAAGAGCATTTTGCTCTCTAAAGTAAGTTCCAAATAAACATTTTGTGCTGGTTTGCATCACAAACCTGGCACAAAATGTATGCAAATTTGCCTTAAGTGATTATGATATATGTCATCAAAACGGTTTGCAAACTGCTTCATATAATGTGAGAAATGATTAATTTTATATTTTAACGAGGGACCAGAGCAAGTAATTCAGGTGATCCTTTCATGCTGGGGTATAAAGTTTTTCTTATCACCCAAAGCCATCACCCCAAAGACTGGAGTTGCCAAATATCAAGGCTGCATAGTTTTGGTTCCACCTTATGTCTCATTCTTCCATTACCCTCCACTTCCTGCCTCCTTATTATACTCTTACAGGTTCTTCATCAGCCCAGCTTTCTTTCTTCATCACTGATTTTGTGTTGTTCTCGTCCTCTTTCTTTCTCCCTTTGCTGCCTCCTTTGGTCTTATTTTGGGTGAAAATCTAATAAGAAAAAAATAAGTCACTGTACCCCAAAACAAGTTTTAGTTCCTACCATCTGCAACACCGGTAAACATTATGTACTGATTTACTTCCAGAATTGCACTGTTTCTGCAAGGAACTATACTGGTTGGAGAAGAACCTCCCAACAGGTGGCTTGTACTATTAAATACTGGGTACAAGAGTATTGTTGCACATTAATATTTTCGTCAAAATATCGAGGAACAACATACCAAAGAGAATACATAGATTTACTATTGTTTTTTTTTTTTTTTAATCTTTTTATTTCGTTTTTTGGTGTTGAACAATACAATCCATAGCAGACCAAAACACATACAGCCACGTATCATCTGCAGTTGCAACCACTGAAAACCAACAACATAGCATGACATTTCAAGGAAACTGATGCTGACAGTTTTAGCTGGCACAGCATTTGGAGTCACTGCATATTGGTCATGGAATGAAAACAAACCCAGCACCCACCCCAAGTTTTCTTATGTTTCTGTGGCAGGCCCTTGCTTTATACACAGTCTCCTCAGCCCAGCATATCTGTCCATGACTTAATAACGCTCTTCCTGAGAGCGGGCCTGTCCTCCAGTGCTTCACAATATCCTTTCTGGCTAGGAGCATGCTAGAGAAGGCAGGCCTACACACAGACCAAGTTCCTCCTGCATCCAACATAATGTCGAGCAGGACTGTCCATGGATCAAGCGTCAGAGGAACCCCACGAATAGTGCCAGTGAAGTGTGTAACCTTCTCCAATAACTGTGGGGGGCTTGGCATTGGATGCACCAGGCATCCAGGCTCTTCCCCATCTTGAGCAACAAAGATGGTGTATAGTAAATTCAATGGAAGCATTTAAAATGCATCAAACTGATGTGGTACACAATAATCAATGTGCCTGCTGCTATTTTGCCTTCACTCAGTCCTCCTCCTCCAAAACACCCAGATCCCCATCGTATCCTCAATAATTTTAATGGATTGGGGTAGTAATCACCAGTGCTCAATTTGATGAAGAATATCCCAAGCCTTGATTATGCCCAATATTAATTTGGATTCAAGTGGATTGAAGTCAGGGACCTTTTGCATTTCTGTCTTGTGGACCTACAAGGTGTGTCATAACTGTAAGTGATGGAAGATTTGTGAATTGTGAAGTTGGAAGTCTGCTTTTAGCTTTTGAAATGGCCTCATTAGGACCTTTCCCAGATGCCTCCCATCATGGAGATCCCTATGTTATCTCAGGGTTTGAAGCCCAACAGTTTGACTCAGTAGGTACCTCTGTCCTGTGACCCAAGGCCATTATGTTTGCAATGTGTTTGTACTAGCCCATCCCTTTCAGGGCCTTCTGCCAACAGACCAGCGGGAGTCTTGTGACCGGTGGGAGAGACTGGGAGACTCGCCCACCATACAGGAGCAGTGGAATGTCAATAGTCTCCATCTCAAAGCAGATTGACGGATCTGACCTCTCTGCGAAGAGCCAATCATTCATGGGAAGCAGTTGCACCACCCAGTAATGCAGTCTTACATCTGAGATTCCCAAACCACCGTTGTAAAGAGATTGAACACATTTAGCAAAGGAGACCCTGGGGATACTGTCCACCCAAGGGTAATTGGCAACTTCAGACTGAAGCTTGCTGAGGAAGCCATGTGCAAGAGGGAATGGATAGTTTTCCAGATAGAGAGCAGTTGAGGTACAGCTTGAACATGGCTCCCAGCCCAGTAATAGGGAGTGGCAATTTGCTCCACTTGTCCATGTGTGATCTGAGTTTAGTCAGAAGAGGGAGACCATTAAAGACCCAGCTCCTACTTGGTCTCAGAGTTATATGTATACCAAGATACTTGAATTCAGACTGTATCCTTGGGACACCCTCGGACACCCAGCAAGTGGGGCACACATCACCCCCAAGGGAACTACCATTGATTTCTCCCAGATGACATGCAGGCCAGAGGCCTCCCTGAAGATGTTCAGCATGTGAAGGATCCTCAAATGGTAAGGGAGGTCCTGGCCTTGTAAAGAAAAACATCATCCGTAAAAAGAGCTATGCAGTCCTCATGTCCTCTGCCCCAGCATATACCCCAGTACTGGGCATTCAACTTAACCTATGTCGCAAGTGGCTCAATGGCCAGGACATATAGAAGCAGGGAAAGGGGGCACCCCTCTCTCGTATCCCATGAATCACAAAGAGCTCCAACAATACCCTGCTAACATGAACTCTTGCTCAGGTGAAACAGTGTTATCACTTCACATAGGATCAAAATAGGGAAACAAAGTTCATCATTTCCATGAGAGTATGGAAGCATGGCAAACCCATGTATTGGAATACTTAGTCAAAGTCTCTCAAAACAAGGGAAGCTAGAATTCTGAGCCAGGAAGTGTGTGCCAAGGCAACCTGCAGCCTCCTGATACAGTGCCTGCTGCTCCTCTGCAGCATAAAGCTGTTTTGATCCCCTTGCACAAGGCAGCGAATCACCTTGGCCGGCCTATTTGTAAGTGTCTTTACCAGGAGCTTTACCTCAGTGTTGATCAGGGAAATAGGTCTGTATGATGCACAGTCCCTTATGGGACAGCTATCCTTATACTGAACAATGATCATTGCCACTCACAAGTCCTGAGAGAGAGTGCCCTCTTGAAGTTCCTTTTTTAAACATGGATGACATGTTTGGATGTGCAGTGCTTAAAGAATTCAGTAGGGAAGCCATTGGACCCGGGGGCTTTACAGCTAGCATGTCCCCCCATCTCAGTCCACAGCTCCTTCTATGACAGTGGGAGATCTAGGGCCTTCTCATCCTTGGCCAAAGTAGCCAATAGGAGGTCCTGCAGCGTAGGCCATTTCTATTGGAGTCCAGCTGGGTACCTAGCAAATACATAGTACCTATCAAAAACATTTCTTGATAACTTGGGAATCTACCACCATCCCTGAAATGAGGTAATTTATTTGTGCTATTTACCATATCTCATTGTTCCTGTTTGTCAACCAGTAGATCAGTTTCCCTACCTTGTCCCCAGGCTCATATGTTTCATGTTCAGAGGCCAGCCACACCAACCATGTCAAGGAATGTATCCTTTAGCTTCTCTCAAGCCACCAACCACTGGCACAAGTTAGCCACTGAAGGGGATTGTGACCGCTATGCCTCCAATACCGCTATTTGTCACTCAAGCTCAGTGATCTCCGGTATGCAGGCATGTTTCTGTTTAACAGTGTAGGAGGTTATCTTACCCCTGAGTACTACCCTAAGTGCCTGCTAAAGCACCACAGTGGAAGCTACTGAGTCTGCATTGCTCTTAAAGAGTAGGGCTATATCCTTCCACAGTTCTTCGAGAAATGCGGCCTCCTGTAAGAGCCACCTTCTGAACCTCCAACAAGCCTCCGGTAATACCACTTCATCAGGGGAGTGGTCTTAAAGCCACTTATAAGCTCTACTCATGGCACAGAGGTCGTAAGCTGGTGCATAGAAATAGTCTATCCTCAATTGAGTGCTGTGGACATGAGTCATGTGTGTGTTAAAGGCAGTCTGGGTTTTGAAAATGTCAGGCATCCATGAAACCCAGTAAGTCAGCCCACCCCACCAGAGGATGAGCCCTGGAGTAGCGAGTCCCAGTACTATCTAGGTCAGGGTTCATGACCGAGTTGAAGTCTCCTCTGACCACCATCTTTCCCAGGGGAAGCTTCAGCAAGGGGTGACAAAATCTTGTAAGGGACCCATGAACATAGGGAGATGGGAGGGGACATTTATGCTAACTATATCTATATATATATGTACATATATATATATATATATATATATATATATATATATATAGTATAACTACATATAATTGGCCACATATGAGAACCCAGTGGCTCAAAGGGTCATGAAACACCTCTTTCACATCCAAGGGGAAGATTTTACGCAAAAGGATGGACACTCTCTACGAACCCCGCATGATACCCTATGGAGTAGCCGCACTGCGTACCGAACATGCACATCTCCTGCAGCCGGGGAATGGTAGAAGACCATTTCTGGCCAAGTTCTAAAAACATCCACCTCTTGAATTTATTATTGAAGCTGTTGACATTCCATGAAATTAACTTAAAGCTCAGTGTGTTGGACTCAAGAACCAGACAGACATAATGCAGACAGAATGGTACCCCTAGACAGACTGCATATGACATGGTGCGGCTGCAGTAGAAGGAATAAAACAAGCAACACAAACAGAAGGGGAACCCAACATCCCCTCCCTACACTTTACGAACATACATGAGGGTAACATTGTTGCATGAATGCCCCAACTAGCAACTGTAGTCCTAGACATGAAAGCAAACCAAACAGGACCAACACTGCAAAAACTCCACAAATGCAAGTGTTACATTGTAAAAGAAGAAATAAAAATTCAGGCTGGGTCCAAGTTCTGCTGAGGAGACCCCTTTGTCGCTGGGGCTGGAAATGTAATTCTCTGCAACAAGTCTGTGTCTTTTCTCCAGGATCTGCCTATGCGGTATCTCTTACCCTTCAACACCATGCAGAAGCAGCGTGCTCACAGGCCCACCCCTCATCTCAGCTTTGGCAAACCTCACCTCTGTAGAGGGTAACTTAAACTTCTCAACTCACTACCAAGTTGTGTCTGGCGTCTTGAAGAAGAAGGCCTTGCACTCAAGCTGCACTTTCAGTTTAGCAGGGAAAAGCAACATGTATTAAGCTACATATGCTGCACCTTCTGCATAACCTCCTTAAAGGATTTGAGCTGCCACTGCACTGTGGCAGTGTAACCAGGAAAAATCATGATCTTGGCATTGTTATATTTAAGATTTGGAGTTTGACAGGCCATTTTCAGAATTATATCCCTGTCAAAATAATTCATACATGCATTATTACATGGAGATGGGGGCAACTGGAGCCTGGGGGCCCTCTCCAACACAAAGAAGGTAAAAAGGTCGGATTGATAAATCCAGTATTTAAACTAGGTCTTGAAGAGCTGTTCCAGCTCTGGTACCTCTTCTCCCCCTGGAATGCATATAAGTTGCAGATTGTTACACCTGGAGTGTCTCTCGGCATTTTTAGCCCTCCATTCCAACAACGCAATACTTCCGGGAGGCGTCTTGCTCCACCTATGCCTCCATCATGCAGTCAGCCAGCTTTCTCAGGTCCTAGCACAACAGGGAGACCGCAACATACACCCCTTACATGCATCTCCAATGCCTCTCTGGACTTGCCGATAGCCTGAAGAATAGCCGACCAGGAAGCCATGCAGTCAAGGGGGCCTGGGGGAAGGGCCATGCAGGCGATGAGTCCATGCGTGTCTCGGGAACCCTGGACTACTTATCTATTTTCCCTTGTGTCTTGGTGTCAAGGGCCTTGTCCTTTCCCATGATGTAAGCGCCAAGGGGTGCACCAGCATACACCGAGTCGTGACCAAGGGACTCCTCACAAACTATATGGGCATAGAGAATGATGCACTGATGGACAGGCCCCCGAAGAGGAGGGAGGAGGAGAGCCCCCATACTACTCATCAGACCAGTTCAGTCACAAATATTTATAGTAAAGATTTGTCTGCCAGCTCAACTTCACCATCCCTTTTGTAGGCAACACAGCTCTTGTAGTCACTGGAGTCCCAAAGCCAGTCTTTCCCTAACGGCACATCACTCCAAATTTCAACCTTTTTGGTGAGGATGACCATAGGTTTCATGGTGTTCATGCTGTTTGCTTGCGTACAGTTGTTGTACGAACATGATTTGCAGAAAAAAGTGCCTTCTTTACAGCAAGGGTGACCAGAGGAAATATGCAAGGAACACTGTGCAGCATGAAGGATTCGAGAAGAGTACGGGCGATATTTACGGGCTACTTTCCTTTCCATAAAAGAAGTATAGCATTTTCGAAAGAGATAAAATACCTTTAGGTACTGATTTGCTGAGGTAAGGTGACACTGTTTAGTTCAAAAGGGAGAACAGAATGCTGTGGCATCTTATCTATGTAGAGGCCTGTGGTGTCAGCATCATCACTACTGCTGCTGTTCTGCTCACTACTAATGTATTTAATGCCCTGCTCACTGATTTAATGTTTGATTGCGGGTTACAACTCATATATAGAGAGGACTATGATCACTGCTGATTGAACCGTAATTGTTTCTAGGCACCTGGGAGGCAGTCATCATTTATTTTACTGGGCCAAAGTAATAGAGATTTGATGATGCGTTTGTGAATCTGTTGCAGTTGCTGCATTACATAAATAGTGACATTCTTGTGGTCACCTGTTTGGTGTGGATTGTTGCTGTGGTGTTCACATGTCAGTGTGGGTATGGTAACTTCAGTTACTTGTTTTGCATTGACAAGTGGGATGATGGCTTCCTGTCACCGTGTCTGGTGCGAAGTGTATTGTTGTGAGCAGTGACCGTTTTCAAGTCGAGTTGTGCTGGTGTAAATGTGAGGCCATGAGTGAGTAGTTCACAATGAGGAGCGGAAGTGTTTTTTGGAAAGCAATTTCAGTGTCATAATAGTGTAGGTCAGCAGAAGCAAATAGGGTTTGTGATAGTGTGAGTATCTAAGGGTGACTTTCACGAGAGATAGATCGAATTTAATGGGCTCTGTGCCAGTTTTGGGCGCAAGCAGTATGAACCTAGTCCAGTTACAAGGGATACTATCTGCCTGTCATAGAGAGTGCTCGCTGTATGCTTTTATGGTTTCTTACAGGCAGGGATTTGAGTTTTCCATACTGTGGGAGTGCTGTAAATTGAAGTGAACCTTGGGGGGTTGTAACTTAGGAAAAACGGCACTCAGAGTGTATGTGTAAGGACTTTTTGTAGTTGTGTGTACAAGGAAACACCTATGTGTCAATTTCAAATGCTACCTTTTAGGGTCGAGCGCAAAGTGCTCTGTCCCTGTTGTTATCTCTCTACGGGCTTGTAACCACGCCCATGTCAAGCCCATCAGTTTGGTTGGTTCGTGGGCTTGCCTTTTACAATTCGCTTCATTTCATTACTGGAAGGCATGCATATGTCATGCCTTTTCCAGTGTTTAGCCCTCCTCCAGCGCACCGGCCAACTACTGAAAACAAACGAGGCTCCATGTTTCCTTATGGTTTCTGGACTACTTTTTCTCTTTTATCCGGTTAGAAGTTTAAAGCGCAAATAGTTCTAACTCGTTTTATAGATGGGTTTACTGTTTGATGTTTGCTTGGAGTTTCCAGTCAACACAAAAACCTCATATCAGTGCGTTGTACGATGTGGTACTGAAGTGTGCCCCCTGCATGAGCAGAACAAAGAACTGCAGGGTTGAAAGCTCCACTCTGACCTGCGTAACTAGGATTGGCACACTGAACATTCATGGACAGCTACTGATGTTGCGGCGTGTGAAGACAGTGCTTGTATGACTCAGTGAGACATGAGTAAGCCCAATTTTCAGCTGGAGAAATAACCAAGGACTAGCCTTCAAAGATGTATTTTGGGAGCTGGAGGGTTAACGTGGCAGAGGGGCCGAAATTCACCTCCCCTCTACATTTACAAAGCAAGTGCTTCCCAAGATGCGAGGTGTTTCATTTTACCCTCAAACATGTTGGTGTTGGCTGGTGATTGGCTGGTGATTGCCAGCAAGAGATAAAATGGCCACGGGTCAGAGCAGGCTACCATCGGCTAACACAACTAGTATATAGGGCCGACTTAGAGGGCAAAGGGCCACTTTCCCTGGTATTTAAAAGAAGCCTAAAACAAGAGAAGTTAATCCTATCATGATGTTAACAGTATGGGAAGTTCCAAGGTCCATGTATGTACAACTTCACCAATATTTGTTTGAACTTGGGGAGCTTCTTAAGGTAGTAAGCAACCAAAGTTTAAACCAAAACATTAGGGGCAGCATTGTTAGCGTAATGTAACAGCAGGAAATGTTCCGCTCAGAACCACTGGGGGAATGGCACTGTTTGCATACATCTATCCTGCCTCTTCGTCTGAGCACCCACAAAAGTTTTTTCTTGCCTCAGCATCCACCACCACCCACAACGCTTGTCACTACACCCAATATTTGCTCCAAGCACCCAATCACCCTGCAGCCAGTGGCCGCCTGGCCACACCCTCCCCTATGCCAGGATCCCTGGCACTTCTTATTGGTGATGGCAGGAGGAAGAATCTTTTGTTCCTGGATGTCCTGCCCACGTTTATCATAGAGGGCTGGCTGACCGCCAGTATGAGTAAGTATATTATACATCAAAGGTTCTTGACTAATGCCAGACCTAATAATAAGTATATTATATACAGAATTTACAAACATAGAAAGAACTTTGCTAACGCCAGAATGGCCTTTGTATTTATGATCAATTCTTATGGACTTTCAGTCAGTCTTCTTTGCCCATTGATCTGTTGTTTTGTCACTCATATTTTAATTTTACCCACTATAGCCTAGAGCCAACTTTAGCCATTAGCTCAGTTCACTGCTAGTGATGCCATTCTGCTCTTTCACAAGGAGCATATCCTTTTTAAGTTGAGCATGGCAGTGCGCAAATGCTGCTTTTCTTACGTGTTGGTATGCATATGGGCTTTTAACCACATCCACTTCACACCCATCAGTACCACTCGTTCGAGGGCTTGCCCTTCAAAAATCTTTTAATGACATTGGTAAATGGTTTACTTTGGTCCCTCCTTGGGGAGGTTTTGTTACCACCTGGGCCATTGCCCCTGTTACCTGGCTAATTGCACTTTTGTGTTAAGCTTGACTGCAAACAAACTTCTTTTTTTCTTGTGTGTGTCTCTTCACACTGGTGCTAACGGCAACTGTAGTGCTGTGAATCGGCTCCCTTATGTGAAACTGTTTTACTTTTCATTTTCAACTTATGTGGCAAGAAAAGTCCGGTTAGGAGTTTACAACGCTAATAGCTCTAACTCAAGCAAATGCGAGACCCATTGCATTGTAAATGCTTGTTAAATTTGAGAATGGTCCTATGAAAGGGGGGAGCCTAGACGTTATGTGGTGGTTGGGAAGGACTCACTTGACAATAAACAGAACACTTCTACCAAACTTTATTTTTTTGGGTTACATATTTTATTATCTTATAAAGAATAAGATAGCAGTAGTATGCACTTTGAAATAGTATATTAAGTATACTACAAATACTGTGATAGCTCAGTAGCTCAACTTATGTATATAAGAGATAGATCAATTCCAGCAAAAGAGTATCAGGTAAAATAAAGTAAGATGAAACAATGATTAAAATGAAATAATATGTAAAAGTGGATGGAGGAACTTAGAGAAACGTTTCTGGAACTGAAAACACTCCAAACTAAATGTCAATCACAAAACCTATGCTCCAAAGAGACAACCCATTTACAGCTTCCCTTTAGCCTGAAGAAAGGAAATATCATCGGATCGTCTAATAATAGAAAAGTAAGTCATAAATATAATCTTTGGGTCATCCAGGTAAGGCACAGCTTTGCATACTGCCATTTGCCCTTCTTTCAAAATCCAAATATTCCCTTGCCACACTAGGATTCAAAAACATGCACATTCCCTACATGAACTCAAAGCATCGAGAGGAGCTAAAGGGATACCTCACCACCCAAAACCATCAGCTCTTTTTTCCTTGTTGTAGTTCCTTTCTCTGGCTCCAAGTTGTGTCACTCAAATCTGGAATGATGTGGACCAAGAAACTGCCAGCCATCAAGTCTCTCCATTTTGCATCCCCTTTCGTTATCCACTCTCTGTTGTATGGGGCATTCAAATTAACCAATATGCTGCAGGCATTGCTAACTATCCATGATGGACTTCTGGTGGGAAGGCACACTGCTTGTGTCAAATGTTGGGACCATGATCTGATCCCAAGAGAACTGCAGCATTAAGGGAACACTACCTCTGATTTCAAGTTTTCTGTTCCAGCAGGGGCTGATAACAACAGTATGCTGAGCCTCCGGGCTCGTGATGCTACCCTTTTATTTCTAAAAATTATATTGTGGCCAAAGTGCAGTCCTCAACTTCCTTGGCCATCGTTTCTATTTCAATCATTTGTTAATCCATTTGTCCCACACCATTCTCTTCATGTGTGGTGCAGTTCTTGGGAGTTTAAAGGTTCTCTTCCATTGAGGCGACCTTGACTACTATGTGCTTCATAGCACTATGCATCTATACTAGGAGGTCCATAGTCTGGGATTCTTTGGTAGTGAGTGCTGTTTCTACTCCGGATTATCCACTTTGGCACAGCCACAGGGTGGTGACAGCAGGGTGAAAAAAGCCCCCCCCTTCAGTTTTCCTCACTTCGGTGGAGCTCATTTGGTGACAAGTCAACAGATATAATGGCAGCTCAGATATTTCACTAAATCACCGAATTGTCATTACATGGGACAACAGAGTGTCATATATATCTTTACATTACCCCATAGGTTCTCCGTGGCTCCAGACCTTCGACTTCTTACACCAGAGACAAGTCTTGAAACAGGGAAACCCCACTAGTTCTGGTTCCACTCCATGCTCACAGACACCACTGGAATTCTCCAGTCTACACTTACAGTGAATGCACACTGTTGCTACGGACACATTGTTCTGGTCGTTTAAGCAGCCCACAGAACAGAACAATTTATCTCCTATTGCTTGCTGCATACTCCTTCGGAAGCTACAAAGACACCTTAATAGCATACTGCTCAATCCATAGCCCACAAGATCCCTCTGCAAGGCCTGCTGGGCATGTACAGGTACAGCCCAAAGTTTTGAGTTATGCTGGAGTTGAAGTTCCCAAGCCCAGTGCCCATCATGGTGCCTGGCTACCAGGGACCCCAAATAGTTTTTAAGCCGGGCCTCTGAGACATCTATAGGTGCCTCACCAGACTATTATTTTCCCCCAAAACATCACACATAATATACTTACTCATAGGGGCTTTTGGTCGTGGGCTTTATCTTTTAGTTTATTAAATTTGCATTCACTTTTTGCCCACCATACACACAGCCTGGGGCATGGGGCAATGGAGCAGCCCTCATAGCCCATTGTCTCCCTTCTCTGTGAGTGACTGTACAAAGCCTATGCACATTGTTCACAACCACCTCAATATAACCCCTTTCTCTTCTGTGACAAAGCTTATTCAAATTTGATTTTCCATCTCCATTATAGAGTTCCAAATAAAAAGGTTTAACATCGTACCATTGCAGCAGCCTGTAACTTGTGAGCTTGGTTGTGTGGTAATCTATAATGACCATGTTTAGATGCATTAAAATGTTCACAAAAAAGAACCATTCATTGCACCAGTGTCCAAATTTCAGAGTTACTAGTTTTATCAATGCTTGTTTCTAAATGGACGGCATCTTAAAAAAACAGAGTTATGTAAAAAAGTTCAACATTTTTAAATGTTGCTCCTAAATCATTTCTCTGGCAATTAAATGAAAAATGACTGTGGCCTGTTAAAGAAGAGTTTTCTCATAAATCTTGAAAAGACATTTAGTTGTGTGTGAAAATCCTTTGATGCATCAGAATAAGTTTCTATCTAGACATATCTAGACATCTAAAAGTAATATTAAGGAGATCATGCTGGCAAGGGGTACTTTTGAATTAGACTCAGACTGTATTTTACAAGTTAATTTTTTCATTCGTTTTGGGCATTTGTAGGTCATTTTAGCTATTCAAAGGTGCTTCCTGGAAACCTTAATGCTAGGTTGAAGATTTATGCAATTAAATACTGCAGGTCAGTTGGTTAAAATGCGACCCGGTCACAGGGTCAAATCCAGCAAAACCATTGATCATTTTGTTTTTGTGAGATTGATAAAATGTCTGCCATTGAGCTGGGTACCTGTAATTTATAGTGCTACTTAGAAGCAGGTTTTTGCTAACAAGCTACAAAAGGACAGATTTAAGAGCCCCTTGCACCACTTTAGCACCACCCTAGCGTCATTTTTTGGATGCTAAGGTGGCTTTTTCTCTGCACCATATTTATAAAGTGCCGCAATGCATGCATTGCGCCACATTATGCATGCGCCATGCATAATATTTTTTTTTAACACAACATTTTATTAGTTTCCATTGTCAACTGTTCCATCATACAGTGCATTAGTCAAGTAATAACACATATGGACCGTACTTAGGTAGACATCCCATACAATTGTGAGCGAACATTCTTGTACTATGTGACAATGGTGCTGAACACCAATCCCATATCCCGCTCATCCGCACCCTACCCAGCTTCCGTCTATTAGCCCCTTCGTCAGGACACAGGGGATGGATCTATTATTAAGTGCATCAGGAATACCTTTCCTTACATGGGGGTACTGACTTATATATTCACTCTTAAAACATATCGAACCAGCCATACTTCAGTGAGGGAGAGGCACGTATGCACCCTATAAGATAAAATATGTGGAAGCCACAGGTGTGTAATACAAATGCACCCCCAGCACCCCACAGGGTATGCTGTTTGCCCCACCACAATCCACCCTATGTCTCAATCTGTGTTCTAAGGGCTTCTACCAGGGATTCCCACTCCAGAGATATTGGTTTCCTCCTCAGACCTCTGTACTCCTCCCTTCTGAGGGCAGCGCTTTCAGCCTGGCTCCAGCAAAACACCTGCTCCTACCAAAAGAGAATTGCATGTAGGCGCAAAGGGGGTGTTCTGGTGCAAGGAAGCCCTCAAAACCGGCAGAATGGATCTACAAGATTTCATTGCACCATTTTTGGTGTTAGTTTTAACGCCTACTGAAACCAGGCGTTAAAAGGACGCACCCATTGTAATCAATGGACCTCCTTGCACTTTGCTCCACTAGTGTGCCCCTACCTACCCCTTAATCCCATGCTAGTGGAGCAAAGCTCCACAATAGCATCAAAAATGTAGATGCTGTTGCTCCAAATACCGCCATTGTGCGCGGTATCATAGATATGGTGTGCACATGATGGCATGGGGGGCGCAAGAAAAGTGGCGCTGCAATACATGTAGCACCACTTTTCTTAATTTTGGCACAAAGGGGGTCATTCTGACCCTGGCGGTCCGCCAACGACCGCGGGAGCACCGCCAACAGGCTGGCGGTGCTCCCATGGGCATTCTGACCGCGGCTGTACCGCCGGTTTCCCGCTGCCCAAGGGAATCCTCCATGGCGGCGCTGCAGGCAGGGCCGCCATGGGGATTCCGACCCCCTTACCGCCAGCCTGGCTCTGGCGGTTTTGAACGCCAGAACCTGGCTGGCGGTAACGGTTGTCGTGGGGCCCCTGGGGGCCCCTGCAGTGCCCATGCTAATAGCATGGGCACTGCAGGGGCCCCCTAACAGGGCCCCACCAAGATTTTCAGTGTCTGCCAAGCAGACAGTGAAAATCGCGACGGGTGCAATTGCACCCGTCGCACCCCTTCCACTCCGCCGGCTCCATTCGGAGCCGGCATCCTCATGGAAGGGGGTTTCCCGCTGGGCTGGCGGGCGGCCTTCTGGCGGTCGCCCGCCAGCCCAGTGGGAAACTCAGAATGACCGCGGTACGGTCTTTCGACCGCGGTACGATCTTCTGGCGGTTCCCGCCAGGCGGGTGCCTTCCGCCGCCCGCGGAGGTCAGAATGACCCCCAAAATATGTTATTGCTTCAAAGAGTCTAACATCCAAACCAGTAAGAATACCCCATTCATTTCAGTAGTGCCAGTTGTCTTACTCATACAGCTGTTTTTAAAACTGTCTTGATTCCTACTGGCAGGTTGTAGGAATTGAATTTATTCAGTTACTACAGAATATCAGCACCAACAATATCGTAGTACAAGTATGTCGAGGACAGAATATAAAGGAACTAAATATCAAAAGTACGTGAATATGGAGAAAAATAGATTATTATTATATTGTTATATAGTTTCCTAAAGCGCATCGCTACCCTAACGGGGTTTCCAAACGCTAGGTAAATTCACATAGAGCAACAGAAATATAAATCAGAGTTAGAAAAGCCAGGTCTTTAAAAGTTTTTGAAAAACACTGGTGCAGAAATGTGAGGTTAGGTACAATAAATCTAGACTTACTTATGTGACAATATTTTTTTCGATATTATGGTCTCAATATTATGTTCCACTGATTATTGTGAGTTGGAGATTCATGATTCAGGGTGAACACCAATTTAATCTCTGTGTAAACACAATTACAGTCATAATTACGATGTAATCTTGGGTTTCTTTCAGATACAGTGCAGGAATAATTCTTAATCGTGAACGCACCACCCTGGGATTCATATCAACTATATTATATCGTTTGTTTGTGCTGCACGTTTGTTTTTAATACTGGTGCTTGAAGGCAACTTTATATTGTCTGAAGAACAACTTCATGGCAGTTTTACTTTGGATGGGTATTTCTGGTTCTGGTTATTGGTTATTTTCACTGCTTATATATGACAAATGTGATTTATATTTTTCAATTTGTCTCCCTTTTAAAAGCAATCTAACAAAGAACCCCTAAACTGTGTATAACATTTGTATTTTTTTTAATAATGTGCTGTTATCTTAATGCAACTGCTGTGTACAAACGAGCCAAGCAAGTGGCCTCTGGAAACTGCCTTGCAAACTGGGTGTTGTTGGTACTAGAAACGTCTTGGGTGAAAGTGCTGTGTAAACCACGTGGTTTGCATAACTTGATAGAACGATGATTATAACGTTAGTGGGAGGAGTCGACTCTAACTAACTTTTTCGACCAGGTCGTGCTTTCTTAGAAGGCGAATCTGCAAATCGCTATGGCATCTGCACTGAAATGCTAAATAATTCTAAGGGGGAAGTGGTAGACTTTTATTCCTCCTCGTTTTTTGCTTTTCCCATGTGTGCTGCATTTTGCAGAACCCATAGACAGAGCAAAAGACCATGAATGGTTGTTTATGTGCAGGAAGGTGCCCCTTCCTGCACATAAAAAATCATTCAAAAATGACTCTTTGGTACTTCTATATGTGCTGCATTCTGCTGCACACATAGAAGTGCCAAATCGCCATTGTAAATTGTTTATGTGCAGAAAGGGACACCTTCCTGCACATAAATAATCACTCCCCTCAATGCAGGCATCCTTACACTATGGTGCAAGAATGCCTGCGCTGGTGCTGGCAGCTAAGTTTAGCGCTGGCACAGGGGGAACGGAACGCAGGGGTGCGCTGTAGGAGGCTGGACTGGCTTGTAGTGAGTACCTAGGGGTACTTGCACCTTGCACCAGGCCCAGTTATCCCTTATTAGTGATTAGGGTGTCTAGCAGCTTAGGCTGATAGATAATGGTAGCTTAGCAGAGCAGCTTAGGCTGAACTAGGAGACGTGTGAAGCTACTACAGCACCACTTAGTGTCATATGCACAATATCATAAGAAAACACAATACACAGTTATACTAAAAATAAAGGTACTTTATTTTTATGACAATATGCCAAAGTATCTCAGAGTGTACCCTCAGTGAGAGGATAGGAAATATACACAAGATATATATACTCAATACCAGAAATATGCAGTATAGTCTTAGAAAACAGTGCAAACAATGTATAGTTACAATAGGATGCAATGGGGACACATAGGGATAGGGGCAACACAAACCATATACTCCAAAAGTGGAATGTGAACCACGAATGGACCCCAAACCTATGTGACCTTGTAGAGGGTCGCTGGGACTATTAGAAAATAGTGAGGGTTAGGAAAATAGCCCACACCAAGACCCTGAAAAGTGAGTGCAAAATGCACTAAAGTTCCCCTAAAGACAAAGAAGTCGTGTTAGAGGAATAATGCAGGAAAGACACAAACCAACAATGCAACAACGCTGGATTTCCAATCTGGGGTACCTGTGGAACAAGGGGACCAAGTCCAAAAGTCACAAGCAAGTCGGAGATGGGCAGATGCCCAGGAAATGCCAGCTGCGGGTGCAAAGAAGCTTCGACTGGACTGAAGAAGCTGCGGTTTCTGCAGGAACGCAAAAGGCTAGAGACTTCCCCTTTGGAGGACGGATTCCTCTCGCCTTGTAGAGTTGTGCAGAAGTGTTTTCCCGCCGAAAGAACGCCAACAAGCCTTGCTAGCTTCAAATCGTGTAGTTAGCGTTTTGGACACTGCTGTGGCTCTGGAGGGACCATGAGGTCGCAAATTGGACCAGGAGAGAGAGGGGACATCGAGCAAGACAAGGAGCCCTCTCAGCAGCAGGTAGCACCCGGAGAAGTGCCCAAAACAGGCACTACGAGGATGCATGAAATGGTGCTCACCCGAAGTCGCACAAAGGAGTCCCACGTCGCCGGAGACCAACTTAGAAAGTCGTGCAATGCAGATTAGAGTGCCATGGACCCAGGCTTGGCTGTGCACAAAGGATTTCCGCCGGAAGTGCACAGGGGCCGGAGTAGCTGCAAAAGTCGCGGTTCCCAGCAATGCAGTCTAGCGAGGTGAGGCAAGGACTTACCTCCACCAAACTTGGACTGAAGAGTCACTGGACTGTGGGAGTCACTTGGACAGAGTTGCTGGATTCGAGGGACCTCGCTCGTCGTGCTGAGAGGAGACCCAAGGGACCGGTAATGCAGCTTTTTGGTGCCTGCGGTTTCAGGGGGAAGATTCCGTCGACCCACGGGAGATTTCTTCGGAGCTTCTAGTGCAGAGAGGAGGCAGACTACCCCCACAGCATGCACCACCAGGAAAACAGTCGAGAAGGCGGCAGGATCAGCGTTACAGAGTTGCAGTAGTCGTCTTTGCTACTATGTTGCAGGTTTGCAGGCTTCCAGCGCGGTCAGCAGTCGATTCCTTGGCAGAAGGTGAAGAGAGAGATGCAGAGGAACTCGGATGAGCTCTTGCATTCGTTATCTAAGGAATCCCAAGAGACAGAGACCCTAAATAGCCAGAAAAGAGGGTTTGGCTACCTAGGAGAGAGGATAGGCTAGCAACACCTGAAGGAGCCTATCACAAGGAGTCTCTGACGTCACCTGGTGGCACTGGCCACTCAGAGCAGTCCAGTGTGCCAGCAGCACCTCTCTTTCCAAGATGGCAGAGGTCTGGAGCACACTGGAGGAGCTCTGGGCACCTCCCAGGGGAGGTACAGGTCAGGGGAGTGGTCACTCCCCTTTCCTTTGTCCAGTTTCGCGCCAGAGCAGGGCTAAGGGGTCCCTGAACCGGTGTAGACTGGCTTATGCAGAATTGGGCACATCTGTGCCCAACAAAGCATTTCCAGAGGCTGGGGGAGGCTACTCCTCCCCTGCCTTCACACCATTTTCCAAAGGGAGAGGGTGTAACACCCTCTCTCAGAGGAAGTCCTTTGTTCTGCCATCATGGGCCAGGCCTGGCTGGACCCCAGGAGGGCAGCTGCCTGTCTGAGGGGCTGGCAGCAGCAGCAGCTGCAGTGAAACCCCAGGATGGGCAATTTGGCAGTACCAGGGTCTGTGCTACAGACCACTGGGATCATGGGATTGTGCCAACTATGCCAGGATGGCATAGAGGGGGCAATTCCATGATCATAGACATGTTACATGGCCATATTCGGAGTTACCATTGTGAAGCTACATATAGGTAGTGACCTATATGTAGTGCACGCGTGTAATGGTGTCCCCGCACTCACAAAGTTCAGGGAATTGGCTCTGAACAATGTGGGGGCACCTTGGCTAGTGCCAGGGTGCCCTCACACTAAGTAACTTTGCACCTAACCTTTACCAGGTAAAGGTTAGACATATAGGTGACTTATAAGTTACTTAAGTGCAGTGTAAAATGGCTGTGAAATAACGTGTACGTTATTTCACTCAGGCTGCAGTGGCAGGCCTGTGTAAGAATTGTAAGAGCTCCCTATGGGTGGCAAAAGAAATGCTGCAGCCCATAGGGATCTCCTGGAACCCCAATACCCTGGGTACCTCAGTACCATATACTAGGGAATTATAAGGGTGTTCCAGTAAGCCAATGTAAATTGGTAATTTTGGTCACTAGCCTGTCAGTGACAATTTGAAAGAAATGAGAGAGCATAACCACTGAGGTTCTGATTAGCAGAGCCTCAGTGAGACAGTTAGTCACTACACAGGTAACACATTCAGGCACACTTATGAGCACTGGGGCCCTGGTGAACAGGGTCCCAGTGACACATACAACTAAAACAACATATATACAGTGAAAAATGGGGGTAACATGCCAGGCAAGATGGTACTTTCCTACATGCGCCTTATTCAACTCCCTTTCACACACACAAATAGCACCTGGATGGAGGACCCTGCAAACCTCTCCTGGAGTGCATTAACTTCATCTATTTCCTTGCTAACCTCCAATGTTAAGCACCAGTGCTTCATGGGTCAATGATCATCAGCCAGGAAGATGAGCCGGACATAATTTTACCCATCTACCTACCTGTCAAAAACCAGGAACCCTCAGTCCATCTGCATTGGAGTGGCTACTCCCAGGTCTATGTTCCACTGTATAGTCCATTCCCTGTAGGGATATGGACCACCTCAACAATTTAGGATTTTCACCTTTCATTTGTTTTAGCCAAAGTAGAGGTTTGTGGTCTGTCTGAACAATGAAGTGAGTGCCAAACAGGTATGGCCTCAACTTCTTCAGAGCCCAGACCACAGCAAAGGCCTCCCTCTCAATGGCAGACCAACGCTTTTCTCTAGGGGTCAACCTCCTACTAATAAAAGCAACAGGTTGATCCTGGCCCTCAGAATTAAGTTGTGATGGGACTGCCCCTACTCCTAATTCAGATGCATCAGTTTGGACATATAATTTTTTAGAGTAACAAGGGCTTTTCAGGACAGGTGCAGAGCACATGGCCTGCTTCAGCTCCTCAAAAGCTTTCTGACAGTTAGCTGTCCACAATACCTTTTTAGGCATCTTTTTGGATGTGAGGTCATTAAGAGGGGCTGCAATGGAGCCATAGTTCTTAATGAACCTCCTGTAATACCCAGTGAGGCCTAGGAAGGCTCTCACCTGAGTCTGAGTGGTAGGGGGAATCCAATCAATAATTGTTTGGATTTTCCCCTGAAGTGGTGCAATCTGTTCCCCACCAACAAGGTGTCCCAGATAAACCACCTTACCCTGCCCTATCTGGCACTTTGAAGCCTTGATAGTGAGGCCTGCCTTCTGCAGGGCCTCCAAAACTTTCCATAGGTGGACCAGGTGATCATCCCAGCTGGAGCTAAAGACAGCTATATCGTCCAAATATGCTGCACTGAAAACTTCCAGCCCTTGCAGGACTGTGTTCACCAACCTCTGAAAAGTGGCAGGTGCATTTTTCAAACCAAAAGGCATTACAGTAAACTGGTAATGTCCTCCAATGGTTGAAAATGCAGTTTTAGGTTTAGCATCTTCCGACAATTTGATCTGCCAATACCCTGCAGTCAAATCAAAAGTGCTTAGATACTTGGCAGATGCCAGTGTATCTATGAGCTCATCTGCCCTGGGTATAGGGTGAGCATCAGTTTTGGTTACCAAGTTGAGACCTCTATAGTCTACACAAAACCGCATTTCCTTCTTTCCATCTTTGGAATGGGGTTTTGGTACAAGTACCACAGGAGAAGCCCATGGACTTTCAGAGTGCTCAACTACTCCTAGTTCTAACATTTTCTGGACCTCTTGCTTTATGCAGTCCCTGACATGGTCAGGCTGCCTATAGATCTTACTTTTGACAGGTAAACTGTCTCCAGTATCTATAGTGTGCTCACACCAAGAAGTGGTACCTGGCACAGTAGAGAAGAGTTCAGAGAATAGATCTAGGAGATTTATGCAATGGTCTTTCTGCTCAGCAGTAAGACAATCAGCCAAAACTACACCTTCCACAAGAGCATCTTGTTCTGTGGAAGAGAGGAGATCAGGTAGAGGATCACTGCCTTCTTCCTGTCCCTCATCAGTTGCCATGAGCAGGGTGAGATCAGCCCTGTCATAGTAGGGTTTCAGGCGGTTGACATGGAGCACCCTAAGGGGACTCCTGGCAGTGCCTAAGTCAACTAAATAGGTGACTTCTCCCTTCTTTTCAACAATTGTGTGGGGTCCACTCCATTTATCTTGGAGTGCTCTTGGGGCCACAGGCTCCAAGACCCACACTTTCTGCCCTGGTTGGTACTGAACCAAAACAGCCTTCTGATCATGCCATTGCTTCTGGAGCTCTTGGCTGGCCTGAAGGTTTTTACTGGCCTTTTTCATATACTCAGCCATCCTTGATCTGAGGCCAAGTACATAATCCACAATATCCTGCTTAGGAGCTTTTAAAGGTTGTTCCCAACCCTCCTTTACAAGTGTGAGTGGACCCCTAACAGGGTGTCCAAAAAGAAGTTCAAAGGGGCTGAAGCCCACTCCTTTCTGGGGTACCTCCCTGTAGGCAAAAAGGAGGCATGGTAGAAGGATATTCCATCTCCTGCGGAGTTTTTCAGGGAGACCCATAATCATGCCTTTGAGAGTTTTATTAAATCTCTCCACCAGTCCATTTGTTTGTGGATGATAGGGTATTGTGAACTTGTAAGTTACACCACACTCCTTCCACATGGCCTTTAAGTATGCAGACATGAAATTGCTTCCCCTGTCTGATACTACTTCCTTTGGGAAGCCCACCCTAGAAAATATTCCCAGGAGGGCCTTTGCCACTGCAGGTGCTGTAGTGGTCCTTAAAGGAATTGCTTCAGGATATC
Organism: Pleurodeles waltl; assembly: GCF_031143425.1. Classification (NCBI taxonomy): domain Eukaryota; kingdom Metazoa; phylum Chordata; class Amphibia; order Caudata; family Salamandridae; genus Pleurodeles; species Pleurodeles waltl. The sequence continues at coordinate 310,975,518 of NC_090439.1, forward strand.
TTGTGGCATGGTCCACTACCACCAAGATAAACCTATTGCCTGAAGCAGTAGGAGGGTCAAGGGGGCCAACTATGTCAACCCCTACCCTTTCAAAGGGAACCCCAACCACAGGCAGTGGAATAAGGGGTGCCTTTGGGGTGCCACCTGTTTTGCCACTGGCTTGACAGGTTTCACTGGACTTACAAAAATCTTTTGCGTCCTCAGACATCCTAGGCCAATGAAACAATGGAACCAGTCTGTCCCAAGTTTTCATTTGACCCAGGTGCCCAGCTAGGGGAATGTCGTGGGCAAGAGTTAGGAGGAACTTTCTGTACTCCTGAGGAATCACTAGTCTCCTGGCAGCTCCAGGTTTAGGATCCCTGTGCTCAGTGTACAAGAGGTTGTCCTCCCAGTAAACTCTGTGAGAGTCACTGACATCCCCATTAGCCTGTTTGACAGCTTGCTGTCTGAGACCCTCTAATGTGGGACAGGTTTGCTGTGCCACACTCAGCTCCTCCCTGGCAGGCCCCCCTTCACCCAAAAGCTCAGCAGTGTCTGCTTGAAGCTCCTCTGGTGTAGGTTCTGCACAGGGAGGGAATTCTTCTTCCTCAGAAGTAGAATCCACTGTAGAGGGAGGGATAGTAGGAAGTGGTTTGCTTCTACTAGCCCTAGCTTTAGGGAGCACTTGGTCCATTGTTCCAGGATCCAAGCTTCCCTGTCCTTTTTGCTTTTTGGCCTGAGCCCTTGTCAAAGCAAAAATATGCCCTGGGATGCCCAGCATTGCTGCATGGGCCTCCAACTCCACATCTGACCAAGCTGATGTCTCCAAATCATTTCCTAGTAGACAGTCTACAGGTAAATCTGTGGCTACCACAACTTTCTTTGAACCAGTAACCCCCCCCCCAGTTGAGATTAACAACAGCCATGGGGTGGCTAAGTGTGTTGTTGTGAGCATCGGTTACTTGGTACTGGTGACCAAGTAGGTGTTGTTCAGGGTGGACCAGTTTCTCTATGACCATAGTCACACTGGCTCCAGTGTCCCTGTAGGCCTGAACCTCAAAACCATTTATTAGGGGTAGCTGCTTGTACTTATCCATATTAAGGGGACAAGCAACTAAGGTGGCTAAATCAATAGCCCCCTCAGAGACTAACACAGCCTCTGTGGTCTCCCTAACAAGACCAACCCCAACTAAGTTACCAATAGTGAGCCCAGCTACTCCCTTGGATTGGCTATTAGTAGGTTTGCTCCCACCACCGCTGCTATTAGTAGGGACACTAGGTGTAGCAGTAGGGGTTGTAGTGGTAGGAGGCTTGGTGCCTTTCTTTGGACAACTGGGATCTGTTGTCCAATGGCCTTTTATTTTACATAAATAGCACCATGGTTTCTTTTCCTTGTTTTGATTAGAAGAGGATTTGGGCCCACCACCCCCACCAGAGTGTTTTTGTGGGCCTGATGAAGACTCATTTTTAGATTTGTCCCCACCCTTGTCTGAAGACTTACCATCCTTCTTCTTGTTGCCATCTTTGTCACCCCCTGTATGAACTTTTCTGTTCACCCTTGTTCTGACCCATTTGTCTGCCTTCTTTCCCAATTCTTGGGGAGAGGTCAGATCAGAGTCTACCAAGTACTGGTGCAACAAATCAGACACACAATTATTAAGAATATGCTCTCTCAGGATCAAGTTATACAGGCTGTCATAATCAGTAACTTTACTGCCATGTAACCACCCCTCCAAGGCCTTCACTGAATGGTCAATGAAATCAACCCAGTCTTGTGAAGACTCCTTTTTGGTCTCTCTGAACTTTATCCTGTATTGTTCAGTGGTTAAGCCATAACCATCCAGGAGTGCATTCTTAAGAACTTTGTAATCATTAGCTTCATTTTCTTTTACAGTAAGGAGCCTATCCCTACCTTTTCCACTAAATGATAGCCATAGGATAGCAGCCCACTGCCTTTGAGGGACATCCTGTACAGCACAGGCCCTCTCAAGTGCAGCAAACCACTTGTTAATGTCATCCCCCTCCTTATAAGGGGGAACTATCTTATGCAGATTCCTGGAATCATACTCTTTTGCAGGATGACTATGGGGAATACTGCTGCTGCCACCATGGGTTTCTAAACCCAGTTTCTGTCTCTCCTTCTCTACTTCTAAAGTCTGTCTATCCAAATCCAGCTGTTGCTTCTTGAGCTTCAGTCTGGTTTGTTCCACTCTCAATCTATTGAGCTCCCTTTCTAACAATCTGTCATCAGGGTGGGTGGGAGGGACATGCCTTGAAACAGAAGTATGGTGAGAATGGACAGAAGGAGACCTGTCCCTTACAGAGGACACCCTAACAGCTTGGCTAACAGAAACATCAGTACCACTGTGGTGTGAGTAAATGCTTTTGCTATGATGTGAGACAACACTATTTGTATGGTGTGACCCATCATCATTACCAACTATGCTAGACTGTCTAGTAATGGGCAGGCTAGGAAGTTTCTTTCCTGAATCTTTTCCTGGGGGAGTCCCTGGATCAGATTGGGAACCATTAGCTACCTTTTCAACAGATGGGGCACTTCTTGCCTTATCTTGTTCTCTAAGCATGTTAAGTAACAATTCCAAGGAAGGATTCTTCCCTACACTCAAACCTCTCTCTATGCAGAGACTCCTTGCTCCTTTCCAGCTAAGGTGATCATATGCAAGTTTGGACAGATCAACATTTTGGCCTGTGCCAGACATTTTTAGAGAGAGTTAAAGTGATAGAAAAAGAGAAAAAGTTTGTCAGAGCTTTTAGAAAGACTGAGAAAAAAAACTTTTAAAACTTTTTAGAACTTTTTAGAAAGTTAGAAGTACTTTTCAGCACTTAGAAAAGAGTGAAAAGAGGAAATGCAAAACTTTTTGGCAATGTGTATATACACTGAACTTGTTTTGTATATTTTTCTCTTATGAAAAGTACAATGACAAGAGTGGTAAGTAGTCTCAAAGCACTTATCCCACCGCTGCACAACCAATGTAGGAGGCTGGACTGGCTTGTAGTGAGTACCTAGGGGTACTTGCACCTTGCACCAGGCCCAGTTATCCCTTATTAGTGTATAGGGTGTCTAGCAGCTTAGGCTGATAGATAATGGTAGCTTAGCAGAGCAGCTTAGGCTGAACTAGGAGACGTGTGAAGCTACTACAGCACCACTTAGTGTCATATGCACAATATCATAAGAAAACACAATACACAGTTATACTAAAAATAAAGGTACTTTATTTTTATGACAATATGCCAAAGTATCTCAGAGTGTACCCTCAGTGAGAGGATAGGAAATATACACAAGATATATATACACAATACCAGAAATATGCAGTATAGTCTTAGAAAACAGTGCAAACAATGTATGGTTACAATAGGATGCAATGGGGACACATAGGGATAGGGGCAACACAAACCATATACTCCAAAAGTGGAATGTGAACCACGAATGGACCCCAAACCTATGTGACCTTGTAGAGGGTCGCTGGGACTATTAGAAAATAGTGAGGGTTAGGAAAATAGCCCACCCCAAGACCCTGAAAAGTGAGTGCAAAGTGCACTAAAGTTCCCCTAAAGACAAAGAAGTTGTGTTAGAGGAATAATGCAGGAAAGACACAAACCAACAATGCAACAACGCTGGATTTCCAATCTGGGGTACCTGTGGAACAAGGGGACCAAGTCCAAAAGTCACAAGCAAGTCGGAGATGGGCAGATGCCCAGGAAATGCCAGCTGCGGGTGCAAAGAAGCTTCGACTGGACTGAAGAAGCTGCGGTTTCTGCAGGAACGCAAAGGGCTAGAGACTTCCCCTTTGGAGGACGGATTCTGCTCGCCTTGTAGAGTCATGCAGAAGTGTTTTCCCGCCGAAAAAACGCCAACAAGCATTGCTAGCTGCATATCGTGCAGTTAGCATTTTTGGACGCTGCTGTGGCTCTGGAGAGATCAGGAGATCGCAAATTGGACCAGGAGAGAGAGGGGATGTCGAGCAAGACAAGGAGCCCTCTCAGCAGCAGGTAGCACCCGGAGAAGTGCCCGAAACAGACACTATGAGGATGCGTGAAACAGTGCTCACGCGAAGTCGCACAAAGGAGTCCCACGTCGCCGGAGACCAACTTAGAAAGTCGTGCAATGCAGGTTAGAGTGCCATGGACCCAGGCTTGGCTGTGCACGAAGGATTTCCGCCGGAAGTGCAAAGGGGCCGGAGTTGCTGCAAAAGTCGCGGTTCCCAGCAATGCAGTCTAGCGAGGTGAGGCAAGGACTTACCTCCACCAAACTTGGACTGAAGAGTCACTGGACTGTGGGAGTCACTTGGACAGAGTTGCTGGATTCGAGGGACCTCGCTCGTCGAGCTGAGAGGAGACCCAAGGGACCGGTAATGCAGCTTTTTGGTGCCTGCGGTTGCAGGGGGAAGATTCCGTCGACCCACGGGAGATTTCTTCGGAGCTTCTAGTGCAGAGAGGAGGCAGACTACCCCCACAGCATGCACCACCAGGAAAACAGTCGAGAAGGCGGCAGGATCAGCGTTACAGAGTTGCAGTAGTCGTCTTTGCTACTATGTTGCAGGTTTGCAGGCTTCCAGCGCGGTCAGCAGTCGATTCCTTGGCAGAAGGTGAAGAGAGAGATGCAGAGGAACTCGGATGAGCTCTTGCATTCGTTATCTAAGGAATCCCAAGAGACAGAGTCCCTAAATAGCCAGAAAAGAGGGTTTGGCTACCTAGGAGAGAGGATAGGCTAGCAACACCTGAAGGAGCCTATCACAAGGAGTCTCTGACGTCACCTGGTGGCACTGGCCACTCAGAGCAGTCCAGTGTGCCAGCAGCACCTCTCTTTCCAAGATGGCAGAGGTCTGGAGCACACTGGGGGAGCTCTGGGCACCTCCCAGGGGAGGTACAGGTCAGGGGAGTGGTCACTCCCCTTTTCTTTGTCCAGTTTCGCGCCAGAGCAGGGCTAAGGGGTCCCTGAACCGGTGTAGACTGGCTTATGCAGAATTGGGCACATCTGTGCCAAACAAAGCATTTCCAGAGGCTGGGGGAGGCTACTCCTCCCCTGCCTTCACACCATTTTCCAAAGGGAGAGGGTGTAATACCCTCTCTCAGAGGAAGTCCTTTGTTCTGCCATCCTGGGCCAGGCCTGGCTGGACCCCAGGAGGGCAGCTGCCTGTCTGAGGGGCTGGCAGCAGCAGCAGCTGCAGTGAAACCCCAGGAAGGGCAGTTTGGCAGTACCAGGGTCTGTGCTACAGACCACTGGGATCATGGGATTGTGCCAACTATGCCAGGATGGCATAGAGGGGGCAATTCCATGATCAAAGACATGTTACATGGCCATATTCGGAGTTACCATTGTGAAGCTACATATAGGTAGTGACCTATATGTAGTGCACGCGTGTAATGGTGTCCCCGCACTCACAAAGTTCAGGGAATTGGCTCTGAACAATGTGGGGGCACCTTGGCTAGTGCCAGGGTGCCCTCACACTAAGTAACTTTGCACCTAACCTTTACCAGGTAAAGGTTAGACATATAGGTGACTTATAAGTTACTTAAGTGCAGTGTAAAATGGCTGTGAAATAACGTGTACGTTTTTTCACTCAGGCTGCAGTGGCAGGCCTGTGTAAGAATTGTCAGAGCTCCCTATGGGTGGCAAAAGAAATGCTGCAGCCCATAGGGATCTCCTGGAACCCCAATACCCTGGGTACCTCAGTACCATATACTAGGGAATTATAAGGGTGTTCCAGTAAGCCAATGTAAATTGGTAATTTTGGTCACTAGCCTGTCAGTGACAATTTGAAAGAAATGAGAGAGCATAACCACTGAGGTTCTGATTAGCAGAGCCTCAGTGAGACAGTTAGTCACTACACAGGTAACACATTCAGGCACACTTATGAGCACTGGGGCCCTGGTGAACAGGGTCCCAGTGACACATACAACTAAAACAACATATATACAGTGAAAAATGGGGGTATCATGCCAGGCAAGATGGTACTTTCCTACATGCGCCTTATTCAACTCCCTTTCACACACACAAATAGCACCTGGATGGAGGACCCTGCAAACCTCTCCTGGAGTGCATTAACTTCATCTATTTCCTTGCTAACCTCCAATGTTAAGCACCAGTGCTTCATGGGTCAATGATCATCAGCCAGGAAGATGAGCCGGACATAATTTTACCCATCTACCTACCTGTCAAAAACCAGGAACCCTCAGAAACTCCCTTGGTCTGCACCTCTCCAGCTCACATCATAGGTCCCTCTTTCTTTACACAGAGCAGCCCAGTCCCCTCTCTCTCTCTCTTCTCTCTCCCTTTCTCTCTGTCTCTTTCTCTCCCAATCTTTTTGACTCACACTCCCAGAATCACATTTCTGTCCTGAATAAAAAAGGTGGTTTTCCACTTATGCGCCACTGACAGGTGAGCTGTCCTCATCAGCCCTCTACTAGTTAATGTTCATAGTCTGTCATAACTATTACCAGAAAATTTCAAAAGGATTTTTATAATCGCAGTCTCCCACTCTCTTTGCGAGGCCCACCCACTCCACTCTGCCTACTTATGCCTTGCATCTTGGTGACTGACGCAGAACCACCATTAGTTCCGCTCAGCAAAGGGAAGCGGGACCTTGCTACCTGTTTGAGTGCCATTTCCGGTTTAAAGATGTCTCTTCTGGCTGAAAATACGACAAATCTGGGAGACGACTAAGGGGACTGAAATCCGTTCCGACCTGAGTAAGCCTTTTTTTTCCCTTCCTTAGGGAACTGCGGCTACCAGAGCCACATAAATACCCACTCACCCAGACACTCTTAATCTGCAATAGGCAGTGATTTTGCCAAAAAACAGAGAACGTTTACGATCTAGACCACCTTCATTTGATGTATGTCAACCCTACTCCAGAAGGTTTGAGCTGGGTGTGGGGAGTTGCACACAGTCTAATCATTTACAGGGTGTGGCTGGGGTCATGAAAGGATGGTGCAGGAAGCGGTTCCCTAATTAGGTTGCTGGTTCTTTAATTAAAAATCTGGTTCAGCTGGAGGCCATGTGCTTGATTATCGCTTATGTGGTGTAAATGTTTCTAGGAAACCGGGCCTGTCCTATAAGGGCGATGTAAATATTGAATATATTCAAACTGATATGACAAAATTATGGGGCATATTTATACTCTGTTTCCGCTGAATTTGCATCATTTTTTTAATGCAAATTCTGCGCAAACATAACCCATATTTATATTTTGAGGCTAGACCCATCTAGCGTCAAAATATAGGAGTTAATGTAATTTTTGGGATTTGTGACCCCACCTTGCGTCAATGAGATGCAAGGTAGACGTTCCTGTCCAAAAAGTTACTCAAAGCCCCAAGCGCCTTATTTATCCTCCCATGCAAAAAAGGTGCACGGGTGGGCCTAAATAATGGAGCTAAGCCTGCTTAGCACCATTATTTAATGCCTGGGTCAGAGCAGGCATTGGGGGACCTGTGGATCCATTTCCATGAAACAGGAAACTAAGAGAGATGGGGGGACCGGGAGATTACTGGTCCAGTGAACAGCCTCCCAATGTAGATATTTAACGACAAAAAGGTACACTGTTCCAAAGTGAAAGAATAAGGGCGAACCTCATTCTACAGGAGCGAGAACCCTCATGCATCACATTGGATGACTGGCTTCATCATTGGGAAGGCTCCTCGTCAAGCCGGTGCTGCAATGCCTGACGGGCTCCCCAATGGGGGGCTCTTAACCGTATTTGCTCAAATAGTAGCAGCCGAGATAAAGGTCAACTAGACAAGGTACCCAAATGCAAGTACCCGAGCAAAAGATGGAGAGAAAAGAGTGCTAAAATTGGTTATCCATCGAGCCAAAAAAATCACAAATTTAATCAGTGTGAGTCCGATGGAGACCAAGACTAAAAACAAAAATTGGAGTAAGGGTGATTTAATAATGTTCACCTACTCTCAAATAAAGGCACTAGATGATAAACCCATTGTGGTACCTCTAGACATCGGGTCTACATGTTTCGCGTCTAGGTGGTCCAGCCGGATCCAATGACGCTTCATCAGGACCAAAGGAAACAACTTCTCCAAACTCTAAGCTAATGTGAACCCTATTAAGGGAAGGGAAAACAGTCATTTACTTTTAATCAGTTATGCTACGTCAAAAAGGTCGCCCTGAGTAAATAAGGAGAATTAACAATAGTTAATAAGTATAATAATGCAATCCCAAATATAGTGCACACGTGAAAATATAGTGACTAAGGTGCAACACTCATGTAGAAGCGTAACAAACATTTGCTTACCGTCCCCGGTGTCAGGATAGCGCTCAGAGGGATCGCATGTCAGGAAAGGGAACTGACATTCTAAGAAGTGATAATTATAAAATGTAGATTATTAGTAATGATTTTGATGGTACTAGGTGGCAACCTTTCTTGCTTACTCACAGTCCATCATCAACTTCAACTCATTCAGGCTGAAATCCATAGTAGTTACAATTATAAATAATGTGACATGGTAGAGTAAAAAACAGAAACATAGTAAAGCTTTGTTCACATCGTCCCAGTAAAAAAACGGCAGAGTCCATTAAAGGCACTCAACCTCCCCTCGTAGTAAATCAGGATGACAAAGAGAAATTTCAAAAGTCGTCGCTGTAACCCCAAGTATAGATATGGGCAGAGTTAAATATATCAGAGGGATCCCGTGTATTGTATAAACCTGGGCACCCACGAAAGTGCCCCCATCGAGCTAACAGAATTAAACGAATACCCGGGTCCGTCCGTGACCAAGGTGAAAACTTACTTCAGTTTCCTCGATGTAGGCTATTGAACCTACCCTTCCGATGCGCGTCCCCATTAGACAGCTGCACGGCGTTCGACCGGGTCTTAAATGTGGTTAGCAAGACCCGGAAGAACTGCCGGCTCGCGCGTCACTAGAAAGAGAAAACAGACTCGATCTTAGATAGAAGGTCGCTGTCTGTTGGGAGGGCCGTGACATATTAGAATGGGAGGCAAGTCAAGGTTGTGCAAATCTGCAATTCTGGGAAAAAGGTTATTCAAGGCTGCAAATTTCGGATTTTTTTTTTTAACTCAAAAACTAATTAATTAAAGGTGGAATTACATGTTTCATTAATTATGTGTGACACTACAGTCATAGAAAAGATAACTACATCTTAAAAGTAGAGATTATAAAAATAGCTATGAGAATCAGCGGTTAAGATGAGAGTGAAATCCACGGAATATCGTCATTCAAGCCCCTTATTGAAGTCCCTAATTTAAAAATCCAATGTTGTTCTATTCTAAAAAGGGAGTTAGGGCCATTGGGGAGGACTTTGGGGGCCTCCAGGACCACCCACCAAAGGTCCTCTGGAGTATGGGAAGCATCCAAAAAGTGAGTGCAGAGTTTAGTAGTCACTCGATTGCATCTAATGTTGCTCCTGTGTTCATTTATACGTATCTTGACGGGACGTGTTGTCATCCCAACATAACGTAAACCACAGGGACATGTAATCATATAGATGCAATTCTTAGAGTTGCAGTTCGTGTGTCTCTTTAAATGCCACCTTCCAATACGGTCAAGGTCTAATGTCATAGTTCGATTCGTTAGGGAACAGACATTGCAATTGCCACAAGGGTGATGTCCTACAACCGGGGGAAGATCCCACAATGTCTGTTGTCTTTGAGTGTCATGAGAAGTCCGTGGCCGTGTGTGGACCACTATGTCTTTAATGTTAGAAGTACGTTTAAAGGTGTATAGTGGTTTTGGAATTTCAATACCACCACTCTCCAAAATCGACCAACGTTTATTGACCAATTTCTTTATATTGTTGGACAATGGGGTGAATGTGGTGACACAAGTCATGCGTGTCTGAGGGATTCTCTCCCTTGTCGCCAATAAGCAGTCCCTATGATTATTTTTAGCTCTTTTTCGGGCCAGGTTTACTGTTTTTATTGGATAGTGTCGTTCATAAAGTTTTGTTTGGAGGGTATCTGCTTGTCTATCAAATTTCTGCATAGAACTACAGTTCCGTCTTAACCGTAGCAACTGACCTACGGGTAAATTATCTCTTAAGGCCTTAGGATGATGACTCTCATATAGTAGCAGGCTATTCTTATCTGTGGGTTTTTGGTATGTACTGGTTGTTAAAAGACCCTTGTCAATAGTAATCATCAAATCCAGGAATGGCAATTGGGTAGAAGATATTGAAGCTGTAAATTTCAGATAGGGATCGAGGGAGTTTATCCAGGTAGTGAATTCCTCTGCTAATGATAGAGGACCCTGCCATATGACCAGAATATCATCTATGTAACGTTTCCATAGATGGATGTTATTTTCAAAAAGGTTAATCGGTGCTATAATGTATTTTCTTTCGAAATCATACATGTTTAAGCAGGCTAGGCTAGGGGCAAAAGTACTGCCCATCGATGTCCCTCTGATCTGGTGAAAAAACTGTTCTTCGAATTCAAAATAGTTCTCTGTTAAAGCCAAAGTGGCACATTGCATGATAAAGGCTATAGGTGTGGACAGAGACACGGAATCATTCTGTAGTGCCGCTTCCACAACCAGTAAGGTCGCTTCTTGAGGGATATTCGTGTAGAGTGCTTCCACATCTAGGTGATGATCACATTTATCTCACCAGTGTGATTAATCGATTCAATCAGGTTAAGGACATCCTTGGTGTCCTGTAGGTAAGTGGAAGAATTCCTCACAGGAGGCTGCAAAAAATGGTCACAAAAAATTGACAGTGGTTCTAGAAACGAACCAATGCCTGAAACAATTGGTTGTCCTGGAGGAGGTTTTACGCCCTTGTGAATCTTGGGTAGACAATAAAAATATGGGATTCTAGGGTGAACTGTGTCAAGGAATTCCGGCTCTTTAGAGGAGATCCATAAGTTGCTTTTAGCTTCCTCCAGGAGGCTTCTAATCTGGATCTGTAGTCTCCGAGTTGGATCACTAGTAATCTTAGTGTAATAGGTAGTGTCACTTAAAAGTCGTAGGCACTCTCGTCTGTAATCCACTGTATCCATAACCACAATTGCTCCACCTTTGTCAGCTTGTTTAATAACAATATTGGGATCAATTGCTAGCTGTTGTAAAGCCTGTTTCTCTCGCTTAGGAATATTAGTGTAGAGGATTTTTTGGACATAGATGGGAAACATCGGCTAGTACTGCCTTTTCAAATGTCAGTACTTCGATCGGCATCATCGTTGTCGGAGGTACAAAGGTGGACGGTTTTTTAAGACCAGAATCACATACTGGTTCCACAGGTTTATCTTTGAAGAACACATGGAGTCTAACCTTTCGGAAAAACTGAGCCAATTCAATGTGTAGGCGAAAGAAATCCTCGTTGGGAGTTTGGACAAAACCAAGACCTCTATTGAGGATATTAGTCTCGTCCTCATCCCAATGATGAAGCCAGTCATCCAATGTGATGCATGAGGGTTCTCGCTCCTGTAGAATGAGGTTCGATCCATTTCTATGGTCAAAACCATGGAATGGGCCCACAGGTGCCCACCTCAAGCCCCAGGAACACCCCCACCCACACCAGAGGGACACCAGAGGATGGGGGAACCCCATCCCAGGTAAGTAGGGTAAGTATAGGTAAGAATTATAAAAAAAAATAAGTGCCATTGGGGGCCCTGACATTGGCGTCACTGCATGGCACTGGGTCAATTGCCATGCCTAGGGGACACTGGTCCCCTGTGCTGGCCATTGGGGTGGTGGGATCGACTCCTGTCTTTTATAAGACACGAGTCATGTGGTATTGATGGTTTTGCATCAGGATATGACGCTAGACTGGTTAACTGCACTTTTTTGCCTCTATCCAGCCTAGTGTCATTTTTTAAGGCAAAATCTCCTTCCCCCGTACCGCCACCCCCACCCGGCCAACATCATTTTTCCTGATGCAAGCCCAACCTTAGCACCGGCTTGAGAGGTTCCAGAAATTTGGCGCTTGGCTGGCGCTTTTGGAATGACACAAGCTGGCACTATAACTTTTGCCACAAAAATGCATTTGCTCAGTTTTGCGACAAAAAGTATAAATATGGTCCTATGTGCATTGTCAAGATATGTAAGGTATGTGATATGGTATATAAGATATGTATTTGCAATGCAATCTGTGCATGCAATTTACTGCTATACTTTGAAGTAAGTCTAAGCTATGTCCTACTATTGAATACCGCACACTTGTCAAGTGTATTTCTTTATCAGTGAAGGTGGGTACATTATATTAAATGTATACACACACATACCATCTACTTCGTACATGTCAACAAAAAAAACCTTCCACTGCCCTAAGGATAAACTTTGTCTATGCTAATTGGTAATTCCTTTTTTGGTGTATGGATGAGAAAATCACCTTTAAAGATTACCATGATCTGTCTGTTATTGCCACCAAATGGTCCTTCTGCAGCGTCCCTTATTTCAGTGGGCTGCAGGGAAAAAAGTCTACTGTTCATTTTCTTTCAATCTTGTATTGAAAAGACAAGGTGTGACAGGCTGAGGATGTACTTTTATGGCAGTCATCTTTAAAGATGGCCTGTTCAACTGGTCCACAAGTTACAGCCAGTGCTTTATATGGGCCAGCACTGCCCGGTACTGAGTATAGGCACTTTTTTATTTGGAGCAGTAGAGTACCTGCACTTCTCAAGAAAAATGTAATACTTTTAATTGGGGAGTACCAGCACTTCTCGGAAACAAGCAGGTACTCATGTACACAGTACCTGCTCTTCTGTTTTTCAATTTCGAGCACTGGTTACACCAACGCCTTTAGGGTGGATTCCACACTTACATAGGGCTGCATCACTGCTATTTCCAATGGTGCCTTCTTCTCATTCAAGCTAAGCCCCACCCCCAGCCGAGGCATGTTGTATTTCCATGATGAAAGATTCATGTTTTAGACTTAATTGTGTATTACATATATTGTGGGGCTGCAGCACCTCCCTCCCTCCATTAGCTTTCCAGGAGCCCTCTCATGGATGTGTGTGCTTGAGCGAAGCACACCTGAGTGCCTGTTTCTATGCGACGCTGTACTGCCTGAAGCCAATACATTTAACTGGCAAAGTCTCTGACTTAGTGTATGAGCTGCAGACTTCACAGCTCAGAAACAGTGAGCAGTGGTTGCCTCTCTGAGGTGTGCTGTCTGCAGCTCATGCATTAACACGGAGAAATTTATAGTTAAATGGATGCGCTTTAGAGATCTCAAACAGATAAAACCGAAACACGGTTGCATGACAGAACCACGTATGGCAGAGCCAAAGTGGTCGGAACCATAACCGTGTCTTAACCACGCTTGCCTTTACCATGCATTCCTTTACAATGAATCTCATTGTAAAAGCATACATAGTATAGGTATATGTGGTAACGCCATGCATGGTTGTGTGATACAACCACCCGACCCCTTCGCCCCCACTCTAAAACCTACCCTGCCCTGTCCTTAAAACCTACCCAACCCAAACCCTAAAAGCTACCATACCTTGTCCTAAAACCTACCCCACCCTGTCCTAAAAACTACCCCAACCCCCTCCCCACACCCTAAAACCTACAGTGGTCTAAAAATGACCCCACACAGTCCTAAAAACTACCCTGACCCCTGCCCTACACCCAAACTTCCCTGTCCCAAAAAGTACCCCACCCTGTCCTAAAACTACCCCGCCCCCACCCCCACCCTAAAGTCTACCCTGCCATGTCCTAAAAACTACCCCGACCCTGCCCCACACTAAACACGAAGACATACCCTGTCCTAAAAATTACCCCACCCTGTCCTAAAAACTACCCTGCCCCAAACCCTAAAATGTACCCTGTCCTAAAAAGTACCCAACCCTGTCCTCAAAACTACCGCAATCCCCCGCCCCACCCTAAACCCTAAAACCTACCCTGTCCTAAAAACAACCACACCCTTTCCTAAAACTACCCGACCCCACCCTAAACCCTAGACCCTAAAATTTACCCTGTCCTAAAAACTACCCCACCCTGTTCTAAAATTTTCACAGAACCCCAGCCCCAAACCCTAAAACCTAACCTGTCCTAAAAACGACTCCACCCTGTCCTGAAAATGACCCCGACCCCCCGCCCTGCCCTAAACCCTAAAACCTACCCTGTCCTAAAAACTAACCCACCCTAAACCCTAAATGCTACCCTGCCGTGTCCTAAAAACTATGCCGCCCTGCCCTAAAAAACACCCTGACCCTCGCCTTAAACACTAAAACCTATCCTGTCCCAAAAACACCCCCACGGTGCCCTTAAGACTAGCCTGACCCCACCCTCAACCCTAAAACCTACCCTGCCCTAAAAAACTACCCTACACTGTCCTAAAAAACTACCCCAACCCCCACCCTAAATCCAAAACGTACCCTGTCCTAAACTCTACCCCACCCTGTCCTAAAAACCCATCCTGTTCTGAAAACTAAAACACCCGCTCTAAATTCTAAAACTACCCTTTTCTAAAAACTACCCCACCCTGTCCTAAAAACTACCCCACCCCAAACTCTAAAACTTACCCTGCCCTAAAAACTTCCCACACTGTCCTAAAAACTAGCCCAACCTGCAGTCCCAAACCCTAAAACCTACCCTGTACTAAAAACGACCCCACCCTCTCCTAAAAGTGACCCCACCCTAAACCTACCCTGTACTAAATACGACCACATCCTGTCCTTAAAGTTACACCGACCTCCCACCCCACCTCTAAAATCTACCCTGCCCTGTCCCAAAAAGTACCCTGACCTCCCAAACTGCGCTAAACCCTAATACCTACCCCACCCTGTCCTAAAATCTACCCTGCGCTGTCCTAAAAACTACCCTGACTCCCTGCCCCCGCCCTGAACCCTAAAACCTACCCCCACCCTGTCCTAAAAACACCTAGACCCCCCCACCCCTGCCGTGATCTCTGAAACCTCCCCCACCGGTCCTTAAAACTGGCCCCACTTGCCCCAGCCCCACTTATCCGGCAGCTGCATTCCTATTCCAGCTGTTCCTCCTGTGTGCCTGAACTACGGAAATGCATGGTGCCGTGCCTTAACCTCACATATGCGTGGTTCAGGAACATGCATGGTTTAGGGCGAGCAAGGTAACGCTTGCGTGCTTACGACCTGCGTGGCTCCGGCCGCGTTGTGAAGGACGTTTCCCCCACCCTATCCTAAAAACTACCCCTGATGTGATGGCTCCATTTACAGATGGAAAGTACGGTGTCATATGCTTGTTATGTTGTTTTAAAATCTGAATAGCGTTTCTTGAAATGCATAACAATTTATGGGCCTTCTGTGTCAACAGTTGATATTAAGGAAGCTCGTAGTATCAACATCCCAACAGTGAAGCGAATGTTTGGTTGCCCTAATGCAGAGTTACCAAAATAATGTGAGGCTTGTGTTTTGAATTCCTTCTCACATGTTTCATAACCTCATACTTTCTCAAGTAATGGCAATGAAGCATGCAAGTCCCTCACTGTAGTACCAGCTAGGAGATTTATTTTTGACCAGCTGCTAAACCCTCAATGGTAATAGCAGTAGTAGTGTTTATATGTTTGTGGTTCTCTTCCAAAGCACGACATTTGCTGCAGTTCCAGGAAGCAAAAGCCATAATACGTAGATGCGATTAAGAGCCACTCCTCTCGAGTGTGTGTAAGAAACACCCAGCAAGCAGCCTAAGGCATGGCATACTGAAGGTCGGACTGGCCTATACAGCAATCCGGCAGTGCACAATGGCCTGGTCTCACAGATCAATGTGTGGACTATTTTGTTAGCAGTTTATGGACCTGTTTTATGGCCAGGTCGGCTTACTGTTGATTTCCCTGATATTAAGACAAACATTACCTGCAGCATACACAAATGCATGTAATCTCCCATACTCATACAGCGTGACTTTGCAAGTTCAAAGCTTGCCTGATTTGCAAATGTAGGCCACTTATTTTACTTACCTAGTTCATTGAGGGGGGAAACGTTTATTTCAGTGCCCAAGCCTATTTTTTGTCCCAGTCTGTGCCTGGCTGAGGGTTAAAATGAAGGGGCAGTGGAGTACTCGGGGTCACGCCAGTAACTCTATGACACTCAGAGGTCGAAGTGGGCGAGATCTGAGGGGCACAACGTGACCATCCTTTTTTAATTTGACAAAAACAGTTCCCCTACTTGATGTAAAAAGGTAACCATCCCAGGATGGTTAATTCCGATGTTTGATCACAAGCATCTCCTCCAGTAGGACGTAGGAGTGTCATCCCCCACCAGCAGTGGCAAATCTTTAAAAGAAAAGGATAATACATTTTGTTTATTGCCCCTTTCTTTTAAAGGGGCGGGCCACAGGGGTGAAGAGCAGCGAGTGGGAGTGCTCATCACTCCTCTTCACTGCGCATGTATGTTTGGCCGGCCGTCTCGGGCCGGCCAAACAAGCCCGGCAACTGTGTTGCCAGGCTTGAGAGAGCCTGCACAGGCTCCCTGTCTGCCTGGAAGCACCCTGAGTGGACGCTCCCAGCCAATTCTGACTGTGCTTTGAGCAGCGTCAGGATTGGCCGCAGGGCAGGCTGGGAGCCTGTGCCTGCAGTAATGATGCGGGACAGAGAAACAGCGCGTGGCAGAGGAGGTAAGTTTCTTTAAAAATAACTGTATTTAATTTTTATTTCTAACCCCCTCGCGGACGTGCTGTCCCGCTCCTTCTCGTTGTCGCGAGCCGCGACTGTGTTTGAAATGCCTCTGCTGAAGTGGAGGGGACAGTCTCTCCTATTCTGTTAAGCTGAAGAAGAGACAGGCAGCTGAACAGAAACAAGTCTTCTTGCCCAGGTATCTGGTGACTGAAAGAAATGTAAATGTGCACATTTGATTAATCTGAAACTGTAAATGCTGATCGGACGCAAGTATTGGTGTTACTTGATGAAGTCACGTGAAGAGTTTTGTATTTGGGAGGTTTTGTAACGTGACTTGATGATCTGAAGATTGTGCAATTTTAATGAACAGTTATAAAAAATGCTCTAGGTACAGTCTGTACATTCCCCACAGCACCAACCAGAATTCAGTTCTGTACACGAGATATCTGCAATGATAGCATTAATCAAGAGAGACTCCATAACGTAATATTGTGCATCTCTCACTGATTAGTTTAGCTTGCAATTATTTTCCATTTAAGATGGTGTTATTTTACAAACAGTTACTTGAAGATGAAAGATCAACAAAATAGTTACAGAATATTTTGCTCTTTTCAGCTACATCTTTGATCCCCCCAATGCTCACTGACCATATCTCATTGGACTTTGGATCACAATTCTCGTAGTTTTTTTAATGCTCTTCACCTGCTGATGACACTGTGTGTTGTATTTATTGGTAGCACCGCATGTGGAACCATTGCATGCCGGTATAATAACAACTGTACTATTTGTGAAAGTGTCACAGAACAACCAGAGCTCCTAACTGCACAGATATTCAAGCATGTTACACCTCAAATGAACGGATATTGGAGCAAGATTGTATACTGTAGGCCTTGTCAGAACCCACACCCCTCATCTGCTCCACTCTAATGAGAAATAAATTGGTATCTGAGGTTTAACCAGATAATAGTTCGCTACTCATACCAGATATCCCAAGATAGCTATGACTAATTAGAGAGATGCAGGTGATGAGAAGAAGAGAAGGCAGACTACCCACTAAACAGTGGGACATTATTAGCTCTGAATATTCTTACATGCTCAGCTTTTCAAATGAATTTTACAATGGAGTACAAGCCAATAAACAAAAGCCTTTTCAGTACAGCTACATACAGAGACACAGAACAATAATGTGCGCTAATACTCAACTGAATAGAGCCTCTGCTAAATAGTTCTATTACGAAAATTTAAACTAGGCAGTACAGAATACTGCAGTACATGCCATAAAAGCTCAGATGCAGAGTACAAAGTCAGAAATCAGAAATCATTTGAAAGGTTTTCAAATGTTAGGTCCATAAAGAACACCAACAGCATTTCTAATAGGGAAAAGTAATCTTTCAATAACTGGACAAAGTTTAGTGAGAAAAATTAAAGTCTCAATCCAAACAGACAGAGTTCTGTGAGGGAAAATTAAAGTCTCCCCACTTCAACATAAAATCGGGGGCTTTTATTCACATTTTACGCATAAACAATTAGCAAAGCTGAAGATTCAGCATAAGAAGACTAGTGATAGCCCATATTGGACAAATCAGAAAGCAGATCATCATTGTTAAGGTTTTTAGCACTAACTCATTTCTAAGAGAAATTGTCAATCTTCTGTTATCTTCCACAGCAACAGCAATCTGGAAATGCTAAACACAATATGAAACATTCTCAAACAAAGACTAATACACTAATGTGCTAGGAAGCCGGCATCAGAACTTCCAGCCAAAGCGTCCTTCAAAAAGTTACATCAGGAACACAATGGAAATTTGTATTCGCAATACAAGCTCTCAAAAGGAATTGCCAGTTGCATTATGTTGTACTTTGCACCGCAGAAACTGTTGGGAGAGAAGACTTGCATAAAGACATTGATTGGGAGGGGGGTAATGAGCAAGAGCGAATGGCCAAAACAATAGAAACTGCATCTATTTTATTGAAAATGGTAACTTCATGAAAATGTGGTATAGCTACACTACATTAAGAATCACACTTCTAAATATTACCATTAATTTGTTTGAAGTACAACATCCTCAATTCATCGGTTATGACTATACTCATTATAAACTTTATTAATACACACATATTATTTATTACACAAAGTTGCACATGTGAAAGACTTCAACATCAGTAGCTCACTTTCTAGTCGACATGAGACTACCGTCCATGCCATGGTGGCAGTGTACCATTTTTCTGATTGAGTCATGCCATGTGGAATTGTAAAGCTCAACTTTTCACCCATGGGGTTTTCAAGGTCACCAGCAGGGTCTTAGTTCAATAGCTAGGTCATCAGTTTCTTGTGGAATTCCAGAAGCGAGGAGGAGGCCCTTAAGTGTCAAGGGAGGTTGTTCCATGATTTGGGTGCTAGGTATGAGGAAGCTAAGCCTCCTGCCCTGCTCTTGTGGATGTGGGGTGTGTGTATGCGAGAGAGAGAGAGAGAAAGAGAGAGACAGAGCTTAGGTATCTGGAGGGTTCATGGAAGTGAGGGCAACCTTTTCATGTTTTGGTTGAGTAAATATTCCCAAATGCACTGCAGAGTACTCAACTCAAAATCAGTTTCCGACATGTGGAGAGACACCACCTGAAGGTAGTGTCATCTTGCTATAAGAGTTCTGGGCCTTGGGAACCTGCCTGGCATGTGGATGGAGTGCCTGACTGTGCAGGGATATAACTGCCCAAGCAGGAGATGCCTAATTGCTGTGCCCAGAGTGTTGGAAAGGTTTGCAGTGAAAATACTTGAGGAAAAAGGAGACTGAAAAATTTTGTCTAAAATTTTTTTATTTAAAATACAAAATGAAAAAGGTTGAGGCTACGAAAAATTTGAAAACAATTGCCCCTTATAGGACAAAGGCGAGTGTACTAGAAGCAGAGGCAAGGAAGCATCCTTCTACTAAAGCAGAGTAGCATTTACAGTGAGGTGGGGAAGGGGCAGGGGACTCGTTATGGGGTTTTAGGATTCAGGGAAGGGTAGTGTTAAAGGGCACTAAGGGGCTGGTAGAGTTCAGAGAATGGGAGGGTTAAGGGAAAGTTAGAGGCTTTTAGGGTTAATGAGGGGGTAGCAATAGGAGGGAAAATGTGTTTTTACGGTCAAGGATAGGTACTGAGAAAGTGTGATAAGGATTTTTTATGATTTAGGAAAGGGTAGCTTTAAGGAGGAGTAAGGGGGTATTAGGGTTCTGGGAAGAATGGCAACAAGGGTAAGTAAGAATCTTTCAGGTTCAAAAATGGGTACCATTAGGGGTATTAAGGGGTTTTTAGGGTTCATGGAAGGGTAGTATTTAGAGACAGTAAGGGGTTTTAGAGTTCAGGGAAGTGAAGCAAAAGGGGAGTAAGGGTGCATTAAAGTTAGATACCACAGAACACATAAAAATGTGTCCAAAGCATAAACAGTTATTCACAAAGAGTTCTGTAGATTGTAATTCCAAAATTCCAAAGTTTATTGCATGGTAATACAGTCCTTGAGTATTCCTAATGGGGCACATCACTTATAATAGCCAGCAGTCACATGACATGACTTTTTCAAGGCTAAGAAATTGACGTCATGATGATAGATCTGTTTATTGGGATGGTAGTTTTTCAAATGAGTTGGTATAGTGAAACTATGTGGATCCAAGCAAAAAAGATTTGCGGCAGGGAATGTGGCAAGCGGTAATAACTCTACTATATGATATGGAAAATGGATACCTTGAACAGTAAAAGGATAAAGAAGTTTCTGTACATAAGTAGGCCATGGTTTATTTGACCAAAGTAGTACTTCACAAAATGTAAGTAAGCCCTAATAAGCTGTAACCTCTTTCACATAAGACCACGTCCGCATCCAAGGTAAGTAACGATAATTAGGGTTCAGGGAAAGGTAGTGTTAGTAGTTTTTAGGGTTTAGGTAAGGGTAGTGTTAAGGGGAAGCAATGGTATTTTAGTGTTCATGGAAGGGTAGCAATAAGTAGAAGGATTATTTTGGTAAAGGGAAGGTTACGATTAAGGGATTGAAAGAGGCATTTAGGGTTCAGAGAAGGGTAACATTAAGGGGTAGTAAGGGAGTCTTTTAGATTGAGAGAATAGTAGTGGTAAGGGGGAATAATGGATTTTATAGCCCTGAGAAGGGCATCGTTAAAGGGTAGTATGTCGTTTTTAAGGTTCAGGGAAGTGCATGTAAATGAATAAGAATAAAAGGGGCTTTTAGGGTTAAGGAAAGGCTAGTTTTAAGGGTAGTTAGGGGTTGGTAGGGTAGCATTAGGGGTAGTGAGTTTTTTAAAGTGTTCGGGATGTGATGTGTTATGGAATACGAAGGCGTTATTAGCGTATAGTTAGATAAGTTGAAGATTGCATGTAATAAAAATGACTTTTAAATTCAACATTTTTGAAATTGTCATAGGTAATAATGGAAGACACAACATTATTACCTTAACAATTTAAAAATTAGCTTAATTATTCAACCGTGGGACAGGTCAGGAGAGCGGAATGCTGGATGGCATACAGTCAATGCTGTCCTGAGTCTAGGAGTGGTTTTTCCTGCCTCCTTGAAGGTTTCCAACCAAGTTCAATATGGCTTCAAAGCTGACAGGCTGAGACTGTGACCATCAGCATGAACATGACTTTGCAGCCTGTGTCAGGAGTGGAGGACTTGTGCTGACTCTGCTGGTAGCTGACACCACGGTCTGTGATCGCCAGTGGTGGGAAAGCTCCTTGTTGTTTTTGCATAGGTACCACCTGGGTTTGAGCTGGAGCCACGTCATTCGTCTCCGAAAACTTGGAAAAGGATGTGGGGCCACTTGTTCATGCCACTGCTTTCAAACGCAAGCAACACCTCTTGGAGTTCTGTTGTCTGTGGGCTTTGCACTCAAGATTTCAGAACTCCATGTATTTTAGGCAAACCAAGTGAACTTGAACACTGATTGTTCTTCTATTGTTACATTGAATGCTTATTTTGTTTTTTTCTGCATTGAAGCCTTGATAGAACTTTTTAGTAGTGGGGCATAATTGAACTGATCTACAGTTTACATAATCGGGAAGCCTGCTTGCACATGCCATTGTGAGGTTACAATTACAGTTGAGTAGCACATGTAATAGAAGACTGTGCCTGATTGACCTTTGTGTGGTATTACATATTGGTGTGCAATATAATTGCTGCTCTTTTTCTAGTATGAAAGGCATTGGTTTGGAGAACAGTTATTATTTCGGTTGCGTTAGTGCTGGAGATCTGAGTCTCTACTCTCCACAACAAGTCCCTGAGAAGCCATTGACTGCTCATCCTTGCTACTTTTGGAGTCAAGCATAGAAAGGGTAAACGTAGGACTGTGGTTTTAGGGCCACAGTAGGCCATGCCCCTAGACATCAATGGTAAAAGGCAGCAGCAACCATGGTTAAGGCCCAGTAACCCCTGCTGCCCGTTTTCCCTGACTGGGTTCTGTCAGGCAGCGGTTAATGTGTAAAAGAAGTGGTGGTGCCCAAAGCTCTCCCTAAACCTCTGAGAATAGTGCTATTAAATTGCAGGGTGCCAAATAAAATGTTGCATAGTCTTGAATTTGCCTCATGCTTTTTTAACCCACTGCCAGCCACTCCCTGTTTGTTTATCTCACACTTTCAGGTGTCTGCTTTCTCCCTTTGGGGCGGTTTTTCTGTCCTTTTCTTCCTCAGTCTTTCTATTTTGTGTGTTTTCTCTCTCTTGCTCTCTGCAAATGTTTGATGCCAAAGAAAAGTGTTGGTTCTCAAAATGAGCGCTGATAATCCCCACTGGCTCTAACTAAGCACTGCTGATAGGTATAAAGTATATCAAAGTCAGGACATTTATTGGTATGGATGCAGTTCTTCACTGAGTTGGGTTTCTGGCCCGGGGCCCTATACAGCCTAACAGGGCAAATAGAAGAGTCAGCACTTTATCTCATATACTCTTAACTGGGGAATGCCTGGGTAAGGGCGCCCTGGAAGGCTATGAAAAACAAGGGAACACAGATGAGGTGGTCGCATCACCTGGATGCATACAGACTTATCCTGGCACAACCCAGAGTGTCTTGGTACTGAAATCTGCTTTGAGGACAGGGCCCGGAATGGTAAGTCCCACACTTTGCAGCTGAGTGTGCAATCAGAAGATTTTTCAAGCCTACAGAAAAGGGACCCTTGTGAGCCTTAGGTCGCAATAAAAGCCTCTAAGGGTAAATTATTTGATTGTATCATGTAAGCACAGACAGGCCAATCACTATATTGCAATAGGAACTCCCAATAAAAAACACAATATGCAGAAATTATCTTACTTTGCTACCAAGCAGGAGGCCTGGAAAACCACTGAGAGGTGGTTGAAGCCAGTGGCAGAAATGGCATGCATGGGAGTAGGGAATCCCTGGAGGTGGGGCCGTTAGGACAGCCAAAGGGAGGAACTGCTGTTTGGAGTCCATTTTGTGTGTCACCAAATTTTTCTCAAATCTTTTTATTAGACTTTTCACATTGTAACAAAAGTACAAATTATGACAAAAGTAAAGAGTCAAACAGCTAGGCTTACAGTTCTGGCAATTACTTCCCACAGATTGCTCTGTTATGTCAATATCTGTTTATTGAGCGCATGATCACCAAAGGTTCTTGGCGCTGTGGAGTGAGTTGCTGAAAATTGAGCAGAAGAACATTTGCTAATAATTGGGGTAGGCTTGTTTAAAAAGCTACGCTTTGAGAAAGAGGTCATTGTCTGCAGCTGAAGAGAGAGGAAGCAAATACCGGATCGATGGAACCAAATAGAAGAAACTGTGACACCCGTTCCCAATTTCTTGAATCTAGGTAGAGCCAGCAGACATGCAGATGAAGAGCGAAATTCACATACTGAACAGTACTTTGGTCCCTCTCCTACTGAAACTTTTAAAGTGAGGCAGCAGACGTTAAAGTTGATCCTAAGTTCCACAGACAACCAAAGAAGTTCCCTGAGCACAGGTGAGGTGTGTGAGTTCCTTGAAGACTTATAGATCAATCTAGCTGACAGATTCTGAACCTTTTGTAGTCTGTAGATCAATTTATGTGGAAGGGCAGAGTAGAGAGGATTATCATTATTTAGTTAAGCTATTACTAGGGCTAGAATGACCAATTTAATGCTTCTTCAGAGAGAAATATAGCTATATTTTTAAACTTTCTCAGTTTTAGTATGCAGGAAGAGATCGCAGTGCCCATTTACGGTTTTAAGGTTAGGTCACCACTGATCATGACTCCAAGGCTTTTGGCTTGATGCTTCAGAGAGGGAGTTTATCCCACCTACGAAGGCCAATATAATTGCCATCATAAACTGTCTTTATTTTGTAAAATTACCATTTTGGTCATATTAGCATTGAGTTGTAGTTAATTATTGGCCTCCCCCTCCCAGATGTACCACAAAAAGGACAGTTTTCCTTGGAAGTAGTAGAATCTTCAAGACAAAAGAGAATCTGGGAGTTGTCTGCATAGTTGTACAAAATGCAATTTCTATTACCAAGTTCTTTACTAAGAGGCCTCACCTAAAGATTAAAGAGATGGGGTATGGAGAAGATCCCTGAGCACCCCCTTTTAGGTTGGACTGCCTTGGCTTTAAATGAGCCAAGATTAACTTCTTGGGAATGATTTCAAGGAAGGATTTAATCAATTTTAAAGCAGAGCCTTTTATGCTGGTGTAGATTCCTCAGTTAACCATGTTTCTGAGAGTATAACAATGTCTGCGCTTTCTCTATGAATCAAATCAAAAATCTCCCTTCTGTGTCTGTCTAGTGAACCAGTATTCTGATATGTTACAGATCAATTGTTGAAACTGCCAAGAAGAGAGGTACCAACACTATCAAACGGAGGAGCACTGACAGACCCGGGAATGCCAGTTTATTAATGGGGATCAGAAGGAGTAGGATTGACAAGTATGTAATTGAGTGTCTAGTTGTTAATAACATCTAGCCAATGCAGTGACACCGAGTGAAGGGCCTGAGATTCAGAGGCAGAATATTGAAAAAATGGGCATAGTTGCTGGCCCCTGGACTCGGTCACATTCAGACGAGCGTGGACAGGCTTGCCTTTGGTGTACCAGCAGCATGCCTACTACCTAAATAAATAGGGCAGAACAGTGGCAAAAAGCAGCAACTAATATAATAAAAGTGGCAACTTGCCTAACAATGCAGTACGAAAACGTATATATGGGTGGGTCCTCGAACCCCATTGCCATATTACTAATGGCAAAGGACCAAACGTACACTTTGCCCATGCCACCCGTGCCATCGTTCCTTCACCAGACATTTTAATGCCCATCATCCACTGCCTATCCCCAAGCACCTCGTATTTTTTTAGATTTGCAGGGGCAGCCTCGGGCCCTGTGGACCAACACTTAGAATCTCATGGACCAGTCCATGCTGTACACCCGTCAGAGGCACCCCACTCAGCCCAAGTCCATTGAATATCTTTGCAATATGGTAGAATCAGGGCCTCCTCTTCTTTGTCATCTGGGAGGGGGGATCACTTTGCCTGACGCCACTGAATATATGCCTGTAAATGTCGTAGGTAGAGTGTGATGTACACAAACCTGGCTGTCTATCTTGAGCAGTACAGCGCAGGACACAGTGTGATCTCAGGGGGGGATAAGGGAGGTCACTCAGCAGCCTACGAGTGACCCTCTCGCCTGGAGCTCGCCTGGCCGTGTCCTCTTTTCAAAATCAATCAAAGGCCCATACCGCCAACGTGAAGCAAACTGGGTAATGAGATCATTAAATACACGTAATTCCCCAGGGCCTTAGAGTCACAGTACAGTCCTAATTAACTTTCGGCTTCGCAATAAAGCACGGTCTTACCTTGCTGTAGTTGACAATTAACAAGCTTCTATGGTGATAAAGAAATAAATAAATACGCCGCATTATCAGAGCATAAAAGGACAAAAAGACTCCGGCATTTGTTTAGTAGCAGGGAGATGAACAAGACGGAGAGCATAATCAATGTTTAATGGCATTTTAACAAACTGAGCTACACTGATTTACAGCCTAAAATGACCCAGAAATATTAGCGTACTGTCGTTATTGGACTCCTTTCTGAGGGATTAGGCATTAATGAGTGTGTTATGTTTCAAGACTGCAAGCTATTTAATGGCTGCCTCGTGGTGTGTTTGCAACCTTATCATCCAGTGTTTTATGCGTTTAGTTGGCTTGTTTAGCGTTTTGTTGCTAATGTTTTTGTACAGGATGTGCAATACTACACCGTAGGCACGTCACACCAGTAAGAAAAGCAAAGGCAATTTAAAAGGGTAGCTCTAGAAAGTGACAGCTCCTCCCAACACAAATGGCATTTATTTTTTATATCTCCAGCAAAAAAGGACTAGCAGTAGGTCAGAGATCGTAGTAAGGCACATACTTAAAGAAGCATTGGCAAAGCCAATATGTTTGATTCTAGCGATAGAGGGGTCCACAAACAAAGGGTAACAGGATTTTGAAATCCGAAAACTGAGATATGTTGCAAAAACAGAAGAAGGACTACAACTTTACATCAAGTGAAGGGCACAACGACAGCGGTCATCAACATAGAAACACACACAACGAGGTACTAAGGAAATTAATGCAATTTTTAAAGCCAGCAACATATCTGTTAATTTTCTGTTAACAGCTGATAGCTAGTCCTGCTTTATGACACATATAAACGTGCATCCCATTGTTTTCAGTTGACCCTCTCTGAAAACCGAGACATGAATCAAATGTGCAGAAACCTGCTAGAACAGGTGGTGAAAAACAGGGACTATACCGGCAAATCCGGGACACCTGGTCACCATAGTAGTATAAGGGGATACCTTCCATCAAGCTTTTGACAAGTACCACAGCCCGTTTTGACATAGGCAGTGATGTGGGTGCCCCCGGCCCGTGCTGACGTAGGCCCTGACGTAGGTGTATGTGTGTCACATGGGTTGTGACATCATGGGGTCACATGTTAGTCATGTGCCAGGGTCCTAGCCCCTGAGTCTAGGTCTATGGGCTGTGTAAAATGAGGCCCTTGCTAGTGTACAACCTGTTTAAGAGCCTAAGAGGACAGGTCTGGACATGTCACACATTTAGGACCAAGTGGCTGCTTGGGGGCCTCCTCACAGGGCAGAGCATTGGGAGTGCAGGCCAAACCTCCACACTGCTAGCTAATCCAAAAAGAGGGGCTGGGCAAATGCTGCTGAGGTCATGACATGTGATTAGCACTACGTTTAACCCCATCAACGTATCAGAGTCATCAAGGAGAGCATGTGACCGCTATGTGTTGTAGAGGCATACGCCCTTTTTGAACCACAGAATCCATATAAGGAGTCGGCTTGAGCAGCATGCCAAACTATGAACCACTGCTGAAATAGGTTGTCAAAGTAATATAAAGAGATATAATCCACTCACCAGAAAAGCCACCTCATCAGGGCCCAGAACACTATCAATAGATATTAGCAGACCCTAATTCCTCTTATGTTGGATGAGAATGCACAGCAGACTGCACCT
The DNA here is from genome assembly GCF_031143425.1 of Pleurodeles waltl. NCBI lineage: Eukaryota > Metazoa > Chordata > Amphibia > Caudata > Salamandridae > Pleurodeles > Pleurodeles waltl. The sequence goes on from NC_090439.1 coordinate 311,002,494, forward strand.
AAAGTTGGGGGTTTCAAAGTTACCGCATTTCAAGAGGAACTTCGCCAGCGGCTTGAAAAGCTCAGCCTAAAGGATTTGCTGCAACTGATATCCCCAATCAAGGTTGACAACAGCGGCAGCGATGCTCGAAAGATGAATTAAGTGATGCAATCAACTTCATCAACACTGAAGATGATGAAGAAGGTGTAGCACCACTGAATTCGCCGGTCTATGAAGACATGGGCTTTCAGGCGGACCCTGATCCAGAGGCAGTAGTTTTACAGCCGGCAAGTGTAAACTCCGAAGACCAATGGACCTATGCGACTCACAAGATTTCAGATCAGCCGCTGAGTGTAGCGAAAATGGTGAGGTTAGTAAAAACTCTATAGACAATTATTGTGTATACGCTGCTATCATACTTTTAACTAATAGTTTGTATTTTGCTTTCTGTTTAAACTGTAGAAAACAACTGCAGAAAGAGATGCTCTGGAGGGGTCTACGCCAAAGGTTAACAATGTAACTTTTTACTGCTTATGCTGTTCCAGACCGTCTGAAAGTATTATACACCAGAACAAAGAGCTGTGTAAGAAATGTGTTTGCACCTAAAATAGCATCGATTTTGAAATGGAAACTCCGGGCGTACCCAATGACGCCATATGGGCTGTCAACGGTTTTGCGGCAACCGTTGTGAACACATGTATTAAACCTGACTATTATAACCTGTTTTGCAGGGATAAAATTAATTAGCCACAGCAGGAGGCTCATGACTCTCTATACGAGTCGTACACTGCAAGAACAATTCAACACATATGTAGCCGGTTAGACCGACAAAAGGCATATAAGTTGATAAGGGTGGTGTACGGGTTGTCAACAGTGAAGAAAGGTGTCCATGACGATATGATTAAGGTCTTGGCAGCATCAGTCAATGAGATCCGATACGCAGCTGAGCCCTGCTCAAAACTCGAACGTAAGCAGAGGCTGAGTACCTATTCTGACAAAAGCTTAATAGAAAGGGTCATAGAAAGACAAATGTGTGATATTTATTATAAAAATAGAAGAATTAGATCTTTAGTCCCACGAAAGTTGTTTTAAAAAAAAATACAGAGGTCGTGGATAGCAGACCATAACTGTGTAACATAATGCTACATGCTTACTCACTTTTAGGAGGAGAGTCAGAGTGTCACAGTGCAAGATGTCTATGAGTTACACCCAGGCTACATCTGTATTGGGATATTGACATATGTGCTGGTTAAAGAAAGAATAGCTGAAATACACCCTGTGATTCTGCGTTATCTGAACTTTTCGGAACCTCCGGCCACGCTGCAGTGCCACAGCCCGGTGTGTATCGCCAGCTGGTTAAGGGTGGCATGGCCACCAGCAACGGGTAAATACTGGAGCTCGAACAAAGACCGAGCGCATGAGTTAAGACTTTCACCATTGACTGGGCTACAATGTGCTTTGGAACTCCTGACTGAAGATTATTTCACAAATAAAGGTCCTCTATTGTCCAACCTAGAACTGTATGAACTGTTGAATGCTGTCAGTATCCTGAGCATCCAGGTTATAGGCGGGGGAGCGAGAAGTCATGTCTAGAGCTATTGAGAGTATAGCTATAAAAATATCAAAGCTTGTGATGCCGAGACCTAGTAAAAAGGAACTGCTCTGAGTAATATGTGTAACATGGGTCATACTATGTATACGTAGTCAAAAGGCCTCACAGTGTCCAGCAGCGTCAACAGCTATAATATATGTATCGTGAAATGTCAAGTACACTGTGTTTATGTTGTGCTGACTCACTTTTTTGTATTTTTTATGTTGAATAAAATGACCTACACAAAACAAATGTCTTTCATTTCATGGCTGCGGTGTGTGACAGCATGACCGGGGCTGCTTTAAAGAAGCTTTATTACAATACAATAGGGGTTGGAAGCTTCGGAGGCGCCGAAGCTCTATTTAGAAGGTTTCGAGTTGAAAATGTATCTGTAAACCGATCAAGGGTGAAGACTTGGTTAGCGGGGGAAGAGGCGTATTTACTCCACAAACCAGCCAGTAGACGTTTTAAGAGGAGGGCCATAGTTGTTAGTGCGCAGCTAGATTATCAGTGGCAGGCTGACATAATCAGTCTTCAAGATCTAGCAAAGCAGAACAACAGTGTAATGTATATATTAACAATCATATACTTATTGTCCAAGTATGCCTACGCAGAGGCGTTAATTGATAAAAGTGGTGCCAGCGTCACCGCCGCCTTTAAAGACATCTTCGCGAGAGGTCGAGTACCTCAAAAACTATAAACAGATGCTGGAACGGAATTTTTAAACAAACCTTTTAAAAAATGACTAAAGCAGCATGCTGTTCAGCATTTTGTAATGCACACCGAGGTAAAAGTGGTGTGGCGATATTTTACAGCCAACAATACCTACAGATACATGATGTTCTACAGGCTTTTATGGATGTTTATAATGCCAGTTACCATAGGACCATCAAAATGTCTCCTGTGGAGGTAACGACAGATAATTTGTTAATGGTGTGGAGTCGTCTCGAGGTGAAGGTCAAGAAACCTGTTTTAAAAGAAGGGGATTATGTCTGGGTTTCAAAGTAGAAGGGCGTCTTCACCATAGGCTACCAACAGACATTTAGCGATGAGATAGTGGAAAGTGTCGAGCTTCAAGAAGAGGTATATATTTACAAGTTGAAAGACTACGACGGGGAAGTGGTAACAGGTAACAGGTGTCTTTTTCAACAAAGAGTTACAAAAGGTGCCCTACGATCTGAACAGGGTGCACAGGGTTGAAAAGGTTCTGAAAAGGAAAGACAGCGGAGCTAAGAGACAGGCGCTGGTCAAATGGCGGGGATGGCCAAGAAATTTAACAGTTGGGTTTTGGACAGCTCGCTGCATGAGGTGTGAGGTTGTGCTCTAAGCGCCTAGATGGAGACCTCACTTTTTTATATTACGCTACCGTCCAATGCCTCAAAGGACATGCTCCCCGACAATCAAATTTCTAATTATACGGTGAAACTGGCTAAGCCGGTGGACCTGAAAGGGTCCTAGGAAGTGGCCCTAACGGAGAAACAGTACCCTAGAACGTGGAATACATTTACAAAGCACAAGGCTAAATTTATCATAAAGCTCTTTCAAGCCTTCTTGGTCTTCCCCGTGAGTTTCCCACACGGGTATTACACCACCGTTGCTGTGGTGGTTGATGCCATCAACAGAGCCATAGCCGGCTTGAAGAGTATGCGAATATACATCTGATGTCGGATCACAAAAAGGGTTTCTTAAAGCCCCAGAGCTCGATACCAGGTTTACCTGTACTGGTAAATTACAAAGGGTTTTAGGGACCACACAACATGTGAAAAGACAGGTGGATCCAGACCCTATGTGTCCCGATATGAACGGTGGATTTTATACACTGTACGTTTAAGGTGACATCGTACAACCTCAGAGGATCGGGGATAGATATTCAACCATTGTTGAGTTAGGTCCTGGTGAAGGGAGAAAATAACAAGATGGTTAATATACAGCATCAGAAACCCGACTACGTGGCAATTTCCCAAAAACATTTTGACACTATAACCATCATGGTCTACGAAGATCAGTCAGGGCTGGTTGCCTTTAAATATGGGAAAGTTATTGTTAAGCTTCATTTAAGGCCACGCTGCTACGGTGACTGTTAGCCAGTTGCGATGGTCCTCGTGAAAACACACGCTGATCCCTCAATGTACAGGGACTATTCTAGAGTTCAGGCTGGCTATGGAGGACCGCTGCCCTACTTTCAAGGGGCCGGATTGAGGAGCTTCTTTCGGAGTTTGTTTAGAAGAGCCATGCCTTTTTTGAGAAGAGGGTACGAAACTGCAAAACCTCACGTTAAAGCGGCTGCTACGAACATAGCCCATGACGTTGTAGGCTCTGTAACATCGGTTGTCGCTGAGCACATGAACAAACAGCACTAAGAAGGAGCTGGGTTGTTGTACAGGGCGCGTGCGGGTGTTTAAAGGAAGCGAAGGGCTTTGAGGCGTAGGGGCCCGCCAATGCCCTATAAAAAGCAGAGGACTGCTTTAAAAGGCCCACACAAAAGAAGAGTGGTAAGGTGGAATAGAGTCTCCAAGAAGAAGAGAACACGCTCTAGTGTGAATATTTTTTAAATCAGCTACCATGGCCTTCATACACTGCGCCTCGGGTGAATGTGCCAAATCTGAGCTAGACTTGTTTTCTCTTAAACCCACACAGACCAGCATCATGGAGGTATCGCCTCTAGCCACTCTGATGCCTCTGGTGCCAATAGAGTTTTATGTGTCGGGGTCCACGGATATGTATTTGGATCTCAACAACACTCTGTTATACCTCGTCTGCAAAATAACCAAAGCAAACCCCTTCGCAACCATGTTTAATCAGGTGGACATTAACCTGAGTAATCGACTCGTCACGCAAAGTGATAACATGTACGCCTACAGGGCCTACATAGAGAGTATTCTAAATTACAGCAGGAAGCCCTGGACACATAGCTTTCAGTGGTGCTCTTCTACAAAGACACTCAAGCGCATTTTGAGGACATGGCGTTGAACGGGGGCAACAATGGTTTTAAAAAAAAGAGCCAGCTTCACCGCCGGCGGTAGACTGTTTGACCTCCTCGGGAGCATACATTCAGACCTTTTCTTCCAAGATAAGCTACTTGTCATCGGCATAGATCTTAAGATAAAACTCAACCGCAACAAGGACACGTTCTGTCTCATCAGCGTCGATTTGGAGCAGTACAAACTGGTTTTATTGTCCATGAGTCTGTTTTTAAAGAGAGTGAAAGTGTCACTGAGCGTCAGATTGGACCATGCCAAAGATTTACAACTATTGAATGCCAAGTACGCCATTGAAAGAGTGGCTCTGAAGATATTCAGCATCCCAGCAGGTAATAGATTAACGCAGCAGCAAAATCTATTTCTGTGGTAACTCTCGAAACTTATCATCATAGGGTTTGTGGACAATACAGCTTTTAGCGGGCTCTATACCTCTAACCCTTTCAACTTCAAGCACTACAACATCAACTACGCCGCTTTGGTCCACGAGGGAGCTGTTATCCCCGCAAAACCGTTCACCCCGAGTTTTGGAACATCCAAATTTGTCAGGGAATATCTCGGGCTGGTCTTGATAACGGGGAAACATTTGCATGAGTCAGGAGTTGTTGTTTCAAGAGAGGGGTATGGGGCCGGCTTCACGCTGTTTGTGTTCAACCTGACTCCTGACATGGAAGACAGTGACCACTACAACTTGATCAAAAACGGAAATCTAAAAGCTGAAATACACTTTACACAGGCACTGGCTACCGACGTGAACATGGTTGTATTCTCAGTATTCGACAGCGTCATACAAGTCAATCACGCCCGTCAGATTACGTTTGACTATCATTAAATGATTGTAAAATGGACACTCTGCAGATACGTGACTTCTTAAACAGGCATGAACACGCTAAGAAATACTTTTTAGGTGTATTTCCTAGTGATGGGCTACCAGGGGAGATAGGCCCTGAAGGACCCCACACCCTAGTCTTTAACACCGACCCACCTTACAAGGGTGGTACACATTGGGCGGCCTTGTTTCTGGATGTAGATAAGGTTATAGTGTTTCACAGTTTAGCGGACTTCCCCGAGCATAGCATTTATAGAAAACTGATATTCAAATATGTGAAAAAAGCAGTGCCCATGGTTGAGTATAACAAGCTTTGTGTACAGGATTCTCTAGCCATCAAATGCGGGGAACATTGTATATGTTTTATTAGTAATATGTCTGAGGATATGACGTTTAGAAATATTTTTAATCTGTATTCCGCCAATCTAGTAAACAATAATTGTATTGTTATGAAATATGTGAATGAAAACACAAGGACCATGTAGAGCGTTATTAAAACACAATACGTGTTTGTCAAAAGTGTAAGGCCTTCTAACGCCTCTATTTGTACTGATGGTTGCCCACAATAAAAATATTTTAAACACAAATTCAGACTACGTATTTTTTATTCACCCACCACACATTTAAAAAAAAAAAATGACTGATGACTGTTGAAAAGTTAAAAGAGTTTATTGCAAACAGTTTTCACTACAAACATTTACATGGGTAAAGAAATAAAATGAAGCAAAAATCTTTGGAGACGTGAACCTTTTAACAAAACTGTACAATGCTTCAAAAGTTATGATAACATTAGAGCGATAGTCAAGTGTTCATTTTGGACAGTCTCTTTTCAGGCTCCATATGTAGAGTATCGCTGCTCCTAGGCGGTCTTAGCTGCGGAAAGAAAGTCGACGTCAGCAAAGTGGGACTCATGGTAAAAACACCAAGGGTCGGATCTTTCAAACTTTCAAGCCTACATCTGTGGTCGGCGTTACCAACGATCGTGGAGGGAATGCTGAGTTCCAAAGCGGTGCGTAGTTATTGCTCCCATCCTCTAGGAGTGTTTTGTGTCAATATTGTTTTACTGTGCGTGAGACCTCTGACCAGATCGTACATGTGTGATCCAGCAATCGGTTGTCCCTTGTAAACAAATTCACTCTGGTCGCTCCAAGAGGTCAGATCTTTAGTAACAGTCAATTTACTGAGCAGCATTTGCGCCGCCCCTTTATACCTCTGACTTATATTTTTATTAAAGTCTTTGACAATGGCGTCCGTGGAGGCTGGGGGTCCTGGGTCTTCCGGCACTACTGGGGCTGCTATCGGCTGTTCAGTGTCGGGGGTATACAGGGTCAATTTGATTTTTTCAGTGCTCAATTGTTTGTAATACTGTAAAAAGTTTTGAAGGGCTCCTGAGTAAAACCCCACTTTATCGTGTGGTTTTGAATCGGTTCGGTTCAATATGGCTTTGATCTCAGTGTTGAGACGCTACATCTCGTTTCTGCGTATGTCCCAGACGTCGGTGGTAGAAGGACCCAACTGTTCCAGCTGTTGGCGAGGCACAAGTAAATTTTTTGGGCGTGCTCCACCTGGTCCTCGACAGGAGACCTGTAATTAAGGGTTTAGCTATACCCAGCAGTGCCCCTATAAAACCTCCAGACTGTTTGACTAGTTTCCTTTTTAGAAAGAAGCAATGCCATTTTATTACTGAGCTTCTTAATAATGTGGCGCTTCTTATTCAAAATACGGAACTGGCTTGCTGATATTGGAACATTACCTTTTAGGGTGTTTAAGACTATTTCTGAAATGGGTGCCACTAAATCGTCCAAAGCAGCGCACAGGTTAGCCTTTCTTTTCAGGAGGCTGGCTGTGACCAGCACTTTTAGGAGGTCTAAATTATGTTGTAGCCGTGCAGACATGGTAGCGACCTTATATTACAAGGTTTAGAGTGTAAATGTTATAAAAGTCTTTTTAATGGGTCTTTTTAAAGGCTCTGGGGATTGTTTTAGGTGTATAAGCAACTGGGAAATCAGGTGGGAGCATACCGGAGCATAGTCTGTAGTCTTCTGGACTATTGGGTTTTAAATCTACCAGTAAGTATCTGTTTTTGTGGTAATGGTGTTAAACGCTTCCATGAAAAATTGCGTGTTTCCAGGGTACATCTGTTTAGCTATAATTGATATCTGAAGCTTGTCGCCAGTTATTTTTTAAATAAGACCAGGTATGAGGCGTTGAGAGTTATAGAATGACTGCTCTTACCCTTGTAAAACAAGTTCTGCACGATGTAGCATATGCTCATATTATGATGATGTGAACATTGAGTAAAAGCCCTCTCGATCTCAGGGTGGTCCCTGCCTTCGTGCATGAGATCGTCCACAACGACCATGTTTACAAGGTGTTTAGGTAACAAGTCGTCGTCGTTGAGATGACTCAGAATGCCTTCTATAAATCAGATGTGTGGGAACTTTAGGGATAGTTCCGTGTAAAGATCTTGCCAGCAGGAATAAAGGCATACAATGTTGTTAGGGGTTTGAGATAAAACACCGGGAGCGTTTTCTAACAGTTTCTTTATAAAATAACTTTTACCGCTATTTGAGGGACCTGCTAAAATGCAAGAGAATGGTGTTGCAGCCTGGTGTCCATAGCAGATGGGGTTTACCCTTCTAATGTCTTTTAGTAAATGTAGAGCAGTGTTTCGTAGTCCTTGGTCAGGACCCGTTTATCAAACACTACTCGTAGGATTTTATACACCGGCTGATTTGTAATTTCCCACCTTTTTTTGGACCTGACTATGCTAGGGTGATTTACAACTATTGCGCAGTTATTTTTGTGATCGCTCGATGCGTAGTACTCGTGCACCAGACCCTCCAGACTGTCAAAATGTATTTTAACCGTATTGCTGACATTTAAAGTGATACCTTTGACTTTCAAGCAAACCCTGTTGTTAGAGGTTTTGTAACTCTAGATCTTGAGTCTGGAGGAGGTGTATTTGAGTATGTACTCATCCTTTTCGAGCTCACTGGTCAAATCCCGTAGATAATCACCCAGCTGAGGTTCCTCATCACCCTCTTTACTCACAAAATAACAGAGTCGGTGTTGTGGTACAAACAACAATCCTGAAGCTTATCCAACAACCTGTAAAGCTATAGACGAGCGTGAGTGGTTGTGAAGCACGCTATGAAGATGTTTATATTGTTACATGTTGTGGGGTACTCTTTGGCATATTTCTAGCATAGAACGGCCGTCTCATCATCGATAAATTCACAACCGGACATGTCGTAAGACGGGGCAAATAGATACTTAAAAAGATCGTTTGGATCTGTGACAATGGATGTGTTTGACAAATTGGTATGCTGTGTGAATTTTCCAACACAAGGAATTGAGACAGAGCTTAGCTAACTGGCGTCTGGCGGGGTTAACCTTAATGAACTCAGGTCTCAGCGTAATACCCTCGTGAGATTGGTAATCATCGGTGTACTTTTGCTTCAAGGGCTCATCGACTCACCAGTCGAGATACCCCGTTGCCTCCTGTTGGTCCCTGAGAAACAAGTTGATGTACTCAGAAAAGAGCCAGGTTGTGGTGTGCGGAAAGTGCAACATTTCCAGTATTTTACCAAGGCAGTACCCTTTCTTGAGGGGCCGTCTGCACCTCAATGGTACACCATGTCCCCTCCAGCAGCCTTTGCTCATCACTATGTCTACATTCGCTAGTCTGTTTACTTTCAGCGCATGTTCGACATGAGGGGATAATCAGCTTGCCGTCGACTCTGTACGGAAACACTGGGAACTAAAGCTTCCGCGGAGGGTGGATTTGACACTTAACGAGACCAAAGTACTCATCTAGGGACTTAAAGTACCTATATATGATCCTAGGATTCCCCACCGGGTACAACTTCACCTTGTTCACAAATTGATTCAGACTGGTGAAGTCATAGTAGTGTATTTTCTCACCCTCACTAGTGCCAAGGTAGAGCTGTATGGCGTTTGTACGACCGCCGAATAAGGAGTCGTGGGGTTCCAACGGTGCTGGTAACTGCCGGCTCTTAATGAATGCGCTGAGTTCCTCATCTTTTGTTAGCTCATCTAACTGCTAGTGTTCCCAGAGGGTTCTCAGAACAAAGCCGTTATTTTCAATATACTGCGACTTTGCCAGAGTATGACGATGCAGATGTTCAAACTTGGTGCCCTGCAGTCTATTAAACTCGTGGGGTTTGTAACAGCGCGGACACCCGTGGTAAAAGCAGCTGTTGAACTCAAAAGCAGGTGGGTACCCCATTAATTAACGCATAACCGTCTAGGTGGTAGCAGCCCAAATAGTATTCGCCACCCTGCAGCGTGTGTTGAATGGAGATGTTCTTTTTCTCTGAGACGTACATGAGCCACTAAATAGATGTGGTGGAGTAACGTTTCTGTTCACCGTTATAGAGGTCAGGCGGTACTAGAGCTATGGTTTCAGGTTTTAAAAATATTTGCTGATAAATAGACATGCACATGGAAGCCAGCGTAATGTTCTTAAATGGGTCTAGGTATTCCACGATTTCTTTCCTCTTACGGAATTTGGTTTTGATAATCCTGACCCATTTCGTCATCTCCACTACAACATCTCTGAAAAGGTTGCACGCTTTTTCGGAAGATCATGACATCTGCCTAAGAGTAAGCTTTCAACTCTGTTTGAAAATGAAACGATTTTCATGGTTTTCATTGTTCCACTGCAGAAAGCTCTCTTATTCAGACGGCATCATGTACTCGACGCCGTAACTGTCGGGCGGACGCATAGGCCCACTGTAATTCTGATTACCCCATGTGTTAAAAAAGTGAGGGAAATAACCTTTACATCCTTCAAAATCAAAGGCTTTGGCAACTTGCTCAACTTCATGGGTAGAAAATTCAAGGTGTGTATAAACCTAATTTCAAAAGGCACAACCTTTAATAGAATCGGTTTGGAACCCTGGGTTATGAGCTCCATAGACAGCTTTTCACAAATCAGGTCCCGGAGAATAAAGAACGAGTTGTACGCTTTCGAGTTGTGACCCAGCATTGAATACTCGTAGTATTTCAGTTGCATGAACGTGTTGAGGAAATTGTTCACGCACGATCGGCCTTCACCTCCCAGTTTTCATCGGCTGTTAGATGATAAGCGCAAATGTAGTTAGGCTGGTGCACACCCGTCTCCTGCGTACACCCTATATCCTATACGATATAGTCTTCTGTTTTTTTCTGGGGGAAGCCTTCGAGCATGTAATATTCATGTGCTCTTCCACCTATAAAATACGCTTTACACCTGGGACATTGCATACCTTTACAATCGTGGTCGTCGGCCTTGTAGCGTCCACAAGCCGGACTATCTGATTTACGGATGCACTGTGCGAGGCTGATGTGTACGTTCAAGCAGTCTTGCGACAGACAAAACATCTTACACATCGAGCAGTTCACCCTCTGGGCATCGGCGTCTGGTCCGGTTGTGGTATATGTGGTGGCAATGCTTACACACATACTTGGCACCTAGAAAACCCTTCATGTTGAGGATACTGTAAAAGTGGTTGTCATGATGTAGCACATAAACGGTCTTGTTTTTCATATGCTCATTGGTAGTGAAGTACTTCCAAGAACCGCTGTGGTACAGAACTTTTACCGTAACGGCAAAATGGTTCTCAAAAAGGCCTAGGTCCCCAAGTCTGTCGGGTGGTATTTGAAGCGCCTCATGGGCGGCCGCCGACATAGACATAATGACATTGTCTGGGGTAGCTCGGTCCACCAACAACCCCGCGATGTTTGCCGCCAGACACATATTGGTAGCTCCGGTGTTAAAGTCTAGCAACCATCGATATTTCTTGCTGATGATTTTACTGCACATGACGCTTTTAAGGTTCTGGTCGCATGCCCTCATGGCCCTGAACAACAAGGGCGATGAGTCTAAAGGTCCCATATGACAGTAATTCAATCTTGCTCTGTAAAAGCTTAGATGGGTTTTCTAGAAACGTCCCAGCATCAAATACATCTCGAGACGACCGTCTGGTGAACAGAGGACTGTTGAGACCCTGACCCTGAAAATACAGCTGGAAGAAATCGTTAGGCCCCACATCTATTCTATGAACATTTGTATGGCCTGGTGTATAGGTATAACACCCTGATCGGAGGAGTATAGACAGTCTAGGTTGACGAACTTAAACTCCTCATAGTGCTCTGTAGTGTTAAACCTCTCTACAGTACGACTGTGCCTTCTGACACTTTCTAAAATCACCAGTTCTGGATCCTTAGCTTGAGGATCAACGCAGGATGGAGGGCTCCCTGGGGTGTCATTCGATGGTAGTTGACTACGGCTCGTTGTTGGGGTATTTGTATGCCTCCTTGTCACGTTTAGTCTGGCTTTCTTTAATTTTCTTATTAAAAGCTTACAGTTTCTAGCGCTTTTAGCCCACTTCTGTTTCTTACAAGCCCAGTTGTTTTTAGGCAACTGACCACAGCCTATTTGAACAATCGTTGGTGTATTTACAGGAGGTGTCCTTAGCATTTCAACTAATACTTGCAGGGATCCTTCAGGATGTTTGGGGTTGAGCCGACTCTGATCTTTACCCCTTGAGGCCGTGAAAATGCCTACATTCTCTCCTAACTTTATATTTTGAGGCCTTATGGGGAGTTTTTTTTAGGTGTTGAGGGTTCTGCTTTTAGGAGTTTTAAACAGTTGGGAGCTAGCTCTCGCAGCTTTTTTGTTTTGAGCGCTCATAAAACACGTAGAGCTTTACTGAGTACATCCGGGGTCTTCTTTTTATATTTAGACCTAAAGACATCAGTATTAATAAATGTGTCTCTTACATTCCTTAGGTCAGCCTGCATGCATAGTCAGGCGGGTATATTACTTATGTCTACAGCTGCTGAATCTTAAGATTGGACCACCTCGCTTCTACACTGTGACAACCTCTGTATTAAAGCCCTCATGGTGGCTCTGGAGGACGCAGTATTGCGTCTGTTCTTACCCCATTTATAAGTCGTCAGGCGTAGTCTGAATTTTAGCTGTCTAATAGATTGGTGTATTTCTTTTATATATGTTTCCAGGACTCTAGTATGGTCCAAAGAGCCATGTTCTGGGTCGTTAGTTGAGGCATTCGATGGATGGTAGACATTTCCCTGAGCTGCCCCAGCTTCAGGTCCTCGGTTAACATTATTACCCCCTTTCTGAATGGATGGACTGGAATGGGTCAAAAAAGCAGGGCTCAAATGCGAACACCCCGGTACGTAGGAGTCCTGATCATCACTAGATGGTGTGCCAAAACTTTGATTTTGTGAACCGCTACATCCTGTACTGCTGGCAGGGTATATTGAGGAGGAAGGTGAAGACCATTGCGCACAAGCACTTGGTGTCGGGCTAGTGGGTCGTATGCTCCAGGGGGTGTATTTGGTGACATCAGGCACGGGGAAGTTAAATGTTGTTCTTAATAACTCAAAGCCTCGGATGCATAGGAAGCGTTGTGGATGAGTGTTGGTGATTGAGACCTTGGTGATTGCAACCCCGCGGTGGAAGCATTAGAAGGGTCACAGAGCGTTGCTGTGGCTTCAGAACTCTCTACCAAAACGCCTAGCGCCTTGAGAAGTCCTATACACTCGGAAGAAGGATCCTCTATGGGGTGATAATTTTTCAATTGTGTGTCCCAAAGACTATGAGGGATAGTTATACAGGTTGTTGGTGCTAGGTCACCGACGGACCCGCCTAGATTAGACTCCGCAAGCGTTGAACATTTAGAACTTTGGGGGCTAGGTGGAACGGTCTTTGCCTTAACCACATTTTTAAAAGACAGATCTAAAGGCAAGGCTTGTAGCTCAGGGGTCTGCAGCATCTTCTTACGGTTCTTTAAGGACAACCAATTTATTTTAGGATTGTTTCTCTGCTAGGGGTCCCATACAGAGGTTCTACATGGTATAGAATGGTGTATGTCTGAGGTTGTAAGCGTGACGCTGTCAGAGTGTCCAAGTTCCTGCACATAGGTAGTTCCTGTAGAAGTGTTAGGAGGACTGGGCATAGCCTTTATTACTGTATGTGTGGTGTAGTTAAGGGTTGTATCTGGTCCACAACATATGTCTGTAGAGCCGATGCACTGTTTGTCCTGGTACCCCGCGTTGTTCACAGATGCTGATGGTGCCGTGGGGTTTTGAAGGGTCATGTTGTTGTCCTTTAAAGACGACGCCGTCCGCTTAGCCTGATGGCTGACTCCTGCAGAGCTCTTTTGTGATGACTCTAGGATGTAAAGATAACAAAATACATATTAGGTATTGTTATAGCAACAATATCCTAGAGGTGAAAAAGGTTTGAGGCACACTATGGATTAAAATCATCTGACTCTACAGTTTCTATATACTCACTTGAGGTATTCCGATATGAGGGGCCTTTTTTAATAGGTGGACCTTCCTTAGATGCTGGGGACTTTCTTTTGCAGACCGTCTTTTTAATGCCGCCTACCACATTCTGGGTCATTACCATGGGAGTCGCCTGTACCACAGGGGGGCCTGGAGAAAAAATAAATGATTAAAATGTAACATTTACATTATAATACACAGACTATACAAGATCTCTGAGGGTTCCTTCAATGCTGCATTTATGGGGGCTTTTTACGTTTTCAAGGTGTTTACACAAGGACTCTTTTATTTACCCACAAAAGCTGCAACTTGAGACATTGTGCTTGGACCATCTTGAGCCTGGAGGATTTGTTGCAAAGCACCAACCGCAAGCTGTAGTTCCGCATCATAACCTGTAAAAGCACACAAACACATAGGAAGCCATTAATGGTAAAATAAAAAAAAATAACAGTTGCCATCTTTTTTTAGGACGACCGATGACATGGATCTCTGATATATAAATCTCTAGATAAACATACCTTGTTGCATTGCCTCCATTTCCTCTCAACAGCGTTGGCTTTTGTGGATCCTACGCACAGAAGAGACAAGGAGGAGTTATAGCCTCTAATGCTTTGTTTGTTACCTTTATATTTGCAAGGTAGCCACGCCGTTAAATATTAGTTGCAGTGTTACTGATTCTCACGACTGTAAGCCTTATTAGTTATCATGGTATACACACACTTTTAGAGGTATATACTAGAACAGATGTCACAGTCAAGATTTTTTTTTAAACATATACATTTAAAAATAAAATTAATTTTAAAAATTCTCGCTCCTGATGTTAGCTGTTAAGTCTCCTTGCAATCCATACACAGGTTCTTCGAAGTACAAGCCAGAAAAAAAGCTAAAGTTTACACCTACCAATTACCCTGAGATGTTTATCAAAAAAGCCCACATGGTGGCGCTGATGCATACCTTAAGCTCTAAGGAACTGGTTCCAGACCACTCAGAATATTATTTACACATATCACTGCATCATTTATAGACCATGTGATACCATATGATTACAGAGATTATAAACAAAATATATATCACAGACCACACAACATTTTGAAAAACAAAATACATCTAATTTATATAAATATATACATATATATATATACAATACATTGGCTGCCTGATCCTGGAATCTGGTCCAGGTTTTTACCCTACTCTCCAAACTTTCAACCATGTGCATTGGGGTGGGGCTGTCTTGCTAGAAAGAAGGGTGGAGCCAACTGCTGCACAGCCATTCTTCCTCTCATGCACATAGAGTACCTGATGAGCTCCCCCAGCCCGTTCGAAAATGCTAGGGCCTGGACTTTTGGATCCTTTGTTTATGCACCCCATGACCATAGGTATGCAAAGGGGCCCCCTCATTATAGGGGCCCCCCACAACTATGGCTACATTTTGTTTCCTTAATTTATTATTATTATAATTTTTTTTTTTAAACCTCCACTTGTGAGGGGTGCTGTGCAGGCCCCTCATGTGGGTTGAGCAACGCCTGAAGCGCTGTTCATCCCCCAGGAAGTCCCACAGGGGTTCCTTTTGCTGGTTGTGGGGCCCCCAGTTCATATATGGCCTAGGGGGCCCCTGTGTGTTTTACACTCAATCTATTTTTATTTTTTATTTTTTTTAAAAGAAATGGACTGGGGACTGGGGCTGAGCGCGACCCAGACCCAAGCGGCCATTGTAGACACGCTTGTTAGGACAATGTGGTTCTAACAAGCGTGTCTATAATGGCGTACGGGACCTGGGCTGCGCGGCCCTGGTCCACAGGCCACTATTCCACATATGGCGGTCCTGATGGCCTTACGCTTAAATGAGGCTGGGGGACCAGGAACGCGCACATAGCCCGGGCCCCCTGACCTCCATTACACATAACGCTGTTTGGACCGTATTGTCCTAAGAAAGTTATGGGTACTGGTGGTCGGGGGGACTACGGCTGCGCGCCGTTCTGGTCCTCCGACCTCCATTACAGATAGCTTTGTTAGTACAGCGTTGTCCTAACAAAGTTATGGCTAATGGTGGTCGGGGGACTCGGTCCGCGAGCGGTCCTTGTCTCCCGACCTCCAGTACCCATAACTTTGTTAGGACTGCGCTGTCCTAACAAAGTTATGGGTATTGGAGGTCGGGCAGCAATCTGCTCGCGATCTGCGACCCCGACCACTATTAAAAGATAATGGTGTTAGGACAGCTCGGGCCTGTCAACGTTATCTTTTACTGGAGGTCGGGGGACCCCGCACCTCCTTAAAAAGATAACGTTATTAGGATCTGCAGTGCCCTAGCACTTACATGTGTAATGCAGGTCGAGGACACATGCCGCCTTACATTACACAGGTAAGTGTTAGGGACCATGGGGTCTCTACCACAGCTCTCAAATAACCCCTCAACAGCAACATTGTTGGGGCTGGGTTAAAGACCCGAGGCCCCATAACAACACTTCCTCAGCAACATTGTGGGGGGCTAGGTTGAGACCCCAGGCCCCCCTAAAAACACCTCAGCAGCAAAATTGGGAGGCCGGGTTGAGACCCCATCCCCCCTAACAACACCTCAGCAGCGAAATTGGGGGCTGGGTTGAGACACCAGGCCCCCCTAACAACACCTCAGCAGCAACATTGTAGGGGCTGGGTTGAGACCCCAGGCCCCCTAACAACACTTCAGCAGCAACATCGTGCGGGCTGGGTTGAGATCCTAGGACCCCCCTAACAACACCTCAGCAGCAGCATTGTGGGGGCTGGGTTAAGACCCCAGGCCCTCTAACAACACCTCAGCAGCAACATTGTGGGGGCTGGGTTAAGACTCCAGACCCCCTAACAACACCTCAGCACCAACATTTGGGTTGAGACCCCAGGCCCTCTAACAACACTTCAGCAGTAACATTGTGGGGGGCTGGGTTGAGACCCCAGGCACCCATTACAGATGGCCTGTTCGGAGCTCAGCCAGGCCTGTACAAGGCGGTCTTTACTAAACCGCAGTACTGCCCATATAAAAACATAGTTCTGCTCTTTGCAGCCTGCATATTAACCCTCTGCACTACTTTATAGGTAATCAAAACAACCTCTAAATAAAACTCAGGCATAAACGTTAATTACAGGCTGTATCTTAACATTATACATGCACCCTAAACACAAGTTATAGTATGTGTTTTTATATTGTTAGTTTCATAAGTTATTGCTAAACATAGCGATCCCTGAGACCTGCGCCACCCTGTCCACATCACCACCAACCCTAAAGTAGACACTACTAATAACCTTTTTAAAACATACAGTGTTTGATAAACCTATTTTATAATAAACAATAGAGTAATAAAATTGTGTTGACATAAACTACATAGCTAAGGATTACAATATTAAAAACATGTACATTGGTCTATAAATTTTGACACTTCTATTTTTACCACAACCATTATTCTTACGCCTTTAAACATACTGTACACCTCTACATATTAAACAACTGTTTTCAACACAGTATAAATGCATGTCTCAAAATAACCTGTACAAAAACACATGCATTTTACTCTGCTAGGTATAGCTAAAAAAGGTTGGGGATAACGTCTTTGTTAAACAACAATATAACACATACAAGCACCACATAGTTACAGACCTTAAGTAGAAGAGGTTTAGCATAACCAGTCTGTGCTGTGCCATTCATATTTTTCTCCTTGAGGTGTTCTGGAAGCCCAAGCTCTCCATAAACTTCCAATATGTAGTTCAGAAAAAGAGCCCTGTGAATGTGGGGGTGTTTGTATATGGCCCACATTGTGCTAATTATGCATAGGTTTTTGTTGAGGGTTGGGCTTAGAAATAAACATCTGTTTTAGGGGGGCATTGCTTGTCTTAGGTCTATTTCAAAACTTTTTTAAATTGCCTAGTCACTTTATACTCTGACATATGCTGAGCACCTTTGAACCCATGTCTGGGAAATCTTAGGGTTACATTTGTTTTAGGCTTGCAATGTCTGTCTTCCGTTTATTTCAAAACTTTTTTATTGCCTGGTCACTTTTGATACTCTGACATATGCTGAGCACCTTGGATTCCACGTCTGGGAACTCCTAGGGCTATATCTGCTTTAGGCTTGCAATGCATGTCTTCTGTATGTTTCAAAACTTTTTTTAATTGCCTGGTCACTTTATACTCTGACATATGCTGAGCACCTTTGAACCCATGTCTGAGAACTCATAGGGCTGCATCTGTTTTAGGCTTGCATTTCTAAATTGATTGGCTGGCTCTAACACAATCAATATTTGCCCCCTATTTTTGGATTAGCCAGCAGTGTGGAGGTTTGGCCTGCATTCCCAATGCTCCGCCCTGTGAGGAGGCCCCCAAGCAGCCACATGGTCCTGAATATCTGACATTTCCAGACCTGTCCTCTTAGGCTCTGAAACAGGTTGCACACCAGCAGGGCCCTCATTTTACAGAGCACATAGTCCTAGACACAGGGGCTAGGACCCTGGCACATGACTAACACATGAACCCAAGTTACCACAACCCACGTGACTCACCTACACCTATGTCAGAGCCTAGGTCAGCACAGGGTGGGGGCACCCACGTCACTGCCCTATGTCACGTCACCACAGGGCGTGTTACCTGTCAAAAGCTTGATGGAAGGTATCCCCTCATACTACTCACCATGTACAAAAAAGATGAAAAAAATGCCTGTTGAAGTGAAAACAATTGATGAAGGGTTGCTCTGTACATTTAGAACATTGGTGAGATAAGACACGTGATGCCAGAATGTACATTTGAAAAGTAAAATAGGTGCTCATTCATTTTATTTGAGGCCGAAGAATACAACCAGAGACTACAAAGAGGGTGAGATTACAATACTCATGTGGGCTGATCGTAGAGAAGATTCACAGTGTCTACTACCAGTGGTGTAAGGTCCGTAAGCCATCAAAGGCTGAACTAAAGTCCCTCTGAGTATGTATTAAATAAAATATGATAACCATGAGCAGGCACCATTACACATTGTGAGAAATAGGGTTGCTGGTTGATGGAGTATAAGCCCTTCTCAGGCAATAGCCATAATTGTTGTCAGGGGGAACTACAAACACTCATTAAATTAAAATACGCTTAAACCCCTAGTAGCTCTTCACAAAAGCAGTCAGGTTTAATTTAGAGGCAATATCTAAAGTATTTATGCAGCACACAAACAGTAATGAAGTGAAAACACAACACAAGAAAAATCCCAACCCAATGTAGACAAATTGAGCAAAAGTTTGTAAATTATTGACACCAATGGGACAAAAATCCAATCAATAGAACCGGAGATATGCAATTTCAAAGGTCAACTGCTAAGTACACTTAGTCATGTGACCCAGAAACAGGCTTCAGGCACCAAATGGTTAGGACTAGAAAATGCCAAATGTCTAAAAGTGACATTTTCACAATTATAGCTGAAAATCAGAATTTACCATTAATGGGGGTTTTAAATAACAATTCCTCAGACACTAAACATGACATTCCTCCTTGCCACCACACACACAGGTATCACTTATTAAATGAATGTAATAAGGTAATCCAATGTTATCCTATGGGAGAGGTAGGCCTTGCAGTAATAATCCAAGAATTTAAGAGTTTAGTTTTTCACCACCAGGGCACGCAAAACTTAAAGGTACAAGTCCAATTTTTTAAATACAATGCACCCTGACCTAAGGACTGTTTAGGGCCTTCACTGGGGGTGGCTGCTATATATTAAAAAAAGAAGGTTTAGGCCTGGCAAAAAAACGTTTTTTTCCAGGTTGAAATTGCAGTATACAACTACACCCACAAGCTGCAATGGCAGGCCTGAGACATGTTTTAAAAGGCTACTTATGTGGGCAGCACACTGAGTGCTGCAGGCCCACTAGTAGCATTTAATTTACCAGCCCTGGGTATATGGTAAACCACTTTACTGGGGACTTGCATGTAAATTAAAGATGCCAATTGGGCGTAAGCCAGTTTTACCATGTTTAAAGGCGAGAGCACAAGGACTTTAACACTGGTTAGCAGTGGTAAAATGTGCAGAATCCTAAAGGCCAACAAGAATAGGTTGAGAAAAGAGGAGAATTAAGGCAAAAAGTTTGGGGGTCCAACACACGTCATGCCAAAAAATGGCAGAGAATCTGAGTTAACATGCAAACCAATTACTGAAAGTTATGATTTTTGGATAATACAAACGTCAGACCCTTTTTGGGAGGTTTTAAGGCAGGCATGGGCTACTGGGCCTCAAACTGGTGGTTTAGGGCATTTGGTACCCTGGGGTCAATCATGCTATTATAGCTCTGCATTCTGGGCCAAGTACAACCCCTTTCCACACTTGACTGTTAAGAAAGCGAGGACAAGCAGTCTTGGGTTTCTCAGGGAGGAAGTCTGAAAGCAAGAGCTCAGAACTCAACAGTCAAGCAACAGACACAGTAAGGTTATGTTCAACCCAATGCTGATACTTTATATACAAATAAAGTACTCTACTTATATAGCAGAACTAAACACTACTCAGTTCAAGTGGAATTGCAAGTACGGTGCTGTATCCTGTTACAATCTTTGATGAGTGCTACATCCCCTTCTGGTACTGTATTCCTATTTAGGTGGTACTAGAGGCTATAGAAGTTGGTATGCTAAGGATATAGGCATGAGTTAGACACAGGTGCAGATTACTTCATGTTTACCCCCACTCATTGTGGGACATATTTAAAAAAGAATTCACACAATGCAGTGCTGCAAGCAAAGTGGCTATGCTGCGTTATGTGACTGGAGAGAGCAGAACTGTATTATATTTTCTTGGAAATAGCTATCACAGTTTTGGCTGGCATGCACCAGCATAGTCACCATTGAGCCAGAGTGCAAGGGTGTCTGCCTTGAACTCAACATAGCTTTTGTGCAGGAGGGAGCCCATTCCTGCACAAAAACCTTCCCTTAGGGCACCTTCAGAATTTAGCACACATGCAGAGAGGAAAAAACAAGGAGAAAGAAAACATTTTTCCCCATTATGCTTGGCTCTGGGAGGCGAAGAATGTTGACCCAAAATCCCTGTCTACAGTTCTTTGTGGACAGGGATTTGTGTCAAAACCCTGGGGTTGCTGCAAAGGAATGCCCATACCGCACCCATTGAATGCCTCTTGATGCAAATGTCAAAGCAAGGCATTGCGCAGCTCTGAGTTACTTTGGATTTCAATTGGCTAGTAAATCCCAGAAGAAGACTTTGCATTGGTTTTAAAAAACCTAACACAATCCCAATGCAAACTCGTTGTAAATCTGGGCTTAGATGCACAATTCAGTTCAACAGATTTCACCCCAGGTATTGGCTCAGATGAAAGTCCTCATGCCTGATTCTGTGGTTTAGACCCTCATTCAGTTTGCAGGCTAAGACTCAATTTTCTTGCTCTATGGTGTTACAGATTGTGTGGTGTTCTGAGCACATCCTGGGTCCCTGTTATTTGCAGCAGAATCACCTCTCTGGGGAACCTCGGTGGAGCTTGACTTCTAAACAGGAATCACTGGACGAGACCAACATGGCAGGTCTTTTGTAATGGCACAACATCTTTGGCAGCTGTGGCCCTTAAGGATGTGTACGTAAACAAGGCAGTTTCACTCACCAAGTCATGATTCAGCTGTGATGTGTGTTTGGAAATTTTGACCATTCAGGCCTATTGGGCTCCACTTTAACAGCATTACTGCTACTCGTCTCTAGCATCAGAAGTGGCCGCATCAACTCATGGCATGCAGTGGCTACTGGCTGACACAATGGTACTTTTATGTGTAAAGTGTAATGCAGGTGACCACAGGAATAGCATAGATAGACCAGGAGACCCTCTCATGGCATGGGTCACTCTTGGCTTTGTTCTCTAGAGTGGTCTGCTTTCTTGAGGCGTTCCTCGAGCAGGGAACACACTGGGAATTCAGGTGACCTCCCCTCACCTATGGAAGACTGGCTGTCAAGCAGAAACCAACCCTAGTCACTTAGCAGTTCTTTAAAAACTCTGCTGGGCACTCTCTTCCTTGGTCAGGAAGAACTTGTAACTGAAATAAAGTGTGTTGACTTGTATCCCACTTTTATACACATATTCCAGACAGGGTATATGAACCCACTGTTTTTTGCTTCAGAACGAACCAGGTTTGGTTTAATCTGTTTCAAATGTCATTTCCAGGCAGCTGTCCAGACATAAACTTTGTGTAAAGTGATGTCTTGTTAGGGAACAATGGGGCTGGCTCCAAGTGGGATTATCCAAAACCAGGGCCAAACTGAAGTGTGAGAGCTCTGCCCCTGACAGAAAGGTAGCCCTTGCCTTAAAACGTCTTCACGTTGAACCACAGAAACTGCAGTTCCTCCCCACATCCCTACCATCAACCGGATGGCAATGCTCAGGGAGAACTAATCAGCATTCCTTGGCTAACAAGTTCCTCATGAAATTTCGAAAGGCTGCCTTCTCTACATCATCTTCACTTCAGGATATGGGACACCACCCACCAGCCAATGGAATATAGTCAATACACTTCCACTGTCTGGGGAAGCCATCCTCACCCTCTATCTTGTGCCATACTAAACCAGGGACTTCCAAAATGGATCCTACTTGCTCCAGTACTCAGACTCATAAAACCGAGAGGTCTATGACCATACATGTACTACACAAGCACTTCACAAAAATATACAATCACAGTACAAATGAATGTCAGCAAAAATGTCTGGGCTTTACATAACAGTTGAAATTTACATGAGTGGGGACATTACACAATGCTCTCATTGACAAGGGACAAAAGTCTAGTCACACTATAAATGCACATAACACAGTATACTGCCACCATTCCTTTACATGATATACCCAGGGACATTACCATCTACGAGAGCACTCTTGTTGGTGGTACCCTCTGGGTTACATGTGCTAATAGGACAGGTCCTGGACATACCATTGTCAAAGACAGATTGAGGCTTCTGCGAACACGATACACTAGTGTGATTCCAGGGCAATAGTAAAAGTCAGGATACAAGTTTCACAAGCATTTGGGCACTCAGAGCAGGGGTACGCACCTCTTTACCATGAAGGAAACACTCCCAATCCAATAACACAATATAAATTTTGTTTAGTTAAGTTAATGATAAAAAGACGTTTTTCCCTAGAAGAATTATGATGGCTGCCTGCACTTGATTGCGTGCACTATGCAAAACACTGAGAACTGCACTCAACCAGATAAGGGCATCCCAAACACCTCATTTTTTAAGGGAAGCTTGGTCAGATGCGTGCTTCAGTAGACAGTGCACTTGCATATTCTGAATAAGCTGAAGGCACACTGTCAAGCTCTAATGCAATCCAAAGCATAAGTCATTACCATAATTGAATGTAGAGTACACAATAGCAGTAATCACCAAGAATCACAAGAATCTCCTATCAAGTGGAAGGCAGGGACCACATAATACAAGCAAGACAAAGTTACAGGACAAAACGGCTGCTTGAAAAGAAAACTGACATCAATATTAAATTCCGACATTTTGACCACTTGGCCAGAGCGTTATAAATGCTCACTTCAATAGACAGAACCCCAGAAAATGCCCCTACCTCTGACCATCATCATCTCTTTTATTCTGTGCTCAGCTTGAGCCAGAGGGTGCTCATCCAGCCCTTGATATCACTCATGTATTTCTGTAACAAATACACTGATTTACCTACACCCCGCCAACTTGAGGAGGAACTCAGTTGCGCCAGCATGCATGACAGAACCTCAAACGTTCGAACCAGATGAGACCAGCCAAAGGCTCAACATACAGATTGAAAAGAGAGGTGGACAGAGAGGAATTCTGAGGCATTTTCAGGTAAGTCTCTCTGATGAGGAATTAAAAAGAGTATTTTGGCATCCGCCTGTGATTGGCTCAGGAAGAAGGAGCAGAACCGCTCGACATCAGTGCATTGAAGATGGTGACTCTGGATGAAAGGAGCAATAATTCCAAGCTTGCTGACAGATCTAACAGATTTAATAGAGTTTCCAAAAGCAGGCCGAATAAGGCTTGATCCATGCCAGTTTTCAGAATATCACTATAAGCTACACTTATATATATTATTCTACATCGGGTGTGTTCCTTCATTTGCGTGGCCCTATGCAAATCAAGGAACACTTTGTATCAGCACTTGTGCCATATTGTAGACGTGGGCACAAATGTGCTGTCTGGCGGCAAACTGTGTGTCACAAAGAGGGGATGTATATTCAGGGCTATCCGAAGACACCCCTTGAAAGTGGGAATGGGACCCTCTATAATGCCCAGACATGCTTGTACAGTTATTCACTACAAGCGCCTGTAGGACAATGGCTGTCCCACTTTGAAAAGAAACTGCATTTTCACATGCAAAGTGAAGACAGACCGACTGCTTCAAATAGCAGGTCATCCTTCCACTAAGTCTCCAGGTTTGTGTCCAGAGCACATAGTTCAAAGTGCACTATGACGCAGTCCAGGGCAGTGCCCCCTACTCATAATGTGGCCCACGGTCTGTTAGGATAAAAATAGACATGCTGGTGCAGTCAGTCACCTGCTAAAAGTCATCCAGCGCTGGAAGTAGAACAGATTTGGGCCCACATCTATACTTTTTTTTGCCCCACATTTGCGTCATTGTTTTACAACAAAGCGGCGCAAACTTACATAATATAATTGTATTTTGTAAGTATATTTCTAGTTGTTGATCCCCTGTTCTTTATGTTCTCAGTCTATCTTTTGTCTCAAATTAAGTGGAAATATCTCCTTTCTTGAAGAAACACTTTTTGATCCCATATATCTTCACCCAGCAGTCACTAAGAATTTGGACACTGTAGTGGTAAGGTCATTTTATTATTTCTTGGAGTCTAGTGATTAGTTGTTATTTGCGTAAAAAATGACGCAAATGCAGCTCAAATAAAGTATAAATATGGGCCTTAGTATCTCAGTTTGGGCTCAAACAACTCAGATTGCTTTACAGCTGATCACTAGACTCTGTTTACATAGAACATATTTTACTTCATGTTGCATATGCCTCCCAATTCCCTATAAGTTTTTCCTTGCCAGATATTGAGTTTACTGAGCTGTTGATGGAACATCACCCTCCTGCTTGAGTTGCATCTAGGTGCCAGGGTGAGCTCAGGTGCTTCTGGGTGTTTATGATGGGGTACTATTGAGAGCTCTGGAGCTCAGGCTGAAGCCAGTGTCTCACAGTGCCTGTCATTAGGTCTACACGATCCTCCGGTCCTTGCCAACTCTGCAGAGCGCACAGAGCGATGGTCACATACATGGCAATTATAATTACTAGTCTAGGAGGAAATGCGTAAAGAAGGAAGAAAATATTGACACCACTAAACAAATACGAAATGCCCTAAGGATAGGTGCGAAGGGTCTGTGTATGTGTTTGCATGTGTGGGTGTGTGCGCGTGATTGAAAAGACAGAAATGAAGGGAAAGATGATGTACTGGTTGGTGGAGCATAGTAAAGAAAAGAGGTAAAAATATTGTTAGTAACTAACCCCAGGGAGGGAGGTTGCAGAGACACTTGACTTGAAGGGGAGAACATGAGTGACTAAGACACTGAGGAAGACACTAACGCTTTCCTAGACTTTTGTAATGTTTACTTCACAATCTCCTATTTTTTAGAATCAAATTTTATCAAGAAATACAAACGTTCAATGCTATCTATTGAAAACAATAGTATTGTTGTTACTCATTTATCTGCTGTTAAACAAAAACATTGCTAACAAATGTTAATAAAGCAAATAGGTCTGACGTGTTTTAGGTGTATGTATTATTTGTTGGTATGTGCTATATATGGATGCATTAACAGAAAACACACAGAGGAGCACTTAACTTCTGGCCCCCATAGCATGCTACGTCAAGCACAGGTCAAGTTCACAATTATAAATTATATTTATCACACCCTTATGAACACTACTAACTCCTCCAGGACAGGATTACTAGTTACGCATCTTCGCCGCACCCTTTTAGGGACCGCACACCTTTTCATCCCACTTAAAGTACTCGCCTAGGGTAACTAATAACCATGGTACGAGGTGGTGTATGTCTTATATGAGTGGGCAGGTAATTTCTGAGAACAGTCCTCTGCAGTATCTTCAGTATCTGAAGGAGAAGGTACCTGGGGAGGAAATGGCAGGACCGATGGGTAGTGTGAGTGACCAATGGCTACCCATATTCAACCTTTTTTGGTCTTCACACACTCCAAGTGACACAATAGCAAGGGGCAGCCTCCCATTGCCACTGGAGGAAGTAGTACAGCATAGATCATGAATAGAAAAAGTAAGGAAAGAGATGAGCTCTTGGGAACTACCAAAACCAGAAAGAGCTTGCAAGTAGACAAATTCATCCATCAAGGATTGCGTGCTTGGAGCACTTTCTAGTCAACAGCAGAATTCTTCTTAAGAAGGAGAGCATGTCTGTATGTCCACAGATCAGTTCTACATAAGAGGTTATGGATTGTGTACTCACATCTCACAGTCAACTCTCAAAGGCTGGGGGTGGGGGATGGAGAAGAGGGATATAATGTGTACAGGGGAAATACTTTAGGAATAAAAAAACATTTACCATTCCTGACACCACCGCCTCGCTCCTCTGCTCTTCTGATGATATCCCAGCAGTCCCTGGGACACCAGCACAGGCTCCCCATGAAATCCTGGCTCTGCTCTCATGCTATACGTACCATGAGAGCAGAGCCAGGATTGGTCTGAGTGGCTTGGTTTGCCTCTCAGACACTGCATGGGAGTCTGCAGTTCTTCTAACCCAGCTGTGCAACACAGCCAGGTTGGAGAAACTTAAGTGTGCATGTCTGTCCGGCTTAAGACTGCCGGCCAAACAAACATGCACACTTAGGTGCAGTCCACTTCCCTTCCCCTCTCCCCCCTGCCATGGCCCAGCCCGCCCTTCTCTGCACATGCTGGCTGAGCCGGCAGCTGAAAAATAAAATGGTAATGAAATATCATTTTATTTTTCAGCTGCTAGTTCAGCCAGTGAGGCGATGCCCTGCTCACTCTGTGTGGCAACTTGGACTGAGGTGTAAGAGGAAAGCAGACTCTTCATTCACTTCCTTGCGGTATGGCTTCAGGGGCCAAACTGAGCAGGAAGGATTTACAATTTTGACTTTATTTATTAGATTTCTTTAATTGCTAAGGAATGACCATTTGTGAGCCATCTTTTATCTCCCTTAGATTCCTCCAACTCCAAGGCTAGACACATGCCACACATGCACAGACAAAGATTGGTTTCTGGTAAAGGCAAATCCTTGCCTACTATCCAATTAAACCACAGGTTACAGACCCTCAGTGACTGATTTACAGTTTGGCGGATGGGTTGCTCTGTCACACCGAATTACAAGTGCCATTGGATTTAATGCAATTGCAATGTGGTGGATGTGATATCTGTAACGTTAGTGACGGAGTAACCCGTCTGCTGAACTCTAAATCAGTCGATCAGTTCTTCGGTGGCTGAAAAGCACATTCCCTTTTTTAACTTGGCCAAATTACGTTGTGAAGCAACAGATGAAGGAGATGAGCAGGATGTAACCTAAATAAGCAATGCAGAATCAACCAACACACAAAAACACAACAGCAACTTTGAAATGTCGGGATGCAGGCGTACCAGATTGCTCATTTATTCCACTGGACATTTCTCCTGGTGGGGTAGGAGGGGCTTCTCCTGGAGCGATCGGAGGCTGGTTTTCAAGGTCTACAGCCAATGCTTCTGTATCCGTCTCAACAGGGTTTAAGGAAGAGGTCACAGCAGGTAAAAGGAAAGAGAGAGGGAACAAGATACATAGAGAGAAAGAGAGAATGGAAGTGAAGAAAGAAAGAGACAGTAATGGAATGGGAGGTGGCCTGAACATTTTAGCAGGGGCTTTTTGGGACATGTAAGTGGAGCTGGTTTAAAGACTTTAGCTGGGGCTGGTCTGAACATTTTTGCCAGGGCTTATTTTGGTTTCCAGTCTGGCCCTGGCTGAATGTAGTTGTAGTGCAGCTGTACTGAGTTTCCCAAGCTCTAGCCTTTCTAGGCTTGAACTAACCCAAGATCTCAGGAAATGGCTATGGACGTCTGAAACATATTTCCAAATACCAACAAAATATATGCCGGTACCAGACAAATGCAACCATGCAGGAAGAACCCTTCTCTGCGCCAGTGTTTAGCTTGCAAAAAATAATAAATAAGTGCAATAAAAAATAAGTGTCTGCCTCCAACAGTGCAGAACCTGAGGGGTTGCCAGAATAATTTTGATTCTATCGCATGCCTCTATCTTCCACTGCTCTACACTTCCTGCATCTTTACTGCAGTTTCTTTTTCCCTTTGTTACTCTTTCCCGATCTTTCTCTTCCTCCTTTTTTTCCTTTAATACCCTCTCTCCCTCTTGCTCTGGGTCAGTCTGATGATAAAAAATGAGTCCCGGTCCCATAACTGAGTGCCAGCACCCACCACCTGCAGTCAAATGCACAAATTAGGCACTGAACTCTGCTAAAGGCTGAGTTATCCTTTCACAGCTACAGAAGAAAAACCTGGCAGGAACCCTGCATGCGGATTAGCCCATCTGTATGAGTTACATGAAAAGTCAACTTATTCCAAACTTCCAGAAAAATAATTGTCAAGTGTAACACATACATTCATAGATTAGCTGAACATGTTTAATTATTCAAGTTCTTAAACTATAAAATAAAATAATTCTGGCAAGGCGATTTAAATAAATTGGTACCTTTATAAATAATGAAATGTAGAGAACTAATTTTGCAGCTAAAACAGTATTCATTTACTTTGTCTGATAATATATATTTAATAGGACCAGTCAATAGTGCCAGCAGAACACTTTAATAATCAAGTCCAGTACTCAATGTACATTCAACATTAAGGTCTCAGATAATTAACTTTCCAGAAAAGATTGCACTATTGTAAGGGCAAACAATAGACAGCAATGTTGCAGAGAAGAAGTCATTTTAGGATGGTAAAAAAGGTTTGGCGGATGTCCAACTGCAATTATATACTGCTGCAGTAACCTAGATATTTTCAAATGATAGAGGTGTAACGATCAGCAAAGGCGTGGTTAAGAGCTACAGGGTGACCAAATCATTTTCCAAAAGCAAATTAAAATCAGTACTTAATTCAGTTGTATGTCGAAATATCGACAGCACAAATATTATGTGACCGAGTAGACGTGGCCAAAATATGGAGGACCAAAATATCAACAAGATAAGTATATATTAATAAGAATTTGTTTACTTAATTTCACATTTTGCATCTTGGTGAAATATATATATCTTTAAGCTACGTAGATGTAATGACAAGCATATTAAGTCTATTCTTACGTATATGTATTTAACTTCTAGATACTTTCTTCCTTAACGTTTGGCCATGATACTTTGGTAAAACAATATTCTGGAGTTAGCATTAAGGTGAAATACCACTTCAGTCATCATTACATTCAAATACAGCGCAAACCTTACTTTTCAAGCCAGCCCGGCATTCCTCTAGCTAACTTTGCTATGGCATTGATATGTAGGGTCTTAACTGGGGCATGGCTTGATCGCACAAGATGGCGCAACATGGCAATCCTTCTTTAATGAAGCTTTGCTCAAGAGGGCCAGGGAATCCAGCCTAATCCTGCTGTAATCACCTCAACTCGCCAGCAAACCCCCAGGGTAAGTGAACAATGACCACAGGGGGCAGCGATTCCCACCTCGTTTGACAGCAGAGGTGGGAACCCGCCACACATGGCCTCAGGTAGGGGTTGGCTCTGTGTCCGGCCGCCCCATCGCATCAGATGCCAGCAGCCTCGATACTCACCAGGTGGTAGCGGCCTGCCAAACGACCTCTATCAGACCTCTCCTGAGTGCCTGGAACTCAAGCTGCACCTGGGGGCTTTCAGGACCTGCCAAAGGCTGGTCGGGGTAATAGCTGCATGTGCCCTGGGAGAGTTCCCGTCCACCTCACAACCCTCTCTTATCGGAGGCATCCAGATGGAGTCCCCAGTCCAGAGGGGCCACTCCATCTGCCCCCATGAGCCCTGAGTCTGCTACTTTACTGGGAGTCTGGGCCCCCATCATCAGTCACAGAGGGCCACGGACTCTGTGCCCAAAACACCATTGCAGACTAGTTGGGTGCGGGCCCCCTTTGAAATTGATGCTCCTTGATTATCAGGGCTGCAATGCCCTGCCTGGGGCTACTTCCTTGACCTTCACGGCTCCCGCTCAATACTGAACAGCTCCTTTCTGCTGCACCACAAGCCGCCAGTGCAGACTGAATGCTTATTGGCCCAGGGATTCCACCACCTGGAGGGACCAAGCTTGTCAGCCCACCAATCCGGAGAGTCCACCGACACAACAGAGGTGAGTGGTGTGGGTCCCCCATGGCAGAGACGAGTGCCCCCAAAGGCCCCACAGACTGACTGCCACTGGGGGCAATAAGGAGCATCAGGGCCACGGGCGGAGACCAGCGCTGTTGACTCTGGAGGTGGGGGCCTCTTCCTTTGTCCTCCGAAAGCATGAGCCAAACCCACAGAGGGTCTGTCATCTGATCATCCATGAGAGAACTTTCATCACCCCATCTCCTGCAGCTGTGCACTAATTTCTCCGAGGTGGATACTAGTCAGGTGGAGACAGAGAGACCTGGGACATCAGGCACATGTGAACTCATACAGAAGAGGACTGAGCCCTCTGGCCTGGCGCTGAAGAGTGACCTTGAGTACGCCCCTTCATTACCACGTAACACCCAACATACTTGCTCTTCCACCACTGCGGAGTCTGCACAGGGAGGCCATGCCTTGGCTGACCCATGACGGTAGCAGTCCATGTTGACTTTTCATTACTGAAGGAGAGCACTAATAAATATTAGGCCTTACTTTGTATTTTTGAAGGATACAATTCCACCGTTCTCACTTGAACAAGTATGCCTACTGGTTTCTACATACAATGCAAGACTAATAATTCCAGTGGGTCTTAAGGATTAATTCCACTAGTGTATGGGAGTCAGGCGGCCATAATCGAGTGCATGATGAATTCTGAAGTCTTCACATTGGATGAGTGTCCAGGTTGCCCCCCATTCTAAAATGGTCATCCAGTCCTGATGAAGACCAACATTTAAAGCTTTGATTGGCCCCCATCCACCCACTCATTGCCGGGTCGAAATGTCAACACTGCCCTCAGCCTGAATTGTTAATTTGTTCTCCAAAAGGGTAATTATAAATAATACAATTACCTCTGTTTTGATGTGACCATACTTATGTTGGTTAATAAATATATACGAACAGGCTTTTTTGTAAATATTATAATCTACGTGACAGCTTTACCTTCCCTTCACTAAACCTCGATGCACAAGCACTTCTTTCCTGAGCATCCCTTCATGTGTCTCTTTTAAGCAACCATATGTGTATTATAAGATCCTAGGGAAAATACTTGTAGACCATTATATCCAAGTGCTGTCCAACCTCATACAACGGGATCAATATGGATTTGTTCCCGGCCGTAACATCTCAAACATCATTTGGCACCTCTTCCATCTGATGGATCGGGCGTTCTTACAGTCCCCTCATGGTGCAGCCCTGATCCTTGACATTGAGCAAGCCTTCAGTACGTTGTCCTGAGAATACCTCTTTAAGATCATTAAGAAGGTGGGCATAAGAAGCTGGCTGCCTGTATATACAAAACTACTTTACGCTAGCCTGGGATCCAGAGTGCGCATCAGATGCTTAATCTCTGCTCCCTTCTAAATAAGCAGGGGTACCCGCTAGGGCTGCTCTCTCTCCCCATTCTTATTTGTCATCACAATGAAACCCCTTGTCATTCGCCTTTGGACAGAGGGCAAGCGATGGGGAATCCTAGTAGTGAGGAGAGTCCACGTGGTATCACTATTTGGCGATGATGTGCCGGCATATCTCCATGATGTTAACGACAGCACTGATCTCATACATGCCATGCTCCTAGACTTTGAGAGGGCACCTGGCCTCTGGGTCAGCTGGGTGAAATTCCACATCTTCCCTCTTCACCAGGTCGAACCTCCATTGGTAATACGGATGAGCAGAGACACCACCAACTGGGCTGGGAAGACCACCTGATACTTAGGGATCCAGCTTTACCACTCACACATCGATCTCTTTAAAGGGAACATAAAACAACCACTTACTTCCCTCAATTCCCAGCCCAAGTCCCCTTATCGACCACAGGACAAATTGTCCTTTCCAACATAATAGTCCTACCCTGCCGGTTATATTACTTTGTGAATGTCCCAGTATACCCGTCCAGGACATTTTTTCAGCAAATTGGAAATCATGTTGGTGGAATTGTTGTGGGATGACAAGCATCATCGAGTGGTCCTCCCAAAACTCCAATTCCCAGTGGGATTGGACAGGATGGGTGCTTCCTCATTCGAGTCCTTCTTTTTCTTGTGGCGAAACTCCACTGGGCATCACATTGGCTAGCTGAAAGAAACCAACATGAAACTACCACTGCAGACGAACAGCTGCCAGAGGCTGTTCTTCTCCTACTCCCTTCAGTCAAGCTCCATCACTCCTGGATGCTGCTGACATGGGTAGCCCGTGAGTATCTGACACAGCTGTTCTAATTGACATGTCACATCCTACCCTATGACCCCGAAATTCCCGTCTCTTTCTGGGTGCGTTTACATTCAATGACCTTGCCCAATGGCATGATACATCAATCGAGACACTGGGAACCTGTTCCAAGACCAGTACCTGCTGTTGTTCGACCAATTGCATCATGATCATGGTCTTGTCCTGGCCAGTTTCTCCTACTTCACAAGTTATTGGCAATGTGCTGCGGGTTTTTGACAAAGAGCGCCCTACACATGCAGTGGTCCACTCTGTGCACTATGGGTGCCGGTTGCCTCCTGATCACCTAACTATACACAGTGATTAGAGAACATAGTGGGGTCTTTCTGGAGTCATTACAGCAAAAATGGGAGGATGACATAGGGTAGTTACTGCATGACGCAGAGTGGTCACAGGCACTTGACTCTCCTTGCGTTATTTCCCGCAATGCATGTTTTAAATGCATCCAATACACCGGGCTTATCTGACCCTGGCAAAACTTTACTATATATTTCCCAATGCAAACCTTAAATGTCCCAGATGCCACTTTCACACTGCAGACTTCAAGATATGATGTGGGAACGACCTACACTCGATGTTTGCTGCCAGACAGTTCATGATGCCCCGGCATCAGTCCCCGAACTCACACACCATAACTCATGGAAGGTGACAGCTCTATGGGTCTAGAAAAGAGAGCCAAAACACATAGGGGCATACTTACGAGTTTTTGGCGCAGGGCAGCGCAGCAAGTCACCTTGCCGTGCTGTCCTGTGTCAAAGAGAAAGGGCAGGAATGTGCCATATCTATGGCATAGTTTGCATTTCTATCCTTTACCCCTGTGCTGTCGCCAATTTAAGAGCCTAGCTCCAATGCACACCCCCTTGCACCATGCGTTGCATGCAGGATTGGTTTTGTGTAGGAAGGGACACCTTCCAGCACAAAAACAATCCCCTGAGGCATTTTTCTCCTGGGAAAAATGAGAAGAAATAGAGGTATTTCTTATCCTTGCTCCTCCCCTGGGAGGCATAAGGTTTTGGCGCATCCCCAGGTTTATAAGGTCTTGGAACTCTGGGGATGAGTTCAAATCAATGGGAATTGCCTGGGAGCACCCACCACAACGCCCATGGAATGCCTACCCGGGGTAGGGTAGTGCAAAACTTTAACTGGTTCTGCGTTGTGCTACTTCAGATTTATGAAGCCACTCAAAGCCATACAAAGTGGCTTTGTGTGGCTTCATAAATCTGACTTGGAGCCTTGCATCATGCATGTACCACTTTGCACGGTCCAAACGTGATGTAAGGCTCTCAGAAATATGGGTCATAGTTTGGGCCTGCTCTGCTAACTTGGTGCTGCTACTCACCAAGATAGTCATTACCATACACCCAGCCATCACCCGCGATCATATGGCAAACTGCCCTTCTCTCATGGGGTGATGCCGAGAGCACAATTCTAAGTTACGAGGAGGCTTACCGCCTCCGCAAATGGCGCATAGCAGACACATGGGACACCTTGCTCACACAACTCCATGAGGAGACAATGTGGCTGACAACCCCCTTTCTCTCCCGAAGGTCACACAACATGCACCCGATGCTCCCCAACACCCGCTGAGTAAGTCTACCACCATCTGCCTAGTGCATAGTCCCTGATATCGCCATCTCTGCCACCCCCAGAAGTCATGTCCATCGATATGACATACATTCAGATGGTCTCCCTGATGCCGCAATTCCTACCCTGACACTGATCCCATAAGTCTTGCGATTCCTTGAGAACTCCACCCCACCTCCAAGTTATCATTTTAGAGGTGCCCGTACCTACCATCGGCACAGTGGAACAGCACTTTCCATTAACCACTCAGCTCGGACTGCATGGTTAGTTTGCATTCTGACCTCTCCAGTGGAAATTCACCTAAAACCTACCTCTATTTAATTTCCATTCTGTATTGTATAGCAAATTCACTTTTAGGTTGATATGTATATGTTGTCTACTGATAATCCTGAGATCCAGGTTATGTTGACATGATCAGCTGAGCCATGTTGTACTGGTAAAAACCTCAATAAATAGAACTTGCAAAAAAATGTAGAGCCTTAACATTTTTTGTGCAGGTGAGGCTCGGGTTGCTTGGGAAGAGCTTCCCAAGCAGATTTTTTGTTGTTGTATGTAATGATGATGAATGTGCAGAGCATGGAAACGTCATTACACACAAAAGTAAAAGTAAAATGAGCGAAAGGGCTCATTTCACTTTCACAGAAACAGTGATCGGGGATATCTCAGCCCCCCAAGCACTGATTCTTATGTGAGAGGTATTGTTGGCCAGTGAATCTCTGCTTGGGGACCGCCACAGGAGAGTGAGCTCCAAGAAGAGATCCATCTACTAAACACAAAGGATGGGTGGAGCAGACAGTTAGGCAAGGGATTGTTCTCCCCCCTGCACATTTGTTCATACCATTCTTTCTGCCACCCCTGGACGCTAATGGAGGCTAATTAGGGGGGAGAAAGCCAACTAGATCCAGGGATTTTTCTCCTATAAAAATATAGGGGTGGGGGCTGCCCACTGAGGCATGCCATGCCCCCACCCCTAAATACACAGAACAGACTTTCTGCCCCCCCCAGGGGGCAGATGGGTCAGTTGCCCCTGAACTGCCCCCCCCCCCCAGGAGTGGGCAGAAAGCCCACTAGTCACCAGGGATTTTTTCCCTTATACAAATGCCCACCAGGCATGCCATATCCCCACTCCTAAATACCTAGAACAGTACTTCTGCACCGCGAGGGTAGATGGGGAAATTGCCCCTGCTAGACAATAGCAGTCCCCACTCAAGCGCCCATTGACCTTGTTTTGATATGTTCCTGTTGGGGGCACTAGGCCCGGCAACACAAGTGGAACAGTGTTTTTTATCAAAACAAGTGGGGAAATGCTTGATGGAAGAAATTTTGTGGATTCCATAAGTTTGCGTCACATAAATGTAAGGAAAATGTGATTTCAGGCAAAGTTTGAGGCTTGCTGGGCATTGTGGATAAACAAAACCTCATTGGATCCACACAAGTCACCCCATCCTGGATTACCCTAGATGTCTACTTTTTATAAATGTGCAGGCTTGGTGGGATTTCCTAGGTGCCGGCTGAGTTAGGGCACAAAATCCACATCTTCCTACTTTGCAAACAATGTGTCCGTTTTTGAGTGGAAAATTGTGATGTATCCATGTTGCAATTTGGACCATTTCCTGTAATTGAGGTACCAAAGACTTAGGAGAATGCTGGGTGGAAGAACGTTTGTGGCTCTCCTTAGATTCCAGATCTTTCCATCAAAGAAATATAAGGAAAAATGAGTGTTGTTTAATCAAAGTTTGAGGTTTGCAAGAGATTCTAGGTAAAACAGCCTGGTGACAGCCACGCAAGTCACCCCATCCTGGATTGCCCTAGATGTCTAGATTTAAAAAATGTGCAGTATTGATAGGCTTCCCTAGCTGCCAGCTGACCGAGGGACCAAAATCCACAACTACCCACTTTGCAAAAAGCTTCTCAGTTATGAGAGGAAAAATTTGATGTATCCATGATGTGTGTTGGGGCACTAGACCTGCGGGCACTAGACCGAGCCACACAAGTGTGGTACCATTTTTATCAGAAGACTTAGGGGAATCCTGGGTGGGAGGACGTTTGTGGCTCCCCACAGATTCCAGAACTTTCCATACAAAAATGTGAGGAAAATCAGTTTTTTAATCAAAGTTTGAGGTTTGCAAGGGATTGTGGGTGAAACAACCTGGTGACCGCCTCGCAAATCACCCCCATCCTGGATTCCCCCAAGTGTCTTGTTTCTAAAAATGTGCAGGATTGCTAGGTTTCTCTAGGTGCCAGGTGAGCGAGGCCACAAAATCCACAGTTACCTACTTTGCAAAACCAGGTCCATTTTGATTGGAAAATGTGATTTATCCATATTGTGTATTGGGCAATTTCTTGTTGCAGGTACTAACCCTACCTGCACAAGTATTGAACCGTTTTTGCCAGAAGCCATGTGAAAACATTGAATAGTGGGATATTTGCTATTACCAATTGGATTTTGCGACATTTGTGCATTCCAAATGTAAACCAATGTGTAAGAAAGAAGACATTTTGAAAATACCCTCTAAATCACACTCTCCTACTGGTACCCAGAATTTCAGAAATTTACAAATAACTACTGCTCCTTAATTCCATATCTTGTGCCCTTTTCAGAAATACATAGGTTACCTTGATATCTATTTTTCACTCTACATATTTCACTGTATGAATTTTTTTATACTCAGTGCACAATGAAAAACCACTGTACAGTGCAGCTCAATTGCTGGCTTTGAGTATGTCAGGTTCTTGGAGACCCTACAAACCATATATATCTCTACAACCAAAAGGGTCCAGCGAACATAATGGTACACTGCTTTTGTTAATCTGCCACCAAAACAAAAAGTTACAGATGAAAATATTGTCACAAATGGCAGTTTTTTCCTATTCTTTTTCAATATTTGTTTATTTCAACTCTTAGGGACTGATTTATAACTCAGCGGATAGGTTACTCCGCCCCACAGTGAAGGATATCTCGTCCACTGGAATCTAAATCCCACTGTGTCCTATGGGATTTAGATTGCAGCAGATGGGATATCCGTCACCTTTGTGACAGAGTAACCCATCCTCCAAGTTCTAAATCCGGCCCTTAGTTTGTTTGCGAAAACCTTGAATGATTCACACATATGACCCCTTGCTGAATTTCGAATTTTGTTCACTCTTCAGAAATATATAGCTTTTCTGACTCGCCCCTGGCTTTCACACTGGTTTCCAACACAAACTGGAAGCAGGTTGAAAGCACTAAAAATAGGAACAATGGGCTACCTCATTGAAAAATGCCAAAACTGAGGTCAAAAATTAGGTTTTTTGATTCAGCTCTGCCTGCTCTTGAAAGCTAGAAAGATGGTGGCTTTAGCACAGCAAACCATTAATTGGTGTCATTTTCCTGAAAAAAGTCACTTTTATCCAGAGCACTTTTTTCCTATTTTTTTCTCAAAAAACAAAAACATTAGCTATATTTTAGCTATTTTCTCGGTCTCCTTCAGGGGAATCTACTATTCTGGGTACTTTTAGGAGCCCCAAGATGCTGTAAAAATTGCATAAATTTGCTGTGGATTTCTTCTTTGGGCAAGAAAATAGAGACCTAAACACAAACCACCCCAAATAGCCAAAAAAGGGCTCAACACTGGGTGAATAATGGTCCAGAAGTTAAGGGTTTAAGATGGTCACTTTTTTTTAAAGAGAAATATGTTTTCTTTACTGTTTATGTTTTAACTCATGTTCATTAACCAGCCAAGGACTCATCATTTTGAGCTTAATTTACCTTTTTTGTTTGAAGTTTTCTTACATAGATCATCTTCTATTTTGTGAACTATTTTGAGCTTAATTTATCTTTTGTGTTTGCAGTTTTCTTACTTACACCATCCTCTATTTTGTGAACTGCTCTCTGAAACAAGTTGTAACATGAGAGGGAAGAGAAAATGGAGTCTGCAGATCCATTACATCAAAAGGTGTTGAAAGTAAAGCTTTGCACATTTTTTCTATTGTAAATGCTGTTTATATTCATTGTAACCCTACTTAACCACCTCCTAGACCCCTATTCTTGACGATCCTGTCCCTTATGCCTGCTCAAACACTTACAAACCATGGGATACTACCCAACAAGGGTGTGGTGAACCCCCTGCTTTGGCTGCTACAGTGGGGATGGATTTTTTGATGGGCCTCTTCTGTCTGCAACTCGGCAGACAAAGGCTCATAATTAACGTGAAACCAGGTGTCGGTGTGTGAGTGAAAGGATGGATGAATTGATTTATGTGTGAGTGAAAGGGGGTGGATAAATGGATGTATGAATTAGTGAAAGGATGGATGCAAGCATGAAAGAGTGAAAGAATGGAAGATTTGTGACGGAGGCTCAATGGATGAGCAAAAGGATGGATGGATGAGTGAGTGAAAGGATGGATGATGAGTGAAAGGGTAAATGGATCAATGGATGAGTGCATAAGTGGATGGATACAACAGGAAGGGTGGATGGATGAGTGAAAGGATGGACGGGTGAGTGAAAGGGAGGATAAATGGATAGGGAGAAAGGGCAGAAGGATTTAGAGAAAGGGTAGATGGGTGGCTGAGTGAAAGGGTGGATGGATGGATGAATGAAAGGATGGATGGATTGACAGATGGATAGGTTTGAATATGAATGTGCGGATAGATCGCTTGATGGATGGAATGGTGAAAGGCTGATAAATTAAAGAATGAATGTATGACAATGTAATGGTAGATATCAATGGGAGGCTGGAAGGTTGAACATTTTAATGGATATATGCTTGATGGAAGAGACAAGAGCTCTTCTAAGAAGAGTGGTATGACTTGCTTTGGTTGATTGGTGACATAAGAGCTTTAGTTCAAAGTGGGAGCTCGCATCCCAAGCATTGTCACTTTCTATCACCAATGCAATTTCTGAAAGATGCCTCTCTGAGGCTGGAGAAACAAAACATAACTAGGCAATCTTTATGCCAAAGATTTCTGCTGTCCCTGAACCAAAAAGGCCAGATACTATTGCAAGATTGCTAAATTTCCTGCTACTTTAGGCATTTCACTTTCGCAGGGAAGAAACATTGAGCAGTTAAGGCTGCCGCCTCAAGGTTGGCAGTGGGTGGAAAATTGACAGCAAGACTTTGAGAGGCTACTTATCAGCTTTCATTCCCTTTTTCACCATATCAAATAGGCAGACAATTATTCTGACCAATCACACACTGAATATTCACATGCACTCTCAAGCAGCAGCCATTCTGGAAGGAGGGAGGGTTATACACACTTCTAAGCAAGATAAGGGCCTGATTTAGATTTTGGTGTATGGTTTACTCCTTCACAATGTTGACGAATATCACGTTCTCCAAAATGTAAATTACATTATTTCCTATGGGATTTATATTTTGGTGGAGGGGATATGCATCACTGTTGCAATGGAGTAAACCATCTGCTGAAATCTAAACCAGGCCCCAAATGTCATTTCCAATCATCACACAGATGACATCACATTGTCCGTCATATTATCATCGCCTTGCAAGGCAGTGTGCATAAGCAAGCAACCCATGCAATTTGAACTCAAGTGCTCTGCAGAAACAATGAGTTTTACATGTCCACGGCCTTTGGCTGGTGTTGAAGACCAAATCTTTCTCAATTTCTAGCTCATGGGATGCACCAACTGATAGGAGCTGGAGGGACATAGTCCCAGTGAAGACTTTGGTGCTCCCCGACTGGAACTGCCTCTTTTCTCAGGGAAGGGAATACACATATTACTGCTGAAACATTCTCATTAGACAAGGATCCTCGTTTCAATGCTCTATATAGAGAAACAAAAGGCAAATTACACCAAGGGTGCATGAGCAGGTTTAGCAGCAAAACATTTAAAATAACTATAAAGAACTCAGTACAGTTTTAAATGGAATCCGGCATAGATTTGCGTTATAGAGTGGGAAGAAGGGGTCTAGTTACGGAATTCCACACACTTTCATAGGGCTTTAGACAAAGATTTTCATGCATTCTGCTGGAACCCTCAGTGCTCAGGGTTTGGACCAATAGGAAACATGCTAGAATAAATATTTCTCTACAGAAATCATTTGAGGATTCTCTCAGGACAGTGGTACATTCTCACGGTTTAGCTCTATGGTTAAGCCTATACATTGTTTTACCATAAGCCTTGGACAGTGAGAACCGTCCTTGATGGGGCACAACAAGAAAACTTCTCAGAGAACACTTTCTGCTTATTCAAGTAAATACCAGACTTACTTTATTTAGAACATGAACCAACAGCACTCATCACATGCTATATTGTAACACTGAGGCAAGATGGAGGACAGTGTAAATACAATGTAATGTTATCATAAGCTCAATTCGTAATGGCCTTTTTATTGGAAGAAAATCGACTCACACTAGAATGCCAGTTATACTCCATACGTGTAACAAACAAACATTCGCTTACTTCCAACTTGCTGTATGTCAAGGCTGCAGTTTGAAAAAAATGATTTCGCACTCATACTATTTCTGTTTCTTAAACTAAACTGGGCTTGTTACAAAAGATTTACTGGGAAAATAAATGTATAAAAAAACCTTTCTGTGACAATGTGTACACCATATTTAAGCGATGCATTGTGTTTCTAAGACGCCAAAGTCCTTTGATGTGCACAGCAGCGTTTGTGTGGAAATGTTCTTATCTCACACTGTACACCATGTTCCGCCTGCACCCCACTGTCGCCATGGTTATTCTTGTTAGCAGAAATCCACCTTTCTGTGTTTGCAGAATTGCAACGGAGGTGCCTTTGGAAGTGTGGGAAGTAAAACTTGTCAGCGGTATTGTATGGGTATAGGACAGCAAAACAAAAGGGAGCCATGAAAATAAGATTCATTTGTTTCATTTATAAATGCTATTTTGAGTTAATGAACATTTGGTTACTGCACGACATACATATTCCAGGGTCAACTCATTGCTCAGGAGTACTCAAGATCGATGTTTCCAATATTATGTTATTATTGTTACGTTTCCATTTGAACTACAGATGCCTCTACAGCAAAATAGTGGTCAGTCAATTCTTCTATATTAGAAAAAAGAGAAAAATGCAGAAATAAATAAGAAAAAAATACAAGCATTACAAAGCCAATTCAAAGCCAACTACTAATTGGCATTACAAAGTCAACTACAAATCCATCCACAACAAAATTGTGGCTAGTAAAATGTTCCATATTAGAAAAAAGAAATGAGAAAAAATAAAATAAAAAGTACAGAAAAAATAATAATAATAAATAGAAAAAAGAAATACCAACAAGCATTACAAAGCCAATAGGTATTGCTTCCGTAATGCGATGGTCCATCTGTTATCTTTGCCAATGTTGTTTTGTAAAGTATTGTTTTAAAAAACTAAAATAGAGAATTTGAAATACTGGAGGAAAAGCAAACAAGTATCGTATACTATCTCAGAACTGTACTTTGAATTCAGTTTTTTCAACCTATACAAATGCTTCATTTTCCAAAATGCTTTCACTCTGCAAATGGAAGAGAACTTTAAAAAAGTGTGAGAATGTAAACAGAAACACTTGACAATGCCTAATTTATTTTTCACAGGATTCAGTCATTTGGTTCTCCCTAGTTGAAGAGTGAGCATATTAATGGGTCCTGCGGAAGTGTCATGCTATGTGCACCTGTTGACTCAGTGGCCAGCTGAGTGAGTGTAGCTGATGGCCTTTACACCAGCGCTAAAAAGCCTTTGTGTGGCAAAGCTTGTGTTTTCATGCAATATGTGAAAGGCAGGGGATAAGATAAAAGACACACCCTTCTAGTTTGCTGTTGAGGCATATACATTCAAAAAACATGTGTTGCTGTGTTAGCAGACAAGATGGGAGGGGTGGGGAGGAACATAGCAAGGGGTGGGTATTTGAGGGTGGAAGCTGCACATGAGGGATAGAGACAGAAAACATGCGTGGTTCACAATTGGTCTTTTGCAGACATTTTGCCCTGTCTCATAGATGAGACCTAAAAAGGCAAATTCCTGTTACAACATCCTGTTATGCATGGAAGGCATCAATTACGAGTGCCCCATAGGGTGTTAAGATAATAATGGCACCCGTTAAAATACACT
This sequence comes from Pleurodeles waltl, assembly GCF_031143425.1. Lineage (NCBI taxonomy): Eukaryota > Metazoa > Chordata > Amphibia > Caudata > Salamandridae > Pleurodeles > Pleurodeles waltl. The sequence goes on from NC_090439.1 coordinate 311,044,390, forward strand.
AGCATGGGGTTCGAAATTTCCCATTTGCAATAATGATCTCCAAATATAGGTTTTGCACTTTCAAATGGGGTATACGAGGACATGCAAATTTTTGGTGCAAAAAACCCCAAAATCTGCATAGCCTGGTATTTCCTGGGCCTTTTTGCCCATTAAATTATGGCATGTAAATACTAGATGTTTCAAACTCTGAACTACCGCTAATGGTGACCTCTGTGCAAACATTTTCGCACATGAATTGTACAAAGACGAGGCAACTCATTATCCAAGCCACAGAACTGGTGCTCACCTCCTCTAATCTTTAACTCATGCTAAGTAATAACTACATTTTTCTTTCAGCAATAAGTTATAATTCTTTAGTGTTTATAATTTGTCATGGTACTAGACATATAGCTGTGCAATGCTGTATTGAGCTTGCAAAATCACCAAAAGTATTCAAATCCTCTTTATAAGAAGTGGCCACCAATCAAAGTGCCAGCCCCAACAAAGAAATATTGCTCAATAATACTAAAGTCCAAGTCATGATGAAAGCCTCCCCGTGAGGGATTACATCACAAAAGGAATTCTTCAAGGGCCCACATTTTTTTACTTAACCTTCACATCCATTTATATCAGAAGGCGGTCGTTTATTCCCTTTTCACTAATTCCCATGCTCCTTTGCAGTAAGCTGCCATCCGTTTTATTCTGCATAATTGCCTGGCTAACCTTTTCAAATGCTACAACAATTGCGGAGGGTTTCTGTGCTGTGGCCCACGTGGACAGTTTCATTTCAGGACGTTGTGTTTCCCTGGCAGATATGCCTTTCTTTGTTCAGGCTCTGAGAAATCTCCACAGTGAGAAATCTCCACAGTGAACGTCTGGATGGCGTCCAGACAATGCAACAAATGCAAATCCGCAGTGAACATAAAGTTCCCTGAAATACAGAAAAAGCGATGCAACTAGAAAGCAAACGTACTCGTTAATCAGACTCATTTCTCCTGGGTAGAAAGCAATCAGGAATAAAAGGAAATATTTTTATAGTCAATGGGTCTCCTTCTTATAACGAGAGTGCCACAATACTGGCTTTGTCAAAGCTTGACTGTAAAGCATTATTTAAAAAAGGGTAAAAGAAAAACACTGCAAAGTATTAGAGGGATGCAAACACATATCTTACCCTATGTCAAAATTGTGCACAGAAGTCAATGGGGCCTGTTCGCTTAGGAAAATTTACAGGTGATTATATCTACAAATGGAAATGTACTCTTACTCTTTGTAGTAACTTTACTACTTTTGGCCATTCACCACTTCCAAGGATAAAGTTTCTACCAAGTGTAGACTTAGGTGTCCTAAAACCCTGAATTCAGCTATGGAGCCCAATTTACTAGTGTAATAGTGTAGTAACTCACACGTTGGCAAAGGTCTATGCCTTCCAGGTGGAAATCTCCGTATAGTAAAGAGTAGGGAAGTTCTAAAACATTTATTCAAGTTTAAAAAAAAAAATTGAAACACGTTTATGTTACGTATTAATTTTATATATTTATTTTAAACGTAGAACAATAATTAAAAACGTTACAACACTATTAATTAAATTGTTTATAAAATATTTAATAAAAATATACGGATTAAATTGAATTAAAATGTAAAATGATTTATTTAATATGTATTAAAAGTTGCTAAAAGTTATGTACATTACTAATGTAAATTAATATCATTAATATGTTTTCACAAAATAAAGATAATTTTATTTTCAAAGAAAAAAGATTAAATATTTTAAAATAAAATTAAATATGTGTGTATGTATATATATATATATATATATACATATATATATATATATAATTATTTGTATGTATATATAACATTAAATATATATAGTTAACATTAAACAGATATATACTTAAAAAAATAATTACATTTATTTATTTTACTCATATTTCCTACGGGGTTCTATTTTAAGTCACTGAATCCATTACTTCGTATGAGAGGGTGTTGCACTACCAGCGGTTGGCCATGTGCAGTGCTGGATGTGCTCCAGGTCCGAGCTGAGAGTACATTTACTACTCTTTCGGGAACTTTGTTGCTGTAGTAACTATACAAGTACAACTTGAGAACAGCACTGGGCTTACTCTTTTTTGGGTGGGTGCATGTCCCTCAGTAAACCCATCATAGGCTCTCCTTAAGCCCTTTCCTACGCTTCCCTTAAGCCCTTCTATTTTACCAAAAGTATTCACACTTTTTCATCCATTTCCCAGTCACTCCCAAATTTACTCTAAAAAATGGGAGTAGGTTTGCGGAGAGCTTCACAGTCAGGGCTGAGATCCACAAACATAAAAGATTGGAGAGGTGGAAGTGAAAAACTGTGGAAACGTCCCCAATGTTAGTGAATAACGTTTTTAGTACCTTAGTAGTACTGCTGTAGTACTACCACACATACTAAAAAATGCAGTTTGTGAATAAACCCCAATATTTTCAATCTTTATAATTGGCATGGGTGATTTTTCAGAACTTTTCACTCAGGAAATTCTGAGCAGAATTTAAAAGGCATAAGGAAGATTAAAGGAAAATGCTTGCAAAAGGCAAAATTGCTTTTCACATTACTCAGAACTGAAACACGTTTCAGACATTTGTATCTGTGCGCCAGTTTACAGAGCAGTCTCGTGAGCCTCCAGGAGGAGTACATTGGGCTAGATGTAGAAGCGCTAATTAATCAATAACCAGTTGCAAACTGGTCACCAACAGTTAAAATGGCATTTTTGAATATATTAAAAGCATTTGTTTTGCTATTTTACCAAGCCAACAAATAACTGAATCGGTATTTTAACACTTACGAGTCACTTTTACTGGTCCCCTAATACCAAAACCCAAATTCTATGTATCAACCTTTCGCAAATACCGACCTGTCGCAAAATGTGGATTTTGCACATGCAAATTACCACCAACTCTGATCAGATGGTAATCAGATGCAACATAAATAAAAAGGCCCAAAATGCATCATAGTATTCCACAATGGCGGCCCTGTACGTGATTGCGAGGAGGATGCACATTCTCAATGCACTCCAGAAAAGGAGGAGGAGGCAGGAACTGATATTCAAAGTGAGGGTTACATTTTTCCAACAAAACAGAGGAGAAAATGTATGCTAAATACTGGTAGATTAGTGCAGTTATCTTGGATCTAATTGCAGTAATAAGGCCTTAGCTTGAGAGGAACACTCTCAGAAGCAATGCCCTACCCATGCATGAGCAGGTTCTATGCTCACTCCATCTTTAAGCCTCTGAGAGTTACAATTATGAGAGTTAAAGTCATAATGGGTCCAGCAGGGAGGTCACCACTACAGTGGCGGCCACCCTGTCTGGAATTTGGCAGATGGGTGTTCCCATCCGCCAAACTTGTAAAAACGGCCTAAATGTAAAAGAGTGTTTAGAAGCAGAAAGTGCCTGTTTGGGAGATCTGGTCATCCTGGACCAGAAAAAGTAAAAAGTTCAGACCGACCTCAGTGGAGCACGGGTCAGATGCAGGGACCCCACAAGGCCAGCTGAACAAAAGTATTGTGATCTTTGTTGCAAGAGCGAAGATGAGGGGGCAGCCGATAGCCAAATATATGGTGTTAGGCAATCTCTCTAGTAAGTGCTGTTGGATCTTCGGTGAGGCCTATGGTAGTGTGAAGTGCACTGAACAAACTAATAGCCATCTATATGGTTTATGATTCTTTTTTATATATATGTTTGGTGACATAACTACTGGGTTCTGATGCATGTTTTATTAGTGGCGTATATAAGAGAATAATTTTCTTGCAAGAGAGGTTACATGGCACATTTGTGCTGTATATGTGAAGTGTGTTCTGTTGATGTTTATGCGCTGTTTCTTTGTGAAAGTGTTGTTTGGAGCTACATGATAACAGACAACTCACATATAGGTGGTTGGTTTGGTATGTTGGTTACGTTCTGTATAATGAATTAAGCCAAATGGTGGACTGTCCTGTGGGAGCAAGGCAAACAATACACATTTTTAGGATGCGTATACGTGATTGGCATCATTTAGTTTTGACACACATCGAATACAGGTTTTACCAGACTTTTCACATGGGAAGAGAGAAGATGGAAGATGTCTTAAGTGCTGATATCCAGCCACAATTCCTGGCCAGAGTTGTAGTGGCTACTACCACTAATTTTATATAACAAACAAATTATTTTGCTGCCATAATTTGCTAATCTTAAATCACAGAATCTGGATTTGCAGATTTTATCGGGAGCAGATTTAACTTCCAACATGAGAAAATCTGGTACCATGCTGAAATCAGTGCAGTAGTAAACTTGGAGGTACCAGAAGAAAAATGGGAGCTTAGCAGAGTCTCAGGGAGATGTCACGGCACGCAAACTTTTTAGAAAATTGCGGGCATTCACATAACTTTTTTGTGGCCATGCCACCATGGAAACACATGCAAGGTTTCTCTGGCAAAATTATAAAAGTAAATCTAACTACTGCTCTGCTTTGTCCCATTTGCTTTACGAAGGGTATAGCACATTGTGCGACTCTTAACAGGACCAGGGTTCTCTCTCTCTTGGTTTCCTGAGGCAAATTCGATCAGAATTGTTGTAGATTAAGATACGTGGCATAAAGAAAGCCTTTCAGAATCTTATATCGAAGACATCAATAATCATCAACTGAAATAAATGCAACTACTATAGTGCCTCCACTTCATCTAAACACCTGTACTCACTAACAGTCACTGGTGGAGAGGTTTGCACGTTTCTGATAATCTAACACATCTGGGAGAAATGGGCTATAAATCAAATACCAGCAATCGTGATCAAGGAAGGCATCGACTGGCATTAAATGTATATATATATATATATATATATATATATATATATATATATCAACACTTCATTTGGCATTTCCCTCGCCGCACCTGAACGCCATATATATATATATATATATATATATATATATATATATATATATATATATATAGTGAGAAAACAGTTGATTGCAGAGGCCCCCTGACTATTTGCCCCAATTTTTTACTTTTTGCTGGTGTTTTCCTGACTCTGATGGTGCCCTGCGAACTGCTAACCAGTCCCAGGGCCTGTGCTCTCTAAAAAATAAATATGCAAATTACGCTAATTATGATTGGCTATGTCAACCTACCTATACGTCCCTAGTATATGGTAGGGTATGTAGGTCTAGGGAACCTAGCATGGGTAGTGCACCCATAGGTGCACTGCTGAGGTGACCAGTGTCATTTTAAAGGCAGGCCTGCCTTGCTGGCTGCTTTTAAATTAAAGTTACATGCAAATCCAACTTTGGAATTTAAAGTACTTCCAAAGTCTTAAACTACCTTATTTTTACACATATGTCACCCCTAAGGTGTGCCTTTGTGCCCCTTAGGGTTGGGTGTCTCACTATAAGCAGGGACCTTATAAAAATAGTTTTATAAACCCTGGTGAGGTAAAACAGTCAAAATTGTTTTTCCCTCATTGTGGTGAATGGCCTCCATAGGCTAGACTGGGGAGACTTAATTTTAATTTATAAAGTCCCCTTAAGTGTCAGATGCCTCAAGTTTGGTATCAAATTAATTGTTATAATAAATCGCACAAATTACAATTGTTGGATGTAATATAACTTGATCCGGTAAACAGTATTAAACTTTACCTAAAAAGTTGCCAACTTCAGCCCTGCAGTGCTTTGCTCTGATTGGCCAGCCTCTGGCAGCCTGACCAGGCTGCCTTGATGAGGTGTGAAGTAGCCTGGGCTGAACACAAAGAGATGTGTGTGGGGAGAAGAACTCCCCTCAGCAGATGGAGAGGCAGGAAGGAGGGAAGGCTGCCAAACTGGTCTTCAAAGGCAGGGAAGGACATTTGGAGCAGCCCAGCACCTTCCTCATATCCTGTAAACCCACACAATTAGGTGTCCCCTTGATTAGATTAGGAGAGGGCAGGAGAGGGGTGTGTTTAAGATTTTTAGCCACACCAGTGGGTGGGCTCAGCCTGATGTAACCTCCAAAAATCACTTTTAGCCATGATGGATTTTTGAGGAATGTTGCTCCCTAGGATTGATTTTTGCCACACTTTCCAGGAAGTGGCCATCACAGGGGGAAGAACCCTGCACCGGATTGGAGAACCAGGGCCTCCCTGTTTTTCACCCAGGAGCAAGGATAAAACTGGCAGACCTGCACCCACACCTCAGATCCCTTAAAGGAAGAACTATAGGAGAAGAAGGACTGCCCTGCTGGACCCCTGACCTGCATCTAGACACTGCACACTGGAGGACTGCACCAGTAGCACACTTGGGCGTCACCACAAGAAGGACTTTGCCTGGCTTCAACTGGTTCAAGGAGGGACTCCCTTTTTGCTACAGGTGAAAAATTGCTAACCAGAGTCCCCTGCAGCGACTCCTGAAGAAGCTGACCAGCTGACAAATTCACTGAAGAAGACTCTCTGAATCACCAAGCGCTTTATTCTACATCGGCAAAAGGCAGCTTTCTTCATTCTCCTAACACGTTTCAGCTCTCACACGAGCACATGGGTAACGTGGTTATTTTACTGGAGACTGTAGTGCTTTAAAAAAAATATTATACTGCAACTGAAGCTGTTTAGCACAAACATCCAAGTTAATATTTCATAAACGTTTCCATGGTGCATTTTGAGAAATGTATGCCCAGCATGATACACAGAACTACAAAGTAATCTGCCTATTAAAGCAAGGGGTTCCGTGTATTGAAAATGCTGTTCACCTGTGATCAAGGCTCGTGTGAGAGCTGAAACGTGTTAGAAGAAAGCTGCCTTTTGCCGATGTAGAATAAAGCGCTTGGTGATTCAGACAGTGTGCTTCAGTGAATTTGTTTGTGGTTTATAACTGGATTCTCCGTTCCTGTGACTGAAGCTGCCCTGACAGGGTCAGGGGCTCCTGAAACACGGAATTTAACTGTGCCTTGGATATATATATATATATATATATATATATATATATATATGACTTTAGCTAATCTCTTATTATAAACATCTTAACAATGATGAATAAATAGTCTGTCCATTTTTTTCAGTAACAGTGGCTTAAAGTAGTAGGCATTGAGTTTGCAAATTAACTTGCTCACCACAATAACTAGCCTATAGCAACAACGACATATACATAAATAGTATGTCAATTTGTTTCATCAAAATCCTTTGGTGCTACTCCAAGGAGCTGTACTGAGAATGTGTTTCTTTTGCATTTTATGTTCAAGTGGATTCTTAGTTAGGATACTGCCTTTGATACTAAATGCACTTGATCGAAGTCATGATTTGGTTCTGTCATGCTTGTGTTGTTGATTATATTTTTTCTATTTTATTGTACAAAGAAAATATATGACTATTTTGAAGCTATGTCTAGCTTCACACTACAGCTTCATGCCTATTTTCTGCAGGAGGGCATAAAGTTAAAGCATCTTAGCATTCTCATGGTGCTCGCTTGGTTAATTCCGTCAGTTTGTAAATTGCTTTAGACAACTGTGGAAATAACAATTAGCTGCTTCTGAGACCTGTAGTTATAGCCCTCCCTCTCAATAAGGCGGTATAACTCTAATGGTGGACGTGGGCGCCTTATTATGAGTAGTTGTGTTAAACTCCTCTAGGTAGAGGAGATATGTATCTCGGAGGTCTTGGAGCAACGACATGGACATCAGTCTCTTTCACTTCCTGCTCCTGATGTATGTCTCTTAAAACTAAGCTGCTTGGTTTCCATGAGGATGCTCTTACAACCAGTGCACATGGCATAATTTTGAAGATTCAAAACAAAGGTGCCACACTGACACCTGGTTAGGCCTAACCGAAACCCTATGTAAATCACATATTAGCAACAAACTATATATCAGCTAGACTGTACTTTGAGATGCAACATACTTATCTCATTGGTCAGCACAGCAAGATGGTTGTAAATATATACTGGGATATCCCACCAAATACGGAATAAAGTCACATTTCTAAAATGCACAAAATTTATTAGCATGCCTGAAAACACAGCTGCTCAGCCTGTTTGATGTTCTAGATCATGGATGCGCCATAAATGTGTTTCCATTGGGGCAATGGCAGAGAACACCCTTAACTGTCATAGAAGTGTATCTTAAGATGTTTCTTGACCTGAGTCATACTTTTATGATGGAAAACCAGACAACAAATGTAGAACTGAACCAGAAAGAGGGGCTAAAGGCAAGTACCTGACTCTCACCTCATTACTGATGACTAGATCAACTCCACCAAAGAGTATCAGTGCTCACAAGAACTCAGGGGAGAGGTCCTAGTCCAAGGGAAAATTACTGGTCATTGCCTCATTTTGAAATGTCCACTAGACCTACAACCAAAGCCTTCAACATCCAGTCCGGGAGGTAGTAGTTTGGGTGCAAGTGTGGGATTAGCTATCCTCTTTCCTGGAGGCAAAGCCACATTTTTGAAGGTCACTAGCTTAGAACTTTCATCTCAGCTTGAATTGTCATTGTTCATGAAAGCACAAGAAGACAAATGTCATTTCTAAAGAACTGAGGCATGGGTCTATTGTGATCTGGCTCTCCTATCTCTCCACTTGTGAGGACCAGTTACAAGAGGCCAGAGGACTAGGCCCCTACCCCCTCACCCAAGATATGGGGGTTGGATTATTGCAACTCACCATGAACTTCGATTGTATTAGTTCAGTGTGCTCTTCCAGACAGAGAATTGGTCATGTTTGAAGTCTAAGGGCCTGATTTAGAGTTTGTCAGATGGGGTTACTCCATCACTTATGTGACGGATATCCCGTCCGCCATATTACAATCCCATTATATCCTATAGGAATTGTAATTTGGTGGACGGGATAGCCGCCTCATTTGTACAGGGGCGGATCCTCCGGAATTGGCGGAGGATCCTCATCCTACTTACTAAGAGCCAGCAGCAGAAAAAAAAAATGATATTTGAACATTGTTTTATTTTTCTGCTGCTGGCTCAGCCAGCAGGTGCAGGGAGAGGCGGGCTGGGCCTCAGGAGATGGGAGGGGGGTTGAGGACTTGTATGCACTAAATACGCATATCAATCAATCAATCAATCAAGGTTTTGTACAGCGTACCTAATCACCCTTAGGGTCTCAAGGTGCTCTATTTGGGCATGCTGCTCAGTCGAAAAGCCAGATATTGAGGTGATTTCTGAACTGCTTCAGTGATGCGGTCTGTCTGAGCTTGGGGGGTAGTGCATTCCATGTCCGGGCTGCTAAGTAGGAGAAGGATCTCCCTCATGCTGTACTTTTCTCGATTTTGCGGGTCAGCTCCAAGGGCGAGCTGAGAGGAAGAGAGACGTCTGTTGGGTACGTAGAAGGTGAGGTGATGGTTGAGGTATGCCGGTCCTAGGTTGTGTAGTGCCTTGTAGGTGTGGATCAGAATTTGTATGTGATGCGCTTATTGACTGGAAGCCAGGGTATGTCTCTGAGGTCGGAGGAGATGCGGCTGTGTCGGGGGATGTCCACAATGAGTCTGGCTGCTGCATTCTGGACTCTTTGTAGTCTTGATTGAAGTTTCTTGGTGATGCTCTGTCGATTCCCTGCTGTTTTCCTTAGGAGGGCCACGTTATTGCACAGTTTGAGAGCCAAAGGTGTAGGTTGCTTGCAGCTTTACTTGAGTCTGTTGCGTCCACTGGGAGGGAGTGGTTGAGAGCATTGGTGAGTTTGGAGATTCTGTGATGTTGCCCAGGCGTCTGCCGGGGAGACAGGGGTGTAGTGGCTTGCGGTGTTCTTTGTGTAGGTAAAATAGAAGCACTTTTGGTCGGTCCAATGGTGTTCAGAGGTGTGGAAGATGGAGATGTTGTCCACTGCTGAGAAAACAAGGTTGAGAATGCATCCGGCTCTGTGGGAGGGGACGTTGAGTTGTTTGAGGCTGACAGTTGTGAGGTTGTCCAGGAGGTTTGAGGTGTTCGGGTCATCGTGGGTATCAAGGTGAAAGTTGAGGTCACCGAGTAGGATGTAGTCGGACGAGGTGAGCGCTTGGGAGGTGACAAGGTCAGTGATGTCTTTGCAGTACTGGGATCGGGATCCAGGAGGCCTGGACATGAGGGTGCCACGTAGAGAAGTGTTTGGGTTGGTCTAGATCAGGAAAGGTAGGTGCTCGTGAGTAGGCTGAGATTGTGACTAGATGGTGGTAGTCAGGCGGAGGTTGTTCTTGAGGATTATAGCAATGTCTCCTCCAGGCCGGTTGGCTCTGTCCTTGTGGATGAGTTTGTAGTTGTCCGGGATGGCTGTGGCAATGTCTTGGGCAGTGGAGGTGATCCAAGTCTCTGTGAAGAAGGCGATGTCCGGGGCTGTTGAGTTGAGGTGGTACCAGACTTCTACTGCATGCTTGATGAGGGAGTGTGTGTTGAGGAGTATGCACTTGAGGTGGCTGTCAGTGCTTGGTGCAGGATCATGGGGTGGTCCTTGGAGGGTGCTGGAGCAGGCACAGCAAGAAAAAGGTCAGTGGGTGTTCATGGGGTCGGCTTGGTGGCAGGCTTCCCAGGCTGAGGGTGCGTAGAGTGCTGGCGTTGAATCGGTGAGAACCAAGGTCTGTGGCACTGGGACGGTCCAGGCATGCATGGGCACAGATGGACTTGCCTTTCTGCACTGCGGCCACCATTCAGGAAGGGAGAGAGGAGGGGGATCCGGTCAGCTGGGAGACAGGAGGGCAGGAAAAGCGCTTCGTGGGGGAAGGGAGTGGGGCCGTAAGGGTAGCAGCAGCACGAGGAAAACGTGGGAGAGAGAAAGAGACAAGAGGGCAAATATTGACAAAGAGACAGAAAAGGAGACAGAAGTAAAAAACAGAAGTGAAGGCAGAAGTAAAAAGCAGGAGTAAAGAGGGACAGAAGATACTCACTTGCAGATAGCCACTAGGCCACCAGGGATGAGGCGCAGGCAGGAGTCTGCGGGTGGAGGTGGGCCTCACACTGAGAGTCAGGCAGGCTCTCAGTTCGTCCAAAGCAGAGGCAGCAGCAGGCAGAGCTGCACTGGGGAGGGCAACAGACAGCCATCCAAACACACATGCGAACTTAGGTTTCTCCTGCCTGGCTGTGTACACAGCCAGACTAGAGAAAGTGCACAGGCCCTAGGGTTGTGTCTGAACGGGACTAATCCTGATGCTGCTTACATGCTATGTTTAGCATGTAAGCAGTGCCAGGATTGCTGGGGAGCCTGTTCTGGTGTCTCAATGAATGCTGGGACACGAGAACAGGCAAGGAGAACGAGCGAAGCAGCAGGAGAGGACGGTGTTGGCGACGAACAGTAAGTTCCTTTTAATTTATGTATTCCCTCCTCTCCCGCCATCTCCATCGTCCCTGTCATTCCCCTGTCCCTCTCACCCCTCCCCTTGAAACCTGTGACAGAGTAACCTGTTTGCCAAACTCCAAATCAGGTACCAAGTCAGTGATTGAACACTGACCTGATCAGTGATTAAACCCTCACCTGGTTTTTCATAGCAGCAGCTCATATATTGGTGCAGAAGGTTCCTGGACCCCTTCAGCTCCAATTTCTGAGAAGGCCCAGAAGTGGAATGTCCCGAGAGAGAGTGTTCATGGATTTTCATGAAGGTTTGTCTGAACAGGCAACACTGAATTTCCTGGCAAAGAGTATCATGTCTAACTTGGAAGGGTGGTACTATATTTTACAAGCTATAAAAGTATCCACAACCTCCTGTACCTTTCTATGCAGATAGTGGTGTCACTCAGCCATTTCACTTGACTTTCTAGATGACCCAGTGCTTTCCCTCAAAGATGCGTGACACCTGTGAGCTCTCTGGAAGTGATCCAGGTGTTTTTATGTTCCATCACCAACAAAGTATAAGGCCATGTTACACTTGCTGAGTACACCAAAATCTCTAAGCTTACCTACAGTTGAGGGAGGCTATGCCATTTTGCCAGACTGACAGTTGTTCGCAGCTCATATTGTAGTGAGGGTCCCAGGCTTTTTAAGTGTGCCCCTGGAACAGGAGTCCAGTGGCCCCATATGTGTAAAATGTATTCGATCCTCATTAATGGGAGTTAGTTTATTTCACCCACCTGTATGAGGTAAATTGTAACAGGCATGTGTGAGGTGCATATTGTGTTCAGATATTTGATGTGTTATTGTGCATGCATGGCATGCATGTGGTCCTTCCCAAGGATACAGTGATTGCAGAACAAGATGGAGATTCACATCCTGCCACTTTTCTGGATTTTACACCCTACATGTAGGCAACCCCTGCACAGACATGTAGTTCATCTTGGAGGGCTCACTGGATGTACATTCAGACCCAGCCCTTTATGAGCCCTGGTGGAGAACAATAGATTGACCAAAGCAGGTTTTGCTGCTTGATGACTCTGCCTCCAGATCTTACCCGAGATAGCTGTACCCTGCTTGGGATGCATCACTCACCATCCCTCCGATACACATCTTTGTGGGCATTTGTAGGCCCTCTCTTTCTTGTCTTTTGCTGACAAGATGTCTTAAAAACAGAGCGACCTTATTTAGGACATCTTTACCACCTCCATTCAAATACACATTCTTCTGTCCAAATGGTGTATGGCTGCCCTACCACTCACTTGTGGAGAATTTGTTGGAAGACATTTTCAGCCGAGCTATATTTTCTGACCATTGAAAGACTTGTATCTGTGTCTGTATTTCTAGCAGGCACTTTGATAACTATTGATCCTCTGTGACCAGCCCCTTGTATATGTGTAAACTTAAGAGGAAGCTTCACAGCACCAGCAAGGTTAGACTTCTGATTGGGACCACTCTCAAGTAGTCAAGCCAATACCAACATAAGCAACATTTACATGCTGGAAAGGTTGAAATCCACGTTGCGTCATTACATGCTGTTTGCATAAAAAAATGTACATAAGTGCATAGAAACAACTCAAACAACCAGAAAGTGAGTTATTGCTGTATGTAGTGCTTGTGTTTTTTGTCAATTTAGTGCAAAATGCATCTTGGTATCCCAAATAGACGCGAGGATGCGTTTTGGTTTTGCTTTTCACAAAATTACAAATAATTTCACATCATTTTTCTAAAATGTCACATAATTACACAAAATCAAATTACAGGAATTTCGAACACCTGTACAAAAACGAAGACATGGTTTCACCAAGCCTACCCTAAATAGAACGTGCCTTTCAACACCATTTCAACATGATTTTGTCTGTTTATTACGTTTCTTGATTTTAAAGCCAGGGGTGGCTCTGGCTCATTCAGAGGTGGATTCTCCACCTCTGAATGAGGGGAGGCATGAGCAAATTTTCATATCTTGTTGCCACCCACATCTAAATGACGACCTTATTCTTTTGCAGAGCAATAGCTTCACCGGGAAAATGCTTGTTTATGTATGAATATTTTTTTTAACATCTGGAGGTAAAATTATCGATGTTTGTGTCTTTGCTTCGTGCCATCAAAACATATTTTTCCACAGGCATGACAATAGCACCATGGATACTTCCAACTAACCACTGACTGCCACAAGATAAGGAGAGCATACCTCAAACAACACTACGCCTCCGTTAAACCTTGACAAATGGAACCACTCTAGAGCCTATTCCGTCTTTAGAGGAAACCCAAATACTGTAACGATAGAGTTGAATCCTCGTATTTTCTCCTGCCCAGGTTGGTTCACTGAATATAAGAAGATTCACATATTAAATATGACGAGGTTGCATGTTGACACCTTCCTGCTGAGACGGCTGACTGTTACCCCTTCGACACGATGCCAAATCTGTTCACATCAACGTTTTCTTTCTAGATAGATTTGAGTAAATGTGTAGCTATGTAGGAACTAACAAGTAATTGTGTCAAGTTATTTAGGGCGGGGCCGAATGCAGAGATGATGTACATGATATATCAACATCAACGCATTCAAAATTGCTCGGATTCAATGCAATTTCTGGGGTATGATCCTGTGACTTTATTGCCAGACAGACATGCTCATGAGACGACCAACGTGCTATGGATGGTGGAGAAGACATTTTAAAAATTCTTCCGGCAGTTGCTGACGATTACTAATGAAGTATTTCAAATAACTAACATTAAAGCAGGAAATATGAACGTGCAGCCTTTTGGTCATTCATCAACAGGTTTCCACACAATAGTTTATGCCCTCTGCATATATTATATTTTGGTCGGACATGGTAGGGGTGACCAAATGAAACGGGTTGCACGGTTAATTTCACTTGCCCGTTAGTTTTCGACGCGGCGCTCAGGGTCTGTCGCCATGTCTGCAGCCCTTGCCAAAGTACTCCAGAATCATGGATATCAAACTATAACCATCTGCTAGTTACTGTACCCAGTTTTAAATTAAATTTATATTGCAACAACCTTGCTTGCCCACTCAACCCAAAACGCTTCTTAATCCGCACGTAATATGAGATTTATGCCTAAGGATATAGCTCCAAAACAGTTTTTTTTGTTACTGAGAGTTTTTTTTAATTTATAGTCTGCTTCATTTAATTCCCACGGAATGCGTTCTACCATATAAATCAATGCAATTCAATCACAAAGCGCGAGCCGCCGCGAGGCACAGGAACCTTGCCAGAGTCCAATGTATGCGCGCGATCTGTGAAGTACGTCTCCTAATTAACTTTCGCCAATTATTTAAAAAGCTTATTTGTGAGCTATAGCCCTCCTCCTTGCTTGACAATGCTCTATGCTTGGAGGAGCACGCGGGTACACATAAGGAATGAGGGAGTGTACGCACTGCGCCCTCTTTCTGGGGCTGGAGATTAATACTTGAGGGGTGGATGTGCAGCGGTGGGTACCCTCGACTCCAATCTGCATTAAAACCCATTACATTAGCGCCTAATGTAAGCATGCTGCAAGTGTTTTTGTTCTCTGGGGTGGTATAATTAAGCATGATGGAGTGTGCTGACATGGTGCGATTGTAAAAGCAGGAAAACAAGGCAGGAGATCTTCTCCAGATACAACACTCTGCAGCGGGCGCATGTGTTTGAAAAGGTTCATATAAAGTTACTCCCTATAGCTTATCCATACTCTGACTTATCGCATGTCGAGTACAAGCATCAAATGGATTAATAAAAAATTATAATGCAGTAATACTGTGATAAAAGGTTATAACATACCTGATCTATTGTTTTCTAGGCAGCACACGGGCTATTTTTGATTACAATAAAGCATACGGGTCTCTTTGGGCTTCAGATGGGTAGTGCATAATGTGCAATAGAGTAAACATATCCTGCATGTCATTACGTGTATTGTGTAGGCTCGGGCTGAAGTTGAAAGGGCATTACTTCACTAACGTGAATTTCTTTTAGCTGTGAATGGACAAAGATTACTTGATTTCAGCTGGCACAATCTATTTTTTCTTGCAAAGTCCTCGATCCATATTTTTAGTGTTATTCACCGCCAGAAATAAGACTTTGCCACATAGGAAAGCCTAATCTTTCCATAAGTCAATAAAAAAGGCAAGAGATCTTCTCCACCTATGCAACCATGATCTGGTACAAAATCTCAGACTAGAAGGACTGCCTCTATACTTTTTCAAATTAGGAAAGAGCTGAAGACGCACCTCTTTAAGAATATTACATCATAACACAGTAAATAGTCCACCTTCCCACTCAGAAGCAAGCACCCACATCCTGAATTTATTCTCTGACTGCATATCTGTCTTTGACTCTGCACAGTGCGACTGTATGATGGAACCATGCATGCATGCACAACGCATGCCTTAACAACGCGGTTGGAATCACAACCGCGTTGTTTCCATGCATGCCTTTAACAAGCATGCCTTTGCAACAAATATTATTGTAAAAGCATGCCTATAAAGGCATGTGTGGAAACGGCATGTGAAACGGCATGCATGGCTCTAGCATACAACCCCCCCCCCCAGCTGCCCTAAGGCCTAAAACAACCCCCACCCCTTATACCTAAACTACCCAGAGTCCCCCACCCACCCTGAGCCCTAAGAAAAATACTATCCTAACACCCACCCCTTTCCTTAGAAAGTAAAGTACCCCGAATCCCCACCAGCCCTGAACCCTAATAAAAAACCTGCACTAACCCCTAACCCTGCCCAATAAAACAAAACCACCCCAACACCACTACCCGCCCTGGGCCCTAAAACCTTCCTCCTAAGTAAACTACCCTGACCCCACCCGCCCTGAGCCCTAAAACCTTCCTCTCTAAGTAAACTACCGTGCCCCCACACCTGCCCTGAGCCCTAAAACCTTCCCCCTAAGTAAACTACCTGACCCCGCACAAGCCCTGAACCCAAATAAAAAACCTAACCTGACCCCCACCCTTGCCCCATAAAACAAAACTACCGACACCCCCACACGCCCTAAAACCTTCCCCTGAAGTAAACTACGCCGACCCCCCACCTGTCCTAAGCCCTAAATACACCCCACCCCTAAAAACTACCCCCATCCCTGCCCCAACTCTTCTTACCTCACCACATCCTCTCCTTATCTTTTCTCCTCGTCTCTCATCCCTCCTCCCGCCCCTCCTTAAACCTTCTCCCACCCCTTTAAAAAGAAACTACATGCCCCCCACCCTAAGCCCTAAATAAAAATAACCAAATCCCTTCACCCTGCTCCTAAAAAATAAAAAAGCCCGACCCCCCCACCCTAACCCCTAAAAAACCAAATACTCAAATCCCCCAACCTGCCCCTACAAAAAAGGCCGATCCCCCACCCACCTCATGCCGTTAATCCACCCACCCCTAAAAACTACCCCACCCCTGTCCCAGCCCCACTTACCTCATTGCATCCTCTCCCGATCCACTCTGCCTTTTTCTGTGCCTTAACCACCCATAGGTGTAGTTCAGCACATGCGTGCTAAGGCACAGAAAAAGGCAGTCGTTGTTCAGGCAAGCGTGGTTACGCTTGCGTGGGAAACGTCTGCGTTGTTTACCATGCATTTTTCAGGACGTTTTCCACATAGTGCACCACTACCTTTCAGCCAGGCTGGTGCACAAATAACACATATATGTGTACATACATAAATTAAAGGGCAGATTTACAAGCCCCTAACGCCTCTTAGTACTGCCTTAGCATCATATTTTTTTACAATAAGGCTGTGCAAGTAGGCCATTCCCCCTCCATATTTATTAGGAGGCGCAATGCATGAATTGAGCCACTTTGCAACCCCTTGCATCACATTATGCCTGCGCCAGGCATAATGTATGCAAGCAGGGTGTTACGCTGCAGGGAGACCCCAAAAAAATGGCACAGTGGAATTTACAAGATTTCACTGCACCATATTTTTTGTCATTTTTAACACCTGCTCAAGGCATGCTTTAAAATGACGTTCACGTATTGGCCAATAGGCCTCCCTGGGCTTTGCTGCACTAGCGGCAACATTTTTGCCACTAGTGCAGCAAAGTGCCACAATAGCATCAATAATTTAGACGCTGTTGTGTTAACGACCGCCATGGTGTGCCGTATTGTAAATACGGTGCATCCATGGTGTCATTAGGGCAAAGGAGGTGGACAGATGTGCCACTTTCTTGTAAATATGCCCCAAAATGTTTTTATCTGTCTCTAGCCTTTTTTCCTCCATGTAAATGTAACCATCTGGTTGTGCATTTCCCTGTTCCAATGGTAATGCTTTTGTTCAGATACTGTATGTCATGTGCTTTTTGGTGCTCATGCCTATCAGACAACTTGCCCTTTGCGAATTGGTTATCAACCCATTGCGGGGGTCGGTAAATGACCAATGGTGTGCGACTGCAACTGCAGTCCTAAACCATTGATACATTCTATTGTGAATTCCAAATATGAGGGAGATGCCACTTTCACAATATCACGTGCTGGCAATTTGCAATTGATCTCAAAAGTTCTTTTGCGGATCAGAAAGACTTTCCAGATTTGTAAAACGGCTTGGATTAATTTCAAAAGGGTGTTTTATGTTCAAAAACACTATATTTGTGACTACACATTTGGACATGGGGCCCATGGGGTCAGATTTAGAGGTATAATTCATTTCAGAGAGAAATTACCTCTGCCATTCACATAGGCCCTCAATACGAATGATGCTGGGAAACTGATTAAGCAATTCGGCACCCAAAATTTTTGATACAATAGAGAATGGCAATTTCAGGTTGTAGTATTACATGCCACTTAAAGGTTTTCTACCCAAAATGGAATATAACCATTGAAATTGATGTTGGAACACTAATTCCAGCACGTTTTCCATCATTCCATGCCCATTTCCCAGAACATTTTACTAGATTTTTCTATTTTTATGTGGTATCCGGATTCCTCAATACTCTTATGAGGGCTTTATGAACGAAATTATGTCAGTTATCATTTTAGGACAATTATGGGTTAATCACCTTTTCTAAAGCAGTACTAAAGCTTGAAATATTGGAAGAATGGGTAAGCGAATGAAAACTCTGAGATTCTGCAGAATTCCGCCAGTGGGCAGAAAATATGCTGCTCGCGCTGCAATATAGCACTGGTAGCACGAGCAATGCTGAAAATCAGCGCAAACTGCACCATATTATGCGCAAGAGTGCACAGCCATTAAAGTTGATTTTGCTGCCACTAAGTAGAAAATCTACTCGAGTGGCAGCAAATCTACTCAAACAGCAGCCCTCTCTGATTGCCTGTGTCCACAGGCATTATAAAATGGCACTGGAAGGCTCAGTAGCAAGTGCAAGTTGTGTCAAGGGCCTGCAAATCTCGCTCACCCATGCAAACTCATGTTGTGGAACCTCACATTGTTCCTGTAAGGCACAAATGGCAGAATAATTCCACCACGAGTCAAATGGCAGAATTGGACATCAACTCCGTGTTACAAGCGGCAACACGGAGTTAACCAAATTCTGCGAATTCCACACTTTGCCTAACCAAAATCTAAACCTAACCACACACTAGCATCACAGTGGGCTGCAGAGCAAACACATCAGAAAACAGCAAAATGGATGCCAGAAAAACTAATTTTGAGCAAAACTGACCAATTTTAAGCTTGAGAAAAAAACGTAATGTTTTCTGCCCCCTATTTAACTATGTTAACTAAACTGAATTTCTCAATTCAACAATACATCTGAGTTTTATATTTTTTCTTTTATACATTTTTTTGCCTTTTGAGCACTGTACAGATGCCACAACACAATGCACAACTTCACACCATTTTGTAGTTTTGAGGCTGAATGCCCCAGGTGTGTTGTGGCATCTTATCAGCTCCCAGCATGATTACACAAACACACACACTCATGCAGTCATCAATGAAATGTTCGGTGTTCTACAATTAACCTGACCAGACATCTGGACTTGGAGGGACAGTCACACTTTTTCACCATGTGCCCTGGAAAACGTCAATATATTTATCATAAGTCCCGTTTTTTAGAGAGAGTAAAGTAAACATGGGAGAGTCACGTTTTCATATGTTTCAGTGCAGACTTAGGGCCTGATTTAAAGTTTGGCGGATGGGATATTCTGTCACTAATGTGACCGATATTCCGCCTGCTATATTACGATCTCCATGAGCTCTTATGGGATCATAATACAATGGAAGGGATATCCATCACGTTTGTGATGGAGTAACTCCCTACTCCAAACTCAAAATCAGGCCCTTAGTCAGGTGAATCTAGCATAAACCAATTTAGTTAAACAGATTTAACTATGTGTAAAAGATGCATTTAATTCACAGTGTGTGTTCCTATGATTGCAAGTCCCGCCTGTTACGTCAAATTGTAAACCCTACTTCTATCTTTGTGGAATGTACCAGGTTTTGTTTTCCAACTCTGACCACTCTATGCACAGTACATGAGCACACTCTTTTCCATATAAACATGGCACATATACGGCATAAAGTAGATATGCTCAGACCACAAAGAACCTGCTTTATATACAAGAGATGTGCTGCTTCCAGCTTACAAAAGCAGTGCAACTTAGGCACCTCCCTGATCGCCCCGTGTACTTTGAATTTGCATAACTTGACCGTGTTGGCTTCTGACCATTTAGAAAAGTGTGTCAGGGAAGCAATGCACTGCGAATCAGACATTACAGACGAGGTAACCCCAGACCCACGGTGAAAGCGCTATGAGGCTGAAGTGCTCTAGACAAATGCCAACATAACATTTGACCTGACATTCCAATCACCATGAAAGACTCTACTGTCTCCAATTTTCCTTCCATGTCCCAGGGCAAGGTCTAAATATGGGTTTGGTGCTATGTAAGGATTTAAGAGCCTTTTAACTGCCAAATTGGGCCCACATTCATGTAAAATGCTGTCAGACATTCCAGTTTTTTTTTTAGGGAAAAGCAAAAAGCATTCTGGCATAAGTAGAAGTATATGAATCCCAGTTTGCAAAGTAGTACCGGCTTAGAAACCCATAATTAGAAAAATATAGCACACTCCCTCAGTCCTTCATTTGTGGCAGTGCTTACAGTTGGCCGTCACGAGCACTCATTTCTGGGGATCAGGACTTATTTCTCAGATGTTGAACCACAGCAAGAGAAAGAAGGAAAGAATTGCAGAAAGAAGAAGGGGGAAACAACACAAGGGATAAAGTACCTGTAATGGTCTCAACTTCCATTATTCCTTGGGACATGTTTCCCTTGGAATATGGAATGTGATGAGGTAATGTTGAGACCAAGGATGGAATGTGGGAGACGGTTGTGAGTACGGAGATAAGGGAGGTTGGATTGTGTCTATGCTGAAGGTGTCGTGATTCTTTATCTTTTATTGAAGAAAATAAACTTACAAAATGAAAGTGGACTTGTAAGGAATCAATCTTTACATTGGCGACGAGGGACTGCTGTGTGCAGACGACCTGTGCAGGAGACAGGTCATGGAGGACACCTTCGCTCCTGGATTTATTTAGTAGACGGAAAACCGAAGGTAACAGTTATGTAACAATCGGTAACAAACTGAACTTCAACTAATAGTAAACCGGATGCAAAGCAGATTGTAGACACAGATAGTGAGGTGTCGCGTGTATACGCTCAAGTCGAGTGTATTCAGCGCGTTAAACTAAACACGTGTTATGAACAAATAAACATATCGATTTTGAAGGATACCTTACAAAGAAACCTTCCGAAGCTCCCAATGCAAACGCAATTAAAGCGATCCTTCTAAAACCGGATGCAAGCAGATTGTAGACACTGAAGAAGGACTATATTTTGCAATATAAGAAACTAACAAAGGACTGGATGATAAGGAATAATGAAGAAGGTTAAAAATTTTAAGCTGTGGTGAAACAAAAGAAAAGGAAAAGAAGTAAACGTAAAGACGTGTAAATAAGTAATTACAGTACTATATACTACAGTGTAAATTAAATTTAAGTTAAAAATAAAAATAAAAATAATAATAATATATATATATATATATATATATATAATAGTAGAGAAATGGGAGACCAAGGGATATCTGCACCACCACCGTTTCTGGCAACTCCTGGAGACCCGCCTATTCCCTGGAGTAGTGGAAGAAGATTTTTAATACTTATATGTTAGCCATAGGTAGTGACCGATATGCTCCCCCAAGGTGACAGGCTATCTTGTTACATCATCTTGGCATTGAGGGCAGAAGAATATATGAAAATTTACCAGAGGTATCTCTGGGAATGGGAGATGGACAACCTACTAATATCTTTGACATGTCTGTACAAATGCTCGATGAACAATTCACGCAAAAAAACAATCTTGTATTGCAGCGCCATAAATTCTTTTCAAGGGTACAACGAACAATGAAGATATTGCATCGTATGTAGCAAGTTTGAGAGGTCTAGCATTGTCTTGTGAGTTTCATCAATTATTAGATTCTCTGATACGGGACCAGATAGTGAGGTGTGCATATGATAAAAGGATAAGGGAGAAATTACTAGTAAAAGACCCGAATTTGGAGGAAGCCATACGAATTGCTAAACGGATGGAACATGCGGCTGTGTGGTTAAAAGAAATGGAGGAGGTTCCTAAAGAAACAGAACCAGGAACCATAACAGAGATCAGAAAGAAAGATGATCCACGGGTTAAAGTGGAGTGGAACAAGCCGACTAAGAATTCTGAAAC
Source organism: Pleurodeles waltl (assembly GCF_031143425.1). NCBI lineage: Eukaryota > Metazoa > Chordata > Amphibia > Caudata > Salamandridae > Pleurodeles > Pleurodeles waltl. The sequence goes on from NC_090439.1 coordinate 311,066,320, forward strand.
AATAAAAGCAAATACTGAGGAGAAACGTAAAACACAGGAATGGAGAGTAATAAAGTGCTACCGTTGTGATGCACCTGGGCACATAGCATCAAGTAGAACATGTGCGGCTAGGAATGCAATTTGTCGTATATGTGGTAAGAGGGGACATTTTGCCAAAGTTTGTAGGTTAAAGAGCAATGCAGGAAACAAAACCATACAGGAAGTTCAAGATGTGTGTGAGACGTTGGAAGATATAATTTTGACTATAAATGAAAAAATGTTGCCTGGCGAATGTCATGGAACATCAGTTCAAGTGGTAAGAAAGGAGAGTACAGATGTACTGGAAAAGCCTCATGCAAAGGTATTGTTAGACAATGTATGGGTCAAGCTTCTGGTGGATTCCGAGAGTTTGTTTACTCTCATATCTAAAGAGGTGTATGATTCCAAATGGATGGAATCAGCGGATAAAAACCTATCAGTTCCTGACATAAAAGCTGTGGGTTATGCGGGAAAGAGAATAGATATTGTTCGAATGCGCTGGATGTCAATCTCTTTTAAAGGAAGGACCGTTAATGGAAAAGTATATATCACGGACTATGGAACAAATCTGCTGGGTTGGCGTCATCAAAAAGACCTTGGCATAATTTTAAATCCCAACGCAAAGGAACCGGTATTACTTACCAGCGATGTGGGCATTGAAGTGGTATCGGAGTCATTGCAACATAGCTTGATTGATAAGTTTCCAGAGGTTTTTTCCGGAAAATTAGGTTTTCTAAAAGGATTTTCTCATAAATTCATATTGAAGAAGAACGTTACACCTGTGGTGCATAAAGTGAGAAATATTCCGAATTTAATGAGGGAACCTTTGAAGCAAGAATTGGAAAAACTGTCAAGGGAAGATATCATCGAACCCATAGAATCTTCTGAGTGGTTAGCTCTGGTGGTTGTAGCACCGAAGGAGGGCGGGAAAATCCGCTTATGTATAGACCTTAGGGACCTCAACAGATGCATATGGGTCGACCGGCAACCATTGCCTAACATTGCTGAAATGTTGTCAGTAAGAACAAAAGGGAGTGTGTTCACTATTTTAGATATGTCTTCTGCGTACCACCAGATAAACCTACATGCAGATTCGCGACATTTAACATCCTTTGTAACTCCATTGGGGGCCTTTCGGTATAAGAGGATGCCATTTAGGCTTGCCTCTGCTTCCGCTGTATTTCAAAGGATGATGGAGCGAATCTTTGGTAACATGACTCAAATATTATGTTTTCAGGATGACATACTGATTGTGGGTGAGAGTGAATCTCATCATGATCTTTTGTTTCTGGAAGTGATGAAGAGGTTAAAAGAGAATGGATTAACAATCAAGAAAGAAAAATGCCAAATTCGAAAACAGGAGGTGACGTATTTGGGACACACCATAAGTAAGGATGGTATCAGGTCCAAAAAGAGCATAGTATTGGCAATTGAACATGCACCAGAACCCAGTTGAAGAGATGAGTTGAGGTGATTCCTGGGACTCGCTGAATATTGTTCAAAATTTGTGAAAAACTTTACTGAGATTGTTGAACCCCTAAGAATGCTCATGAAAAAAGGTGTAACATACAAGTGGGATGAGAGTTGTAAAAATTCCTTCCAAGAATTGAAAGATTGTATCTTGAGGGTTCCCACTCTGGGTATATTCGATGTAAATGCCAAGACTTTTTTAACCACTGATGCTAGTAATGTGGGTATTGGAGCTGTATTGTCACAGGTTAAAGAGGGTGAGGAACGTATAATTGGTTTTGCATCTAGAAGGTTACAAGGTGCTGAGATCTCATATTCTGTAATTGAAAGGGAGGCCCTGGCATGTTGTTGGGGAAATAACCATTTCAATTTTTACTTATGGGGCTTACCCTTTAAATTGAGGAAAGATCACAAACCATTAACCTATATTTTTAAGGGAGGACGTGGACTTGAAGGTAGCGTTACACCACGGATTTCTAAATGGTTATTATCTGTGTTGAGTTATAATTTCGTGGTGGAATTTGTGAAAGGGAGTAAGAATGTTGTGGCAGATTATCTTTCTAGAGTACCCAAGAATGATGGGGAGCTTGCAGTGGATGGAATGGAAGATATGATAGGAACCATTTTGGGTGAATTGGCTATAACGGCTCAGGAATGGGAAGATGCTGTTACAACTGATCCTGTGCTAAAGATTGTGAAGGAAAAGGTAGTAAATGGATGGAGGGATGACGGTGTGGACAATTATGGTGACCTGGTTGAATATCTTAAAGTCAGAGATCAGTTAAGTATAGTTAATGGGAGGTTACAGAGGAGGAATCAGCTTGTTCCTCCTGCTGGCACAAGGAAACACATTATAGAAATCACGCATCAGGGACATCTTGGAAGGGGAATGATGAAGAGAAAGGTAAGACAATCGTTTTGGTGGCCAGAGATGGACAGACAAGTTGAAGAAGTGGTAAAGGATTGTTTTGCATGTGCCAATAGTGATAAGACCAAGGTTCTAAGACAGGCTCCCCTAGCACCGGTAAAGTTTCCAAGTGGACCTTGGGAGAAATTGGCAGTGGATTTTATTGGACCAGTGTTTAAGTTAGGTGTGAAGTATAGGTACATACTTGTGCTAATTGATTACCACTCCAAGTGGTTTATCACCAAACTGGTGGATCATGTGAGAACTAAGGAGGTTATTGAGTTCTTTGAAGAGGTGTTCTTGGAAGAAGGAATTCCTAAGTCCATAGTGTCTGATAATGGTGTGCAGTTTACATCATCTGAAATGGTTGACTACTTACGAAGAGTTGGAATCAGGCATGAGAAAGTAGCTCTTTTCCATCCACAAGCCAATGGTTTAGTGGAAAGAAGAAATCGATTGATCATGGATAACATCCAATTATCCTTGGCCAACCAACTTCCTTGGAAAAGAGAATTAAATAAAATGATGTGGACGTATCGCACCACTCCCCATTCTACAACAGGAGTGTCACCTTTTGTATCATTAAAGGGTAGGGAGCCTGGAGTATTGGAATGTCCAATATGGTTAAAAGGCAATCAAAAAGTGATGGTTGACAGGGAATCTATAAAATCTGGGTCGAGAAATTCCAGGAGAAAAGTGCCTTACAATATAACAAAAGAAGGTGTACTAAACGTTGTCGTATACAGAAGGGAGATTGGGTGGCAGTAAGAAAGAGTGGGATTATTGTGAAAGGAGAAAGCAAATATTCTCCTCCGCAACTTGTGCAGGATGTTAGGAAAAATGTTGTGATCCTAGAAAATGGCTCTACGTGGAGTATGGGACGCATTTGTAAAGTTAATTGTTAGTATGCTTATAACGTTAAATGTTATTGCGTAGGATTGTTTAGTTATGTAAAACAAAGTTCAAAATGTTTGTTATATTAAAGGGGGGAGGTGTGTAATGGTCTCAACTTCCATTATTCCTTGGGACATGTTTCCCTTGGAATATGGAATGTGATGAGGTAATGTTGAGACCAAGGATGGAATGTGGGAGACGGTTGTGAGTACGGAGATAAGGGAGGTTGGATTGTGTCTATGCTGAAGGTGTCGTGATTCTTTATCTTTTATTGAAGAAAATAAACTTACAAAATGAAAGTGGACTTGTAAGGAATCAATCTTTACAGTACCCCCTACCAAACATTCTAAGGACATTGTGAGTCACTGAGGAGTTTCATAATCATATAGGGAGCATAGTTCCTTTATAACATTATGGAACTTTGAGGTGATATGCAATATTGCTATCATGTCACCAAGAGGTATTTTATTCCATATAATATATGGTCACACCCTCATCTTTCCAACCAACCATTTAAAACCTTGGTGCGTAGCTGTTTCATATGAAAAAGCAAGCATAGTTGCAAACATGAAGATTAAAAATAAAACCTTTAGTGCAAAATCAAACACATCCAAAACTTGTTAGTTATTTGTTGCAAATATATATTAGAAATAGTTCAATACACTCTTTTTTTTTATTTTATTTTTTTAAGCTGAACTAGCTCGGAATGTGTAGAAACATGCAGAAATATTCTGTCTTTTCTCTATCTAAGGAGTGCAAAAAATAAACATGTTAACTCTGCTTGGCATTGTAGGCTACAGAATAGAGCAGAAGAAAAAAAAAAACGATTTATTTTGGTTGTTTTCAGCTGGGGCTCTGTGACCTGACCTGTCTTTCAACTGGCTGCTGGCTCTGGCAGCAGGCATTGTGATGTCAGATCTCCACTGTAATTACTTATAATAAATGTGTTAAGATGTATTTCCTTTAAATTTGGTGATTCACAAGTCACCAACTATAGAGAAATGATTATAAAGAAGTTAGAGACTGACGTTTATACAGGGGTTATAGAATCCCATGTATTATAGGAAAATAGAGAGCCAGCAGGGATGAAAAAGAACCTGTAAGAGTGTGATGAATAGAAAGGAAATGTAAAGTGAGGAAGAAAGCAGCATGAGCTGGAATCAAGACCATATGTCCTTGGCATTCTGTGAGCTCCTGCAGAATGCCAGCTTGCATTTCATTTTTTAAATTAATCACTCACACCAAATGAGAACACTTTGTAGCTATCATATGAAGGAAATTCAGGAGCAGGCTTTCTTGCAAAAACTATTACGGAACTACATCTTCTTTAATGTTGGTGATGAAAATGCTTTGCCAGCATACTAGTGACATAGTGATATAATTCTCTTAAATCATGTAAATGCATTGCACTAGGATGTCCTAGAAGGGAAGAGGACGCACCAGGAAGGACTCTTGGCCTGAGTCTCAGCCTCAAACGGGGTGTCTAAGTTAGAGACATGTTACTTTTTTGTCATTTAGTAATGCTAAATTCAGGGCTGGCTCTGACCCATTCTCACCTTTGAATCCCCATTGACTGTTATACGGTTCCTATGAGTTTATAGGACAAAAGACTTGGGGCTTCATTTGCGAGGCCCTAATACGACCCGGGCATCACTTTTACCGACGCTCCAGTGAAGCAATGCCCTGCACCATATTTACAAGGTGGCGTTTAGCCACTTTTTATGGCTTAATGCCACCTTGTAAATACAGTCCCTTTATCTGCATCACTTAGCGTGAAAGGGGTGTGCAAAGGGTGTTGCTGTGAGCATTTCACCGCAACACCCACTGCATTTTGAAGATGACCCCGATTTACAAGAAAAACGTCAACCCGAGGCTGTGCCAAAAATGAACGCCACCACAGGGGTGGCATTAGCATGGTGCAACGAGGAGAAACACTTTCTTTTCTCCTCAGTTTTTCTTTTTCTATGTGTGTTGCATTCTACAGCACACAGAGAAAGAGCAAAAAGACAACAATCATTAAATAATGATGATTTTCTACTTCTATGTGTGCAGCATTCTGCAGCACACTTAGAAATAACAAATCACCATTATTAATTGTTTATGTGCAGGAAGCATCCCTGCATTTCTGAAGTGATGCCGCGCTGCGCTGCCAAATTTGCCACATCAGGCCCTAAGTCTAAATATATTATCAGATTGATAGATTTGTTTGGGTAGCAGTGGTACAAGCCTCACACCTCCTAAAATCCTGGGTTTAGTATTCTAGCACAAGTAAACAGAGCATAATGTTAATGTGCTCACTTGGTATTCAAACACCATGCTACCAGTATAGTGTGTATTGTTTGTAATAATAGATAGTCCCCCCATACAAAACCAAATCATATATTACAATACCGAAGCAGACATTAATCAGTCTTCATCTGTAAGTATACAAGATGCAATGCCTCATATGTTGGAAAAAACACAAAGTCCAATAAATACTGTTTTGAAGTACAAGTTTGTTTCTTGAAGTAATCCAAAGAATCTTTTTAAAAAGTCACATTTTTCAATCGCTCTGACATGTTTCGCCTTTTTCAAGGCTGTAAGGTCCATAAGATTTATATACATAACCAATCTATGTATACACATTAAAGTGTATTTATATTGCTAAAATAAGTACACAGTGGCAGTGCACATGCACTAAAGAAAAGTGATAAATACACCAATGAGCTAATGTAAAAATACATTTTGTGTGCACATGCGAGGTTTACAGAAATATGCACTACTAAAAGGTTAGCAAGTGAGCTTAGTAAAACAGAAAAATGATGCAAAATACACCACTCCAAGTCGTTAAACCTCTAAGTGTCCCAGGACCCATTAAATAAGTACCTAAACATTGGTGACAACATTTTATATGATTCCTAAGAGTTTAGTAGGACTATGTATATAACAACAAAAATGTCACAATACAGAGACAGAGGGTCTGATTTAGATCTTGGTGGAGGGTAATATTTTGTCACAAATATGACAGATATCCTGTCTGCCGTATTACAATCCCATTGTATTCTATGGAGAATGTAATACCGTGACCCGGGTATCCGTCACATTTGTGATGGAGTATTCCATCCGTCGAGATCTAAATCAGGCCCTAAGTCTATATATATTATCAGTAAATGTTGGTTTGTTTTGGATAGCTCACAGAACTACATCCAAATCCCTAAAATGACCAAGGTAATAGATGTCATAGGTAACCTCAAATATGACCACTCAGAACCCCAAGCAAATTGTGAAAACAGATCTAACTCGTTTATTATTCTTGCATGCCAAGGGTATACACAAAAAATATGAAAATACATTTTCAAAACTTCAATTGAAATGACTATATTCTTGCCAAAAAAACATGAACTGCGATTACTGGAAAGATGACATGTTACTGTAATCAGCATTATTATAATGGTGAATAATATAAACAATTCAACTATGTTTAATTGTTACTAATGTTACAATTCTACAATTGCTAATTCTATACTAAAAAGAGCATATTGGGGTTTCCTCTGACAGATCAATTGGAATAGTCCAAACCCCATACTTGGGTCTTAGGTGCCAGGAAGTTGTTTTAAGTGTACAGGCTATCTTCCTTCACATGATGAAGGTCGGAGTCAGCAGGGCTGCATCTCAGTCACAGTTCACAGCAGTTTCATGATAATTCAGCATGAAGTGCTCCTCTCATCAAGCCTGGCATGGTGGCTGTTTATATAATAAATCTCTTGCTTTATTGCACTATGATAGAGATGAAGAACAGCTACATTGGTTTGTGAAGCATAAATAAGTTGTCTCCAAATGAGCACAGTAAAAAAAAACAAGGGCATTTATTGTTCTGACTCTACGACCATGGACTAAATGTGCAGATTACAGTGCGACAATGCCTTGCAATAATACATGTTTATGCAGCACTGTTAGACTTTTCTTCCTTGGCGTGGTCTCCCATAACTTTTTGCCTCTGTTTCCCAGGTTGTTGATATGTTTTTGTTACTCTGGGCACTTTACCACTGCTAACCAGTGCTAAAGTGCAAGTGCTCCTATACAAAATGTGTATATAATTGGTTCATCCATGATTGGCATATTTGATTTACTAGTAAGTCCCTAGTACAGTGCACTAGAGGTGCGCAGGGCCTGTAATTCAAATGCTACTAGTGGGCCTGCAGCACTGGTTGTGCCACCCACCTAAGTAGCTCTGTAATCATGTCTCTTTCATGCCACTGCAGTGTCTGTGTGTGCAGTTTTAACTATAAAATTCGACTTGGCAAATGTGCCCACTTGCCAGGCCTAAACCTTCCTTTTTCTTACATGTAAGGTACCCCTAAGGTAGGCCCTAGGTAGCCCCAAGGGCAGAGTGCAGTTTATGGTTAAGGTAGAGCATATAGTAATGTGTTTTAAATGTCCTGCCAGTGAGATATTGCTTAATTCCATTTTCACTGTTGCAAGGCCTGTCCCTCTCATAGGTTAACATGGGGGCTACCTTTAAATATGATTAAAGTGTAGATTCCCTTTGGGAGGGGGTAGACATGTGGAGTTTGGGGTCTCTGAGCTCACAATTTAAAAATACATCTTTTTAGTAAAGTTGGTTTTAAGATTGTGTGTTTGAAAATGCCACTTTTAGAAAGTGGGCATTTCTTGCTTAAACCCTTTCTGTGACTCTGCCTGTTTGTGGATTCCCTGTCTGTGTCAGTTTGACAGTTGGGCTGGTTGCACCTCTCACTAGACAGGGACACAAAGGGAGCTGGGGTGTAGTCTGCATTTCCTGATGAGCCATCTGTGCTAGGAGGGAGGAGAAGAGTGGTCATTCACACCTGAAAGGGCTGTGTCTGCCCTCACACAATGCAGTCTCCAACCCCCTGGTGTGTGTGTCTAGGGCCTGGCCTGGGCAAGGCAGGATTTCACAATCAAGAGAGACTTTCCTTTGAAGTAAGCCTACTTCAAAGGGCAAAATGGGTATAAGAAAGCCACCGACTTTAGAACACTTCAGGAAACCAAGAGGAACCTCTGGCTCGAGAAGAGCTAAAGAGCTGAGGAAGAAGAGCTGCCCTGCCTGTGACTGTGATTTGGGGAACTATCCTGCAGTTACTGCTTCTGCCTGTGCTAGAGGACAAAGACTGGACTTTGTGTTGCCTTCCTTCTTGTGAAGATCTCCAAGGGTTTGGTTTAGAGCTTGCCTCCTGTTGTATGAAGTCTCAGAAACAGCAAAGACTTCTCTCTGCCAGCACCTGGAGCCTCTGGAGAGACTCCTACTCTGCCAAGTGGTGCCCATCCAGTTCCTGGGACCCTGAGAAGAGAAGGTGGCAGCCCAAGAGTGAGAAATCCACGCACAAACTGCCTTCCAGGGAAAAGATTGACGCAACTCCGGTCTGTGCTAAAAAATCGGCACACCGCCGGCTTCGCAGCTGAAAATCGATGCTCGCCTGCAACGTGACCGGAAGATTGACACCCACGGCTGGAGAAACGACGTGCAGCATCGCTGATGGATGCTGTTGATATCGCAACCCGCGCTGTGTAGTTTTCGGACCACCGTGCAGCTGAATTTCTGACGCAAACACTGCTGGACGTTTAAAAATGATGCAAGGCCTGCCTGGACCCGAGAGTGCTGACCAGATCGACGCCTCTCTCTCCTGCGGAGAGAAGAAATGACACATGCCGACCCGACTAAGGGAGAAACGACGCAAGGTCTCGCTTGTGAATGAAATCGACGCATCGCAAGCCCTTTTTGACACACACTCACCCGTGCTGGGTTATTTTTGACGCACCCAAGGTACATTTTCACACTAACAGCATTAGCGTTGTGTTTAAAATTACATGAAGACTCTTTTTGAATTCTTAGTGATAACTTGACTTGTGTACTCTGCATTTTTGTCATTTTGGTCTTGTTTTGTTCAGATAAATATTTCCTATTGTTCTAAACCTGTGTTGTGTCATTTTGTAGTGTTTCATTAAGTTACTGTGTGTTTTGTTCCAAATACCTTACTCCCGAGCACTCTAAAGTTAAGCCTGCCTGCTCATGCCAAGCTACCAAGGGGTTGGGCGGGGGTTAGCTGAGGGTGATTCTCCTTTACCCTGACTAGAGTAAGGGCCCTTGCTTGGACAGGGGGTAACCTGACTGCCAACCAAAGACCCCATTTCTAACATTAGTGATCAGCGGTTGTGATTGGACTTGCATTTGTACTTGACATACAGTGATTAAGTGTACACTACTGTTTTGAGTGCAGACCACTACCTGACCACATACTACTTGTCTTGTGATTTTTTTCTTTTTCTCTTTTTCTTTGATTTTTCCCTACATCCATTTTTGTGGTAATCTTTGACTCACTTCTGAACCTCATTGGGAATTTGTTTTCTGCCTTTTGGAAATTTGCACTTTTGTTGACTTTTCATCATGTCCCAATCTGGAGATGCATCCGTTGGAGCTGCTTTTGATCTAGAGAAATTAGAGAGCTATACAAAGGCTCAGTTGAAGCAGTTCTGTAAAAGTTTTGACTGTCCCATTAAGAGCTCATCCAAGAAGGAGGAGCTGCAAAAGGCGATGAGGGCCTGGGTGACAGCCAAGAGCACTGAAGGGCACACAGAGGATGAGGATGATGAGGAGGAGGAAGAGCATTCCATACACAATGGTATTGTGGGTGGGCCTGTTATGTCCAAGGAGAGGGTCTTCAGGGCAGGTAGCAGCGTCTCATCTAAGGGTCTGACCCCTAAAGAGTTGCAGGACAGACGGGCAAAGAGGGAGCACCAGAGGGAGTTTGAGAAAATGAGGATGGCCATAGAGGAGAAAAGGTTGTTGTGGGCTCATTAGCTCAGCTTAAGGGAGCCGGATCAGAGGAGCCTGTCTAGTAGGGATGGTGGCAGCCACATCACAGTGCAGCCTGAGAGGAGGGAGTATATTCCTAAAGATCTTGTGAAGAATTACAAAAGGGAGGATAAAATATACTTGTGGTTTAAGGGGTAGGAGTCTGCTCTCCACATGAATCTGGTCCCTGAAGCTCATTGGGGGGTGGGTCTGTGGAAGCACTTTGAGGTAGAGGGAGGGATACGCTGACAGCCTTAAGGGATGCTCAGGATCTCATCTACACTATCATGAAGGATGCCCTACTCAAAAGATATGGTCTCACTCCTGAGCAGTATAAGGATAAGTTTAGGTCCTATAAGAAGAAGGAATCCCAAACATGGTTGGAATGTGTTGATTCCTTTTGCAGGTCACTGGATGGTTGGGTGAAGGGCAGTAAGGTAACTATGTATGAGGGGCCTTACAATCTGATTGCTTGGGAGCACACATACAGTTTAAGTTTTCCAGAGCTGCACCAGTACCTGATTGACAGCAAGCTGACTGATCCCAGGAAGCTTGCACCGGAAGCAGACTGCTGGGAGAGTAGCAGGTAGCAGGGTCCAAAAGAGGTATGGGGGAGACCACGCCAAGGGTGGGCAGGGTCCCTCTCAGAAGAAAGGGGGGTAAGGGTAAACAGGGGGAGTTCTCTAAAGGGCCCCAAACTGATTCCCAGGGTAAGGATTCCCAGCCCCCCAGTGAGAAGAAGCCATGGTTCTCCAAAGGGAAGCCAGTGGCAGGTGGCCCCCCATGTAAGTGCTACACATGTGACCAGGTGGGTCATGTGAGGGGGGACCCCAAGTGCCCCAAGAGTAATCCGGAACCCATTAGTGCGTCGTCCCAGGTTTTGGCTAGTGTAGTGCTTGGGGAGGAGTTGGTTCCAGGTGGGTGGGAGCCAGCTGAGATGACCCTTGTCTCACTAGGGGACAGTGAGATGGTCCAGAGAACCCTCGTGCCTGAGAACACTAAGAAGTACAGGCAGTGGGTGACCATCAATGGACAGAGGGTGGAGGCTCTGATTGACACAGGAGCCAGTGTGACTACAGTGAGGAGTCAGCTCGTGTCTGAAGTGCAGATTGATCCCTGGGCACTTCACCAAGTAGTTGCAGTGGACAACTCAGAGCGCCTGTGCCGAGTGGCGCAGGTTCCCTTTGAATTGTGGGGGGGTCTCAGGTTCCTTGAAGGTAACTGTGAGTCCAGCCATGTCTGTAGATTGTTTGCTAGGCAATGACCTGGAGGATTCCCCTTAGAAGGAGGTGGAACACAGGTCTCACTTGGAGATGTTGGGTCTGCCTGGGTGGGTATGCATATCCACCCGGCCAATGGCAGCCCGTCAGGGTGGTCAAGAGCCCCTGAAGCCTGAAACAGTGGCCCAAGGGACCGCCAAAAAGAGGAAGGGCAGGGGGCGCGGGAAACCGGCCCCAGAAGTTCCCACGGTCCGGGAGGAGGCAAAGCCTGAGTGTGTCGCCCGAAGCCTACAGGGGAACAGGTGGCTGAACTGGGTGAGGTCCCTGAGCTGTCGCAGTGGCAGCAGGAAGGGGGACCATCAGGGAAGCATTCTGTGCAGCACAGAGGACATGCCCTACTCTGGAGGGTTTGCTGCAGCAGGCTACAGACCAGGCGGCTAGCAAGGAGCCAGGATCGCACCTGATCTATTGGGAGGACCTACTGTATAGTGAGCCTAAGGTTCCTGAGCCTGGGTCAGCCCGTGTGCTGTGGTACCCCAGTGCTTCAGGGCCTTCCTACTGGGGTTGGCTCATGATGTTCCTTTTGCTGGACATTTGGGACAGGAGAAGACCTTTGAGAGGCTTGCCACCCACTTTTACTGGCCCCTAATGCGCAGGCACTCAGATGCACATTGCAGGTCTTGCCAAACTTGTCAGGCAAGTGGCAAGAGTGGGGGGAAATGTAAGGCTCCCCTCCAACCTTTACCTGTTGTCAGTACTCCCTTTGAAAGCATAGGGATTGACATTGTGGGGCCTATGGATCCCAAGACAGCCATGGGCAACAGGTTCATCCTGGTCTTGGTGGACCATGCCACCCGGTACCCAAAAGCCATTCCTCTGAGGTCAATCGCTTCCCCTGTGGTGGGTCGTGCTTTGATGCAGGTTTTTCACCCACATGGGGTTCCCCAAAGAAGTGGTATCTGATAGGGGTACCAACTTCATATCCACATAAATGAAGTCTCTGTGGAAGAAGTGTGGGGTATCCAACAAGTTCACAACCACTTACCACCCCCAAAGTAATGGTCTGGTTGAGAGATTCAATCGCACCTTGAAAGGCATAATCATGGGCCTGTCATGGCCCTTGAGGCGGAAATGGGACGTCCTCTTGCCATGCCTTCTGTTCGGTTACAGGGAGGTGCCTCAAAAGGCACTTGGGTTTAGTCCCTTTAAGCTCATTGATGGCCACCCTGTGAGGGGACCTTTAAGTCTGGTCAAGGAGGCTTTGGAAAAAGCTCCTAGTAACCCCCCCAGGATGTATTCAGTTACATGCTGGCTCAGAGAAACCAGACTGCCCGCTTCAGGAGTCTCACACAGGAGAACCTAGAAGCAAGCCAGGAGGATATGAAACGGTGGTATGACCAGAATGCCACTCTGGTCGAGTTTCAACCTGGTCAGAAAGTGTGAGTGATGGCGCCAGTGGAGCCTAGGGTGCTCCAGGATAAGTGGACTGGGCCATTTGAGATGGTGGAGCGCAAAAGTGAAGTCACCTACCTGGTGGACTTGCAGTCTCCAAGGAACCCTTTAAGGGTCCTGCATGTCAACCGCCTCAGGCCACACTTTCAATGGACTGAGCTGTCCATGCTCCTTGCAACAGATAATGGGGTGGAGGAGGAGAGTGAGCCTCTTCCTGACCACCTGTCTGCAAGAGAAAAAGATGGGTCTGTGGAGGGAGTGATCCTCTCCCCCCCCCGACTAAGGAGCAGCAGGGTGACTGTTGCCACGTGTTGGGACAGTTTGCCTCACTGTTTTCCCTGATCCCAGGAGTCACACACTTGTGCACACATTATGTGGACACTGGGGACACCCATTACACAGAAAGTTTACATGGTGACTGACAGGGTAAGGGCTTGCATTAAGGATGAAGTATAGAAAATGTTAACCCTAGGGGTTATTGAGCATTCCAGCAGTCCTTGGGCCAGCCCAGTGGTATTGGTCCCAAAGGCTGCTGCACCTGGTGCCACTCCAGAACTCAGGTTCTGTGTGGACTACCGGGGGCTCAATGCAGTCAGCAACACTGACGCACACCCCATCCCCCAAGCTGATGAGCTCATTGACCAGTTAGGAGCTGCCAAGTATCTCAGTACGTTTGACTTAACATCTGGGTACTGGCAGATTGCCTTAACTGAGGGGGCCAAGGAGAGGTCAGCATTTTCTACCCCAGATGGACACTTTCAATTTAAAGTGATGCCATTTGGGATGAAGAATGCCCCTGCCACCTTTCAGAGGTTGGGCAACCAGGTGTTGGCTGGGCTGGATGAGTTCAGTGCTGGCTACCTGGATGACATTGCTGTGTTTAGTTCCACATGGGAGGAACACCTGCAACACCTCTGGAGAGTGTTAGAGGCCCTGCAGAAGGCAGGCCTCGCTATTAAGGCAAGCAAGTGCCAAATAGGGCAGGTTTCTGTGGTGTACTTGGGACACCAGGTAGGGAGTGGCCAGGTGGTCCCCCTACAGCCAAAGATTGATACCATTCTGGCTTGGGAGTCTCTCAAGACCCAAACTGAAGTGAGAGCCTTCTTAAGTCTCACAGGATACTACAGGAGGTTTGTCAAGGGATATGGTACCATTGTTACCCCCTTGACCGAGTTGACTTCTAAGATGCAACCCAGGACGGTGATCTGGACAGAGGATTGGCAGACTGCTTTTGATGCCCTGAAGGCTGCCATGTGCACAGCACCTGTGCTGAAGGCACCTGACTACTCCAATGAGTTTGTTGTGCAAACAGATGCCTCAGAGCATGGTATTGGAGCAGTACTCTCACATCATAATGAAGAGGGCCTAGATCAACCTGTAGCCTTCATTAGCAGGAGGTTACTTCCCAGGGAACGTAGGTGGAGTGCCATAGAAAGTGAAGCGTTTGCTGTGGTCTGGGCACTGAAGAAGCTAAGACCCTACTTGTTTGGGACTCACTTTGGGTTCAGACTGACCATAGGCCCCTCAGATGGTTAATGCACATGAGGGGTGAGAATCCAAAACTGTTGAGGTGGTCCATTTCCCTAAAGGGGATGGACTTTACGGTGGAACACCGTTCTGGTACAGAACACGTCAATGCTGATGGTCTGTCCAGGTTCTTCCGCCTTAGTGATGAGAGCTCCCATGAGGTTGGGTAGTTGCTCCCCACTTTCTGCTGGGGGGCACGTGTCAGACCCTTGATCCTTGGCGTGGTCTCCCTTAACTTTTTGCCTCTGTTTCCCAGGTTGTTGATGTGTGCTGGACTCTGTTTTTGCTGTTTTTGTTACTTTGGGCACTTTACCACTGCTTAAGTGCAAGTGCTCCTATACAAAATGTGTATATAATTGGTTCATCCATGATTGGCATATTTGACTTACTAGTAAGTTCCTAGTACAGTGCAATAGAGGTGTCCCAGGCCTTTAAATCAAATGCTACTGTGGGCCTGCAGCACAGGTTGTGTCACCCAACTAATTAGCTCTGTAATCAGGTATCAGACCTGCCACTGCAGTGTCTGTGTGTGCAGTTTTTATCTGTAAAATTCGACTTGGCAAGTGTACCCACTTGCCAGGCCTAAACCTTCCCTTTTCTTACACGTAAGGCACCCCTAAGGTAGGTCCTAGGTAGCCACAAGGGCAGGGTGCAGTGTATGGTTAAGGTAGGACATATAGTAATGTGTGTTATATGCCCTGACAGTGAAATATTGCTAAATTCATTTTTCACTGTTGCAAGGCCTGTCCCTCTCATAGTTTAACATGGGGGCTACCTTTAAATATGATTAAAGTGTAGATTCCCTTTGGGAGCGGATAGACACTTGGAGTTTGGGGTCTCTGAGCTCACAATTTAAAATACATCTTTTAGTAACGTTCATTTTAAGGTTGTCTGTTTGAAAATGCCACTTTTAGAAAGTGTGTATTTTCTTGCTTAGCCCTTTCTGTGACTCTGCCTGTTTGTGGATTCCCTGTCTGGGTCAGTTTGACAGTTGGGCTGGTTGCAACTCTCACTAGACAGTGACACAAAGGGAGCTGGGGTGTAGTCTGCATTTCCTGATGAGCCATCTGTGCTAGGAGGGAGGGGAGGAGTGGTCACTCACACCTGGAATGGCTGTGCCTGCCCTCACACAATGCGGTCTCCAACTCCCTGGTGTGTGTCTGGGGCCTGGCCTGGGCAAGGCAGGATTTCACAATCAAGAGAGACTTTCCTTTGAAGTGAGCCTACTTCAAAGGGCAAAATTGGTATGAGAAGGGCACCCAAAACCACAGACTTTAGAGCACATCTGGAAACCAAGAGGAACCTCTGCCTAGAGAAGAGCTGAAGAGCTGAGAAAGAAGAGCTGCCCTGCCTGTGACTGTGCTTTGTGGAACTATCCTACAGTTGCTGCTTCTGCCTGTGCTAGAGGACAAAGACTGGACTTTATGTTGCCTTTCTTCTTGTGAAGATCTCCAAGGGCTTGATTTCGAGCTTGCCTCCTGTTGTTTGAAGTCTCAGGGACAGCTATGACTTCTCTCTGCCAGCACCTGGAGCCTCTGGAGAGACTCCTACTCTGCCAAGTGGTGCCCATCCAGTTCCTGGGACCCTGAGAAGAGAAGCTGGCAGTCCAAGAGTGAGAAATCCCCACACAGACCGCCGTGTGGGGAAAGATCAACGCAACTCCGATCTGCAGCTGAAAAATCAACGCGCTGCTGGCTTTGTGGCTGAAAATTTACGCTTGCATGCAACGCGACTGGAAGATCGACGCCTGCGGCTGGAGAAATGACGTGCAGCATCGCTGACGGAGGCTGGTGAGATCACAACCCGCGCTGTGTGGTTTTCGGACCATCGTATAGCTGAATTTCTGACGCAAACACCGCTGGGCGTGTAAAAACAACGCAAGGCCTGCCCGGACCCGAGAGTGCTGACCGGATCGATGCATCGCTCTCCTTCGGAGAGAAGAAATGATGCACGCTGACCCGACTAAAGGAGAAACGACACAAGGTCTCGCTCGTGAGTGAATTCGACGTATCACAAGCTCTTTTTGACGCACACTCGCCCCTGCTGGGTTATTTTTGATGCACCCAAGGTACATTTTCATGCAAACAGTATTAGCGCTGTGTTTAAAATTACATGAAGACTCTTTTTGAATTCTTAGTGATAACTTGACTTGTGTACTCTGCATTTTTGTCATTTTGGTCTTGTTTTGTTTAGATAAATATTTCCTATTTTTCTAAACCTGTGTTGTGTAATTTTGTAGTGTTTTCATTAAGTTACTGTATGTGTTGGTACAAATACTTTACACCTAGCACTCTGAAGTTAAGCCCGCCTGCTCGTGCCAAGCTACCAAGGGGGTGAGCGGGGGTTAGCTGAGGGTGATTCTCTTTTACCCTCATTAGAGTGAGGGTCCTTGCTTGGACAGGGGGTAACCTGACTGCAAACCAAAGACCCCATTTATAACAAGCATCTTCTCATGTTAGTGAAAAATATGTAAAAAGCAGTCCTAAAGGATATCAGTGAGATCACCCAAAGCACGTTGAAGGTGTTCTATAACACAACGAAGGACGAGAAAAAAGCCTTACAGGAATTAGCTAAAAATACTAACATAGTAATAAAACCAGCAGATAAGGGAGGTGCCATCGTGATCCAAACCATAGAGAATTATCGGAAAGAATGTCTGGGACTATTGGGCGATGCACACAACTATGAAAAACTTAAGGAGGACCCAACTAAATTTCTTGAGTCTAGGATTAGTAGTATGGTGGAGCAAGCTCTAGCGCACAACTGGATCTTCCAGAAAGAAGGGGATTTCCTAATCAATAGGAATCCGGTAACTCCATTCTTCTTCACTATCCCAAAAATACATAAAAACCTTGAGACACCCCCTGGTAGATCCATAGTATCAGGAATCAATTCCAATGTGGAACCCTTGTCCCATTTTGCAGATGCATTTTTGAGACCCATGGACATCTACCTCAAGACTGGGTCTACCGAACACCATGGAACTTGGTTATGGAATGTTGTTTCTGGGCTCTAACATTTTGTTTTTAGTTTGAAGGAACTCTGTACCTTCAGAAACATGGGACCAGCATGGGAAGCACCTTCGCTACGAGCCTGGCTGGCCTCTATGACTATCATCTTGAGAAACAGAGAATTCTAAACCCTGCTAAACCATACAGCGAGAACACAGTATTGTGGAAAATATATATTGGTGATATACTGGCTATCTGGAAATGGGAAGCTACGCTAGTAGGGTCGTTCCTAGATCGGTTAAACAGACAGGATGAGTTCCTGAGATTCACCTACACAATGACCAAGGAACAGCTGGTCTTTTTGGATTTAAACATTATAGCCACCAATGGTGCCCTCAAGACAACCATTCACGAAAAACCACCAGCCAAGAACTGTCTACTATTGTATGATAGTGCTCACCCCCGCCACTTGAGAGAGAACCTCCAGTTTGGACAATTCCTTAGATTGAGAAGGAACTGCTCAGAAATATCGGATTACAAAAAGCAAGCTTAAAATTTTGCATCAAAGCTGGAGGCAAGGAAATATCCCCCCCTAAGAATAATCAATTGAGGCATGAAACAAGCTCTCAATAACAGCAGAGAAGCCCTTCTGGATTCCCCTCCTCAAAAGAAGAAGGAGGAAAGACCAGTATGCATTACAACATTTAATATAGCCTCCAATCAAGTAAGCAAGATTATCAACAAACACTGGCGTATCCTCAACAGTGGCTCATTGAATATCCCCAAACCCATGTTCTCACATAAGCACGGGCAAAGTCTTAAAGACATGCTTGTGCACACCTGTCCACGTCATTTCCGTAAGAAACCAGACAGTATGAACTACTTACCACCACCCATGTGGGAGTTTCAGTGTGTGTTGTCTAATGAAAGTTACCAAAAGGGTTACTTTCAACGATAATACGACATGGGACATCAGAGACTTCACCAACTGTAACACTCAGCGAGCAGTATACATGATCACTTGTCCATGTAACCTACACTATGTTGGGATGACCACCCATAAGGTTAGGACTCTTATCTGTGAACATCGCAGTAACCTGAGATGTGGATGGGCTACTACTAAAATGTCCACTCACTACATAGAAAAAGCACACACAGTTGAGGATTACCAGTGAGTTATCCTAGAACATCATAAAGACATTAATTGTGAGTCCATGCTGTCTGAAAGAGAAGAATGGTGGATTTACAAATTATGCACACACCAGACAGGACACAATGAACACATCCCTTGGAGCCAGCTGATGAAGCATTAACACCACAATGGCTTTCACTCAATTACACACCACCGACAGTGATGGGCACACTGTAGATGCTTAATAAGATTTTGCCCATTGTTCATTGTTTTCTACCACATACATTTCTGCGGCGCCTCTTCACAGAGTGCCACTCCAAGTAATCATTTCCTTTCTCCCTTTTCCTTACTAAGTATGAAAAGTAATTTCTGTAGCCCTTACACAAGTATTATTATTATTATAAACAAAAGGTAACCGTCTTTTTCCTGTTTCTACAGTCACACGGTCCATGACAGTGCCCCTAAAGACCTACGTGGCATAACAGGCACTCCCAGGGACACCTATCCTCCAAGGCCCTTGCCTACCTCCCTTCTGTCCATGGGAGACCAACACCTTGGATGGTTGGAGTTCCAGTGCTGCAACGCGTCATCACATCGCAACAGGCCAAGACGCAAACACCACAGTTTATTAGACCCAGCTCCGATATGTGCCATCAAGATTCAGACCTCGTGGAGGTGAGCATTAGGTACTGAGCGTGAGTGTCGATTTGAGGAAGTAAGTGTCATTTTAATATTTTAACACCGCGTCATGGATGCTGACGAAAAATAAGAAAAGTACATCCTAACGCTAAGCCTAATCTTCAGAGCATGACTACAAGCACACACACCCTCCCGGAGGATCTATGATACAATAGTCAGCATACTATCGAGTAGGTCACGCATGCACCTTGTGTGCGTTGTGTGCTTTATGTGTTTTTTATGTGTAGTTTGTCTTGTAATGTCAATTAATGAGAATGCATTGGTACTCTCATCCTGATAATCACGTGTGCTTTTTCCACGAGTGTGGTGCAGTTTGCAAATAGGTGGCACCACACCCACAAGGAATATATATAGCAGCCCAATATGAGTGAGAGCTATAATAACTATGTTCCTTTATAGCTCCACAGGTATCAGTGGCAGACATCATACATGATAGGTATCATTTAAAGACACCACATTATTTAGGTGAACTGCATCGTATCACATAGCATGTATTATTTATGCTTACATTAGTGGTAGTCATACAAGGAGTGTTACCAAGGAGTCAACCTTGGTCCTGAAGAGGAACCTAGGGGTAAAGCTTCAAAATGTGTGGACCAGGAAGGAAGGTACATGACATACCCAGCTTCCATAGCCCCTTTTTAACCATATCGTCTCCAGGAGAGCTATTAAACGATTGGAACCACTAGGAGGCAGATATTTTTTAACTTACCTAAGACCACACCACTCCTATTCCTTATTTGATTCACATTGACAGTGCTCCCACGTATCCCTTTGGTTGCAGCACGCCCCATTCCGTAGCGGAACGGGAAGAAACCCAATAATGAAGCATGCCACCAAGGGGTAACCCTGGTGGGTGAGGGTTTTCCTAAAAGGAAGATCCTTTTTTCTTGTCCATCCTATGGCAGTTCTTTTCGGCTGGGACTTTTTTGTAATGTTACTTAGGCCATAAGGAGGACAGACCAAGCCAGACAACCTTCTCCTCCCTCTTCGTCATTCGTACACTTTAGTAGGACCAAAAATGTCAAATGGGACGTCATCCTAAACCAAGCTATCATGGACAGGGAATGCAGTAATGTTCACAAGGGACAAGTCTCTTCCAACCTTATGGGAGGAAGCATGGAGTGTAAGTACTTGAGCTACCAGTTCTGGAGAAAAACAATCTGTGAATATTGTCCATTCAACAGCAGGGAAAAAACAATATTAAATCCAATCCAAATGAACAGAAAAATAATAAAGAAAAATCCAAACATATCAGATGTCTTTTTTCAACCAAAACATTAGCGCATGTGCATCGTGCAAGGAGGCATGTGAAGAATTTGAAGAAAAATCATCAATGTTGGCAAAGTAACCAGAGGCAGGGTCAGCAAAAACAAGGATCTATTTAGCAAAGGAGAGCAGGTAGGTACCTCCAAAGGTGCTTGATTATATATGATTTCATTATTAAAAAATAGCAGTTGAAAGCTGTAAATTTACATCAGAAACAAATCCTGTACTGGCAGTAGTAAAAGGCACTAGTGAAAGTTCAGCATCGGAAGTCCCCAGCCAGGGATGAAAAATATTAGGACTGCTTAATGCATGTAGCTGGTTCACTTGCACACTCGGGACAGGAGAACTTTGTGGCCTACTGTGGACAACTGGCCACATGATGCAACTTGATCAAATCAGTGGAAACTTGTCCTACAACCAGCTAGCTGTGGTAAAATCACAGTTCAAATACCTGAAACAGCAAGGACGGGCATCGGAGCACAGTAGGATGGGCCAAAATCATTCTGGTCTGCAATCTTATCCTATACCAGATCTCCAACTTTAGGAATCTAGCCAGAAGTCACTGGTTGCTCCTTCACTTTGTCTGTGGCAGAACGTTTTGAAATTACATTCAAGCGCTCATCTCTGATGTTTTGTAATTCCTGTAAGACTACCAAATGTTAATTGATATCAAAGGGCGCATTTGCCACCAGAGTGCCACAGCTATCAAGGTCTGAAACACATAGTTGGACCCAGGTAAGAACCTCAGGGGGGGATGGCCACCCAAAGATACCCTTGTGGCCTACTGTGGACAACTGGCCACACAATGTAACTTGATCAAATCAATGGAAACTTGTCACTCAACCAGCAAGCTGTGACAGAATCATAGTTCAACACCTTGAACAGCAAGGACAGGCACCGGGGCACGGTAACATGTGCCAAAATCTTTCTTGCCTACAATCTTCTCCCAGACTAGATCCCCCGCTTTAGGATCCAGCCAGAAGTCACTGGTTGCTCCTACACCTCATTAGTGGCAGAACTTTTAGAAATTACATTTGAGCGTTCATCTCAGAAGTCTTGTAATTCCTGTAAGACCACCAAACATTCATTGATGTCGAAGGGCGCATCTGCCGCCACAGTGCCAGGGTTATCAAGCTGTGGAACATATATTTGGACTCCAAAAAGGACCTCATGGGGGTCAACCACCCAAGGATCTTCTAGGTTGATTATTTAAAGCTCTCTGAACACCATACAGGTGATGGGTCCAACTAGGACCTAAACTTAATACTCTAGCTGTTAAGGACTGCTTTGAGTCCCAGCTCTTTCATTCCACTGTCAAATTTCCCTAAGGATGAAAGGGGCAGAATAATGAGCAGGAACATTCATGGTTCCCCTGCTATCCTGGTAGCCTTAGAGGCAATGGCTGGTCCCAGGTCTGAGTGGAATGCTACCACTGCATATGTACTGAAAGATCAGCAAATCTTTAGTAGCAGTTTCAGTGTCAGCCGATTGCTTCGGCCACTCCTATAGAAATTAAGAACATGAACAGACAACCAATAAAATAAATGTAAATGTACCATCCATATGGAGTGGTCCTCAATGATCTAAATAGACACATTGTAGTGTCTTTTTTGAGACTGATAGGTGTGTCTGTGGTAGGCGTGCAATGGTGGAATTTTTAACTTGCTGACAATTTTCACAACAAAGGACATATTTTTAGTCTGTTTATAAAGCTTCCACCACCAGTAGATTTTCTGTTCAAGGAAACTATAGCTGCCACACCAGCATGGGCAGAGGCCAATAAATAAATCAATCAATCAATCAATCAAACATTTGTAAAGCGTGCTACTCACCCGCTAGGGCCTCAAGGCGCTGAGGGGTTAGGGGAGGACTGCTACTGCTTGAATAGCCAGGTCTTGAGGTGTTTTCTGAAGGTCAGGAGGTTCTGGGCGGGGAGGGTGTTCCAGGTCTTGGCGGCGAGGTAGGAGAAGGATCTGCCGCCGGCTGTAGTTCGATGGATGCGAGGGACGGCAGCGAGGGCAAGGTTGGCGGAGCCGAGTTGGCGGTTGGGAGTGTGGAAGGTGAGTTGCTCATTGAGGTAGGCCAGGCCTGTGTTGTGAAGGGCTTTGGGAGCATTGATGAGGAGTTTGAAGGTGATCCTCTTGGTGACAGGGAGCCAGTGCAGGTCTCTGAGGTGGGCTGAGATGTGGTTGCGGCGAGGGATGTTGAGGATGAGGCGTGCAGAGGTGTTCTGTATCCATTGTAGTTTCTTCTGGAGCTTGGCTGTGGTCCCTGCGTAGAGCGCGTTGCCGTAGTCCAGTCTGCTGCTGATGAGGGCGTGGGTGATTGTCCTTCTTGTTTCGGTGGGGATCCTTCTGAAGATCTGTCAAAGCATGCAGAAGATGTTAAAGCAGGAAGAGGAGACGGCTTTGGCTTGCTGGGTCATGGTGAGTGATGAGTCTAGATCTAGGATGAAGCCTAGATTGCGTGCGTGGGTGGTGGGTGTTGGTGCGATCCCTAGGGTGGCTGGCCACCAGGAGTTGTCCCATGCGGAGCGGTTGGAGCCGAGGATGAGGACCTCTGTCTTGTCAGAGTTAAGTTTGAGGCAGCTCTTCTCCATCCAGGTGGCGATGTCGTGCAGTCTGTCGTGGAGGTTGGTTTTGGCGGTGGCGGGGTCCTTGGTGAGTGAGAGGATCAGCTGGGTGTCGTCGGCGTAGGAGACGATGTTGAGGTTGTGGGATCGGATGATGTTGACGAGCGGTGCCATGTAGATGTAAAAAAGAGTTGAGCTGACAGAAGATCCTTGGGGAATGCCGCAGATGGTTTTGGTGGCCCCCAACAGGAAGGGAGGAAGGCGGACTCTCTGCGTTCGGCCTGAGAGGAAGGACGTGATCCAGACAAGAGCTTTGTGGCGGATCCCTGCATCGTAGAGGCGAGTGTAGAGGGTGTGTTGGCAGACGGTGTCAAAAGCAGCCGAGAGGTCCAGGAGGGTGAGGGCTGCAGTTTCGCCCTTGTCGAGCATGGTCCTGATGCCGTCGGTTGCGGCGATGAGCGTGGTCTAGCTGCTGTGGTTCCTCCAGAATCCTGATTGGGAGATGTCCAGCGTGTTGTTGTCTTCCAAAAAACGGGTCAGTAGGCCGTTGACGATCTTCTCGATGACCTTTGTCAGGAAGGGGAGGAGGGAGATGGGTCGGTAATTCTTGAGGTCTTCGGGGTCCGCTTTGGGTTTCTTCAGAAGGGTGTTGACTTTGGCGTGTTTTCAGCTCTCTGGGAAGGTGGCAGTCTCGAAGGAGCTATTGATGACCATACAGAGTTGGGGGGCGATGATGGGGTTTGCTTTGTCGAAGACATGGTGGGGGCAGGGGTCGGAGGGAGAGCCGGAGTGGATGGTGCTCATGGCTTTGATGGTGTCCTCGTCCCTGATGTGGGTCCAGGAGAGCAAGAGGTTGGGGTGGCTGGGGACGTCAGGGTGGTGGTGGTCGCGGTGGTGATGGGGGGTGAAGAGTTGAAGCTGTTGTGGATTTCTGTGATCTTACGATGAAAAAAGGTGGTGAGGGAGTCACAGAGGTCTTGTGAAGGAGGGGGGTCGATGGTGCATGATCTGGGGTTGATGAGTTCTTTGACGTTATGAGAGCAATTAATAATTCTAACCTACAGTCCTGGTTGGGTATCACTCGATCGCCCCCCCCACAAATGTGGGCAAAAGGAATATTTTGGGAACTCAAAAGATAGGAGTATTTTGCTGGATAGTTTTTAGGTAGGGGCGTGCCACAAGCCGAAGCAGTGACCCCAGCCATAATGTTATCATCTATTTTCGTATATGAATGAGTAATCACAGCTACTACAACAGTCTGAACAGTCACTTTGGCAGCTTCATCAGCCAATGAATGCCCTCACAGCATGTACACTGACACGTTGATGACTCAATGAGTGAATAATATGAGCTTGTGGCAAAGCATCTTTAAGTGCCACCATCTTTCCCCAAAGAAACGTATGGTTGATAGCGTTACCTTTAGAATCTCTGATTCCATTCGAGCATCAATAATCCCACACACAAAGTGTGGGAAATTCTTGCAGTGCCAGAACCAAAGCTTTCAATTCAGCCTGCTGAGCGGTCTAGTCACCCAAAGTTTCTGTATATATTTTTTGTGCCTGAAAAACACCATCTTTCAGGACACCTTTTACTGCAGCACATGTTGCAGAGTACTTCTGCTTAATTTCAACTGCAGGCTGGGCTGAACCATCGGTATATATTATATAATCATACTGATCTTGAGGCAAAATGTCATTAGAAATGGAGTATTTATGTTCATACTGGAGAAATTCTTATGTCCTCAGTGTAGGGTCAAAAATATAACCTACATCAGTAGCTGTTAAAGAAGTGGGTCTTCACATGGGAGATGTACTGCTCTGCCAAACACACCATCTGCACATTCATTGAATGGTAGCTTTTGCGATTTCTGTACACCTGTTGATTTCTGCGGGGGGGACAAATGCCACATGTGTACCATCAATGGCACCAATGATGTTAGGGATATGTCCCAGGGCATAGAAGTCACCTTTCAATGTGGGCAAATCCTCCACCTGGAGGGATACGATGTAGCTGCTCATGTGTTTAAGCAGGGCAGACAACACTCTGGACAACACGTTAGAGAACATTGTCTGTGACATCCCTGATGCCATGGCCACTGTTGTTTGAAAGGACCCACTGGCCAGGAAATGGAGTACTGACAGGACCTGCACTAGAGGGGGGGTTCCTGTGGGATGGCGGCTAGCTGACATCAGGTCTGGCTCCAACTGGGCACACAGTTCATGGATTGTGGCACGATCAAGTCTGTAGGTGATGATGATGTATCTGTCTTCCTTTGTCAACAGGTCCACCAGGGGTCTGTATACCGGTGGATGACGCCATCTCATCATCTGCCCCAGCGGACGTGGCCCATGGAGGAGAAATGAGAGCAGAGGGTCATACACCACATAGGTTTCACAAGGGTGTTTAGAACAAATGTGATGTAATCTGTGTTTAGCACTGTATGTCCGTATTCCTGCACAAGTGCTGTGATGCAGTTAGTTGGCCTGCCATGTGGCCACCTGAAATGGCGGCTGCCTGACCTGTAAGGAGGGACAAGGGGAAATGAGGTAACTGCGCTGGCGTTGTACACTGTCGCGGTAGGTGGACGAAGACCGCGGCGCAATTCAGCATTGGTTATCATTGGGCCCTATGGGTTCCTGGAGCCAATGATGATGTACGCCAGCGGTGACGGTACGCACCGCCGCGGACGTGACTGCCATTTTCTATATGTTCACTCACTTGATACCTGACCTTCAACTGGAGAGGACCTACACTGCAAGTGCTGCTGTGACTTGTGTCTGAAACCGACCATGGCTTGTGTCACTGGGGAAAGGGCCCCCCCCTTCACTGCGGAGGAGTTGGACAAACTGGTGGATGGGGTCCTCCCCCGGTACACGCAACTCTGCAGTCCACCAGACAAACAGGTGAGTACACTGTGAGCATGATGGATGGGACATGAATGTATGGAGTGGCGTCGACGGAAGATACAGGTGGGGGGTGGGCAGAGGCCAGCATGTGAGGATGGTCAGTGGATGTGTAAGTGGGTGGTTGTGGCCAATGAGTAAGATGAACCGGACGGGGGAGTAAAATCCATTCCTACTTTACATTTCCTCTAGGTCAGCGCCCACCAGAAGAAGGGTATTTGGCGTGCCATCGCCAAGGAAGTGCGGACCCTGGGGGTCTGCCATAGAGAGAGCACCCACTGCCGCAAAAGATGGGAGGACCTGTGCCGCTGGACCAAGAAGATGGCAGAGGCCCAGCTGGGGATGGTCTCCAAAGTGGAAGGCGTGCCCGTCGCACCATGACCCCCCCTGATGTATTGGATCTTGGCGGTGGCATATCCAGAGTTGGATGGGCGCTTGAGGGCATCACAGCAGCCACAAGGGGGTGAGTACTGTCTCATGCGCACTTTATGAGGTTTCTGGATGTGGGAAGAGGGCTGTGGGTTCTCCTAGGGCAGGGCAAGCGTGCAAGGGTAGATCCATTGTTAGGCAGGCTCAGTGCCATTCCAACCCCAAAAGTGGTAGTGGCCCTCTACACCTAGTCAGGCTCCTGTGGGTTCCAGGTGTGCATCAAATGGGTATAGGCACAGTCCACTATGGGCATGTGATTTTCCCCTGAACTGTTAGTGCATGGCCTAGTGCATAGGGCTGCTCCCTGTGTGTTGTGTCCACCAACGGTGTTGTTGTTGTTGCAGGCATTGACCATGTCTCTCCTCTGTCTTCCCCTCTTTTTGTTTTGTTACCTTGTCCTTGTGTGCATTAGCATAATCTGGTGGAGGAGCAGTGGCACCGGAGCAGGAGGAAGCTGCAACCCACATGGCCCTGGAGGGTGAATGTACGGAGTCAGAAGGAACCAGTGGGACGGAGTGCGAGGGGAGCTCCACGACTGGGACTGGAGGAGACACCAGAGACAGTGACTCCTCCTCTGATGGGAGCTCCCTTGCAGTGGCGGGCACCTCTGTGCCCACTGCAAAAACAGGTACAGCCGCCACCCCCCCACCAGCCCCGCCCTCCAAGCAGCCCCTCATCGAGTTTCCCGTGCCCGCTCACCCAGGAGGGTGGGCATCTCCTTTGCCCCAGGCACCTCAGGCCCTGCCCCCCTCAGCCCTGCTGCCCTCAGTGAGGTGGCTATTGACCTCCTAAGATCCCTCACTGTGTGGCAATCAACTATTTTGAATGCCATCCAGGGTGTCGAGAAGCATTTGCAGCAAACAAATACATACCTGGAGGGCATTCGTTCTGGCCTGGCGGCCCAACAGAGAGCATTTCAGGCTCTGGCCTCAGCACTGATGGAAGCCATTGTCCCTGTGTCCAGCCTCCCCCCTCCAACTTCCACTACCCAGACCCAATCCCCTGTACCTCAGCTTATCCCAAGCACACCATCAGACCAGCATGCACACTCATCAACACACAGGACTGGACATGGCAACCATAAGCACCACACATCCCACAGGCACTCACACAAGCACCATCCCCATGCAGCCACACCAACATCCACTGCCTCCACTGTGTCCCCCCTCCACGTCCTCCACCTCCCTCCCTGTCTCATCTCCACTCACACCTGTATGCACTACATCCTCAGCCACTGCCTCCATCACCAGCACGCCCATCACCACACACCACTCATGTGCAATCACCACCTCCACTACCATTCACATGTCCCCTGTGTCCTCTCTCAGTGTGTCTGTGAGCCCTCCTCCCAAACTGCACAAACGCCGGCACATACCCACTCAACAGCCATCCACCTCACAACAGCCTTCAGCCCATGCACCCTCACCCATATTCAGCAGAAGTACACCTCCTACAACCACTACCTCTTCCTCCACTCCCAAACCCCCTCCATCTTCCCGTCCCCAGTGTGTCTAAAAAACGTTTCCTCGCTAACTTTGACCTCTTCCCTACACCTCCCCCCGTCCTTCCCCGAGGGCCAGGATGTCCAAATCCCAGCCCAGCACCCTGCCACGACATCCTCCAGCCCTGTGGTCCCTGCAAGTCCTGTAACATCGCGGGCAGCACCCATCAGAGCTGCCAGTGCGCCACCTAATGAGGCCAAGGATCAGCCTATTCCGCCATCTGCCAAGGTGAAGAAGGGGACAACATGCGGTAAGGACAAGCCGCACCAACCAAGCAGCAAGGCCTCCTCCAAGACAAAAGAGGACAGTGCCAAGGTCCCAGCAGTGACTTCCAAGGTGGAGAAGGGACACAAGGCTAAAGGGAAGGCAGCTCAGGGCATGGAGCCTCGGGATGAGGGACTGGTGACACCCCTTCTGCAGGTCAGAACAGCAACCTGTACTACGGTGGACCCTGCCGCTACCACCGCCACCTGCACGCCCACCTGCACGCCTGCTGCCTCTGCTTTAGTCCCCAGCATCATCCCCAGTGGGCAGCCGTCCGAGGCTGCAGGAGACGTCCTGGTGTCTCCCTCCACAGGTGCTGACACATGCACCAACACCAGCATGTCCGCCACTGACACCGCGGCAACCACCGCCACCTGCCCCAAAACGTACTCAGACTGTGCCACCACAGCCGACAAGGACATCATCTCCAGTGGGCAGTCGTCCGAGGCTGCAGGAGACATCCAGGAACCTGCACAGCGTACATGAGGCACAACAACCAGCACTGGCAGTACCAGCAGTTGGCAGGCTGAGTCACTGCAGGGTGGAGTGTGTCTTTGCCTCCATGGAGTATCATGCTACCTGTTCCCAGGAAACCTCGTGGCTCTGACACCCATGTGCGGGTATAGGAACTGCCACACACCATGTGAAGCACTCTGGGCACTAAGCCCCCTCCAGAACCAGTGGAGAACAGCATCCACTACCCCAGTCCTTGGGAGGATGAAGCACTCTGGGCACTAAGCCCCCTCCAGAACCAATGGAGATTAGCAGCCACTACCCCAGTCCTTGGCAGGATGAAGCACTCTGGGCACTAAGCCCCCTCCAGAACCAGTGGAGAACAGCATCCACTACCCCAGTCCTTGGCAGGATGATGCACTCTGGGCACTAAGCCCCCTCCAGAACCAGTGGAGAAAAGGATCCACTAGAGAGACTGTGGCTTTGCATTCCCCAGGACCAAGCAGTGGGCAAACCACCCATTTGAGAGACTTGTGAGTCTGGCTGTGCACTCCCCAGGACCAATCAGTGGGCAAACCACCCACTTGAGAGACTTGTGAGACTGTGGCTTTGCACTCCCCAGGACCAAACAGTGGGCAGACCACCCACTTGAGAGACTTGTGAGACTGTGACTTTGCACTCCCCAGGACCAAGCAATGGGCAAACCACCCACTTGAGAGGCTTGTGAGGCTGTGGCTTTGCACTCCCCAGGACCAAGCAGTGGGCAAACCACACACCTCAGAGACTTGAGAGACTGTGGCTTTGCTCTCCCCAGGACCAAACAGTGGGCATGGAGCCCACTTGTGGAGCAGTGGCGTCGTCCCTTCATCTGGCTGAGGTGCCCCCCTCCCCTTCCCCCTAAGGTGCCTGTTTTTCTTCGACCTGATGCCCCAGCAGTGTTCTCTCTGTTTGGAGGCAGGTATCATGTGTGGGCTTCGCCCATGCATTTTGGGACCACTGGTCCACGGACAATGAATGGATGACTAACTGGACTTGTGTAGTTGCTGTACATATTTGTATATACTGATCTGTTATGGACCTGTTTCCATATCTGAATTTTAGATGATTACACTTGTTACAATCATTTCCTTTTGTCCTTGCGTTCTTCCAGAGGGTTTCGGGGTGTATATGTAATGTTGCGGCATGTATTTGTGTGTATGGTGTTGTGGGTGAGGGTTGGGGTGTTGCGTGTTGCGTGTGTGTGTGTCACTCTCTTTCCCCCCCCTCCCCTGTGTACTAGGTGCAGTACTCACTGTGGTCGTGGCCGCCGTCTTTGCTGCTCCTGGTAGAAGAGGAGGTAAACCAACATTGGTAGCACCTGTAACTC
Source organism: Pleurodeles waltl (assembly GCF_031143425.1). Taxonomy (NCBI): domain Eukaryota; kingdom Metazoa; phylum Chordata; class Amphibia; order Caudata; family Salamandridae; genus Pleurodeles; species Pleurodeles waltl. The sequence continues at coordinate 311,096,159 of NC_090439.1, forward strand.
GGGCTCCATGGCGTCCTGGTTCCTCGTTGGGTGTCGAGTGGTGAGTGGTTTCCGCTCCAAGTCCTGTTTCCGCCGTGCTTTTGATGGCGTTGGTACCGCCCTGGAAAAGCTGGCAGATTGGGGCCTTGTAATACAGTGGGCGGTACATTGTCTTCCACCTGTCTGTTGGTGGTTACTGCTGCGGTGTTTGTTTCTACCACCGTGGCGGTCGGAGTGTTAAAGTGGCTGTCTGTGTTGGAGGTTTGCGCCATGGTCATGATTCCATTTTTTTTTACCGCCGGCCCGTTGACGGTATTACCGCCGCTTTAACACCAACCGCCAGGGTTGTAATGAGGGCCTATGTGATATAAATGATCTGGTTTCGCTACAGGAAATAAAGCATTGTTAATAGAAGAGCTGCAAGGCTAAATTGAACCTTGATATTCTGATTGTAATAGAATTTTCCTAACAGGGCATTTGACTTCATGTTTATTAAGGTATTGTGGTTGCACTTGTGGGCTGGACCTTATAGGTATAACGTGTTAAGATGAGTCCTTATCCCAGCCTGCCTGACTGCAATATAAAGCTGGGGCTTGTGTAAGAGCCCAGTCTGTGGCATATGCTTCTTTAACTTCTTCAGGAACAAGAACAGAAAAGGATTGTAATTTTACATCCTTTCACTGTGGTACTTTTCTAACAAACTCTGGCGGCCAATCTACCTCAGTCAAGAGAATGTCATATGTATTAGTAAAATTCTGCCAGAATATTACTTTAATAATACACAGTATATCATCCTTGATTTGGATGTTCAAATCATAAAGTACCACTTAGTTCGGAGATTGTCGAGGAGGGACTGCAAGATAAGGTGTCATGTAAGGACTCTGTAGAGGCCCGACATCACACCCCTGAAGCCGCCCAAGGTTCTAAGATAGTGCACTATGGACGAGATCCAGTGGTTCTATGGACGGGCACCAAAACAGTGCCGTAGGTAGTGCTTCAGCTATAGGTGCTGCCACACCTTTTGGGGTGGAAGGACAAATTCCTCTCGCAGACACCCAAATGCCTTAAAGTCACCATCTGCCAGGACCTGGTCTAGGCTTTGGATACCTGCTGCGTGCAATTGTGCTCAGTTGAAAGACTCCCTGCCAATGCATAGGCAGTCGTTACCCCACAGGGAGGCCCACGTATGGAGGTGGGGATGTACACTAAAAAGGCAATGGGCCCTGGGCCAGGCTTTGTGCATGGCCCGGAGCATTGGGTAAGCAGGGCGAGGCTGGAGGGGATTACCCTTGTACGGAGGGCCGAGGCCACTCTGGCTGGAAAGTAACAATCTGTCGTGGGTGTATGTCTAGATCAGGTTGGTAGTATAAAGAGGACTCTTGTTCTGCAAATTGTTATTAACTCGTCTACGTTTATTCACTATTTACAATTCCCTAGTTTAGTTAGTCTTATCCTTATCCACGCTTGTTTACTTGTTCGCTCTTATTATTTGTTTATTTTTAGTGTCTTTAGTTCTTCTTTGTTTTTCTGTTGGTAGTTTACTTTCCTACTCGTGACCGGCTTTTTTCTTCCTTCTTTTACAGGTCTCTCTATGATCGTGGTGTCACTCCCGATGGGATGGGAACGAGGCAGCTCAAACAAAGAAAACTGGGATCAGGTAAGTATTTTACTCTGTTCTGGAGTTTTTCTCTTCTCTATAAAGGGGAGGGGTGTGAGGGTCTGTGACTAATCAGGTGAATATTAGTTTTTCATTATTTTTGTGCTCTAGTAACGGTGGTGTTTTCAAACCGTTATTCTCAATGAGTTTTGCTTCTCCCTCCCGTTGTTATAACCCTCCTTCTTCCCCTCCCTTTCTCCCTGTCATGAATTGATATAGTGTTGGTACATGCGCCCGTACCTGGAATAGCCACGTCCCTCCTGGGACGTGGCGGCTGGTGGTAGTGTTTTCCGATGCTGTCTCGTTCTCAGCAGAAGGCTCCATCTCCCGGGTCTCCTTCGTCGTTTTGTTTTCCTCTCTTCGTCCGTGTGTTTGCACTCCTTTTTCTTCCTCCCGTCTGGCGTCCTCCTCCTCGCTGTCCAAGACGCCGTCTTCTTCTTCCAGCATCCTTTTTCTCTGTCTCTGCCCCTCTGCGTTCTCCTCTACTTCAGGGGTCACGTTTGTACGGAGAGGCGTCTCCTTTTCCGAGGCACTTCTGGTGAACCAGGTTCACGGCCCTGCGCAGCCATCAGGATCACTCGTAACAGTCAATCTGTTACACAGTCGTTCAGCGGTGACCCATTGTGGTGGCTCTGGTGTCTCAGGAAGCATTTATGCTAGTTGCGTGAGGTGGAGGTCCAAGGCATTGTGTTCTACTGATGGAAGCTCCAAGCACCCACATGAATGTCACGCCATGAGCTTAGCAGATGGCAGACGGGGGGAGGAGCCCCACACAAAGGCTCGGATCCCTACATCTATAAGTCGGAAGGTTATCAGGGGCACCAGGAGGGGAGCATGCCCAACACATGTGTAAACCGAGGCAGCCTGATCCTCACCACTTGCACCAGGCCCCACATGGATAGCCTCACATGCAACCACTTCTCAAAGTCCAGTTTCATGCGAGCAATAAGGGGGTCTAAGTTGTCCACCACTATTTGGCCTAGTCTCCCATTGACGAGGTGGGACGGTGCCCATCGAAAGGGGTAACAATGAACAGCCGCTCTTGTGGTGATGGTTGATAGGGGCAAGGCTTGACTCCTGTCCCAATTCACCCGGTATTCGGACAGAGTCTCAAAGCCATCAATGACCTCCATTAAGGCCAGAAGGAAGTGTCTCAGGTCCATCAAGGCAAGCAGGATATTGTCTGCATACAAGTAGAGTTTGGACTCCCCCCCCCGGAGGGGAATCCCAGTGAAAAGAGGTGATTTGTGGATGGTGGCCACAAGGGTTCCATTGCCAACAGAAACAAAAGTGGTGAGAGTGGGCAGCCTTGCTGTGTCCCCCTCTATATCAGGAAAGGGTCAGACAAAAACCCACCACAATTGACCTGGGCTGTGGGGGAATCAGATAACGAGCAAACCTTGGCCATGAATTGGTCTCCCAATCCAAATTTGCCACACAAATACCCCCATTCTATGTGATCAAATGCCTTTTCGGTGTCAAGAGATTGGGCCAAAGCCTCGTCTGGCAAGTCCCGCCCCCCCCCCAGAGGGCATGGGACAGAGTGCGGAGATGGTTTCTGGAGGTGCTTCCTGGTATGAATGCCTCTTGTGTGTGGTGTATCAGGGACTGGATGACCTTGAGGAAACGGGCGCTAAGAAACTGGCAAGGGTTTTTACATCCCCATTTAAAAGGGAGATGGGTCGGTAGCTGCCGCACAAGAGGGGGTCCCTTCCTGGTTTAGGGAGTACCACTATCACTGCTCTGTTGGAGATAAACCCCAGGGAGCCTGCCTGGCCAGCCTCCTGGAAGGCAGCATAGAGGGAGTCAACAACATCCTCTCAGGCCCATTTCTAAAATTCCGTGGGAAAACCGTTTTCCCTAGGGGCCTTCTGGTATGGGAGCTTGGATATAGCCTGTGCTACTCAGCCTTACTGATCTCACCAATTAATAGAGCCCGGCCCTCATTGAACAGATGGAGTATTTGTGCACCCTTCAGGAAGGCCTCCACCTGATTGGCACTGGCAACTATCTCTGGGGTGTATAGCTTTTGGTAGAATGCTGCAAACTTGTTAACAATGTCCTGTGGGCCGCTCGAGGAGTGAATGGGGGGGGGGGAATGGCCGGCGCTGCCTCTAGCTGGTGCAGTTGAGCCGCTAGGAGTCATCCAGAATTCTCCCCCTACTTTTAGTGGCAGCCCTTCAGCCACTGTAGCACGTATTCTGCCTTGGATGTGTACATTTCATTGAGAGCCACACAGGCTTGTTCCAAATGGCGTCGCACAGGCAGCAAGGGGTGGGCCACATATAAGCGGGTGAGGAATGCAATGTTGTCTTCCAGTTGTCTCTGGCGAGCTATCTTCTGTTTATTAGCCAGCATTGCACCTGCATCATTTGTCCCTGGATGTTTGCTTTTGCGGCTGCCCACAGTACCCTATAGGATGTAACTGAGCCCTTGTCTGTTAGATATGTGACTTGCGCCCGCAGTTGGGATTTACCCTGGGGGGGTGCAGTCTATGGACATTAAGACCAGAGCATGATCGGAACGTGCAGTTTCCAGGATCCGAGAGTCCCGAGTGTGAGCCACCACTCTCTGCAAGATGAGGAAGTAATCCAGCTGTGATTGGGTGCCATGTACCGACGAGAGGAAGGTGTACTCCCTATCCGCCGGGTGGACGAGCCTCCAGTGATCCACCAATCCTTGGTCTGTAAAGGTTGCTGCCTGTGTATGAGGCTGGAGGTGCAAAATCAGGTGGCATTGAAGGGGTGTTCCGCAATGCACACCAGTAAGGGAAGCAAGAAGGGAGAGCTCCACGGTGATCTGGAGTGTGTCCTGATCCCTCACTGCATGTTAGGTCGTCTTTAGACCAGGAGTCGGTCTGGGGGGGGCAGTTAGCGCCCTTTTCCAGATGGTTGAGGGATTCAAGAACTCCGTGAGACACCACCATTACACACCAGTCAGCACTTGTCTCATTGGGGGAGGAGGTCCACCAGTGTAGGAGCCCTCCCCAGCCCAGGGTAGAATCTCCGCTAAAGGTCACTGCCATAGCCAGGCCGTGTACTATCAGTCCTGCTGGTCACCCGGCCTGCTCACTCAGGTCGCTCAGGTTCCACAGGTTCAGTAATCTCCAGCTTCAGAGTGCCAGTCGAGAGGTTGGGTTGTGATTCATCACCAGATGGGCCCCTGTAAGTAGCATCCTTTCCTACACAGAGCCATGCCAGGCAGGGTAGACACCGTGTATTCAGTCCCAGTGCTCTTGCGCAGCTGTAGATGGCTCTGGGATACTGGCCCTGATCAAGGCAGAGGCCGCAGGGTGCCCCAAGATATGTATGGTGAGAGCTGGGGGCGGTGCTATGTCCAATCCGTAGCTTGCAGCCAGGCAGGAGTGGAGTCAGCCCGGTTAGTGTGCCCCTGTATGGTCTGCATACTCTCCTGTCAGCACCTGGAGAGTCCCCTGAGAGTATTGAGGGCCCTCCTCAGGCCACTCCGAGGTGGACAAACATCAGGGATAGGGGTCAGTTTGCTGGCGCCACCTCCTGGTTGCTGATGTCCTCAGCCCCCGCAGCTCTGGGCATGTCTCCGGAAGGGGTGGTGGTTGGGTGAGGGTGCGGATGAGATCATGGGTGGCGCCAGGAATCATTGTCAGGCTCCTGACATCATCCCTCCTGACTAGTAATGAGGCTGAGCTGGCCATCAGTCAACACCCACAGGCAGATGTACGGGATGCCACAGGCGGTCTTAACTCTAGGACCCTGCTCTGCCCAGCTGCCCAGGCCCAACACTATGGACAGTGGCAGATTGGGCCAGCTGCTGCTGAGGAAGTCACTCTCCTGTAGCCCCTGACCACGGGGTATCTTCCGGGGCAAGCCTGCCTGTCCCCACTGTTTATAAAGGGGAGCTGCCTCTGTCACAGGCCCTTGGGCGTGCAGAGCTCCTAATTCAAGTAGCCATCAGTACTCGTGGCCAGACCACATCCAGAGATTTTCTTTTAATTTGTGGCTTGCCGGGCCTGGTTCCAAAACTATCATGACCTACTGATTTATAGGTCTCAGAAATAATTTTAGGTAGCTTGTATTTGTGATATGCAATGGATGCCTACAGGCATTGGCAAATTGCCAAAGAAGCTGCCTCCCCTTTTATATTACTTAAAATGATTGAGGACTCTATGGCAAAGTTGCCAATTAATTTCATCTCCAAATCTAGGGCTGGTGCCTCCCCATGTTCTTTTTTTAATTTGCTTAAGCACTTCAGGCAAAACAACAATTGATGGGGTACCATGTGTAATGGTTTATATGACAGCAAAGACCGTACCACATGTTGTACAATCTTCAACTGGAGGGACCTTACCAAACTGAAGACACACAGGGCCTGATTTAGAACTTGACAGATGGAATACATCCTGTCCTCCGTATTACAGTCCCATTAGGACATTGTGGGATCGTAATACAGCGGACAGGATATCCGTCATGTTTGTGATGGACTATTCCCCTCCGCCAAGTTCTGATTCAGGCCCATAGTGAGAATTCTAAATTTATCTTTGGGTCCCCAATTGAGAAACACTATTTCAAGCTGATTTGTTTTTTGTGCAATTCAAATTAGAATTTCCTTCCATTTGATGAGGATTTTACCCATAATGGCATTAATAATAACTGGACTAATAGCAGGCACAGCTAACCGTGGCTGCCAGGCTTGAAGAGCCATTGCTGGTGCAGTAGTGAATGTGCACATAACAAGTGGTTTAGAAGAGCCAGACTTACAACCTGATTTAAATGTTGTGGATTTGGATATGGTGTATATCCCCCCAAGGTTGGCGACGTCACCCACTCAATACGGAGAGCACCCAGTCTCACATGGCAAACTGTATGTGGTAGGCGTCTTGGAACCAGTTTTGATGTTCCTGATAAATTAATGCTAATTCTAAATATTTGTAAGGTCTATAAGCAGCTGGCAATGAAGCTGCAGTATATGTGTGAAGTGTTTGTGAATTGGCATAGACTGCAGGAAAATTAACCCATGAATGAAAAATCTCAGTTCTATGAGCTCCGTGTGGCTCAACCATGAAGGTAACATTTCCACCACCATTTGACCATGTGCAGTTAAATGTGCAGTTACTTCCTGTCTGCAATTAACAGGAATATTCACTGGTTGTGCCACATTTAATTAATGTAAAGAAAACACTAAATTAGGGTAATCCTTTTAAATCATTCAAGCTTGAACAACCTACAGACATAAATAGGTGCTTACTATTAAGCTGAGGAGAATAAGTCCTTTTCGCCGTGGATGTCTCTGTGTAAAGGTAAAAAAGGACACCTTGGGAATACACAAAACATACTCAGGACACTCACATTAAATAAGTACCTGACCTAAAACATTGGTGGCACCATGTTATATAGTTCCTACGAGTTTAGTATGACTATGTATATAGCAACAGGAATTTCCCAAAATAGAAACTTAGGGCCTGATTTAGATCTTGGCAGACGGAGTTACTCAGTCACAAACGTGACGGGTATCCTGTGCACCGTATTATGATTCTATTATATCCTATAGAAATTGTGATATGCAGAATAACCTTCACACATTCGCAAGATCTAAATCAGGCCCTTAGTCTATATATATTATCAATAAATGTTGGTTTGGTCTACCTAGCTCACAGTACCACATCCAAACCCCCAAGCTGACTGTGTTAATAGATGTCATAGCTAACCTTAAACATGACCACTTGGAACCCCAAGGAAATTGTGGAAACAGATATAACCCTTTGGTTTTCTTATTCTTGCATGCCAAGGGTATATGCAAGAAAAAGATGAAAATACATTTCAAAACATTTATTGAAATGATCGTATTCATGCAAAGAAATCATGAGCTGTGATAATTAAAAAGATGAAACGTTACTGTAATCAGCATTCTTAGAATGGTGAAAAATACCAACAATTCAACCATGTTTAATTGTTACTAATGTTACCTCCTATCTGTTACTAATCCTATACAAAAGGGGGCATAGCGGAATTACCCTCTATAAAATCAATTGGGATAGTCTAATCCCCATACCTAGGTCTTGAATGTCAGGAAGCCGGTCTAATTGTACAGGCTATCTTCCTTCACAGGATGATGGTTGGATTCAGCAGGGCTGCATTGCAGTCACAGTTAACAGCAATTCCATGATAATCCAGCATGAAGTGCTCCCTTCACTGAGCTTAGCATGGGTGCTATTTATATAATAAAACTCATTGCTTATCACACTGTGACAGAGGTGCAGAACAGCTGCTTTGGTTTGTCTAGCATACATGTGTTGTCTCCTAAAGAGCACAGGAAAAGAAGGCATTGTGTTCGGAAAGCATGAACCTAGACTAAATGTGCAGACTGCAGGGCAACAAAACCAATGAAGAATAAATGTGCATGCAGCACATTCTCGTGTTAGTGAAAAATATGTAAAAATTCACCATTAGAAAAAGATGTCAAGCTAAAACTGAAACCCAACCATCTCTACAGCTTGAACTGTTGATTTTGCATCGTGCCTCCTTTACAGGCAAGACGGCCAAATGACACCTCCCTACAAACACTTAGGCCCTGACTATGAGTGTCTCAGAGGGAAGGTGCTATTTACTGCACCAAGCAATACTGACTCTTCGCTGTGTTACGAATTTATTGCTCCTAATCTGAGATTTTGGAGAACGTGCAGATTTTGGTGCTTATGACACCAAATCTGCATGCCACAGTAAATACCATACTCTTTTATCCTGTTAAATTCCTGCAGGCTTCACCAACTGAAATTTTAGAAGGATATGTACTTTATCATATCCTGTAATTACTGGGTGCAGGAAAGCCCTCAACTTGAAATTCTGATGTGTGCAAACAGGAGCTTGCACGTGGGTTGTAAATCTTCTTCCCACTCACAATCAGGACCTAAAATGAAAATGGAAGCTACATGCTCTGTGTGTGTTTAGTGTTAGAGTGTAAGTTTGGCCATGAAACTCATGACAACATATGCAGCACCTGGGCTCTGGTTTCAGTCCGTTGTGACACTGCTCATTTCTTTGATCATGCAAACACCCTCCTTATAAGATTTAAGGTAGTCCCAGCGCAGTTCTAAAATTAATTTTAAGGCTCACATGGGATAGCTAGCGTTGCAAGAACACAACACAGCTGGTGTATTTTGTACACCAATTCCAGTGGTTGTTCCCAATTTATATGAGCGATTCTGAACAGTTCAGTAACACTGCAGTTCGTAATTCGTGTACACTGCAGTACCTTGTAATTGTTTCAGGTACACCTTTAATGAGCTCCCAAATAACAAGTAAATGTCTTTGTAATGCACTTCTCCACATTAACCTTCATTCTTACAATCAGCCTCCAGCACATTACAGGTCCGCATAAATCTGCCTTCTAAATCTCATTTTTAGGTCTGGCCTACAGACTCACCCGCATCATATGATAACAAAAATCATGAATGAAAAATAGATAAAACATACATAAAAGCACTTTAGGTCACCCCTATTCGTCCGCTGGTGTGTTCAATTCATTCCCATCTTGCTTCCATCCACAACAGCATACTGAAATAGGTCAGTATACTTCAAGCACTGGCTCGTTGTTCTGTGAGTGATGGAGTTTTGCCTGCTCACACACAGGCACCCACTGAAAAAGAAGCACACTTCAGCGTTAGGGCCGATGGGACAATACTTTATTTCGCTTATACTTTTTTCTTCTCATTCTTTATCATTTTAAAACTGTTTTCCTTTGCTCATCCTTGTGTATTTAAATTGTCTTTAGTTTACAGTAATTCAAAGACAATAGTATTTTTCTTTGCAGCAATTATTACATATTTCCCCGTAATGAGCTCGGAAATATAAAAGGGTTTCTACACCTTTTTGAAGTAAACCTGCCTGACTAGGAAACATTCGGACTGTGCTATTAAAATTCCATGGTGTGGTTAATCTTTTTTTTAATTTGCAATTTTTATTGTAAGCATATGGTGGCATAATTTATTTTTTATTAGTATGGCATGTGGTTGCAACATATACATATAAAACGCAATGGCCACGCTGAGACCAGCCCAGCGATGCCGGTGTGTGGGCGAAGGTAAGGACTCCTCCAAAAATAAGTACAGGGCTGTTGTCACATAGAGTAGGCAACCAACAGAAAGCGGCACACCAATTCAGATATTTTCACTATTTAATTGTGCTCATAGCCGCGTTTCAGGTTCACAGAAGCCTTTCTCGAAGTGGTTTAAAAGTGCTCAATTTAGTCTAAAAATACATCTCCGGAATCATAAAAAGGAGCAACATACTGTGGATTCGTACTTATTTCAAAGAATAATGCGTGATAATAAGGTGCCATGTAATTAGATTTTTTGAAAGCTTGATTTGGCAATTTGTACAATACATATGATCTCATATGTGTACATTATAATCTTTGATAAATAGCACATTATAATCTTTGATAAATGACACAGAATAAATCTTACCAAATCCATGTTTTAGCTCTGCAAATGCAGCTCAATTGACCAGAGGAGTTTGACAATACATATATCAATAGATGTCTTGATAAAAAGTGCATGGTTAAGAAAAAGAAAAGTGCCAAGCAGAGTGTCGCCCCACTGCCAGAAGCAGCAGCTGCAAAACGTTTACAGTAAAAACATAATAAACCTTGTTTATTATGTTTTTACTGCAAAAGGGGTGGGGACACAGGTATGACAGGGCCAGAGGTGGAGTGCAAACCACTCCCCCTCAGTATGCATGTATGTTTGGCTGGCCGTCTTGGGCTGGCCAAACATACATGTGCACTAGGCTGTCTCCAACCGGCAACACAGTGCCGGTTTGGAGAGAGAAGCAGAGGCTCCCACTCTTCCTTGGAGCGCCCTGGCTGGGCGTTCCATCCAGTTCTACAGCTGATTTCATATTGACCTCAGTACCCTCTGTGATTCTGCTTTGCTATCACTTCCAAGGCTAGACCCGGACCTAGATGTTAACGAGCTCACCTCCCAATGCCTCACAGTCCTTGCAGTCGAAATCAATAATGTCGCTCCTCTCCAAAGCAAAAAGAAAAGGCCCACTCCCTCAGCACCTTGGTTCAACAAATCCCTCTATGAAGAAAGGAAGTTCCTCAGAGCCCTTGAAAAACAATGGAGACAAGCGCCCTCAACTGAAAATTTGGCCACGCTCCGTTCAGCAAGATCCAAGTACCACAAGCTCATCTTCCTTGGAAAAGCGTCACACTACAAATCCCTCCTTGACTCAGCCAAAAATAGACCCAAAAAACTATTCGATCTCATCAAGAACCCAAACAGCTCTCCCCCAACCTCTAAATTGGAAGATTCCACAAAGAAAGCAGCGAAATTCGCTGTATTCTTTGACGAAAAGGTAAAATCACTTGTAGATCAGGTCATTCATCCTAACCCTACAGAGGAGCGCAAATCCTTAACCATTTGGCAAAACTTTGACCCCATCTCTGACGATGCTCTCCTTAATTGCATCCTCGATACAAAGCCCTCTAACCATTCTCTTGACCCCATCCCTAGTGCCATTGCCATTGACTTCTATACTAATTCTCTTTCCTATTGGACCACTTTGGTCAACCTCTCCCTCAGTCAAGGCTCCCATCCTGTTTCCTTCAAAACTGGGCAGGTCACCCCTCTGCTTAAAAAACCCACCGCTGATGCGAATGACCTCAACAACTACCGTCCATCACTAACCTACCCTTTCTGGCGAAAATCACAGAAAAATGTGTAGCGAACCAACTCTCTCGCCATATCAAGGAAAATGATCTTCTTGACAATTTCCAGTCCGGCTTCATTCAAAACTGCAGCACTGAAACAGCCCTGCTGCTAGTGATTGATGACGCGCTGCGGATACTCAATTCAGGGGAGTCTTGTCTTCTAATTCTTCTTGACCTTTCTGCAGCCTTTGACACTGTCAATCACAACACTCTCCTTAACACTCTTCAACAGAGAATGGGCATGGAGGGCACTGTGCTCAAATGGTTTGCCTCCTTCCTCTCGGATAGATCCCAAATGATCAAAATAGCGAACAGTCTTTCAGCTCCTTTAGCGGTCAGTCAAGGTGTTCCTCAAGGCTCCATACTTGCACCCACACTGTTCAATCTCTATTTAGAACCGTTGGGAAATCTCCTGAGTAAATCCGGGATCCACTATCATCTATATGCGGATGACACTCAGATCTACCTTAAGGTGTCCTCCACTCACGATCTCTCCTTCCTTAGCTCTACTCTCGACTCCATTCAAAACTGGATGTTAACTCATCAACTGATCCTGAATCCCTCCAAAACAGAATTCCTCCTCCTCTCCTCCTCACTTGCTCATCACCCAGGGCAAACATGGATGGATCAGATCAATCTAATGAACAATCAGCCCATCATTGTCGAGAGCGCAAAATCCCTTGGTGTCATACTCAACAAAAAACTCAATCTACTCTCCCACATCGACTCCATTGCAAAGTCTGCTCGACACCAACTGCGCCTTCTTTGGGGGATTCGTCGCTTCTTTCCGGAGCACGACCTTAAAACCCTGGTCCAATCGCTGGTTCTCTCCAGATTGGACTACTGCAATTCTCTTCTTACTGGCCTTCCCAAATCCCACCTTTCCCCCCTGAAGTCTATTCTCCATTCAGCAGCTTGTTTCATATATGGGGCCAAAAGAAGCGACCACATCACACCCATTTTATCCACCCTCCATTGGCTTCCCATAGAGGCAAGATCTATCTACAAAACTGCATGTATCACCCACAAAGCCTTGCACTCCTCCTCCCCTCGCTACCTGATGAATAAACTGAAACTCTCTGGGGGCTCCAGACCATCACGTAATGCAGGAAAGTTATTGCTTGAACCTCCCATTTTCAAGAAGGAAAGATCGATGGCCCAATCCTTTTCAGGCAACGCGATGAGAATATGGAACTCACTTCCGCCTCAGCTTCGGACCACCACCTCTTCCCAGGCCTTCAAAACTGACCTCAAAGCTCTCCTCCTTCAAAGACACTTCCAAATTTAATTCAAGCCCTCTGTTTTCTGAAGGAAATCCTTCCATTATAGGAAATTCTGTTCTCCGTGCCTATAGAAGTGCCTTCCCAGGGTGTTTTTGTGTTTTGAGTGTCTGCCATTTAGTGCAGTATTATACCTCTACCTGTATTTTGTACTCTTTTGTAACATGCACACAGCACCTTTCCTTTTACAACGTATCATCTGCTACCTCTTATCTTGTTTGCTTTTGATACATGCACAACGGCCACCACTGCCTCAGGTAACGTAACTATTGTTTTAGTGTTTTGAGTGTCTACCATTTATTGCAATTTTTTTCTACCTCTACTCGTACTTTATTTGCTCTTGTAACCTGCACACGTCACTTTTTCCTTTCGTAACGTATCGTTTGCTACCTCGTGTATTTTTTGCTCTTGATACTTGCACAATTATCACTATTGCCTCATGTAATGTAACGTTTGTTTTTGTAACAGGCTCACTTGTAATTCTTCTCCTCTTGTATCTTTACTTTGCCTATTGTGAAGCGCTCTGACACCTTCGGGTAAAGTCCGCGCTATATAAAAACGCATTAAATAAATAAAAATAAAAATGCTGCTGGCAGCATGAAAGCCGCTGTAGGATTGGATGCAGGGCAGGCTGGGAGCCTGTGCCTACAGCTGAGGAGCGGCGCAGTGGTGGTGCGGCGAAAAAGGTACGTTTTTTTTTTTTTCTTTTTTTTCTGGTTGCTAAACCTGCCCAACCCCTGTCACGCACTGCGTCGCCCTCCCCTTCTCCCTCCCGTGAGCCGCAACTGGTGCCAAGTACAGTGAAAACATCACCAGTAACTAATTACATAATATAAGTCCATTATATTGATCCTCCCATTGCAATTATCACATTAATTTATATCAAACAGGGTAAATGCTAAGAAAACTATGTCCTCACAGATATGACCAAATATCGATATTAACCAATAGGTTATAACAGGAGAGTATTGATGTATATCCTTTGCACAATTATCATTTGTGTATCATGTACTCAAAATCCATAAATGACACGACGATTCAAGACATCTAATAACTGAGTTGGTAAATCTGCTTATTCATCACATACCAGGCCAGTGCCTGAATAAAATTCCACTCCTTAACTCCATATTCGAGAATACCTAAAATTGGCAATTGGTAAACCTGTTATTATATCAGATAACCCCTTATTAATATAGAAAATATATAATATGAGGATCAGATATGGCAATGTATCTGTTGTGAAATATCTGGTCAAGGTCAGTGTTAAAAACCTCCCAGAAATTAAACAAAAGCAATATATAATAGTGTATCGTTGGTGTCGCCAGAAGGAAAGAATAAAAGGGGGGTTGCCCTTAAAACTAATACTGAAGTGGAAGATATGTACACGCTAGTATTATCAGTGATCAAAAATCAGAAATCATGTCCCCAATGGATCTGGGTTTCCTCTATGGGATCTTGGGCCATGCCTCTAAGCTTCTTAATATTACCAGGTCAGTTATTAAGAGATCCTAATATTTTAATAAGCAATTCCTAATTTGATATGATCCCCTCTTGTAAGTGGCTATGAATCTAAGAGTTAAATTGTTGGTATCTTAATTTCTGGGATTTTGTTTGAAAAGGACTTCCTTATGTTTTCAGCTTTTTGTTTAGCCTGATTAAGGGGGTCATTCTGACCTTGGCTGTCCATGACCGCCATGGCGGAGGGCGGCGGAAGCACCGCCAACAGGCTGGCGGTGCTTCCTGGGCGATTCTGACCGCGGCGGTAAAGCTGCGGTCAGAAAAGGGGAGCCGGCGGTTTCCCGCCGGTTTCCCGCTGGCCCAGGGAATCCGCCATGGCGGCGCTGCTCGCAGCACCGCCATGGGGATTCCGAGCGCCTTCCCGCCAGCCTGTTTCTGGTGGTGTCCACCGCCAGAACCGGGACGGCGGGAACGGGTGCCGTGGGGCCCCCTAACAGGGCCCAACAAAGATTTTCACTGTGTGCTGTGCAGACAGTGAAAATCGCGATGGGTGCCACTGCACCCGTCGCACCCCTTCAACTCCGCCGGCTCCATTCCGAGCCGGCTTCATTGTTGAAGGGGCTGTCCCGCTGGGCCGGCCGGCGGTCTTCTGGCGGTCGCCCGCCGGCCCAGCGGGAAAGCCGGAATGGCCACCGCGGTCTTTTGACCGCGGAGCGGTCTTTCGGCAGGAACCGCTTGGCGGGCGGCGACCGCCACGGTCAGAATGACCCCCTAAGAATTTTGTGAGGATATCACCATTCTCCAAAGTGTTGCATTGTATTCTGTTGTTCCCTTTTGTAGGCGCCTTTGATGCTACAATTTGGGTGTGATTTTAGGAGTTCCCCATAGGACAGTGGTTCCCAGCCTACAGTCTGAGCACCCCTGAGGGGTCCGCAAAGCCTCCTCAGAGGGTCCGTAACGGTTTAGAAAATTAAATAATATTAACAGATTAGGCCCCGAGCTTTCAGTAATGACTCATTGGGGAGTCTTAGGATTCCAATAATGGTTCAGTGGGGGTCTCCAGGTTCCAGTAATGATAAAGTGGGGGTCCAGAGAAGTCAAAAGGTTGGGAACCACTGCCATAGGGATACTCCATTTTAGTGGATTGGGCTGGTAGCTTTCTGCATGCAAAATGCTGTTACCAGCAGTGTTCTTTCTGCGCAGTGATGTTTTTAAGGTATTTCCTCTCACGTGGAGAGAGATATCAAGAAATTCACTATCATCTTTACTTATTTTGTAGGTGAATTTCATGTTCAGCTCATAAGTTTGCGGTATATTGAACTTTTCGGCCATTTTTATATTACCTTCCCAAATGAGAAAAAGGTCATCAACATACCTTATCCACATGGGGATATGATTGGTATATTGCTTATTGGTGTATCTGATGAGCTAATTCAGCATACTCTCTGGGAGCAGTAGCTTCAGCCTGCATGCTCATTTAAGTATTCTTGTGTTCATGAGTTATGTCTATACAGCTCACCCATCTTTGAGTGACTTCTTCTGTCACCCAGTAATTCAGCTGCAAATATTTTCTGCCTCTTGATTTTTTATAGCATAGTCGAATTGATGAACATTTTATCTTCTGTGACAGGATACATGATGGGTATAGTTTCCCTATTTCCAATGGTAACCATTTGTGTTGCTGCATTATTTTCACATGGATGGCCACATTTTCCTCTGTTGCAGATACAGCCTGTCCCGCTTCTGAGAAGTATGTGCATTTGTGCCAGTGAACAATGGAGCGTACATTTGATGTTCCAAACGTATCTTCTTTCTCAGTTGTAATGCTTCTGGTTATGGTGACAGACCCTGAAATATTGGTAATTTCCAGAACTCTTCTTAAAACCAGATAGACAAAGAGCAAGAGCGAGAGATAGAGAGAGAGAAAGAGAGAGAGAGAGAGAAAGAGAAAGAGAGAGAGAGAGAGAGAGAGAGAGTGTATGTGTGTATCTGTGTGTGTATTCTACAGAACCGACAGCATTTAGGTTGCCATCGTTCATTTTCGCTTTGTTCCCCTGAAATTACCGCCTTTGGGTGTGAAGTAGGTGGGGGGAAGGGACCAAAGAGGGCCATGGTGGGTGCATGTGAGGGGAGGAAAAGGGGCAGGTGGAGTTCGATGTAGTGGAAAAAGGAAGGGCGAGGGTGGCTTGCGTGAAGGGTGAATTGGGGCCACAGAGGCAAAGTGAAGCTAAAGTTGTGGTCTATAGGGGATGGGGTGACTGGTAAGGGGACTAATACATGTTGGAATCTGGGGTTAAATGCAAGATTAGCTGGGGTTGAGCTAGGGAGACGGAGCAGATGTTTCAGGTTTTTCAGGTAAAGGATGGTTTGGTGGAGAGTGCTATGGTTTGGGGCAGAGAGGAGAAGAATGTTGTAAATGTGGTGCCTGGAACTTGTAAGTGAGGCTGGTGAGGGACAAAGGAACAAGAGCTGTGGGGTGGGGAAGAGGTGATGGTAGCAGGTGAACGTGATGGGGGCGTGGCCGAGCCACTAAACATGGCGGATGCGAGCTGAGTAAGCTCCGCGCCGCGCTCGGTTTATCCGGCATAATCTGAGGGGGCAGGAGGCTGAAACATCTTGATGAGTGGCAGGGCCTGTGCCGGGCGGCGCTGTGGCGCTTTTGTCTAGAACTCAACGGCTGGGACTGGGTCACGCACGGCCTGGGACGAGGCCTGCTGAGCCGGGCTACGCGACGGTGTTGCCGCGCTGCGTGGAGCGGCGCGCGGCATTGAGGGAAACCGAGGATCGAGTCGGCCCCGCAGAGTTGCTGTCGCGCGGCCATTGCTGCCCTGAAGGAGGGGGAGACGACCCGGCAGAGGAGAGAGGTGTGCAGAGGGTGCGGGCTGCTGAAGGGCGCCTGGCCCTGGGTGGGCCTGGCCTGCGTCGGGCCTGTGCAGCCTTGCTGAGACCTGGTGGGGACGTGGTGATCCTTGGGCGGAGCCTGTTTGGGGCCATTGAGGAGGAGGAACGTCCTGCAGAGCTGGTGCCTTTTGTTGGGGCGCGCTCGCTTTGCTGGTGGTGATGAGGTAGCTGGGGACGGATCGGGCCCGAAGACGATTGCTGCACTGGGCCGGTACCTGCCCTGGATCTGGCCAACCCCTCTGCGGGCTTGGAGGTAAGCGGTGGAGCCTGTGGAGTTAGAAGAGGTGTGCGGATCCCGAGGGTGCTGCGCCGGGGAACTGGGCTGCTCGTGCTGGCGAGTGATGAGGACCTGGCGACACCGGCAAGTGGGCATGACCAGATTCAAAGCGCATCCCCCTGGCGTGACTCTAGGAGCGGTGGAGCTGCGGAGCCCAGAGAGACAGGACACCAGTTAGCAGCGACGAAAGTGGTGCGTGGACAGACCTCCCTGGCGCCTGCTGCTGTGGACCTAGCTGCTGCTGGGGGCTGAAGGTGCAGTGTTGGAGGTGGGCACAGTCTGCACCAATTCGGTGTCGAACAGCTGCACTCTTAGTGGCAAATACTTGCATTAGACCCTCTGTGCCAATCGGGGTCAATTAGAGGGATACTTCAAGTGCAACTGAACGCGAGAGGGCGGGCATCGCCCCGGAGGTGAGTGTAATCAGCCTGAGACCCGGAACATGGATGGGCAGGACGCTTGCGCTCCGGTACTGGCACTGGGAGGACACAAGACATGATGGGGCAGGACAGCCAGAAACTAGACGCAGTCCTTGCCGCAGTGGAGCGTATTGGAGAATCGCTGGAACGGGCCCGCACGTCATTAGAAGCTAAAATAGACAAGGTGGCCAGCGACCTTGTGCTACTACATGCTGATCACTGTAAGCTGGCAGACAGAACTGGCGAAATTGAGGCAAAAGTGGACGATTTGCAACCGACAACATCCCGCTTGAAATCGGAGATGGAGGAGGTGCTGACCCGTGAAGCTGAATTGGAGCATTGAGTGGAGGATGCAGAGGGGCGTTTCAGGAGGAACTATATTCGAGTGGTTGGTCTTCCGGAGGGCACTGAAGGCCAAAACGCAGTAGCCTACTCAGAGAGATGGTTAAGGGAACTGATGCCGACGGGCACACTCACTTCCTTTTTTTCTGTGGAGCGAGCGCACCGGATACCGACGCGGCCCAGGCCTCCGAGGAGTGGTCCTCGTCTGTTCATTATCCGCCTCCTTCATTATGCGGACAGAGATGTCATACTCCGTACTGTCCGCGCTTTGCCGCCCCCCCGGGAGGATGACGCGCAGGTTTTGCTGTTTCCGGACTACACTCTAGCGGTGCAGAGAGATCGCGCCTCTTATCTGCCCTTGAAATGCAGACTCAGATCTCTCGCCCTAAATTACTCCTTGTTATTTCCTGCCAGGCTGCGCATTGTGGCTGAAAACAAGTTGCACTTATTTTCCATGCCCGAGGCAGCGTGCGAGTGGCTCGAGTCTACGGGCCGCTCTTCGGGCAGTGCGGAGGAGCGAAGGGTCCAGATACCGCATAGTAAATGCAGTCGAGCCAGGCACGCCCAGAGGAGGGGTGATGCTGGTGTGAGACATGCAACGCATGCACTGGACTTGGAGCAGCTCATACAGGAGAGGAGAAAGGCGATTCACTCAGCCGCAACTATTAGTGCCTCCCCACCGGCGTCGAACTCGGAAACCGAACACTCGCAGCCACCCAGTGACTGACCTGCCATGCCGGATAGACTCTCCGAACTGAGCCTCGTCGGGGGCCCATCTGTCACGCCTGCTACAGCGGATGAACTTTTTAAAAAGAAAGCGTCTAGAACTGTGTTGGGTATTATGCACCGCTGGGGTTGTATGCCTGACCTGTTATATGTGTTTAAGTCCGGTCAGTACGCTTGGGTTTGTGATCCTATTGCGAACTTGACTACCGCACACGGACCCCCGGTCTGGAGGTTCTATGCAAGTGTACGCTGGGTGTGGGTCTGCCCTCGCTCCCCGCACATGAATATAGCTGATGGGAGCGGTCTCCCCCTCTCCCGATATTCTCCTTCCTGTACCCCTCACAATCATCTACTATAACCGGGCAATGTGATTCACGCAGGGATTGCCTAACTGCGAGATTGACCTACCCCACACTCCTACTAGTGGAGTTTCAAAATGAGTGGCTGTGTTGTTGCATGCTGCGGTTTTTGTTATTGGGCTTGAGCGGCGACCTGTTGTCTAACTGCCCTGATGGTATTAGAAATGTTTTGGTTATGCTGGAAGACACATGCAGGACATCCGTTCGGAGGTTGGGCTAATGTTAATATGTGCTATTGCGATATGCGGTGGGGTGAGGTGTCTGTGGAGGGGGGTTGTCGTTTATTTGCGCCATGTCTTCATACACTGCGATCACATGGAATGTGAGAGGCATATACACCCCTAAGCGCTGATATGCCATTTATTCCTACCTTAGAAGACACTCAATCCATTTGGCGTTCTTGCAGGACACGCACTTGGTGGGTCCGGAAATCCCCCGATTGCAACGACGCTGGAGAGGGCAGCTCTATGCGACGGGTCACTCGGCGTATGCTAGGGGCGCCATGATCTGGATTCGGCTGGGAGTCCCCTTTGCAGCAGAGGAGCGGATCTTAGACCCGAAAGGCAGATTTGTGCTGATCCGTGGATGACTGGCGGGCCACGCGGTGGTACTGAGCTCCATATATGCTCCTAATGTAGACCAGACCTCTTTCCTACGCGGACTGTCCCAGAACTTAGCGGGCTGGAGTGAGTTTCTGTGGATGCTGGGCAGGGACTTCAATAGTGTTCTTGACGTTAATCTGGATCGCTCCTTCCCTCCGTTACCCACATCTCCATTCGTGACAGCTGCACGTGGCCTGTTGTCGTGGTCCCAGCATTGGCAGTTGGTTGATATTTGGTGGCAGCGCCATACCGGGGACAGTGTTTACTCATTCTACTCTGCTCCGCACACTCTGCATGTGCGCTTAGAGAGGATATTTTGCACTCATAATCTGGCCCCAGTGATTGTTGACACAGATTATTTGGGACGAACACATTCGGATCATAATCCCTTATTTGCGAGTCTGAGCTGGGACTCTGCTCTTCCGGCCGTTCCTTTCTGGCGTTTGGGACCAGAACTGTCAGAGGATGCTGTCTTTCGGACATTGTTGGGCGCTGCGATCCCGGAATACTTCGAGCACAATGAGGGCACAGCCTCATCGGGATTGCTGGAATGGGATGCGTTCAAAGTTTTTATTTGGGGGCACTGCCTGGGGACCCAGTGTAGTTTGCGTTGCTCTGTTGAGCGTGACTTGGTCCGGGTAGAACGCTCTGTGTTGCGTCCGGAGGGGGAGGTAGCTGATGATCTGACGCAAGATCCAAGGTTGTCTGCGGCTCATGCAGAACAGTTATCGTTACCTGAGCGATTGCGCTGTCTGAACTATGCTGCGCATTCTGCGAGAACGCATGCCTCGGCTGATAGGGCGGGAACGCTACTTGCCTGGCTGATCCGTCATGACTGTGACAGGGGGCCGATTGTGGAGATTCGGTTGTGGGGTGGGGGGGATGGTGCATACGCCTAGGGAAATACACACCGAGTTCACAAACCACTATGAGGCGTTATACGCCTCTGATTCACCTTCCGCGAAGGGTCTTGACAATTACTTTCTTACTGGTTTGGAGCTTCCAGGTCTGGAGGAGGAGCAGGCAGAGGTGCTCGAGGAGCCTCTCTACCTCGATGAAATAAAGTCTAGTATAGGTGAGCTTGCATCCGGCAAAATCCCGGGTCCGGATGGTTTGCCTGTTGAATTTTACAAGGCTTTTGCACCTCAGGTGGCGCCCCGGTTGCTTCACATGTACGAAGAAGCTATTCAGAGGGGCTGCCTGTCAGCCTCTCAGAGAGAGGCATTGCTGGTCTCTCTTCCTAAACCTGGGAGAGATCCAATGGATCTAGGATCGTACCGGCCCCTAGCAATGCTGAACACCGACTACAAAATTTTGGCTAAAGTGTTAGCGGTGCGTCTTGCTCCTAGGGTACTGGACCTGGTCCACTCCGACCAGAATGGGTTCGTGCCAGCCAGGGACACCTTGCATAATATTAGACGGCTGTTTCGCGTCATGCAGTACGTGAGGCGAGACTGGCTGAGGGTGGGATGCTTAGTCCTGGATTTGGAGAAGGCCTTCGACTCACTGGAGTGGCCTTACTTGTTTCGAGTGCTGCAGTGGTTTGGTATGGGACCCTCTTTTACCCAGCTGGTGCGGCTGCTGTATACTAAGCCGAAGGTTCGTGTGAAGATCGGGGGCGTGATATCGGAGCCGATCAATGTGTGTAGGGGCACGAGGCAGGGCTGTCCTCTCTCGCCGTTGCTGTTTTCCATCGGCATGGAGCCCCTTGCGGTGGCACTGAGTGGTGAGGGGACTGACTGGGACATCGCTCTGGGAGATGGTATACACATAGTGTCATTGTACGCCGACGACCTTCTTCTGTACTTCCGTGACATCACGCAAATCCCTCCAAGGGTGGGAGCGCTGCTACAGCACTTTGTGTTAGCATCCGGTCTCAAAATTAATTAGTCCAAATCGAGTCTCTTCCCCTTTGACCCGGGGCTCAGGGATCCCGGACTTACAAAGCTGGGAGTCCTGTACCGTGGCAGCCATGCATGTTCCGATACCTGGGTATTCGTATTTACCATTGTGAGAAGGACCTGATTGACGGAAACCTCACGAGAGCGGTGTCTTCGATTAAATCACAGATGTCCTTCTGGAGGACGCTGCCGTTGTCGGTGGCCAGTAGAATAGCCCTTTTAAAAATGGGGGTCTTGGTGCGATTATTGTACTTCTTCTCAAACCCCCGGCTTCTTTAGGTCTCTGGAGTCGGAACTGCTGGACTTCATATGGAATGGTGGCCGCTGCAGGGTTGCCTTGAAGAAACTATACTTACCGTCTGAGAGGGGTGGGCTGGCAGTCCTGAACCTATAGCATTACTACCTGGCCGCCCAGCTTCAGTGGGTGTCTGGGTGGCTGGCAGGAGCCCAGCTCACTGATACGGCATCTGAGGGCGGTCCCTGGTCGGCGCAGCACATCCTACACTTATTTCATCCGCTCACACGCGTGCCGATCCCACAGCAGCTGTTCCTCAGGGTGGCATACAGATGCTTTCATAGATCCCTTTGACTTACCAGGCGGGTGGTCCTGTTTGCGCCAGCCTTAGCACTGCTGGGCACGCCACGTGGTCCTGGGTTCACATCGGACTTGGAGCTGCGTGCGTGGCACGAAGTGGAGCTGTGCACACTGGGTGATCCCTCTGAGGACGGCCAGCTGCTGTCATTTAGTCGTCTTCAGGAGTTGGGACTGCCGCCCCCGGACAGTTCCTGCTATACAACTCCTTGCTGAGAGCCCTGCGATCCAAATGGGGAGACGTATCGGTGGCTCCCCCTACGCATTTGCTGATTCAATACCTGCATGTGATGGGCCAGGGTCGTCGTCTGGTCAGCTGGTTCGCTGACGCACTGCGGGCACATGCGGTCCTGGAGAGTGATGCGTTGCAAATGGCCTGGGAGGTGGATGCGGGCAGCTCAATCTTGGAAGTGCAGTGGAGGCTAGCCTTATCTGGTCACCGTAATATACCCCACAATTCCAGATTCCGCTTAATTCAGTTCTACATTGTCCACAGAGCTTATCTCACCCCAGCTCGAGTGAACAGATACTTTGCTCGCCAGGACGCTGCTTGCCCCCGTTGTTGTGCAGTGGGCGTGGATTTGTTACACATGTTGTGGTCTTGCCCTTCTTTGTACTCCTATTGGAGTGCTGTGGTCGCCTGTCTGTCGGAGTGCACAGCCCGGCGGGCTCCAGGTAATTGGTAGGCGTGCATACTGGGGTTGTTTCCCAGAGGTAAAAAGCACAGAGCCGCAATACGATTCACAGATCTGGGATTAATCACGGCAAAGAGGCTGGTGACCCGCAGATGGAAGTCACCTGATCCCCCGCAATTGCAAGCTTGGAGATGCTCCTTTGAGGTGTGGGCCGGGGCCGAGGGTGCAGCGCTGAGAAGGGAGGAGGCGCTGGGGCTGCGTCAGTTTCCATTGTCGGCTAGCTAGGAGGAGATGATGTCACGGTTGTGGAACATGAGTGGGGCTCCTGAGGCGGAGAGCTTGGTCTAGCATAGTGGTGTTTGCTGGGTACATAGAGCACTGAGGTGGGGTGCTGTGTGTGTTCATTGTCGGGGTCTGATGCAGTGTGGGAGTTAGACAGTGATTTGTTGACTGGAGCTGGAGATGAGCTTCACCTCCCACCGGTGTACTGGACTGAAGCGAAATGGCCCTCAACCTAGCCAGGATGTGCTTGCAAGACAATTCTCTGCATGTATGATTAACACCCAGCAATAGTTATTGTTCATATTGTTTGTTTGTAACCCGTTTACAGCATTTGCTTATCAGTCAGCCGCATTCGAGATATGGTGTGCATGGTGGAAATTTAGCACAGCGGCTTGTCTTACCATGTTCTACCTTGGTTCAATCGCTTGTCGCTGCTGCCCTTTGCTTGAAGCCATCAGAGTCAACAGTTCTTGCTGTCTCGGCGGGGTTCTCTCAAAAACAGCATGCTGTTGTAGCCCATTTCATGCCTGAACAAATTAAATGGCTGAAGATCGAGTGGCAGCTTTCCAAGTTGCCTACGTTTTTCTTTACTTGATTGTCTCCATCTAAACGGACATTTCTAAGCATTGTAACCGCACAACACTATCTCCTTGCACACTAATGTTTTATGTTTCTTGTTATGTAGAAATAAAATGCAAATAAACAGATTCATTAAAAAAAAAAAAAGCAGGTGAACATGATGCTTTGTTGCTGGCCGTAGGTGCTCAGGCGATGAGACACTTGGAAAAAATGATTTTAAATGTTTTAAGTAGTAAGTGTGAAAAAGGAAGGCGAGTGAGGCCAGGATGGTGACCAGTGATACCGTGGGTGCTCATTAGTGTAGACTTTGATGGAGCCTGGAGGTAAGTGAGCCATTGACATGGAAGGGATAAGTAGCTGCAGGGGAAGTTTTGTGACTGAATCAAAAGAACACCACAAAGGCCCAGTTGTTTCAGTGTCAACGACCTCTTCAGAGGTGATTTACAGTGTTGGGTGTCCTGGGAAAAAGAGGCTGTAAGTGGGGGCTGGGTGGCCAGTCTTAATGAACTCTTGAGGGGCTCAACTTTTGAGGGTCTTGGGCATGCAAGCGTACAGTTGATACACAGTAACTCAGGCTGAGGGGCGCGAGCGCAGTGGGCCTTTGTCCAGAGGAGTCGCGTTGTGATGGCTCCAAACGGTTGTGGGTTCCTGCACAGAAAAGGCTGCAGGCGGCAACTGGGGGACAAGTTTGGCCAAATCCGTGGTGGGCTTCTGCTCTGGAGGGTCTAAATACCTCATTGAACCATTGATCCACTTCGACTTTGGCTGGGAGACTCTGGTGCAGTGGTGCTTTTAGGTGACCGATTTCCGAGATCCAGGGTTCTCATGGTTCTCCTTGGGTGCCTGTAGGCTGAAGGAGAGTTGCTTCAGGGCATACAGGATGTTCCTTGAAGTGATGACAGTCTTCCCAGGCTTTTGTAGGCAGAGCAGCTGCAGGACGAGGTGACTTTGGCACAGTTGTTGAGGACAGGAGACAGGCTGGCAGGATTGGGGCCAAGTCAGTTGCTGCTCCTCAGTTCTTTCTTTTTGTGGCTCTTCGGTGGTCTTCTTTCTTTTTGGGTTTGTAGAATCTGAGATCCTGGTGTTAGGCGGCCACCTAAATACTGAATGTAGGGGCATTAAGAGGAGTGAAGGGTAGTAGCGAATGGGCTACTTACCCTTTAGGGTCACTACACCCCCTATATGACCATTTCCTGTGAGAAGTGGGCATAACCCTATCCCAGAGTGCCTAATTCCCCCACACAGATGATAGTGTAATTCTTATTTTCATGTTTGCTTCACGTAGCCCACCATCGGGGTGTTACTAGCCTGGAAGTGTAACACACCTCCTGACAATCTAATTTCCCACCTGTCCTGGTGCCAAATGGGCCTCAGGACAGGGTGTGGCATCTCCCAGGACTGGGGGAAGCCAGGGAGCATATCAATGGCGGCAGGGACTTTAAAGTCCCTGGCCTTGGTATGCTAAAACACTAGCCAACCTGCTGGAGGAGGTATGAACACCTTCTTCCGGAGCAGGCATCGTTTTTGGCCTCTGAGAGTGTAGGCTCTCATCTTCAGGGGGTCAGAAACCTGTCTGTGGTGACAGGCTGGACTGTACCAGTCAGCCAGCACAATAGAGGACTAGTAGGTTTCAGGGGGTACCTCTAAGGTACCCTCTGGGTGCATGTATTAATAAATCCATCACTGGAATCAATGTAGGTTTATTAATACGAGGCATTTGATATCAAGCACCAAAGGTTTCAGTGAAGCCATAATGTAGCAGGGTAACTCGTTTTGACCAATGCCCAATTCATACCATAAGATGGCTTCCCTGCTCACTTGTAATATCTAGCAATGGTGCTAGACATTACAGGGGTATATCTACTCATGCAGATATGTCCTAACATGTGCTACAATGTACCCTGCCTTAGGGCTCCAAGGCCTGCTGTAGGGATGACTTACGTACAGGCCATGCAGTGTCCTTGATGTGGCACACTGGAGTGTGCTATGTCATGTTTTCAAACATTTGCACCATGCCATGCAGCCTGCAGTGGCAGTCTGTGTATAATTTTGTGTGTGGGTCCCTTAGGGTGGCATAAGACATGCGTCAGACCTTAGGGACCCTTTTTCGTACCCATGCCCCGGGAACCAGGGATACCATTTACTAGGGATTTACAAGGGTGTTAAAATCCATGCCAGATGAGTTACAATTAGATTTTACTTGTTTTAGGGGAAAGAGCACTGTCACTGAGGTCTGATTAGCAGGTCTCAGTGCACTGTCAGAGTCAAAAACCAGCATCTAGTAGTTCTAAAGGGGAAAAAACGTGGGGAATATCTTTAAAGAAGTCCAGTTTCCTGATAGTGTGTCCAATCAATAGTAAAACCCCTTATACTTAATTTCCTTTAGAAGTAAGCACTGACCTCCAAACACTCTCTACTGCTCAAAAACCAGAAAAGGTTCGTGGAGTAGGTACTTGCAGAGCTTCTTAGTGTTATACTCCTCAATAGGTGGCTCTGTTTTGGTAATAGGGTACCACTTTTCCCTTTAACTCCTGATGTGTGTTCGATCTATGCAGCAATGACTTTGGGGACCTGGGCTGGAAATTTTCTGAGTATCAGTGAGTAACAACAACATCTCCAAATTCAGGTCTTGGAGAGGATTTACTTGTAGTACGAGCTACGAGCAGTAAAGATTACTATTGTAATACCACTTGATATCTAGGTTGCTCCTCTGAAATGCAAGATTGCCAGAGCCATGAGGGTTCACTTTCGCTCATCTTTGGCTAAGGACCTTCATTGTACCTGAATCCTTGGGATCTCAAGCCTATACCGCTGACCAGCCAGATATTAAGAGTGGACCTACATCTTTGCCAAGCAGTGGCTGGTGAATGAACATAGTGATTCGACCACAGGCTTTCTCATAATGTCGTCTGTTGCCATGTGAAGTATGATAGTCCTCTTGAACAAGGCACTGGTGCTTGCCTCTCTCTCTATCTCTTGTTGAGAACCCCACCTCCTACCGAAGTGCTCTGAGGTGGTATTAGACCTGGCTCCCTTGGTGTGCTTTCCCTTAACTTTTTTTTTACCTTCTGACCGCCTGTTTGGCTGGCCTTGTTATTGCTGGCTTTAGAACTCCTGGTACTTTATAACTGCTAACCAGTGCTAAAGTGCATGTACTCTCTGCTTAAAACATGGTAACATTGGCTTATCCACAATTGGCATAGAGAAGGGTTCCCCAAGTTTGGTGTCTCTGGAATCACAATTAAAAATCACAACTGATGGTGAAGTCGAATTTTAAATTGTAATTCTTTTGGAAAATTGTCATTTTCTTACCTCTGCCTGTCTGAATACACACCTGTGTCAGCGACAACTAGGCTCTTGTGCATTCCCTCCAAAGAGCCACACACAAAGGGAGCTTAGATATGACTGAAGGACCATCAACACCAATTGAGTACCATTCTGGACCTGAGGACCTTCTGCCAGGAAGAAGGACTGCTGTGCTGCTGTAGGGATTGTCACTGTCCTGGACTTTGTTGGACACTTGCTCTGCTGTGCCTGCCCTGCTGCCTGCTGTCCCTTGCCTTGGAGTGAGTAGGACTGGGCCTGCATCTCTACATCCCCAGGACCAAAGTGACTCCAAGGGCTTACTGGCTTGCATTTTGTTCTGAAGTCTCAGGACATCAAAGACTTCTCTTCCATCTACAAACAGCATCTGGACTTTGTTTGCCACAAGTCTTGCTCTGTCAAGTGATGCCAACCCAGTCCGGGGCCTTTGGAAGTGACTATAAAGTGCTGCATCTGCCAGAACCTGTGCATCAACACTGTTGCGCCAAATGGAAGTGACGCGTCACCCGCTGCAAGATCAGGATCGATGAATCACCACTGCTGCAAGGACCGTACCAGCACATCGCACTCTGAACTACCGCAACGGATCTGGAACCACCGCCCTGGAACCAACGCATCGCCACCATTGCATGGAGAAGATCAACGCTATATCTCTCCAACATGGATTAACCCAGCCCATCGCATTCGGAACCGCCACACTCGGAACCGGTGCATCGCACTGGGAACCAACACATGGCCGCAGTTGCGTGGAGAAATCCAGGGCAAGACCCCAACTGAATGGGGATCGTTACCGCCTCTGGTGCTGAGACAAGGATTAAGGTACTTTTACATGTGTGAGTCCTGTAGCCTGCCTGTGATTCATTGTGGGTGGCCTGAACTCTGTGTGACCAGATACCCCAATAGGTGCTTATTGCATCTAAGCACTACTTTCACATTTATTCGTTAAAAATTAATTTCTCAACTTCTACTTATTGGATTATTGTCATTTTGTACTTGTTTTATCTATACAAATATAATCTGTTTATCTAACTTGGTGTGGAGTCTTTCAGTGAAGTTTTCACTGTGTTACTGTTTGAAGTGCTGCACAAATACTTTACACATTCCCTCCTACATTATGCCTGTCTGCTCTGTGCCAAGCTACCAGAGGGTGAGCACAGGTTAATTTATGATATGTAACTGACCTACCCTGACTAGGATTGTGGTTCCTACTTGGACAGGGTGCATACCTCTGCTAACTAGAGACCCAATTTCTAAAAGTTGGGTTCATCTGCATGACACGCTTTACAGATTAAATAAATAAATAAGTAAACCTGGTCTAAGGGTCTCATTTTCTGCTTCCTGGAGAACTAATATAACATAATAGCGGGGAAACCATAGCAGTATAATAAAAGGAGTAAAACCTATGGTGCCCAAGAATCACTGAACGAAAATGCAACTTTTTGGGTATACTATATTTAAAATCCATTGACCATAATTCCTTGGTGTTGAATAGCTAAGTGGTGTGCTACTATGGGGAGGAGCATGGTGTTTCCCCTCCCATAAGGTGAATATAGTCATTTGGGAACAAGCATCCCACTGCTGTGCATCCTGTAGAGACCCACACTGACCTCTGCAATCAATGTCTACATTTAGGCCAGCAAAATGTTGGTCTAAATATGAGTTGTCTTTGCCTAGTTAGCACTGGATATATGAAAGGGGTGTGTGAAATTCACTTATTTTTTTGTATGATTATTCAAAATTCTGCAACAACTGTATGAAATTCAAAAGCAGCACTTTGCGCTATATTTTATTGCAAAGTACACTCTTGTATCCATTTTGGATATAAGGTGTCTTTTCATGCAAAACAATTGCAAAGGACACACGTGCTGCAAACAATAGGTTCTGGTAATTTGGGTTATTCCCATGGTCCTCCACAAAAAAATCCTCAGATTACACTGTGAGGCATAATGTAGTGATTTGAATTCCTAGAATTTCGCATAACAATCATAACACAAAATTTGGAATTTACATGAATTTATACCAGTGAGAGCGCGCATGAGCGTTATTTACACTTTTGTCCAATGGTATTTTTTTTTTACATTGGTCAAGATACACTGGAGTGTTGCAGTAATAGGCAGTTTAATTTTCTGTGAAGCCCTTTTGGCCCCACAATAAGGAACAGGAATCAATGATTTATGTTAAGTCGATTTATTCCCAATCAATAATCAATCCAATACATATATATGTCATGAAAATATTAAAATGATACAGAATTACAGTTGGAAAGCTGAAATATTGCAATTGATTCAGTCTCAATAGATTAAGATATGGAGCAATTACAATCACAGCAATACAGAAGCTGAGAATTAGAAAGAGGTGTTCCATAAAGAAACATGAAATAATTCTAAAGCCATCGAGTAAGAGTTCTAAGTATGGAATGAGGACGGTTCGGGAATAAATCTTCAGGATAGTTGGAATAAAGGCTTAAGGCAACTTGGGAATGCAAGAAGGTGTCAGCATAGTGAAGTCTTCAGTAGAAGTATCCCAAGTAGGAATAAGTGTTTGGCTTAAAGCCTCATACTTGCGAAAATAAAGGAAGCAGAGAGGCTTGTACCCCTCTATCTCTATGGGAAATCTATCTTACCTTCTAACAGCGTAAGCATTAATTAAAACAAACAGAACCTTCCACATCAGTGGAACTTTCCACTCCCTTTCAGGGACCAATAGGATCTTCATTCTTCTCATAAATTGTAACATCACCCGAGTTTCTCATTTCACAAAACTCAAACAGTCTCAGCAGCCTTGAACATCTTAGGTTCCTGGTACTCGATAAATAGGAGACTTCAGCTGATCATTAAATCTTCATGTCTCATTTGAAGGTCTTCTCTTCTCAGGACTTACTATCAGTAAAACTGATACAGAAGCTATACTGCTTTCCTGTAGCTACCGAAGCACCTGGAAAGAATGAATGAATATGTCACTTGTAGAGCGCACTCCCACGGGAACATCTTGGCACTATGCAGAAAGATCTGACCATACTGATAGGATGAGTAGCATAAAGGGATTCTCGCTCAAAGAATTAGAGTATAGCAAAGAGCATCCCAAGCTGAGAAAATCCATGTCTTTAATTAATTTTTTTACAATAATTCAGATTCAATGAATCTTAAATGATGGGGCAGCTGATTCCAATCCTTGGGGCCCAGGGCCAAAAAAGATTTTCCACCTCGAGTTTTAACCCTAAAAGATGGTGGCCTAAGAAGGTTAGCACAAGAAGACCTCAAAGCTCTTGTAGTGGAATAGTGAGTCAATCTTGCCCTTAAATAACTGGGCCCCATAGATCTATATGCTCTCAAAGTGAACACAAGAACCTTAAGCAGAATTCTCTTGTGGACTGGAAGCCAATGAAGCACATTTAGGACTGCAGAGGCCGAAGAACATCTTGGGAGTTGTAAAACAAGCCTAGCAGTGGGTTCTGTACAACCTGAAGTTTCTGGTTGGTTTGTTTGGATGAACCTGCATAGGGGCTGTTGCAGTAATCCAGTCTAGAAGTGATTAAAGCAAAGCAAACGGTCTTTCTAGATGCCAATGGAAGTAGGTCAAATAATTTTCTCTGAGACTTTATTGAATTGAACCACATGTCTGCCACCGCTACCGATTGAGGTAGAAAGGATAAAGAAGCATCAAATTTCACCCCAAGATTTTTTACCACCTCTACAGTGGCAGGCGGGGGGCAATGAAGAAGGCCACCATTTAGCTGGTGCAAAAGAATTTGTTTTTCCGAGCAGCATGATCTCAGTTTTTTTGATGTTGCATTTTAGATAATTAAGTTTAGGGGTGGGCGATGAACTCCGCTCTGCTGGCGGAGCTAACAGAGTTTTTGGCACTCCGTGCTCTGCTTGGAGAATGGAGTTCACCCACTCCACTAGTCCCGCCAGCGGAGCTGAGGTCACCACGTCCGCACTGCAGCCCAGTTATGGGCCACACAGTGCAGACAGCCTGCGCTTGCGCTGTTTAGCCCATAACTGGGCTGCAGTGCACACTCTTGGCCCAACTGATGTTGGCACAGCAGGATAGAGCTGCTGCAGGCACCAGCTATGATCCTCCAGGCCTCTCTCTGCCAGCAGCCCGGGCCGAACCTGGGAGCAGGGGGCAAGGGAGGCAGAGCGCCAGACCGCTGGCAACAAGGACCCAGGTGAGTCCGTGTTTTTTCTTTTTTTGTTTGTGCACTCTTGTGCACAAGAGGCCTGAAACTGCAGCTTTTGCTGCTTATGGCCCTGGTCTGAATTTCAGGCCTCTTGTGCTCTGGCCTACACAGGCCTCCTGTGCACCAGTCTGCCCCGGGTGCCTGAATTCAGGCCAAGACCATAGGCAGCAAAAAAAGCTGCAGTTTCAGGCCTCTTGTGCAACAGCCTGTCCCATGTGCAGTGCACACAAGACAGGCCGGTGCACAGGAGGCCTGAAACAGCAGCTTTTACTGCCTATGGCTCTCTCCTAATTGCGCCCGATCTCAGAAGCACTAAGCAGGCCTGACCCTGCTTAGAGCTTCTGAGATCAGGCACATTCAGGAGAGGGTGCCACTCCTCGGCTCACAGAACTCTGCCTCTGCAGAATTTCACTGAGTTTCAAATCAACTCCGCAGAATTCCGCGGAGTGGAACTCTGTGATCTCCGCCCAGGCCTAATTAAGTTGCATCCACTGAATAACTTCAACAAGGCAATGTTTAAAAATTGGTTTCGGAGCCACAAAAGGCTCTATCCAATGATAGGATCAGCTGCATATCATCCACAAATGAGGTGGTCGCAGTGCCAAAGGTTGAAATCAGTGTGATCAGGGGAGCCATGTAGGTATTGAATAATGCAGGGCTAAGTGATGAGACCTGTGGAACTCTTGATGTCACCACCCTTTCTGGGGATGAGAAAGGGCCCAATGAGACAAATTGTTTATGGTTTTCCAAGAAGGATTTTATCCAGGCTAAGGCCTAAAGGGAAATCCCACAGTCTCTGATCCGTTACAGCAGGATGTCATGAGAGATAGTGCCAAAAGCAGCTGATAAATCTAGTAGGATCAATACTACAGTGTTTCCTGCATCCAAAATCAATTCCAAGGTATCAGCAACTTCCAATAGAGCAGACTCCATGGAGAGCCCCAACGGAAACTGCACAGGGGCGGATGAAGACTGATTGTATCTTTAAGAAAGGTTACTAATTGGTTGTTAACTAATTTTTCCAGAACCTTGCTCAAAAAATGGGAGAAGAGAAATATGGTGGAGATTGGACATTGTTGCAGGATCAGCTAAAGTTTTTTTTCTGCAAAGGTTTTTGGTAGACCTGACAGCCTTAGGGTGGTCATCCCCCAACGTTTTGTCTGCCTCCCTCTACTTTTCTGACACTATTTTTGCTGGTTTTAGGACTCTGCACACTTTACCACTGCTAACCAGTGCTAAAATGCATATGCTCTCTCCCTTAAACATGGTAACATTGGTTCTTTCCCAATTGGAACATTTGATGTACTTGTACGTCCTTTGTAAAAGTGCACTACATGTGCCCAGGGCCTGTAAATTGAATGCTACTAGTGGGCCTGCGTCACTGGTTGTGCCACCCACATAAGTAGCCCCTTAACCATGTCTCAGGCATGCCATTGCAAGGCCTGTGTGTGCAGTTTTACTGCCACTTTGACTTGCCATTTAAAAGTACTTGCCAAGCCTTAAACTCCCCTTTTTCTACATGTGTCACCCCTAAGGTAGGCCCTAGGTAAACCACAGTGAAGGGTGCTATGTAGGTAAAAGGCAGGACATGTACATGTGTGTTTTGTATGTCCTGGTAGTGGAAAACTCCTAAATTCGTTTTCCACTACAGTGAGGCCTCCCTGGAGGGAGCTTGCCCCCATCCAGCTGCGAGCCATGCTAAACATGAAATATAAAATTCCAATGAAATGATTTCATTGTCATTTTATTTTTCACATAGCACGCTGCAGCCTGCCCATGAGCACTAAGGGGAGTGTCCTCTTTTTACTAAGGACTACAGCAGTGCTGGCCATACACTGCAAACTGCACATGTGAGTTTGGCCAGCAGACTTGGACCGGCCAAACTCACATGCGCACTTTGAAGCTCTCCACCCGGCTGCCTTGGACATCTGGTGGAGACCAAGCACAGGCCTGCAGTGCCTGATATAGCGTCCAGTCAGGATCCTCCATCCAATCCTGGTGCTGCTCTCATGCAGATTAACAGCATGAGAGCAACACCAGGATTGCTTAGGGAAGTTTCTTCTTCTACTCGTGCCACCCGGAGATTAGGAAGGACACAGAGGACGACACAGCCCCAGTAAATACAATTATTTTATTTTTTATTGTAATATGATGCATGCTTGCGTTTTTATTGTGTAGGCGTGTTTACTGTTCTCACATTTTGATGTGGTGGGGCACTTCCCTCACCCTACCAATTTGATATATTATCGGACACTGCTGGTGGGGTCACCCTCGGCTCCATGCTGTATGATGGGGGTGGGCAGAAGAAAAATATGAGTCACAGTTAAACACATTGATGAATGAAAATGGCTGACCCGAAGCACCTCTCTATATGTATGTATTTATTATTTATTACTTTTTTTTATTACATGAGGCTAATAAAACAGCTTAGCTTTCTCTCTGCTAGGCCAAAAAAGCTGCTGACCTTGATAATCCGGTAATCTAATTGAAAAGAAACAAGCATCACCCTTTTGTATATGTTACTGAATTTACATGTCCACCAGACACAATGAGCTCTCAACAGAAAGAGTTAACTAACAGCCCATTAAATTGCAAGCCTGTGCTATAAAACCAAATATTTCCCAAGAAATGTAGAGACACTTATTTCTCTACGAATAGACAAGGATTTAGAAAATTGAATTTTTCTCCAGCAGGTAATAAACACTTGCTATAAAAATCTGTCGCAATAATAAAAAAATTGAAATAAAAAATCCCAGGATGATCATTCAACATTGCACACCATCTCCGCTGGGATAATCAAATGTTTTTCCCTCATCTTCTAGGCACAAAACAACGGTCCTAGTCATGCAGTTATTCAAGGAGAATAGCTCCTGTTGCACTTAAATTAAATAATAACAATAATATGAACAAACAGCACACATAATTCCGACATAAGCATTTACAGCCCACATAATTCGAAAATAATAACGACTGAGTAGAGAAATTAAAACACAATACCTCTTTATGAACGCATACCATTAGCACCCATTCCCCGGATGTGCTGTTAATTGTGTTCTCTGCATCCTCTCATCTTTCTTCCCGCCATCAACATGAAAACAGAGAGCACACATTTAGGCCTTCTGTTTTAGAGAAATGTATGTCACGCGTCCTACACTCAACAGTACTAAACAGACTTGGGGCTTCATTTAGAGATTGGATTGAACTGAAAATCTTTACATTTCTAGAGGAAATGTTAAAAATGGAGTAGAATCCAGCGTCTTAATTTCCTCCACAACAATGTGCATAAAGAGGATTTTCTGTTCCCACTAAGCCCTAAATAAGGCATGTTTCTCTGAAAAATACTAATATAGATAAATAAAGGGCCCCCACATTTCTGTTTCCTCACTCCTCTGAACCTCCTGTCATGGCTAGAGTGGACACAAGGGATCTGGGAGATTATATGCTGCTGCAAAATGGGCTAGTATTGTTGTTGAAGAATACTAATGTTCCTAGAAGCTGCAAGTAAAACTGCAGCATTTTGGCCCTTTTTTAGCGTCGAGGGCACAAGCGCTCTGTCCCTGTTGTAATCTCTCGTTGGGCTTTTAACCACGCCCATGTCACGCCCGTCACTTTCATTGTTTTGTGGGCTTGCCTTTTAAAATGTGCATGATTTCATTTATGAAAGGCGTGTAAACGTCATGCCTTTTCCTGTGTTTAGCCCTCCTCGAGCGCACCAGCCAATTACTGAAAACTTACGAGGCTCCATGTTTCCAGCCTGGTTTCTGCACTACTTTATCTTTTTTTCTTCTACGCAGCGCGATCGCGCTCATTTTTTTTCTTTCAATTTATGTGGCAAGAAAAGTCCGATTAGGAGTTTACAACGCAAACAGCTCTAACTCGAGCAAATGCTAGACCTGTTGCATTTCAAATGCTTGTTTAAAAATGCTAATTCGAGGGACTTCCCTGGCAAACATCGGAGGTTAGACGCCTCTACCCTTGGTGTTACATGATCTTGTAGCACTGCTTCTTTATTCAAGTTAGCTCAAGCCTCCCACGTTACTTAAAGGGGCTATCAACTGAAGAAAAAAAGCACCCCGCCCGGCACCTCTAAGAATCATCAAGCCTTTGGAATGTTGTTTGTTGCTAGTCTTTGTTTGCGGACCTCTGCCTGGGTTTGTAACATTTTGTGACATAATTTCAGGATGACCCCTTTATAGGTATTCCCTGCTTTTGTAACTGACCAGATTAAAATGACAGGCAGCAAATCCCACTGCTGTAATGTTATTAGTAAATAATTATTTGGCAATATTGGTACTTAGTAATGTGACCTCCGCTAGCTTCTCTTCGGGCACGTGATCCGGCCACCTATTACTTTCACACTAATTACAATTAAAGGCACTTCTCTAACACTGACTATTTGTCTATGAGCTCAGTTAAAAACATTTTCTCAGGATCCCTTTTATTGCTCGTCTTCACCATTCCTTGCATTGCCATACTTTAAAAACATTTTTAATGAAGAAACGGTGGTGTTATCAAGTGTTTCTATATATGGTTGCCAGGCAACATTTAGTCTGAACGTTTCTAACTGGCACCTTGGATCATAGATGCGTAATGCAAACCAGATTAACCTTCCACCTGTCAAAGATGGATCAAATGGCACACAATTATCACACAACACAACGTCAACCAATCAGTCTTACCTACTCAAACCAGACACTACAGATTTAATTGCTCCACCTTTCACCTATTAAATATACCCCAGGCCAGTGCCCGATCACAAAACATTTTTGACTGGCGCTAATACTCGTCATTGGTGCTAAAGAAGGCAGTTCTTGGTGCAGACACGTTTTACCACAAAAATATGAAATCAGCTTAGTGGAGGTAGTAAAGTGTGGCCAGAATGTTTGTACATATTTTTTATGTGAAGTTGTGTTGCGGTGTTCATGTGTTGAGTTGTTTTTTTCTGCTGTTGTGTATTTGTGCAGCATTTGTGCATTGTGTTGTACTTTATTGTGTTGCATTCTGTCTGACTCGTTATGCGCAATTATATTGTCGTTGTATTGCTGTTCAGCGATTTATTATGGAATCGTCTGGATTCTGCTGAACTTTGGAGACGTCTACTAATGTTGCCACATTTACAGCCAAAGTGAGCACATTGCTTTAAGAAAACCTACCATTTATCACTGGCTAATGTGGGGGAATACAACAGCTCGAGAACATAAGCTATTTCAGGCACCATTCAAAAAAGGGGTTAACAGGAGGGCTGATAACATTCTGTTTTACATAAACGAAGAACCAATCCATATCTCTCTGTTTTTCTTTTTTTACACCATAGAGCCAATTCATTCTTTCTACAATCCACAGAAAACACGTGTTTCGTAAAACAACTTGCTTTCACTTTTTATATGTTGCGGTTCTTTTTCAAGAAAGTTTTTTGTGTCATAATTTCTTATCTCTTACTATAGGCAAGATATGCCACAGATATCAAACCTTTTGTGCACAAATGCTTGACTTATACTTCCCTCTCAGATCACTACTAGTCAAACAGCAGTACACACTTTTTCAAACTGAATACTGTATCAGGGAAGTACA
Source organism: Pleurodeles waltl (assembly GCF_031143425.1). NCBI lineage: Eukaryota > Metazoa > Chordata > Amphibia > Caudata > Salamandridae > Pleurodeles > Pleurodeles waltl. The sequence goes on from NC_090439.1 coordinate 311,132,916, forward strand.
GCCATCAAAATAGTTTGAAAGGAGAGAGAAAATCACATAGAATCATGAAGAACGGTATTACAATGATTTTTGTACAGAATGATCTGGATTTCTTGCGTGAATCATTAACCCCTTATGTGCTTTCGAAAGCCGGGAGCCATTCGACGACACGCTGAATGTGTGTGTCGGATGGCTCCTGGCGATACATGCACCCACCCACGGGGGAAGTGCTGGTGCTCTCCCAGTGGGCCACCCTTGTGCACCTCCCAGCAGGGATGCCAGTGGAAGGGCTACCACTGCCACCCCCTACTCACGCAGCCTTTGAAGATGTCGTCGTGCACAGTGCGCCAACATCATAAGAAGTTGCCGCAACACGCTGGAAGCTATTTGCTTCCAGCACGTCTTTGGAGAAACAGGTACGTTTCTCCTGGGAGAGTTACAAAGAACAAAGTGGCATCGGGGGTAAGGAAAGAGTTTTCCTTTCCTCCAATGTCTCTGAGCATTCCTGTGCACGATCGTGCTATGACAGTGCAGCAGGACCAGGAATTTTTTGTTAGTGTTCAGTTGTATTGTAGGGGAGTGGCCCCTTGGGCAAAGGTTGTTCCCCTTTCGGGGACATTTATTTTAGCCATTTCTTTCTCCCTTGCGGACAGATCGGCCTGTTTATTTTGGGCCCATCTGCCTCCAAGGAGGGAAGAAAGCACTAGACACCAGGATTTACTTTTGGATAATAATTTGCTTATTTAGGGAGCGACACCTTGGGCAAGGGTCACTCCTCTTTGGGAGATATGTATTTTGGCCATATCTTCCCCCTTTTGGGGCAGATCAGCCTCATTCTTTTGGCCCATTTGCCTCCAAGATGGTCAGAAACCACTAGACACCAGGGATTTGTTTAGGATCACTATTTGTGTGTTTGGGGAGTGGCCCCTTGGGCATGGGTAGCTCTTCTTTGGGAAGCACCTATTTTGGCCATTTCTGCCCGCTGTGGGGCAGATCGGCCTCATTTGTTTTTTCCCCATCTCTTCCCATGGAGTGCAGAAAACCACTAAACACCAGGGAAAGTTCTGAATGAATGGTGGCGGGTGTGTATGGACCGGTACATAATTTGCATTTGTGATCATTATGTTTTATTTGTTCATTTTATCCTAGTGCAAAGTTTTTGATACCTTTGCTGTGACTTTGCTCATGGTTCCGGCTGTTGTAGATCTGCAGTTTATGTAGTTGCATATGTTTGGTAAGAAAAACATTTTAGTATTGTTTACTCCAAATGAGTATCATTCCCATGCATGAATGAGTTTTTTGTAAATGGTGTGATAATAGCAGCTTATTCCGCTTATGTTTTATTGTGTATGAAATTCTCCTTGAATTTGTGCACCATGTGTATTGTGTTCTCTAATATGTAATTTTATTTTGTTTTTCCTTTTTAGTGGGATATTGTTGGTGTTTGCTGTGTCAGTGCAGAGTAGATGCTGGTGAGCCTAGCTGTCTCTGGCAAGCGAGTGATATTGTGTAAGAGTATATAGGTCTTTTGTGATAAAGCCACAATTTGTTTTGATGAAGCAGAAAATGAAGGTTTTGATTTATTAACGCTTAAACGTAGTGCTGAAATAATCATGTGTGACATTAACCGAACTAATAAAGATTGTACGGGGACAAAATGTGCCCTCAGAGTAGTTTGCCAACATTTATACGCGTGCTTTATATAACGTGGTGTATTAGAATTGCACTAATCTGACATAATCATAAACGTATGCTACGATTTGCTTGTTTGAAATGCCTTAGCTTAGCATTACTTTAGCGGAGGCTTTGGCCTAGTGGCCTGGTCTCACGGTTTAGATGTCCGTATTTTTCCAATGTGCTATTAAACGTGTATTTCTGCTTGAAGCTGTACTTTTCCACAGAAACTGTTCACATGCTTATCTTAAAGTTTCGTGCCAGCATGGCATATTTTCTCTTTAATTCAAGGTCGACTTGCAGGTGCGGACAATGGAGGCTCTGAGAGTAAGCTAATCGAGAGACAATGTTGCAATTTGCGTACCCATCTCCAAGGATAATGTATGCTTAAGTAAAAGCTTGAGAACTGTCGTTTTTGATTGGTCAATTTGAAGCTAACCTATGAACCCTCCAATGGAGACCCTACTGGACTTGAACTGTTGTCTATAAAACCCAGGTGCACGAGAAGAAGGTAGCCATTACCAGCTCGATACCCGCCATTTTGCAGACTTCGTAGCTATTATGGGCCATTTTGCTCGACGCCATTTTGAGAGACTTTGATGCTTTCTCTAGTCAAGAGAAAGAGACTTTAATGATTCTTGCCCTAGAGACTTTAACTTTGATTTGCCCCTTTGCATGAAGTAGCAGTCTTAACTTGCCGCCGTGAGGCAATTGCCCCGTTCACCCCTGCCCCTTTGTCCCGTCCCATGCTGATCGAGAAACGGTACCTGTGAGACGAAGATTTCATTGATTGCTGATCGGAATTGGTAATTATGAAAGGAAATTGTAAAATTGCATTGTGTTTCTTTTAGGTAACCAACTGCTGATTTTGATAAGGACCCTAGCTAGGAGTTTTCTAAATTGATGTTGCCAAATTGTTTTTGCATGAAGTCCCACATGCTGATGCTAATTTGAGGTTAGACGAGGATTCCATATGTCGCACGATGCAATTTGAGATCTTGTTATGCTGACTAAATGTACGCAATTAGCCCATTACAGATTATCGTATTAGTGCTTTGCATTGCCATTATCGAATGCCTTGTGATTCAAATGCTACATAGATTACACTTGTTTCGACGATATGGACAGCTATTAATGTTCATTTATGTTTATCATTTAGTGTTGAGACACATTTATATTGTGCTAGCTTTGTTAATATAGGGAAATAAATTCACTAACTTTGCAATAAACTGGTGTGGTTATTCCTGACTGAAAGGTCAAGGCTCGCCGAAATGTATTCTGGATTAATTGTTAAGTGTTATGTTGTTCAAGGTGTTGCTTATGTTCGTTATTGATTATCGATTTGATGTGATTGATCGATTAATAGTACAGAGAGTTCCCACTTAGTCAAAAGATTCATCGGCCTAAAGAGCGTCCGAACGCAGGTAAATTGTTACCACGTTCCGCTCTAACAGTAGATGGTAGCAGAGGACGGTTTCGTCTTTTGGGACCCTGTACTGGTAGAGTGCATGGTGTTGAATTAACGGTTACGCATTCTGAGACCCCATTCGAGAGTTTGAATTAGATTTTTCTTGGATAAAACGGATTGACAAGATGATGATGGGCTAGGTCCACCGCGACTTTCCCGGGATCTCGGAGCTTGCGAATGGAGAGAACGGAGGTGTGGAAACAGCGTTGGCGGTACTAGTGATGGTATGAGTGAAGTTAGGGTTTTGCGCTTGCACAGCTTATTGCCGCAGGGTGTGTGAAAAGGTTGCGAGGATTTTCTTTTAAGGATAGCGGAGGTGCGACTCCGAGTGTAGAAGTAGAGAAGTCGTCGAACTTCATAGAGATGTCGGAGGTGCGGCTCCGAGTGTGAGAGTAGGGAAGTCGTCGAACTTCATGTGCGTCTGGCGCTTTGTGCATAAAAAGGTCCACGTGGTTGTTGTTGTTGAGACGGGCCCTGCGAGGCCAAGAGACTCCGGAGTATGTTGATACATGTTGTGGTCTGGGCGGTTTAGTAGGTTGATCGGGCGTGGTCAACGAGTGGGTACGTGTGTTAGGGAGTGATAGAAACTTCGACTTCGGACTTTGGCAAGATTCTAAGTGCACTAGAACAGATCATTGACAAGTTGAGAGTAGGTCTGCGGGTCAGATTTGCTTGCGAATGTGGGGACTGAGAAAGACGGAATAGCGGCCAGAGGCTAGTGAAAAGTCCCGAGGCTAGTGAAAAGTCCCTAAGGTCCTGAAGCGATTGTGTTACCCTTCCTGTAGTAAACCGACAGATCTGTTTTAGTTTTTGGTAGCTCGCAATATATGCAAGAAGTTGTTACGAGAGGGGCTGAGTGAAGGAGGACTAGCCGCGAGGCTTTGTCAGCCGCAGAGTGTGTGAGTGTGACGTCACTAGAAGCCGCGCTGGGATAGGTTGGTTGGAGAGAAGGGTCGTGCACGGATTGGACGCAGTCCGTGGGACTCGATTGGAAAGGGGAAAGGCAAGTGAAGAGTATTCCGGGAATTAAAGTGACCTATTGATTACAAATTTTGTGGAATAAAAGTGACCTATTGATTATAAACTTTGGGAAATAAAAGACGAGAAAATGAAATTCCTTAAAACATTCAGGAGCGCGATGAAGGGGGAGTCTTACATTAAAGCGAGCGTAGGAGAGGAGACGCCACCCGAAGGTACACCAGCTTACATTGTAATGGAGGAAAAAGGGGTAGCTCCGTGTCTTTGGCTAAAGCAATGGCACAAACTGACAGAGAAACATGGGAGCGTAGCATTCCCGATACATGGGACCTTCAATATAAGGGTTTTAGAGAATTTGAGATTCACGATGTATGACATGAAGGTGCCTCCAAGGCCAGCCCAGTTTGAGGCTCTAGCAATCTGGGAATTAATGGCTAGACAGCAACAAAAGAATAAATTTGAAACAAGGATGAGGAAGGTGGAAAAGACACTAGCGGATGCTAGGTGGGATAATGCGCAGAAGGTGTGGAGGTCAGATATATTGCAGGGAATAAAATTGTTTCCCGCAATTACCAAGGATGAAGAGGAGACAGGTAAGAAAGCTACCTGTAAGACAGACAGGAAGTGTTCCAAGGACAGAGAGGACGAGGAAAAGTTGAGAAGAGAAGAGGAGTTAGAGGATGAGGAGTTAATAATGCAATTGCTGAACGACCGTCCACCACCTTATGCGGAGAATGGACAAGGTCCAAGTACCAGTTCTGCCCCTCCGGCATCGGTACAGAACAGTGAAACCCAGAGTTCAGGAGCACCATCGGGATCTAAGGACCCGAGTTTACTGCTCACCCCGCAGATACCGCAGGTTAGGAGAATGTATCCAGATGTGCCCGTGTTGAAACCAGCAGAAAATTATCAGCCGCAGATGCCAGGGTACTACGGCAGTGACAACAGTGGAGGAATGATTCTAGATCCAACCGTAAGGGGAGTACAGAATGGTTACAACCCAACAATGGCACAAGCTGAATCAACTCAGTTTATGATGCCTCAAAAGCAGATGCAGGGAGGAAACGCATATGCTCAAATGACGGGGAGCCAGATGGGCATGCCGGCAATGATGACCCATGGTGTGGGAATGAACATGCCTCAGAACATGGGAAATGGACAGAATCCAGATGCAATATCACTACCCATCACCGTAGGTCCAGCGGTACCTCTGTATAGTCAGCCTAACTTAGGCATGAGCAGTCAGGGATCAATGCTGCAGAATGGGACAGAAAGAAGGTGCATAGAAAACACTCCAGGGATAACTCCGATAGCGACTCAGCCAAATGGGTCTGGATCCTTGATGGAGTTTAGTCCCATATGTGCTCAGTCTACACTGGTGAGGTCGAGTCCCCCACTGATAATACCTTTAACCTCGAATACTGAAAAGTTGCCGCAGCCATCGATGGCAGTCGATGTGAATGCTACACTGATGGGGGTAAATGCGCAACAGCTAACACAGTGGTTCAACAGTCTAAATTCCACACAAAGTTCAGACAGTGGGAAAGGAGAAGATTACTTGAATAGGATGAGGCTGAACATGGAAGCACAAGAATTGGTGGAAGGGAGTATGGGTGTGAACAGGTTAGAGTCCTACACGGAAGAGGAGTTGAGATATCTATGTCCAAAGATCACGAAAGAAGTAAACAAGGTACATAAAAGTTTGCAGGAGGTAGCAGACAGGAACGGCATTGACATAGGCAAGACGAAACACTTGAGCAGGAGCTATAGGTTGGATTTTGGGACCACAGATTTTGAACACATGAGATCAGCAGGCATGAAGGCACACCTTAGAGAATTGTTGCAGAGTGCCCAAGTGTGGAGGTGCTTAGACAAGTGGGAAAGCAAATGGGTAAAGAGGAAGGATAAGAGGAAGGACAGTGCTACAGAGCACCATGAGAAAAGACCGCAGAGTAGTGAGACCGTAACTATGTTACCAATGAGGGAGACAGCAGGGGGAAAATTAGTACATGTACCATGGCACAGGAGCGACATTCAGTCTTTTACGAATGATTTTCCCAAACTGAGAGAGAAGCCGATTGAATGGTATCGACAGACTGACAGGTTTGTGAAGCTTGCAAAATGTCTCTGGGAAGACCTGAACACTCTATTCGAGATCGTGGTTCCGGCAGATTTGTGGGAGGATTGCAAAAGAGCTGTAGGTTGGCCGACAAGTGAACCAGAGAGAGACAGAGAGACGGGTGCACCATCACCTATGGTGATGTGTCTGTACTATAAGGTGATTGAGCATTTGAAGACGAAGGTTGCCGCGAAAAATGTTGATTGGCAGAAAATTGATCGAACTGCCCAAGAGGCTAAAGAATCGATTCATAGCTACTATGAGAGGTTGTTGAAGGCCTTCAAGAATTACAGTGGCACGGAAGCAATAGAGGCGAAAGATATGCTTCATTTTGTGTTCAGATTTGTGGAAGGGTTGAGACCAGAGATAAGTCAGATGATAAAATCGCATTTGATCTGCTGGCAGTCAAAACCGATTGATGAAGTCCTGACTTATGCGAAATACTGTAGCGACGAAATTGAAGTGAAACAGAAAAAGCTGAAAGAGAAGGTGATGATGATGCAGCTTAAGGCAGCTCAAACAGGTTTGCAAGGTCTGCAAGGGTTGCCAGGGATGCAAGGGTTCCAACAGCAAGTACCGCAACCGCAGCCGCAGTTGCAGGGAAACATGGCATTTCAACCACAGGCCAGAGGCAGAGGCAGAGGAGGTTTTGTGAATAATGGTCCGGATTTGAACACTGTTGTGACGGGTGTGCAGGCAATGAAGAAGGTGATGCCGTGTCACGCGTGCGGAAACGTAGGTCATTGGAAACGCGAGTGCCCGATGGTGGTGCAGGAAGGTGCAGGTGCAGGTGTAGGTGTTGGTCAGCAAAACAATGATGTCAATGCATTTCAGACAATGAGAGGACCAAAAATGAGAGGTCCAAACCCAAATTTTCAGACCATAAATCAATTGCAGGGATTACAACCTATGCAGCCGCAGCAGATGCAGATGCCCCGTATGCAGATGACGCAGATGCAGCCGATGCAACAGCAGTTACCCATGGTACCTAATCAGCAAATGCAAATACCTTTGGCACCAATGAGTCAGCAGCAAGTGATGGTTCCTCCACAGGTAACGGGTCAGGTAATGAGTACAAACGGCACAGTACAACAGTTCCCATTACACAGTGAGAGTGGAATAAACAATGTATGGGAGAGTGAAAGCTCAGAAGAGGAAGGAGATTGTGTGCTTGCGGCATCCCTAGAAGTCGATCAAAGGGGTCCGTACGTAGAAGGAAGAGTAATGGGTCATCGTGTCTCATTCTTGGTTGACACGGGAGCCACACGTTCAACTGTTAAGAGCAGTGAAGTACCAAATTTGCCACTCTCAGGGAGGACAGTTCAAGTGGTGGGAGTAGCAAACAGACATCTGACGAACCCAATAACAGATCCGGTACCAGTCAGCATTGGAAATTATCAAGGGGTACATCAGTTTGTGGTATGTGACTCAAGTCCGATAGCACTGTTAGGAAGAGACCTATTGTGCAAATTGGGTTGTTCGATAATGTGTTCGAACGAGGGAATAACAATACAGACGAGCAGTGATGGGGAAGAAGAGGACAGTCTAGAGGGTGATGAGATGGAAACAGTTGACGAAGAGTATCCTCTGATTTGTCTTTTCCCGATGATAACTGAAGAAGATATTCCAGCAGAATTACGGGAAACAGTCGGAAAGGAACTGTGGGATATGACAGGGAAAGAGGTGGGATTGATGAAAGGAGTGGAACCAGTAAAAGTGATGGTAAAGCCCAATGCGATCTTTCCCCAGACCCCACAATACCACATGCCACAAGATACCCTCATGAAAGTTGCCCAACTTATTGACGAATTCGTAAAGCAGGGAGTACTGAAAGAAGTATTAAGCAGCCCATGTAATTCACCGATAATGGGACTAATAAAGCCAAGTGGGAAAGTCCGACTCGTGCAGGATTTGAGGAAAATAAATGACATCATAATAAAGTGCTGTCCTGTGGTACCGAATCCAGCTGTGATAATGTTTCAGATCCCTTGCGAAGCTGAGTGGTTCTCAGTCATCGATTTGTCACAAGCATTCTTTTCTGTGCCTCTTCATGAGGACAGCCAATTCCTCTTTTGTTTCAAATTCCTAGACAGAGTGTACAGTTGGTGTCGAATTCCTCAGGGGTTTTCTGAGTCACCGTCGATATTCAATCAAGTTCTAAAGAAAGATTTGGAAGAGTTAGATTTGCCATTCGAGTCAACCCTAGTGCAGTACATTGATGACTTACTGGTTGCATCAAAGACAGAAAGTGGCTGCACAGCCGATACCATTGCTCTGTTGAACCATTTGGGAGGGAATGGACACAAGGTGTCTCCTTCCAAATTACAGTTCTGTCAGAAGAAAGTGAAATACTTGGGTCACCAGATAGAGAAAGGATCACGGAGAATAATGAAGGAAAGAATTACAAGTGTACTTCAAATGAGTCCACCAAAGACAAGGAAGGAGGTGAGGAAGTTTTTGGGAATGGTGGGATATTGTCGCCAGTGGATTCCCAACTTCTCGACTCTAGCGAAGCCTTTACTGAAATTGACCCAGAAGGATGCCTTGGATCAGATCGAACTGAAAGGGGATGAGATGGATGCTTTTGTTGAATTGAAAGAATGCATGTGCAGGGCTCCAGCTTTAGGTATGCCTGATTACACAAAGCCTTTCACATTGTTTTGCCATGAACGTGATGCATGTTCTTTGTCTGTCTTGACTCAAGCCCATGGTGGCGTAAACAGACCAGTAGCGTATTTTTCAGCTACTCTGGATCCGGTTGCAGCAGCACTCCCAGGGTGTTTGTGCGCCGTAGCAGCAGTTGGTATCAGCCTCACTCAGAGTGAAGGAATAGTGATGGGACACCCAGTAACAGTCATGGTCCCTCACTCAGTCAAGATACTTTTGACCCGCTCCCGAACGCAGCACATGACTGGAGCAAGACTCACAAGGTATGAAACGATTATTCTGGGCTCACCGAATGTGCAGCTAAAAAGGTGCACTACGTTGAATCCAGCAACCTTGCTTCCTGGAGAAAATGCTGAAATTGAGAACACTGAAGACGTCGAGCATGACTGCCTTCAGGTGACTGAATTTTGCACAAAACCCCGACCGGACATCAAGGATACAAAACTTGATGAAAATGACCAAATTCTTTTTGTTGATGGTTCATGTCTAAGAGATGGGATGGGAATTTTGAAAGCAGGATATGCTGTATGTACTGTAACAGGGGTCTTAGAAGCGGGATGGCTTCAAGGAGTCTATTCTGCACAAGTAGCAGAACTTGTAGCCCTTACTAGAGCATGTCAACTGTCTGCATTGATGAAAGTCACCATTTACACTGATAGTCAATATGGGTTTGGGATTGTGCATGACTTTGGACAACTATGGTCACAGAGAGGTTTCCTGACTTCTTCAGGATCCCCAGTGAAGAACGGGGAAAGAATAAGGGAATTGTTACATGCCATTCAAGTGCCAGCTGAGGTTGCAGTGGTAAAGTGCAGTGCTCACACGAAAGGTCAGGACTATGTGTCTCTGGGAAATGCATATGCGGATCAAGTCGCAAGATTTTGTGCTTTGAACTGTATATTGCTAAGGGATGATTGGAATACAATAAGTGAACCAGAACTCGAACCAGCTGAAGCTTTTGCCTTGAAGGTCATAGATACAATAGAGGAACTAAAAGCACTACAGAATAATGTCAGGGAGGATGAAAGAGATTCCTGGATTAAATCACAATGTATAAAGAGACAAGACGAGTTATGGGTTTCACATGAGGGAAAATTTGTTTTGCCAAATAGTCTCTTATCACAGCTTGCGCGGTTCTATCATGGGCAAGCTCACCTAGGGAGAGATGCCATGATAAGATTGTTCAAAACTGATTGGTTTAACCCCAGATTTCGTCAAGCTGCAGAGGCAGTTTGCCATCGATGTGTCACTTGCCAGCAGATGAACCCAGGAAAGGGAACAGTTGTGAACGCGAGTCACATTGGTAGGGCAAGCGGACCTTTTAGCCGTATGCAGATGGACTTCATTGAGATGCCTGTGCATGGAGGTTTAAGATATGTGTTGGTGATTGTGTGCATTTTTAGTCACTGGATTGAGGCATACCCCACACGTAGAAATGACAGCCTTACAGTTGCCAAGCTATTATTGAGGGAGTTAATACCACGTTTCGGATTCCCGATCTCTTTAGAATCAGATAGGGGAAGTCACTTCAACAACGAGGTGATAAAGTTACTCTGCGAAGCACTGAACATTGAGCAAAAGCTGTACTGTAGCTATCGCCCTGAAGCATCAGGACTGGTGGAGCAGATGAATGGTACACTGAAATCGAGAATGGCGAAAATATGTGCATCGACAAATTTGAAATGGCCTGACGCATTGCCCTTAGTGCTAATGTCAATGAGAAACACTCCTGATAGAAAAACTGGATTGTCTCCGCACGAAATTCTCATGGCCAGGGCTATGAGACTTCCTGCAGTTCCCGCAAACATGCTTTTGAATATTACAGATGATATGGTGTTAGACTACTGCAAAGGACTGGCTGACGTGGTTCGCTCTTTCTCTCACCAGGTGGAAGCGACCACCTTGCCACCGATCCAAGGTCCAGGACACGCACTGAAAGCAGGTGACTGGGTCGTGATAAAGAAGCACGTGAGGAAATCGTGTCTGGAACCCCGTTGGAAAGGCCCTTTCCAAGTGATCCTGACTACAACTACCGCTGTGAAGTGTGCGGGGGTTCCCAACTGGATTCACGCCAGTCACACAAAGAAGGTGCTGTGTCCAACAGATGAGGAAGTTGAAGCGCTGAAATTACCAGTGCCTGATAAAACAGTGCCGAGTGCTGAGAAAGAACAGAAGCGAACTGAAAGCGAACAAGCAGAAGCAGGAGAAAAAGCGATATTATTGGAGAACGAAGAGTCCGACTCGCTTGGGGAAGACCAAGGAGAAAGTTCAGACAGCGACGAAGAAGCTGCAGGTGACAAAGAACCTGAAGCAGCTGAGGGTAGCAAAAAGCCTGAAGCAGCTGAAGGTGACAAAGAACCTGAAGCAGCTGAAAGTGATACAGAGCCAGAAGAAAGTAACGGTGACGAAGGGCTCGAAAAGGGTGAGAAGGCAGGAGAGCCTGAGCAGAAGGGGGCTTTCCCAGAAACAGACGATACAGAAAAAGAAAAGGAGAACGTGATCGATTCCCCTGAAGGTGGGGACAAAGAAGAGCAGAACGAAAGAGCTCAAACCTCTACAGAAAGGATCGCAGGTCCATCAAACGGACACGGTGCAAAAAGAAGACTAAGTATCTCACCGGTAAAAGAAAAGGGTAAAGAAAGTTTGAACGAAGGAGGAAGGCCAAAAGTGAAAGAGAAAAGAAAGGAAGTGACTGTCGTGGAACAATCGTCAAGTGAAGAAAAAGACTTGGCGAAGGAGGAGAGTGCCAGCGAAGCAGAATCGAAAAGAGAAGCAAAATTGAAAAGGAAAAGGATACCAAATAGGAGGTACTCCGGTCCTGAATGGGCATATGCAGTCAATGACGATTGGACTGACGAGTTTGTATCTCTAAGCATCGAGAACGAGGAAGAAGAAGAGATACCAATAGAAAAGAAAAGTTTCATAGACTCTGTTGATTGAAACGGTAGTAAATGATATTGCTTGCTGCAATCTAACGTGAGACAAACAACCAGTTGAGACATTGCTAAACCGAATTGAGACAAATGCTGCTAACCGATAAGTGACTGGCCTCTTGAAGAAGACGGTGTGAACATTGTGCTCGTTCAGCTTTGTAACTGAATTGCTAAGTAGTTTCATTTATAAGTGCTTCTAGCTCTCTGATTCTATACAGATCATGCCTAGGTACGCTATGCAGAATAATAGAAAGAAATATTGTAAATACGTGTGTATAGGTTTGGTAGTTACATGTGTACTAATAATAATGGCAATTGTGTTTGGAATGCATGGAAAAGGTGAGAGTGAGACTATTGCTGTTTCTACTATTGTTCCTGTTACTGTCACTGAACTAACACCGTTGAAAAGACTAGCACTGGATGAGAGGCTCTTGCACGACAAGAAAGAGCTTTCGTATAACGTTTTCTATCGCTTATTAACAGAGTATGTTGAAACTATGGATGCGAAAGATTGTTATGTGTGTACCCAGATACCGACATCAGTAAAGGAAGGGGTAACTTATCACCACATGCCTCTTACATACGGGATTACATGTAGTATAGTAATGTCTAGGTTTTATGGTCAAACTAACATACAGTATTTTTACTCGAATTATGATGTTAGATTTGCTTATGTTCCTATAATAGCACAGCTAAGCCAGACTGCAAAATATTGGGATTATAAAATTATGGGGGAATTTTTCGAGCCAATGCAACCTTTTGAGACGGCTCATGCTCATAGGGAGAACCTTACTTGCTCAGTCTCTGCTGTAGAAATAAGCTTTTTAGATCGCACAGATGATAGAAGGGCACAAATGAAGGCGAAATTAGAAAAAGAGCTACATAAGAGGACTTCAGTAGATAATTATGACTTTGCTGCTATAAAGACACAAGGGAAAATTGCTTTAGATGCTTGGCATGTAGGGAAGTTTTGTATATATCGAGGTGAATCTTATTATGACAATATTTTTGTAGGAGCGAGTGAGTGCAAACATACGTTTATCTTTAAGGCCAAATGGACATTCATGATGGACGGACTTGACCCTGTCATTCCAGGGGTGTATTACATTTGTGGGCATAATGCCTATTATCGTCTTCCAAAGGGGTGGTGGGGAAGATGTTATTTGGGTATAGTGTTTCCAAAGGTTTATCAACTGGATGACATATCGATGATTCAAAAGACACCTGGATCCCATCGTATCCAGAAAAGAGAGACCGCAGCTGCCGTGGTAGGTGATATATTTGGAGCCATGATTCCTTCATTAGGAGTTGTGTTGAATTCTATCAAGATACGAAAGTTGTCTACTATAGTGGATAACATGTTGACAAAGTTCTCAGGTGCTATAATCCTGATAGATGCTGAACTTGCAGCGGAAAGAGCTATGACTCTTCAAAATAGGCTTGCTTTAGACATTCTTTTAGCAAAGGATGGAGGCGTTTGCAAAATGATTGGTGCACTTCACTGCTGCACCTATATACCTGATAATAGTGTGAAGATTAAAACTATGCTTGCTAATCTAACAAAAGAAAGTGCAGATTTGAAGGAACTGAAAGAACCAGGAGTGTGGGAGAAGGTTGGAAAGGGACTTGCTTCAGTGGGACATTGGATTGGGGGAATTTGGAATGGAATATTATTGAAAATAATAGAAGGAATATTAATAGTGATAATTTGTGTATTTGGAATTTGGGGAATAAAAAGGGGAATAATAATGATTATGGAAAGAATTAAAAGAAGAAAGGAGGAGAAAATTATGAAAAGAATGGCAGAAGAATACAAAGCGCAAACTAGGGGAACTAAAAGGAAAAGGGAGCTGACAGAATTTTAATGGGATAAAATTTGTGGGCTAAATTTGTGTGATGACAAGTAGTCATCAGAGGAGGGATTGATGAAGCAGAAAATGAAGGTTTTGATTTATTAACGCTTAAACGTAGTGCTGAAATAATCATGTGTGACATTAACCGAACTAATAAAGATTGTACGGGGACAAAATGTGCCCTCAGAGTAGTTTGCCAACATTTATACGCGTGCTTTATATAACGTGGTGTATTAGAATTGCACTAATCTGACATAATCATAAACGTATGCTACGATTTGCTTGTTTGAAATGCCTTAGCTTAGCATTACTTTAGCGGAGGCTTTGGCCTAGTGGCCTGGTCTCACGGTTTAGATGTCCGTATTTTTCCAATGTGCTATTAAACGTGTATTTCTGCTTGAAGCTGTACTTTTCCACAGAAACTGTTCACATGCTTATCTTAAAGTTTCGTGCCAGCATGGCATATTTTCTCTTTAATTCAAGGTCGACTTGCAGGTGCGGACAATGGAGGCTCTGAGAGTAAGCTAATCTAGAGACAATGTTGCAATTTGCGTACCCATCTCCAAGGATAATGTATGCTTAAGTAAAAGCTTGAGAACTGTTGTTTTTGATTGGTCAATTTGAAGCTAACCTATGAACCCTCCAATGGAGACCCTACTGGACTTGAACTGTTGTCTATAAAACCCAGGTGCACGAGAAGAAGGTAGCCATTACCAGCTCGATACCCGCCATTTTGCAGACTTCGTAGCTATTATGGCCCATTTTGCTGCGACGCCATTTTGAGAGACTTTGATGCTTTCTCTAGTCGAGAGAAAGAGACTTTAATGATTCTTGCCCTAGAGACTTTAACTTTGATTTGCCCCTTTGCATGAAGTAGCAGTCTTAACTTGCCGCCGTGAGGCAATTGCCCCGTTCACCCCTGCCCCTTTGTCCCATCCCATGCTGATCGAGAAACGGTACCTGTGAGACGAAGATTTCATTGATTGCTGATCGGAATTGGTAATTATGAAAGGAAATTGTAAAATTGCATTGTGTTTCTTTTAGGTAACCAACTGCTGATTTTGATAAGGACCCTAGCTAGGAGTTTTCTAAATTGATGTTGCCAAATTGTTTTTGCATGAAGTCCCACATGCTGATGCTAATTTGAGGTTAGACGAGGATTCCATATGTCGCACGATGCAATTTGAGATCTTGTTATGCTGACTAAATGTACGCAATTAGCCCATTACAGATTATCGTATTAGTGCTTTGCATTGCCATTATCGAATGCCTTGTGATTCAAATGCTACATAGATTACACTTGTTTCGACGATATGGACAGCTATTAATGTTCATTTATGTTTATCATTTAGTGTTGAGACACATTTATATTGTGCTAGCTTTGTTAATATAGGGAAATAAATTCACTAACTTTGCAATAAACTGGTGTGGTTATTCCTGACTGAAAGGTCAAGGCTCGCCGAAATGTATTCTGGATTAATTGTTAAGTGTTATGTTGTTCAAGGTGTTGCTTATGTTCGTTATTGATTATCGATTTGATGTGATTGATCGATTAATAGTACAGAGAGTTCCCACTTAGTCAAAAGATTCATCGGCCTAAAGAGCGTCCGAACGCAGGTAAATTGTTACCACGTTCCGCTCTAACAGTTTCTTACTTATTTTACACAGTGTTGGTTGTTTTTGACTCATTTGTCAAGTTACTTTAATTATTATAGATTATGGCTAGCCGCAAGATGACCACTCAGCAGGTTGTGGTATGTTTTTTAAATCTTCCTCTAACCATTATTCTGAGACTGACTCTGCATTTGAGGCAGACGGGGAAGTGCAAGATTCTAGCAGTGAATTTTCTGTCTGACAGGAATCATCTGATGATGAAGCCACTCGCAGTGCGGATGAAGTGCCTGCTTTGGAGGAGGACACTGATGTGCTGATAGTGCAGCAGGAGGTTTCTGGATTGCAGCCTGGGGCTGAAGGGCTCAGTGGAAGAGCTGAAATCTGGGTTGCCTTAAACATGGTGCAGCCGGTGTTGCCTGCCTTTACTGGTGTTGCAGGGTGTAGAGTGAATATTGAAAACTTGAGCTATAAGTGTCTTAAAGTTGTTTATGGACAATGTATTTTTGGATGACATTGTTGAGCAGACTAATTTGAATGCTGAACAGTATTTGAAGGATAACAGTGCCAGACTTACGCCCGCTCCAGAGCTACCCAGTGGACTCCCACAAATATGGAAGATTTGAAGACGCTCTTGGGTTTACCTTTTTTGATGCGCTTCATAAGAAAGCTGTCACTGTCTTCATATTGGTTTACCAGTCCCTTAATGGCAACAGCCATATTTACTTCAATCATGAGTCGTGACTGGTACCTGCTTCTGCTTCGGATGCTGCATTTTGTTGTTAATGCTTTAGCGTTGCCACTAGATCACACTGAGTGTGACTGTCTTTTTAAGATTCAGCCTGTCCTTGATTACTTTGTAGATCAATTTTCAAAGATCTATGTTCCAGGAGAAGGATTTGTTGTGGACGAGTCTTTGCTCCTGCTCAAGGGCTGTTTGGTTTTCAGGCAGTACATTCCTAGAAAGAGGGCACGGTATGGATTTAAGATGTATATGCTGTCTGAGAGAATTACAGGATATGTCTATAATTTCCAGGCCTCCACTGGCAGGGATTCCCCTATTGACCCCTCTGCTTGTCTGTCCACTTTTGGAGCTAGTGAGAAAATTGTGTGGGAACTTGGTAGAGGACTTTTTAACAAAGATCACCATTTGTACTTAGATAGCTTCAACACTGGTGTGCAATAGTTCAGGGAATTTTTCAAAGTGGACATTGTTGCTTATGGAACAGTCCTCTCTAACCATAAAGGCTATCCAAAGGAACTTGTTTGTAAAATACTTTAGAGGGGACAGTGCATTGGCCTGCATAGTGATGAACTGCTAGCTGTGAAATTTGCAGACAGAAGGGATGTCTACATGCTGACTACCATCCATGCTGAAAGTACTTTACCTGTGACTGTTTGGAGTCAGGTTGCAGAAGTGCACCAACCTGTGTGAATTTTAGACTACAATAAGCGCATGGCTGGTGTAGGTAGAGTAGATCGCGGTGGGACCCTCACACTGCTGTTCGTAAAGCTTACATTTGGTATAAGAAATTGGCTATCCATCTCTTTCATTTAGCAACCTTTAATGATTTTGTTGTGTTCAAGGATTGTTCTCTGAAGTCAAAGATGACTTTTGTCAAGTTTCAGGAGCCTGCGATAGGCAGCTTTGCTGTAGTGGAACAGGCAATTGTTCCTAGAGTTGGAGTGGTGGAGGATGTGGCTAGATTAAAAGATCACCTCTTTGTAGATCACATTCCTCCCACACACAAAAAAACAATCCCTCTAAGAGATGCGCAAAGAGGCATGCGGAAGGAGAGTTGCATGCACTGCCCTGATTGTCCTTCTAAATCTGGGCTGCCCACTTGATTTAGAATGTACCACACACAAAATACATTTTGGAAGCACCCATGAGCATTGCCTGTTCTATATTGTTTCATATTTTTTGTTCAGTTTCACGGTTGGCATTAGTGTGATGTATTTTGTTAGAGCTGATGTGTTTGTATTTTTATATTTAATTACAAGTAGTTTGTGTTTTCTTTTTTGTTAAAAAAAATGTGACGGTGTGCAAACACTGGTGCTTGGTTGGTGGTGTGTGTGCTGGCACTTGGCTAGTGGTGTGAGTGAGCTGGTGCTTGGCTGGTGGTGTGTGTGAGCTGGTGCTTGGCTGCCCAAGTGTAAATAGTGACTTGCTGCTGGTCACTACACACTGCTTGCCAAATGCCAGTCCACACACTCCATCAGTCGTTGTGCTTGCCCTGTCAGGCATGTGGGCATATGAAAGTGATAGGCCACTGAATAGCCTGTCTGTTGCTATGAGTGTTGTAATGTACTGGGCCTGTGGCTGGCACGTGAATGGTCTTGTGTGTGCTACGGATGAAAGGTTTGTTAATGGGCTGTAAAATGGTTGGCGCCTTGATGCAGCTTTACAGCTCACGAGCTGTGAGTCATTGGTTCCGTTTTTTTACCCTTCAATTATTAACAGTGTATTTCATTTTTGTGAAACCTCTTGTTAATAACATTTTATATATTGAACCATCTCTCACCCTCGTGCCAAATCCAACCAGTACGTGTGTGTACTTGATGAATATATGGTTGTTGCAGTAATAATTGTATTTTCTGTCTTTATCTGCCAGGGAGTACATTGTATCTACATTGTCTTGTTGTGAATGTTGTAATGTGCTGGCCCTGTGGCTGGCGGTATGAATGGCCTTGTGTATGTCACGTATGAAAGGTGTGTGAATTGCCTGTAAAGCAGTCTGTGCCTTGTTGCGGCTTTACAGCTCACAAGCTGTGAATCATTAGTTCCATTTTTTGACCTTTCAATAATTAACAGTGCTTTTTAATTTGGTGAAAAGCTCTTGTTGATAAAATGTTATATATTGAATCATCGCTCACTCTTGTGCCAGATCCAACCAGTATGTATGTGTGAAAATAATGGTGGGTAGCCACAAGACATATTTTTTGCACTTCTCCTCTCAGTTGGGAATTCAACTCACAAAAAAAAACTGCTCCACTGTAATCAGACATTAAGGCACACCCCTTACGTGCTTGGTGTCTAAATGGGACCCCAATTATAAAGGCATGCCACTTACTAGGTTGGTGGGTGAAGGGCCTTTTTAAAACAAAACCTAAGGGTGTTTTTTCACAATTTGAGCAGGACATCACAGAAGTAAGAGGCTTGGTAGTGTGCTCATTTCTTGTCTAAGGAAAATCTACAAACTCTAGACATGTTAAAAAACTAGACACCTAGAGGAGTAGAGGAGGGCGCAGATTACAGCAATTTTTCTTACCCACAATGTCCTGCAAATCTCAAAATGTGACTAAAATCACACATTTTCCTTGCATTTATGTGCATATTCTTGCAGAAACAGAAATAAACCACAAATTTCCTACCACCTAGCATACCCCTTTGGTCTCTCAATAAAAATGATACCTCACTTGTGTGGGTGGCCAAAGCAGAGTCAGCCTAAAAACGTATTACAAGAAACTGCTCTTATGAACACACTTTGGTGCCCCCTCAATCTCTACAGGTTTTTGGCCTTTCCATGTCACAGGCAGTTGGCCCACCCAGACAAGTGAGGCATCATTTTTATTGGGAGACCGAGGAGAATCCTGAGTGGTAGGAAATTCATGGTTCCCCCCAGAGTCCAGAACTTTCCATCACCAGAAATGTGAGGAAAATGAGTTTCCGGCAACTTTTGAGGTTTGCAACGGATTATAGGTAACAGAACCGGACAAAAGTCACACAAGTCACCCCATCCTGGATTCCCCTAGATATCTAGATTTAAAAATGTACAGGTTTTCTAGGTTTCCCTAGGTACCGCCAAAAGCTAGGGCCCAAAATCCACAGCTAGGTACATTGTAAAAAAAAAGTCTGTTTTCAGTGGAAAAATGTGATGCATCCGTATTGAGTTTTGTGCCGTTTCCTGTTGCGGGCACTAGGTCTTTCCACACAAGTGAGATATCATTTTTATCAGGAGACGTGGGGAATGCTGAGTGAAAAGCAGTTTGTGGCTCCCATCAGATTCCATAACTTTCCATTACAGAAAGGTGGGGAAATTGTGTTCTTTAGACAAGCTTTGAGGTTTGCAAGGAATTATGGATAACAGAACTTGGTAAGAGCCACACACGACACCCCATCCTGGATTTTGCTAGGTGACTAGTTTTCAAAAATGTATAGATTTGCTAGGTTTCTCTAGTTGCCGGCAGTGTTAGGACCCAAAATCCACAGCTAAGCACATTGCAAAAAACTAGTCAGTTTTGAGTAGACAAATGTGATGTGTCCACATTGCGTTTTGGGCCACTACCTGCTGCTGGCACTAGGCCTACCCACACAAGTGAGGTACCATTTTTATCAAGAGACATGCGGGAATGCTGAATGGAAGAAAGTTTGTGGATCCCCTCAGATTCCAGAACTTTCCATCATCAGAAATTTGAGGAAAATTTGTTTTGTAAATACATTTTGAGGTTTGCAAGGGATTCTGGGTAACAGAACCTCGTGAG
Source organism: Pleurodeles waltl (assembly GCF_031143425.1). Taxonomy (NCBI): domain Eukaryota; kingdom Metazoa; phylum Chordata; class Amphibia; order Caudata; family Salamandridae; genus Pleurodeles; species Pleurodeles waltl. The sequence goes on from NC_090439.1 coordinate 311,152,683, forward strand.
AGCCACACTTGTCACCCAATCCTGGACTCCCGTAGGTGTCTAGTTTTCAAACATGTACAGGTTTGCGAGGTTTCTTTTGGTGCCAGCTGTGCCAGGACCCGACATCCACAACTAGGCACATTGCAAATAATGAGTCCGTTTTCAGCGGAAAAATTTTATGTGTCCATGTTGTGTTGTGGGCCGTTTCCTGTCACAGTCACTAAGCCTACACACACAAGTGAGGTACCATTTTTATCTGGAGAATTGGGGGAACACAGAATAGCAGAACAAGGGTTATTAACAATTGTCTTTCTCTGCATATACATCTTCCAAATATAAGACAGTGTGTAAGAGAGAAATCATTTAGGGAAATGTCCTCCAGTTGACATGCTAGTATGGGTACCCCACATTCAGAGATGTGTAAATAACCACTGCTTCTAAACTCCATACCTTGTGCTCTTTTTGGAAATACATAGGTTTTATTGATACCTATTTTTTACTCTTCATATTTTACCAAATGAATTGCTGTATACCCGGTACTCAATGAAAAACCATTGCAAGATGCATCTCAGTTATTGGCTCTGGGTACCTTGGGTTCTTGCTGAACCTATAAGCCCTACATATCCTCACAGTTAGAAGGGTCCAGCAGATATTACGGTGTATTGCTTTAAAAAATCTGCCATACTTAGAAAAAGTTACAGATGAAAACTTAGACACAAATGGCTGTATTTTTCAACTCAATGTCATTTTTTTTATTTCAAGGGTTATTTTCTGGAAGAAAACCTTGAAGGATCTTCACAATGTCCCTTTTTGAATTTAGATTTTTGTCTACTTTTCAGAAATGTATAAGTTTATGTGATCCACCCTTGATTTCATACCCATTTCTACCACTAACTGGAAGGAGGTAGAAATCACAAAACTAGGAAAATGGGGTGTCCCAGTAAAATGCCAAAACTGTATTAGAAAATGTGGTTTCTCAACTCAAGTCTGCCTGTTCCTAAAAGCTGGGAAGGTGGTGATTTTAGCACTGCAAGCCTTTCCTTGATGCCATTCCAGGAAAAAAATATTTTCTTCTGCAGCACTTTTTTCCCATTTCTTTCCAAAAAGAACCTAATAGTTAGCTGTATTTCGGCTAATTTCTGAACCCTCCTTCAGGGGAATCCACAATACCTGGTTACCTTGAGAATTGTCAGGATGTTGGAAAAAAGGATGCAAATTTTGCCTGGATAGCTTATGTGGACAAGAATATTATGGGGGTCTAAGCACAAACTACCCCAAATAGCCAATAAGTGGGAGTGAGAGGCTTAGCAGTGAATGAGTTAAGGCACCATGATAATCTATAGAGAAGTGGGTGAACCAACAAATAATCAAGGAAAGCCGAGCCAGAGTCAAGCCAATGGTCTGACTCGGCTCTAAGAGCCAATATATGTGCTGAGCCTAGAAAAAAGTTGGTATGAATCCTGCAACAAACATCATGTAAAAATAGGTGTAGTTATTTAAAATGCAGAAGCTTTTCGCATGAGTGAATCAAATTATGTCACTGCATTGATAGGTAGTTAATAAAAGTGATCGTTTTTAAACATGAACTTAAGAATATTCCTGCCACCCACCATGACAACAGTTTCATTACTAATGTACCGTCTGTACCCTTTTTGTGGCCTAGCTTTTTATTACACATGGAGCAGCATTCTATTTTATCCAGTGCTTAATAGGTGCTTGTTGTTTCCGGTGCTGAGCACCGGCACTTATTTTTGAGGGCCAGTGCTTATTCTTCTGCCTCAAGCATTTGCTGTGAGCAAAAGACACATTTGGGAAAGGGAGAGGAAGAGAAAAACGAAAAAGTGTCACAATGGGAGAAAGCACACAGCTGCAGGAGTGAGCTGAAGGGGAAAGGAGTGGCTTTAAATGTATTGAAGAGGCCAGAGGTGGCTTCAGGATTATGCTGCCTCAGTATTCCGTGTTCCCACATTTATTTGCAGCAGCCACGTGTTTAAGAGGAGGGCTTCCGGCACCGGCATGTTTTTAATTACAAATTAAGCATTGATTTTATTAATTCAGAAAACAAGCGGACTTTGTACATTGTACATCATCAACTCATGTATTGAAGGAGCTTGCATGTATGACAAGGAAGAAAAAAGAGACAGTGAGCTGAAGTATTTGCCTGGGATCACACAATTTCATTAAGAGGGAAAGCTATGATTGATTCCAGTTTTCCTGGTTTCACCTTATGCGATTAATTCAGCCACTATCTTTGTTGCTCCCTTTAAACTTCAAAAGTGTATCCTATATTACCAGTTCTTAGAGAATTAGGATAAAGAACGTTGGCAGGCCCAAGGAACATTAAACCTCCGCTCGTTTTGGCCTCTGGCTTGGGCAGTGGCTCACCCATCATTAAATTTATATGGACCTTACAGACATCTGAAGGATTTGCAGGGAGTTAACGGACACTAGGACTCTTTCTGTGGGTTTTGGCAGCCTTCCAGATAAACACCACATTCTAAGCATGATTGACAACTATTCCAAATACTCTGACTCTGAGATTATTCAAATATGCAGAAGAAGTAATCTTAAATCCGAAAAATTGCTGGCAACGCACGGAATCATCCAATAAATGTGGACAAACAGGGGGCCTCCATTTTTACGTCCAGAAATTCTTGATTACTTTCATTTCCTGCACGTCAAATATGTCAAAATAATCCCTCGGTGGGTCCAAGCCACCAGGAAAGCTGAGCTGTTTATGCATGGGCTGAATAAAACTATCCAGATGTCGGTGCCTGAGATGTCAACATGGAGTGATCCATTTCCTTGTTCCTTCTGGACTCTTGGAACACACCACATATGACTGCAGGATGCACTACCGTACATAGGAGGGAGCGTTGTTGACGCCATCTTAATCACTCATCAAGGAAACCTGCTCTTCCAAATGATGATGCCGCACTAATACCTAAGAAGCGCAACGACCGCAAGGCAAGTCAGCAGAGCCATTCCCTAAACCCTAGAGATAGCAAATGCAGTTGATGCCAAAATCCAACTTCAGGGAAGCAAATGTATTTATTATTTTATTTAAGTATTTGTTTATAGTGAATTTATAATGCGCAAGCATGCGCTCCAAAACGAGTCTCATGAGGTTACCAAATGATGTCTGCCTTTTGAACTGTTGCCTTGAGTAAGTGCTTATAATAACGCAATATTGTTGTGTAATGTAATCTTGCCTGTCGTGGTGGTGACCCTGTCACAAGACACACATCATTCTTCAAAGATATTGCAGCTCATTGCCAACATCGTCTGCTGATAACACCATCAGCAACCAATTACTGAAGCGTAGTTTCTCACCTCCACCAGATCTTGGTGCCTCTGGTAATAGGAATTATTCTTCACGTTTTGATTAATGCTACCATACACGAGTGGCCTATACTCGTCTAATATTGGGAGAAACGCCTTCTGATATTGTGTCTGAACAGGAATTTATTTATTTGAGCACTTGTTCATTCCTTCACTGTATCCTCTCTGACTGAGCTCTTCGGGCCTAATACTGTTTCCTTTCTAACATGGCGCCCTTTCGGAAAAACAGAGAGTTTTTTGTGCACTGTTAAAAAACAATTGAGTCGTTTTTAAGGCTGAAATTGTGCTTGGATTTCTTTGCCGTATTTTGGGGAGGGATGTCATTCCATGCACCTGTTGCACTGTGCAAACGCCCCACGGGTTGTCACCTGTCATGGTACAAAGCGTCACAAGTTGAAACTACCAAAAACTGATCTGTGTGAAATTAACTTTGGAGGGAATAAAGTGCTAACTCTGCATTCTGCCATTTTCCTTGGTCTGCTAACAGCGCACGCGCAATGGGGGTCGATGCAACCTGCTCTTCATTTAGACAGCAGTGGTTTGTCATACTTTTTATTTGAAGCTATCGAGGGCCTTACCCACTGTGAAACCAGTGACCGTGTTACATACACAGCAAGTAGCCAGATGCCATTCTATCTGCTTGTTTAATGTTTTGGGCCAAAAGCAATTTTCTGATCTCACTCCTAGGCATGCACTTATGGTTGTGGGTTTTTTGTTTAGCACAACATTTATAAATGTGCTTGGCTTCTTATCACTAGGGAATGTAAAACTGTAAGCTCTATAGTACGAATCTCTGTTCACAAAGTAGTCACAACCTGGTGAATGTTTATCATAATTCATGGGGGGATAGCTCAGTGAGGTTAACACTTACCCTTGAAATAAGATGTGATCTGAAGCCATGCGTTTGAATCTTGGTGAGGCTGGGCAAATCAGCCTCCATCCTTCTGAGGCCAGACATTGAGCGCCATTAAACTGGATAATAGCAGGGATCGAATGGGCAGGGGAACGACGTTCCCAAGCTGTATTAGAGTGCGCACAACATTTTCCATGCTTTTTACTTAAAAACAACCATTCCTGGACAGTTGAGTTGCGTTGAAAGAGGAGTGAAGTGAGAGAAGGTAGAGGCAGCCAAAGAAGAAAACAATCCTCTCCAACGTGACTGCTGCTTGAAAGAAATGTAAATGACCATCCGGTTGCACCTACAAATATCTAAAGTGATTGCATCACCCAACCGAGCTGTCCTATGAGAACAATGCATTTCCCACAAATACATTTAAGTTACATTTATTTTTCATTTAGGGCTTGTGCACTATGTTTTATATACATTTACCGGTAGTTTAAAGGCTAACAAAAATGTTACATGATATTTTGTTATTTTTAGCAATGTCACTGACTCGACCCCATACTCACTGTCCTCTCCCTTATTGTACCGAAGATCACGGTTAATTTTAATTGTATTTATATAGTGCTTATTACCCCTGACAAGGAGTCAAAGCACATTTACGATCATGGACATCCATTCACCAAAATGCCTGGGTTAGAGGAAGTGACATCACACACTCTTTGACCTTGACCTTAACTTTAACTCACACACACACATACATACACACAATTTCCCATTTACATACGCTCTCTCACATAAACCTCAGAGGCGGGTTTCCTGTTAGGGCTTCGGGGCTACGCCCCCCGCTTTGTTACACCAAGAGTGAATAATAATCTTTTATTCACTCTTGGTAAAAGCAGGAAAGGCTGTCTAGCAGCCTGCTCTGAGCAGCTCTGCTAGAGAGAATGTCTGATGTCTGGCGATGGTGCACAAAGGCACCTGCACCAGCCATCAGAGATTATCAGGGGCTGCTGAAACCCCCAGTCCTGGCCTCAGACCCCTGGCATACCTCAGTTCCTCTCAATCTATGACGTGCTGAAGCGTTACAGATAAAGTTTACCACAGGCGTTTCAGGCTTAAGCCCTACAGTGCTCGTGGCTACATATCAGTCAGCCAGACACCCCACCCTTTCCCAACTCATCACAGAATGTCAAAATGAGGGCAATGAGTGATGTAAAGAGTACAAATGAGAATGATTGAGTGAGGGAGAATGATAGGGTGGGTAACTAAATGTTACTGTGAGTGAGACTGAGTGAGTTAGGTGTGAGTGAGTCTTAGTGAGTCAGAGAATGAGTGGCACAGAGGGAGTCAGTGTGAGAGTGAGACAGACAGAGTCAGACTGAGTAAGAATGTGTCTGAGTGAGTTTGAGTCAGAATGAGTGTGAATGTGTGAGTCTGAGTGAGTCAGAGTGAATTTGAATGAGTATGACTGAGCGATTCAGTGAGGAGGAGTGAGGTTGAGTGCAAATGACAGGCTGACGTAATGAATAAGACTGAGTCACAGTGAGTCTGCGTGAGGCACAATGAGTGAGACTGAGTGGGACTGAGTGTGAATGAGTGAGATTAAGTATGAATGAGTCACAGTGAGACTGAATCAGAATGAATAGAATTGAGTAAATCAGGGGGGATGAGTGAGTTATGAGAGGAATCAGGGAAATTAGGTGAGCATGAGTGAGAATGAATGGGGATGAATGAGTCAGAGTGAGACAGAGTGAAACTGAGTGAGTTGAATTGACACTGTGTGTGTCATATCGAGTGGAACTGAGTGAGAATGAGTGGAACTGATTGAGTACGAGTGAGTCCCAGTGAAATTGAGTGAATTGGAGTAAGACGGACTGGGTGAATCAGGAAGAATGAGTGAGTCATGGGGAAACTAAGCGAAACTAGGTGAGAATGAGTGAGTCAGAGTGTGACTGAGTGAAACTAAGTGAAAATAAGTGAGACTGAGTGAGTCAGAGTGAGATTGAGTCAATCAGAATCACTTAAAAGCATTGAGTGGGTCCGAGTGAGAAAGGGCGAGACTGCATGAATCAGTTAGACTGAGTGAGAGTAAGTAAAAGTGACTGATGACTAAGTCCGAGTGAGAATAAGTGAGAGATTGCAGTAAAAGTGAAGAACCCATCGAGCCTACCAAGTAAGTGAGCCAGTCTCATTCACTGGAATTCAAGCTAAGGATTACGTCCCACCACCTTTAACGGTCACCAGCCACCACTGATAAAAACACTCTCACCCGCGAGCACACAACACACAACACACACAATATGCAGTTAAAAGCATCTTTATACTTACCTCAGCTGCCATGGAAGGGCATAATCCAGCTAACTGTACGCCATTTTTATTACATTAATAGTGAATAATAAGCTATTATTCACTATTAGTGTAATAAGAAATTGACACAAAACAAAGAGAGTGGAGCCCCAACTGACGCCCATAGGTGTGAGCTACAGCTGTGTTCCTGGCACTGATTTTGCCACCAGTGAGGCCAGGGGACACAAAGGCAGTGCCAGAGGTAGTAAAGGGGAAGACAGGGGTCGCAACTGAGACCCTTGGCGACCTCCAAATGGTCCATGGTTCCCATTCTTTTCTTTCTCCACTTTCACCCCTGGGTAGTAGTAACTCCTGTTATTACAGTGCCTGGAAATGACAGATGCACAGTTCCAAGTGCTACTTGAAAACAAGCTGATAGAAACCTGTGTTGCTTTGGGAAACCCTGCCCGCCCGTTTCATCCTGTTGTATTGACGCTACTGATCTGCTGCTCATGTAGGGAGACAGAGACGTGCAGTGGGCTGGATGTTCAGACGCCCGAGTACTGTTTACTTCCGTTACGCCTGCACTCCTGGAAGACAAACGTGTAGCGCCGGCGCGCGCTCCACGTGCTTCAGTGTGAACGCGCAGACCATATGCTGCGATAGCAGCCACTGCCGGGTTGGGTTTTCTTCTAGTCAGGAAAGTGATGCGCGCCATTAATCACACACGTCACTATAAAGCATCAAAATGGATTCCCTTTCTTTTCATCCTTGACCCTAGTATCAATCCCCGCATGCTCATATTTTACACTGTGGTTATATTAGCGTCGGGCTGCTTCTATTGTGCCAGCTCTGCGTTTTTCTTGCACCCGCACAACTCTGCAGGCCAGAGTCAGTAAACGCTGCCAGAGTGTGCTGAGCTCTGCAGAACATACTTAGAATTTACATGCACAAGATATTTAGTCGAAAGCTGGTGTAATATTGTTCAATTATAAACAGCCTGCCAGCAGGAGTGATAGGAATGTGGCTGCATCTTCTCCCACCATGTACAGCTTGACTGGAAAACAGCTCTACCACATGTATATACTAACCTTACAGACTGGGGGCGAGTTAGTATTTTCTAGCGCTATGTAGTGCAGCACCCAAAGTTGCAACTCTGCGTTGCGCTGGGAGGAGGGGGCAGGAAAGCGCGAAATATACTAAGATCTGGCACTTCTACTCTCTTCTTCAACTCTGGTGCTCTTTGAGCCTGCCATGCACACACCATCCCAGAATGGTGCAAACGTGTGTGTGATGTCTAGCATAGGCTATTATTCACATTCCGCTGGTAAAATATTAAAAGAGAAAATGCATTGACAATAATAACTTTATAGATGCCCCAGCAAGTGGGAATTCGAATGGAATCGATAGACTCCACAGAGCACAAGGCAGTGCTACAATGCAATCTGTCATTAAGATTTAATGTACTTAGCACTTAGATGCGGCATTGTGTGAACACTTTTGTACATAGAAGATAGGATCAATACATTTGCCTAGTACTAAGGTGGTGATCAGTACTTTGAACATGTTGTTGCTCCAGAACTTAAAATGGTGAAACTGAGCAATGGTGAGGAGTCTTGTGAAGTTGGCACTTGGCTATGGCGAGGGAAATTGTGAAGGTGAAACATGGCAAAGGCCAGAGATCGTCAGAAGGTAAACTTGGCAATTGTGAGGGTCCTGAGAACAGAGGCAGTTGAGGTGATTAAGGAGGAACAATCTGCTGTTGAAGTGGACACTGGAGTTTTGAGCGGTAGATGAGGGTTAGGGCGAGATCTGGGAGAGGATACTGATGGTAGAAGTGTTTCATTTTAGTTTCAGAAGGCTATAGCACAGGACAGCATAGAGTGATATATTAAGATCTGACAATGAAGTAAATTGTGACAAAATTATGGATTTGAGGCAGAGGGATGGAAAGAGGATAACAATTTCAATGACACTGATGAATAGCTGCTAAGAAAAACAGAAACAGTCAATTATGTTGCCTATGGCGTTGGTATAGAGGGGGAAAATGATTGGGCGAGGATGTGGTTGAGTCCCAAGATATGGTGAAATCTTCTTGGTAGGGTAGAAAATGAACCAAGAGAGTGCTGGGTTCAAGGTCAGCTAGGGGCGTGAGAAGGATGTCATGGTCCATTGTGCTGAAGGGTACAGAGAGGTTTAGGAGTATAAAGATGGCCAAGAGGTAATTGTGGTAGGCTGACGTGATAAAGTTTGAAAACTGAACGAGAGCTGTTTGGTTAGTGCCCTTTGCCTTGATTGTAGAGTCTGAAGAGACGGTTAGATGTGCGATTCTGGGTGATCTGATTAAAGACCAATCTTTACAGGACTTCAGAGAAGAAGGCAAGGAAGACCGGTAGTTACTAAGCTGAGGAAAAAGTGGTGGGACAAATGGTTCAGTGTTGGGGTAAGAGTGGGAAAATATTGCGGGCAAATAGATCAGCGTTGGACGATAACTTGTCAAATCTTGGCTGATAAAAAACGGGGAGGAAGAGTGGAAGAACATGTGAAGGGAAAGTAAGCAAGGATACAAGGATAAGCCTCAGGTTTTAGAGTTTGGTAGTGAAGTGATCTCATCATCATGCTCTCCTCGCCTACCCATCTTCCATAGCTCCAGTGCTGAATCAGCGATCAAGTTCAGATGTCCATGGTCACTCTCAGAAAGGGTTGCTGATGCAGCCTGTTGAAATCTGGCTGCAGTGTCTGCAGTATGATTACATTTTCTGAGCAGCGATTCAGGCTGTTTTGGCAAAGGTTTCTTCGTCTTTTTACTTTCTGCCAAAACCTAAGTACAACAAGGCCAGCTGAGCTGACTGTCCTTAGATTCTCTTTACTGAGATAGGGGTTCGTTCCAGTGACTGGCCGGCTGCAATGCTCAACTTTCTGTTATTGAGAGTTCCATTTTACTCAGCTGTCAATTGGATTCATGGTTCTGTTACGCACTTTTGATTTCGTTGGGTATGTCATTAGGTTCTGCTGAAGTGTTTCCTTCTTTACTCTGTTACAAGGAGAAGAATTGCAGCAACCCATTTTATGCTTGTCAGAATCACTGAGGTAAAATGCATCTGAGTGACAGCAAAGTTCTTGTAAAGGAAAAAAGCACTGGCTCTGGCAGAGACTTGTATCAAGTACAGAAAGGTCATTTAAGCACAACCCTTACAAGGGATGTAGAAGCAAGAAAGAATGCGTCATGACGTTTCCTAAAATTATTTGCAAACCAAAGTTACATTTGGGCACACAAACCATACTATTCACATCTCCACATGATAAGCCTTGATTCACAGAATGATGATTTGTGGATTTTGATTGGAGTAAGGGACACTGCTAATGTGGCAAACACAGTGGTGGCTGCTATTAGCTAAAAAGGGTGGGTGCGGGTTGTGGTGCGATGCGGAAAAGACTCACCCATGCTGCGTCTCTCCTCCTTGAGTCCCGGGTGACACAGAGGAAGGAGTTTCACGACTGCCTGTTCTGCCAGCAACCAATCCTGGAGCTGATTTTCTGCATGAGAGTAGCTCCAGGATTTGTTGGCGGAGGTTAACCCAGCACTCATTTTGAGGCTGGGGGCCTATGCCAGCAATCCTCCAGCTGTTTCACAGCCCTGGGATTGCTGGGTCTACAGTGCACATCAGATCAGCGTCAGATAGGTTGGATGTAGACAGGCGTCTATCCGACATGCGCACTGAGCACTGGTAGCAGTTATCATGCTGCTATCGCAGCACCGCTCCCACTTTCACATACAAGCTGTAACCTCAGTGCATTGCAGCAGCACACAGAATAATAAAATGATAGTGACCATTTTATTATTCTGTGTGTTTACTTGCAGCGCTCGCTACAGGTGAGGCATCGCTCCTTCTCCCGTTACCTCTGGGTAAACCTGCCAGTTGGCACAGATTTAGGTGTGTGTGGGGTAGGAGCTGGTGCGGGGGTGGTGTTAGGGGGAAGCAAGAAAAGAGGTGTTTCTATGGGATTTACAAAGGAGGATGTCCATGTCATGAACAATCGCAAAGTCACGACTTTGTGGAGATTCACAAACATTACAACGTCTTTTTCCACAAGCATTACACTTTAGAACTTACACCTCCCTACAGTAACCATTAATATTACAAGAAGACTGTAAAAGTGCACATACTACACCATCATTTCATTGGAGTTTAGTGGTAGGGACAGAAAAACGGAATCTATATTTTGCACATGGAGAAAAAAAAAATCATACAATGGTATTGTGGAAACTTTTTCAGCAATCCTGAGGGTAGTCAGGGATTACTGGGCTCAGTGCGGGTTAACCTGAGTCTTATGCCACTAGCGCCGCAGAACCCAGCCTTAATATTTGACCCAAAGCTGCTCACCAAGTACATCCCTTTGTACCTTGACTGTCTGGGTATCGTCAGTGTCCACCTTTGGTCATAGTCATGAGTACCTTTGCAGGTATGGTCTCAGCTGCTGTTTCTTCTTGGTCTGGGATTTCTTCATAGCTTCAACTGCTGACATCAGCCATTGGTTTCAATGCTCAAAGGCTTCTTGGCGCTAGATAATTAGGCCCTCATTATAACATTGGTGGGAAAAACCGCCTACCGCCGCGGCAACGGCCGCCAAAAGACCATCACTGCGGCTACCAGCTGTCCGCCATATTATAACCACAGCCGGATTTCCACCACAAGAATATGGCTGTAGCCATACCGGCGGATGATGGTAAAGTGGCGCTTCTACCACCAGCAGCGCCATGCCAGTAGACCGCCACCAGCTGTATTATGAGAAATAATATGGCATGGCGGTGTTCTGCTGGTGGGTGCTGCTGGCAGTAGCAGCACCCCATCCCGTCTCCTGCCGGAGGACCTCCTGGATCCAGGTAAGTCGGGTCTCCGACAGGGGAGTGGGGTGGGGTGTGTTGAGTGTGTGTATGTGGGTGTGTGAATGTATGAGTGTGCGTGAATGCGGGTGTGTGTTGAGTGTTGAATGTGTGTGTGCATGTACAAACGTGTGAGTGCATGTATGTTGTGAAATGTGAATGCATGTCTGCATGTATGTTTGGAATTGTGTGCAGATGTGTGTGTGATTGGATGTATGCATGCGTGTATGTGTGTTCGAATGAATGTGTGTATGCATGTGTGTGTGTGTGTGTGAAGGGGGGCGTGGATGTGGAGGGGGTGGGGGTTAACTGGTGAGCTGGGGGGAGACCCCTATCAGTGACAGGGAAGGAATTCCCTGTCACTGATATGGCCTACCGCCATGGTTTTCGTGGTTTTAGGAATGCCACGAAAACTATGGTGGTAGGCGGGGTCATAATCCCGCAGGCGGAACAATGGCAGCCTCTGGGCTGGAGATGCATATCTCCAGCCCAGCGGCTGTTACCGCCAAGGTGGTCAGAGTGGTACATTGGCAGGTTGGCTTCGGCCAACCCACCAATGTCAAAATGTGGCGGTAAGTACCGCCAGCCTGTTGGCGATACTTACCGACACATTATCGCCGACCGCTGGGGTCGTAATGAGCCCCTTAATCTGGTACTTACATCTGGGTAAATTCCACAGCATCATTCTGCTTCAGGTATCAATGCAGTTGCCCTCTCTGTGTGCACTCAGCAGAGACTTCCAGGCCTTACTTCTGGTACAGTGGTGCAGGTCTCTCCTGCCATCCCAGTTTTTGTCACAATTGAGAACTCAAAAACACATGCACAAAGGCAAGTGAGGTTGGCCCCCTTAACCACCTGTTACCAAAATGGGGCAAAGTCTCCCAGTGGACACTGGGCAAGAATGGGTCAGAGGCAACATCCATGCTTCAAACAGCCCTCTGTCTCCTTCCTTCACCCTCTGTCATCTGACCTACTGAAAAGGATCATCCCTGGAATTCTCTGTGGGAAGCTCTGCAAATCACATCTGCTGTCTGGGGCTCTCCCTCTAATCTTCCATCTTAGGCATCAATAAAGTGTAGCCACTACAAAATAGAACCAATTGCGACCACAGTCACGTGTCATATGCTTTCCACATGCATCCTTTACACACGCAAGGGATGTACATGCTGATGACACACACTTCCTGCCTGAATTGGTGAAGGACCCAGTTGTTGAGGACTAGCAAACTTATGTAAAATAACTGAGAGGCAAATAGGCTGCTCTTTGAACAGGTGATTGGTAACAAGACTTGCCCTACCACTATAATCGTTACCCTGTCACCACTGTCAGCCCACGCAGCTCAGTGAGGTGACAGTAGTCACTCTCTCCAAAAAAGGAAGGTGAACATTGTGAGCTCTACAGACAGAGCCCTCCTCTAAATCTCTCCACATCTCACAAAAATATATCTTTGCACATACATGGTCGTTATGTGTGTGAGGTGATGGGCAAAGCATTATAGTTTAAGTGGTGGCTGCTATTAATGACAAGAGCTGGGGCGGTGGGTGAAGGGTTGTGGGGGGAATAAATAAGAAAAAAATTAAATAAAAAAGTACTTACCAGCTGCTCCGCCCACTGTCTCAATGTTCTTCTTCTCCGGTTCGACTCCTGATTCCTCACGGGCTGTGCATACTGTGCAGGCTCCCAGACGACACCCAAGACGCTGCTCCCATGTTGGTAATACTATTGAGTAGGCTGAGCAGGCTGGGTTAACTCTCGCAGAGGGCCTGGGGGCCTGTGCCTCTTCTCCATCCGGCTGTGCAGCACCTCTGCTGCACAGGTGGGTGGGGAGATCGAAGTTTAAATGTTGGTAGTGCCGTCCTTAGACCGCCGGCTAACCAACATTCGCACTTACGTTACACTACTCCTGCTCCCTCTGCTGTCATCATGGCCTGCCCCATCCTAGACTCGGCTGGCTCTAGCGCCTGAAGACATTTTTTTTAATAATAAAATGGTTTATTATCATTTGTATTTTTCACGTTTCCCTCTCTTGGCTCTCAGCAGGGTGGGGACAAGCTCCACCACCATAACGAAGAGGCCGCCGCTGTATAGCTTGCTATAGGGGAACTCAAGGCAGGGCCGCTCCCCCTCCCGACCCTGCAGGGGACACTCCTCCCTCACAGCAGGTGAATGGATGCTTACCATATGAGTGCAGGATTTCTTCTCGTCAGCCAATTAATGATAATACCTTGTGTATGTAAAGTGCTTCATATCACACTACCGTCTTTTCTAAGCATTAAATAACGATTTTACCAGATTTAATGGTTCTCAATTGACTGACCTATGAATATTTGTATTGAAAGGCGGAGCTCGTACCGGCATGATTTGATCTTGTGACCACATCATTCAGCATTTAACGAGGCAAGTAAGAGAACAGGTAAATTGAGTATAATATAGCCACACAGTCACAAAATGACATCCTCAAAATTATAGGGGGCCTCACTCACGGACTCGAACGCCTTTACGTTTTGACTCCTTTTTCAAACACAGACGAATTTAAGTCCTGACCCTGATAGGATCCTCGTTTTTGTCCTTGTTGGTACAAAAACCTCTCTTTACAGATGTGCGTTGTAACGTTTGTAATGGTCCCTCATTAACAATAGTACTTAGACGGCCATTTCTTAAATCAGTACAAATTGATTTTGCATGTATTTGACCTACCGGAAACACTTCCGTGATGATAAACGGAACTATATGAAAGCAGATTCCATTTGGGCATGCACTAATTGTGCTGACATTGCTCTCACTCAGATACGTTGATTTACTCAAAATAGGAGTCTGCATATGCTTCACTCAGTTTTGTCGCTCATGACTCATTAATTTGTTGGTGAGATGTTTGATATGATGAGATTACAAGCATCTTGGAGAACCACCCTCTGTTTTTATTTTATATATGGCGACGCAAACGTTTTTACTTGAATAAGTACGGTGAGCCTGCTTTGCCTATGCTTACATCAGTAAGGACGCTCATTGTTAAATTTACTATCTGTCCTGATGCGGACGTCAGATTAATTAAGGCGTAGAAAGGACGGTAAACTCAATCAAATTCCTTGTAGTTGTTGTGTTACAATGTTTAAAAGATGTGTGTAAATATGGAGGGGTAGAATCACTGTCCCCACGTTATTCTTTGAGGTAATTCATGTACACAGCTGTGAGCCGACACGTTATAAAGTGCTCTCACTTTTAATAATAAATATTGTTTACATATAAAAGCATACCGAATCCATAAAACGAGTATTGACCTACATTTTTTCTAATTTAGATCACATATACTTTGCTCAAAGTTAGTTCTAAATAATCAAAGTGCGATCCTGTCAGAACCTGTTGTTTTTCAAACAGCAGAGAAGCGTGCCATCAGCTTATTATGGGATTCTTGGCCAACAAAATAGATCATCCTCTGTCTTGGGACCGGGCAGGATTCGTAGAGGAATGTAAGTATTCATCTTTTGTGGTTGATTTAACGAGGACACCACTGCACACTTCTTTCGTATTGCAAACTGCCTAATTACAAGTGTGATCTTGGCTTCATTTACATTATTTTGTTGATGAAGACAAAGGGAGGAAGTACAGCTGTCAACCAAGACACGCAAGTGTTTGTGAAATGGAACAGAGGCTGCGAATGAAGAGCATTTATCACATCAAGGCATGAAACAAACAGTGATTAGAGGAAGCAATTATAATCAAATAGCTCAGGGAGGACATTAGAAAATATTAAGATTGCTCATTAGCAGGGGAACACCCACACCAAGAGGTGAAGACTGCTGCCCAGCAAAAAAATGCAGAAATATTATTCAAACATGCAGACGTAGGTGCACACAGCAAAAATATAAACCCTAATAACTGAACCGAAGTGCAAGCTGTCATGTGAGCACAACACTCAGAGGAACCAGTCGTCAACTGGAAAAATGGTTCGAGAAGTTATCACCAGGGAATGCAAATAACTCAGGAAGCTCACAGGAACATAGCTCTCATATAGCACTTAAATGTCACACATTGGAACGGTAGGCGTGAACACGTTAGATTGCAGTCAAAAGCACAATGACTGAGCTGAGAGAAAAATGTGACACAATGTAACAGGCGGGACGGCCAGACAATGTCAATGACAAGGTCTATGTCTTCAAACCACTGAGTGGTGTCCACCATTCGATCTGCACTGCATTCAAGGAATATGGGGCCATATGTACAAACACATTTTCCCATAGACACAGAATGGGCAAAACTGCTTGCTACATCTGTCCCATGGAGTACATTCTGGCTGGTAGAAGGGAGAGGCTAGCCAGGGGTCTAATGTCCTATGTTGCTGCTTAGTTAATTGTTTTTTCCCCGTAGATATTATATTGTTACACTTTCGGAGGCCCTGACTAGTTTTGCACCTTTTCATACTTACCCAGGAAGGTCAACAATCAGTTGTTTATGTTTAGTGGTGTTTGTCTATGGTTAGGTAGAGAGTATGTTCAGTGTTTAGTACAGAGACAGTTAGAGACGCATAGTATGATGCAAACTGGTGTATGATCTTGGGAGATCTTTGTAGAGTTGTAAGTAAGAGGGTGTGTCAAGGGACTCCCACATTTTTCTGCATTATGTGGTTAGTTAAGTTAGGTTAGGTAAATAGCTATATTCAGAATGGGGTCTTGCTTGGTGTTTCTTCAGAGCTACCACTTTGAAAATACCATTAGGAGGCACAATTAGAATTGCTATTTGGCAGGCTGTGATTAGGCCCTGGTGAGAAATAGAAGGGTTTGGCTTTTGGGTTAATGACATCTGGTATTATGAATGAATCTATAAAACCACAGTTCATGATTCTCAATGATTTTTCTTGAGATCCTTAAATGAACATGGGGTCAGGTAGGCGGAATCACACTTCGCCATTGAATGCAGTAAGGCGCATGGGGCTAAGAATCCATCTGTCATTTGTTTTTCTTGCCGTATATGTTGTGCCACCTCACCATCGTCTGCCTAGCTCTGGCATATGTTTTCTCATGGTAACGATTTGCTTACCTATGCTGGTGATGATTATGATATTAGAACACTCCTAGCATACTTGATTGATAAAGAAGTATTTTAACAAACTACACAGTATATGGGGGTCAATTAACCCAGTCTTAATGATGTGGCCAAAATTATATTCTTGGGGCTAAACAGTGATCAAATTTGTTTGTAACTCCACAGCACTAGAAGCCCAGTGCCCATTAAGTGAAAAAGAAGAACCCTTGGATATCCTTTGACTCATCACCATCTATGGAACATCTTATCAATTAAACTCTTCAAAACTGAAACTTATACTTAAAATTACTTTGAAGGCTAAAATTATTTCGCCAAGCGATAACACCATCAGTTACACCTGTGAATCATATAAAGTACCCAAAAAACATGAAAAAAGTTAGCCATCTAAATTTTCAAAACAGCATATAGATAATTAGCAGAGCTACTGGAATTATGTAATTTTGCAGCTGTGGTGTCTTCTGCTTAGTTATGAATCTATCGCATTTGCCACATAATCCATCATCATCTGCAAAAATGATTCCTACCCCAAAAGGATCAAATGTCACTATAAAATACAGCTACACGTGCTGCCACGTAGTGGAAGACCCTCCGCAAAGATTGACCGTTCACATTTCTGTTTTTTGCTGGCGTAATTAGGTGTTAAACTGGTACTAATGAGGTGAATCTTTTGCCCAGACAGTGTGAACATGAGCCGCATTAGACCATATATTTTGCCTTTTGTTGCCGCATTATTTAATCAATACTACTGCATAATTTGGTTCTCCTCTGCCGCATAATTCTAGTGGCCCTGATTATTGACACTACCTTTCAGTTAAAAAGCCCTATTGGATTACAGTACATGTTCTTACAAAATACCTCATTTTTTTGCATGGAGAAGGTGTAATTTATAGTTACCTTAAGGCGCAAGTTATAGTTACTTGAAATAACTCTAACTGTAACTGCTGAATTTCAATATTTTTGTATGAATAAATTCAGAGCCTAACTATGACATCCCTGTCCATGGTTTTTAACGTAAACTAATTTTAATTATTACCCGTTCATCCAATCACCTTTGGCCCTGCGTGGCGGGTGTTGCCCTGCAGTCAAGCACTTAAACCGCCCAACCCCTCGCCGCACACGGCCTTTGGCCCTTTGCAGCGGGGGTGGCCACAGGGCCTGTCTCTGTCACTGGATCTGTGAGTAGGTGTGTGATTGTCTTAATGGGTTTGAAAGTGGGCGTGTGAGTCTGAGTGCATGTATGAGTGAATGAATTAGTGTATGAACGAGTCTGTGAATGTTTTTTTAAGTAGTTTTTTTGCATATTCTCGAGTATCCTCGAGTATTTTCGAATATCCTCTAACAAATATTCCAGAATATTCAAGGATTCAAGGATATTAAAGAATAATAGCGGATATTGCACATGGTGAAGAAAAATACTTTTAAACCCATAATGTGACCCTCAAAAACCCCTATACTCACCCTGACTCCTTATATCACTTATCATTTCTATTTTCAGCCCTGGGGATCCTCTCCCATAACATAGAATGGCAGTGGCAACTTTCTGTTCAGGTGTTGGCCAGCCCATTTCAGCGCTTCTAATTCACAAATATTGGTGAATATTTGCGAATTATTCGAGACCTCAGATATACAAATTTAGATTTTCCTTAATTTCTCAGAAACTACTGAATAGATTTACACCAAATATCCAAAAGCGTAGTCTGTGTACTGGAAGCTACCTATCTGCCAAATTTGGAGTAATTCAGTTCAGTGGTTCGGGCTGCAGTCGTGTTCAAAACTCCTATGGGAATTAACAATGGAAACACACGTTTCCCCCCATTTTTTTTCAGTTTCCGTTTGGTGGATCACCTCAAAACTTTCCATATGCAGCAAGAATCACATGGCACATTTCTTTGAACATTTTCATGAAGATTCGTCAAACGGCACCAAAGATATAGGCAAGTCAAAAAACGCCCTTTCTTTGGAAACATGATCTTTACTATAACTACATACTGGGGACCCCCAGTAGGTTTTATATGTATATATAAACAATTTGGTTGATTGCAATCCTTCGGTGGCGCACTACACTGCCGCTGTTGGTTGACGGAGGAGACCACGCTTGTGACTATTAGTAACAAGTAAGTTCACCGCAATAAAAAGCCCATAGTTTCACTATTTAACCAGTTCTTCACTGCTGGTGCCGAATAATGACTCTTTACAAGCATGTCCCTTAATGAGCGTGATCTTCTGTAAGTTACTTGTGGTGTAGGGCCCATTTTGTGTCACTTTTTAATATTTTCCAATGTTTTCTAAATATGTTTTCTACCAGTGTTTGTTTTCTAGTTCTCATTTTATCTCTTTTGGCACCTTGTTCAATATTTCCTCATGGAAAACCTCTACGCTGGTAGATAAAACATTGAACATCGTGGAGACCAATGAGAATATGTGTCCTCGCTTATTCCTCACCTATAGTAAAGAAAGTAACAATATTGAAAAAATATCTGGTGCAGTGAAGAAGTGGTTAAATAATGAAACTATGGGCTTTCACAAGTCTAATAAGTGCAAAGTGTGCCAAATTGCGAAAAACACAAATATTTTCAAAGACTATAAAGGAAAAGAGGTACACATTACTCAAAGATTCACTTGCAACAGTCAATAAGTGGTACATCTGATTGAATGTGAATGTGGCCTAAGGCAGTGGTTCCCAACCTTTTGAGTCCTGAGGACCCCCACTGAATATTTACTGGAAGCCGGGGACCCCCAAGCAATTTGTATATTTAAAACGTTAAAGCCGTAACTTGCAAAAAATACACAAACAAGTACACATCAAACAAATACTTGAATTACTAAAGATATAATTATTTTATATTGAAGAAATATGCAAAAATCGAAATATTTTAACGGGAAGGTTGATGCTGCATCTTGGAGTCTAACTTTTCAATGTTTAGTTTTATTTAAGAAAGCCGAATCCTCCAGTCAGATTCAACATTTCCCAAGCGATTTCTGTTTTTATATTTTAGGTGCATAAGAAAACCTTTTCACATAAATATGTGATAGGGAAAGGAAGTAAAATGGTAAGGGCCTCTCGTCTCTCCATAGCCTCTGTCACAAGTAATTCATTTGTTTTATAGTACCTCTCATAACAGTGTAGGGTGTCAGAGCACTCTGGGATGCACATAAAATACTATCTTTGCATGATACACATTCTTTGCAGCAGGCATATTAACCATCTGATCTACCTTTGCATCAAAACTGTCACTAGACAAAGCGCCCATCTTTCTCCAGCAGGTACATTAATCGCTAGAGTTACTTTGATGTTTTTATTTTTGCTTGAAAGCTGCTAGATGTACAAGGAACTTTGCAGTGATTTTAAAACTGCTGCAGAAAGAAAATTGTAAATATAAAAACAGGCACGTATTTGTCAGAGTGACTTCCTCCCGGACCCCCTAGGAATGTGTCACAGACCCATGGGGGTCCACGGACCACAGGTTTAGAACCACAGGCCTAAGGAATATAGGTAGTACCATCGGTCCATTAATGAAAAGGATTATTGAACATCTCAGAGCCATAATCAATCAGGGTCAAAGTTATGCAGTTGCCAAACACTTTACAAAAAAAATACAAAGGATTGGAGAAGAATTATATTCTTTGGCCTTGCACAAATCAATAAAAATGACTGACGGGGTGATAGGACCCAAAGATTACAGCAACTTGAAAGCAGATACATTACCCAGTTACGTGCAAAAATACAGTATGGATTGAACATGGATGAGGAATTGTTTGTTCATGTATGATTCATACAATTGATGACAAAATGCTGTACTTTGACGGTGAATCATACTTTTTAATATATATGAAGCATTAAGTGAATACGGCTTTATAAATGTAGTAAGAAAGTATTAGTGGCCACAAATATATAGAGATGATTGATGCACCAACCACACATTATTGATAATTGTGCAACAATGTATTGAACATCCACATAATGTAATGGAATCTATGGGAGATATTGCTATACTAATTATTATTTTTTGTTAATGTTAAATTGAGCAGTAATAAGAATAAATATTTTTAGAAAAAGTTTCACAATTAATCACTATGTAAAGTTTGAAGTGCGAACTCCAATAGGTGAGTAACAACAGCCAGTTTTTAATATGTCTCAACACTAAGTTTAAAGGTAATACAATAGAAAATTATAGTTGAGAATGAGTATGATTTGTACTGAGCCATCAATAGTTTTGATTCTATATGTCATTATACCTATGTTCCTTCCTCGGGCTTAAATTAATACGTGACAAAATAATATACTCGGCCAAAATAATGAGAGTGTATCTATTGATATCAAAACGTTTGATTGCTTGCAGAAGTTGCCTAAAAAGAATCTGAAGAGTTTATTAAGTCGTACATTTCATTAAGCACTTGAAAGGCTAAGTCCATTAGTAGATTTGTTTTAACAAGATTGTTGTTTTTATCATGAGTTTATATAATCTCTTGTTTTGACTTCAACATCCAGAATGCATCATAAATGGTGGGACAGATATTTGTTATATAAAGTGAAAGTAAGAAAGGACTCATTAACCAGGAACAAGACTCCAAGTGAGTTGAAACGAGTTGGCTGTCATTCCTTTGAACTGAACTGAAATAAATTTATGCTATCTTGGACTTCATGGAGTGCGGTGAACTTACTTTTTACTGACCGTGAACTTTGACTTTGCCAATCTGGGGTGAGTCCCGGCAACGTGTGTGAGAGGGAGGGGTCAAGCCCTCTTGGAGCCCACATGAAGTGCCGACTGTGCTCCCGCCTCACGGGAGACCATGAACCTTGACTTTGCCAATCCGTGGTGAGTCCCGGCAACGTGTATGAGAGGGAGGGGCCAAGCCCTCTTGGAGCCCGCATAAAGCGCCGACTGCGCTCCTGCCTCGCGGGAAACCGTGAACTTTGACTTTGCCAATCCGGGGTGAGTCCCAGCAACGTGTGTGAGAGGGAGGGGCCAAGCCCTCTTGGAGCCCGCATAAAGTGCCGCCTGCACTTCCGCCTCGCCCATCATCGACCGGAAGAGTCTGGGCTGGGCCCCCTCACCTGAATTTCTACCAGCACACTGGGATCGTAATACGAGACCAGTGCTGAGAGTTTTTTTGGCTGGAATCTAGGCAGGTACTTTTGTCTTCTGCTGGGCAATGGAATAGCCGTATATTATCACGGGCTATCCCTATTCATAGTTTGCTACTTGAACTTTGGTGAGACCTCTTTTGAGAATAGTCATACTACTTGCATTTTACTAGTCTGAACACTCTAGTTAATAAGGATCATTGGTACAGATTGCCCCTCCCGAGGTTGTATGCTTAGCTGTAGGTACTGGCTCGAAGTGCTCTAGAGTAACATTAGCCGAACTGCTGAGTGTATACTAAACAGCTAGAAATGGGTAAGAGGAAGCAACCAACTTCTAAAGATACTTCTGCTCATAAAGATCATACCTCTATCTTAAAATACATCTCTGGAGCTATGGGTGCTATCGACCAGCAAATCATAAATGTAGAGGAAAGGATATTAACTAAGAGGGGCCCGCTGGAATCCCTACCCCCCCTATAATAATTCCCCACTGCTAGAAATAGCTTCCTTAGATCAGACAAGGTCACTGGAAAGCAGGGACCAGTTGAAGGGCCCTAATGGATGCATCCATTATTTAAATGAAATCATCTCAGAGCCTGATGATTCCCCACCTCCACCTAAACGTACAAGGAAACCAAAAGTAGTCCGTAAGGTCAGAGTCCCAAGTTTCGAAATATCTGAAAACTGCAGCCAGGACAACACCGGAGCCCAAGTCTTGGAGCAAAGTCAAATTAATTCTGTTAATATGAAACCTTGTAAAAAGATTACTCGAAGCACAGTAAAGGCAAAAACGAACACCTTAGATACCACTACCGCCCTGGAAAATTTAGTAAAGATGTCCTTTGAGTCATTGACAAAGTGTCTAATTCAAGTGGAAGGAAATGTGGTGTTAATACTTAATTTAGTGAAGGCTTGGGCTTCAGGTTTAGCCCCTATAGCTCTTCAACCTTGTGGTGGTAAGCGGAACCCACTCCCTCTTAAAGAGTGGCAACACCCGTCAAACACCCCTCTGGTTAACCAACAACATCTAGAATCCTGTACACATTTAAACAGCATAGTAGTTCTCGGCAAGTAATTCCAAATAAAAATGGCTTAGAGACACATAACACCCAGAAACCTCCTATCTACATAACATCATTACCTAGTGACATATTACATCTTCCTCCCGCAGTAACCCCCTATATAGTAGTTCTTGCTAATGCCCCTACTATACCGACAGAAAACAGGGAAACATGGACGGCCCTGAGAAACAAATCCGTGAACTGGATAGGAACCCGCATGAAACCTTGTATGATAGATATACTTTTCGAAGATATAAAAATGGTTAGGAGAGTCAAATGGGTGGGCAGGAGTCATAAAACATTAAGGGGTGATTGCGTGGTACTTTCGTTTAAAACCCCCAAATTAGTTGAGGACATTCTAAGAAATCTAAGCCCACGTCAGCTCTCTGATCATGACATTTCTTTGCTCCCCCTAGGCTATTTCTACCAATTTAATGGGAGGCATGATCAACCAAGAAAATACCCTCCATTTCAACAAAGTAGTATTAAAAGAAATTACATGGTCCCCATCAAGAACGGTTTCCAAGTCCTCCCTCTAGAGGAAGTGGACTGACTGGTGGCAGACCACGCTGAGGACAGGACGAGATCCATGTTGAAGAATTCTGCCCTTGACCCTTTGAACGGCAGAGGCAGCCAGGAAGGGAGTAAAGGGGGCGTAATGACGGTAAAGGTAAAAAGAGTACAACAAGACCATACCGCTGAATCGCTAGTAGGCGGAGTTTCCGCCCGCTTGGCTACACTAACACCCATTCCCCACATAGGGACAGAGAGTATAACACTCACTCCAACAAGGAAAAGAGGGCAAAATGACCCTCTGGATCTGGGCGTAATTACACCAGGGGGAACATTTTTATTCTGGAATGTGGCAGGCCTGTGTAGCAAAATTGAGAACGAGGATTGGTTAGAATTCATTAGACACTTCTCCTGCGTGTGTTTACAGGAGACTTGGTCTGTGGATCCTATCCATATAAACGGATACAGGACTTTTCACACCCCTGCAATTTCTTCCATGCGGGGTAGGGCGAAAGGAGGTTTGTGTATATATTTTTGCCAATAATTATAATACAATGAAAGTGATTAACCTAATTTCAAATAAGCTCTATCAACGGATGCTATGTGAATTCAAAAATGGAGCGCTCTTAGCTATTATCAACTTCTATAATAATGCTCCTTCACAAAAAATTTCACATAGGATCAGCCAACTACAGGACGATTTGGAACGCGTGTGCAATTGTACACATAAAGAGACTTTTATAGTATGGGGAGGCGATTTTAATACTCATGTGTGCTCCCAATTAACTGAGAGAGCTTGTTGCCTCGGTGTAGGAGAAAATGACGATCAATTTCATTTTACCCACAACCACCATGGAAATTTGTTGAATGATACATTATATAAATTTGACCTTTCTTTTTGTAATGGTCTAATTGATAGTAACTCACAGCTTAAACCAACCTTTAACGGTAGATGTGCAAACACCACAATAGATTTCATACTAATATCCAATAACTATGTTTTTGGCGCATCCGAGTACAAAATCCATGATATCGCGTTTAGTGATCACTATCCCCAAACCATACATCTCGCACTCCCCCAAGCTATAAATAAACCTAATAGAGTACCAGACAATGTAGCCAACATTGAACTGGGCTCAAGGAATGTTTTTTTTTTTACTTTGGTCTCAGATTGAACCAATAAGTTTCATGGAACGGCTGTTGTGCGATTACGCTAACGAGGTGGAAACCTGCCTCTTAGATAACATTAGACCACAGTACTGTATTAGAGCATTCTTAGCAATTACTATGGGAATTAAACAGTCTCTCACAGTAAGTGTGGGAAAATCCAGACCATGTGGAAATAAAGGTTGGTTCAATACTGAATGCACACAAAACTTAACCCCTTCGCTGCCAGGCCTTTTCCCCCTCCTGTGCCAGGCCTTTTTTTGGCTATTTGGGGCAGTTCGAGCTTAGGCCCTCATAATTTTTTGTCCACATAAGCTAGCCAAGCCAAATTTGCGTCCTTTTTTTCCCAACATCCTAGGGATTTCTAGAGGTACCCAGACTTTGAGGGTTCCCCTGAAGGAGGCCAAGAAATTAGCCAAATAACAGTGAAAATTTTGTTTTGTTCAAAAAAATGGGAAAAAGTGGCTGCAGAAGATGGCTTGTGGTTTTTTCCCTGACAATGGCATCAACAAAGGGTTTGCGGTGCTAAAATCACCAGCTTCTTAGCTTTTAGGAACTTGAATCAGAAAACCTAATTTTTCAACACAAATTTGGCATTTTACTGGGACATACCCCAATTTTAAAGATTTTTTGTGCTTTCATACTCCTTCCAGTCAGTGACAGAAATGGGCGTGAAACCAATGCTGGATCCCAGAAACCTAAATGTTTCTAAAAAGTAGACAAAATTCTGAATTCAGCAAGGGGTAATTTGTGTAGATCCTACAAGGGTTTCCTACAGAAAATAACTACTGAAAAAGAAAAATATTGAAATTGAGGTGAAAAAAACAGCAATTTTTCTCTACGTTTTACTCTGTAACTTTTTTCTGCAATGTCAGATTTTTGAAAGAATATACCGTTACGTCTGCTGGACTCTTCTGGTTGCGGGGATATATAGGGCTTGTAGGTTCATCAAGAACCCTAGGTACCCAGAGCCAATAAATGAGCTGCACCCTGCAGTGGGTTTTCATTCTATACCGGGTATACAGCAATTCATTTGCTGAAATATAAAGAGTGAAAAATAGCTATCAAGAAAACCTTTGTATTTCCAAAATGGGCACAAGATAAGGTGTTGAGGAGCAGTGGTTATTTGCACATCTCTGAATTCCGGGGTGACCATACTAGCATGTGAATTACAGGGCATTTCTCAAATAGACGTCTTTTTTACACACTCTCTTATATTTGGAAGGAAAAAATGTAGAGAAAGACAAGGGGCAATAACACTTGTTTTGCTATTCTATTTTCCCGCAAGTCTCCCGATAAAAATAATACCTCACTTGTGTGGGTAGGCCTAGCGCCTGTGACAGGAAATGCCCCAAAACACAACGTGGACACATCAAATTTTTTGACAGAAAACAGAGGTGTTTTTTGCAAAGTGCCTACCAGTAGATTTTGGCCTCTAGCTCAGCCGGCACCTAGGGAAACCTACCAAACCTGTGCAATTTTGAAAACTAAAGATGTAGGGGAATCCAAGATGGGGTGACTTGTGGGGCTTTGACCAGGTTCTGTTACCCAGAATCCTTTGCAAACTTCAAAACTTGGCTAAAAAAACAAGTTTTCCTCACATTTCGGTGACAGAAAGCTCTGGACTCTGAGAGGAGCCACAACTTTCCTTCCACCCAGCATTCCCCCAAGTCTCCCGATAAAAATGATACCTCACTTGTGTGGGTAGGCCTAGCGCCCGTGATAGGAAATGCCACAAAACACAACGTGGACACATCACAATTTTTGACAGAAAACAGAGGTGTTTTTTGCAAAGTGCCTACCTGTAGATTTTGGCCTCTAGCTCAGCCGGCACCTAGGGCAACCTACCAAACCTGTGCATTTCTGGAAACTAGAGACCTAGGGGAATCCAAGATGGGGTGACTTGTGGGGCTCTGACCAGGTTCTTTTACCCAGAATCCTTTGCAAACCTCAACATTTGGCTAAAAAAACACGTTTTCCTCAAATTTCGGTGACAGAAAGTTCTGGAATCTGAGAGGAGCCACAAATTTCCTTCCACCCAGTGTTCCCCCAAGTCTCCCGATAAAAATGATACCTCACTTGTGTGGGTAGGCCTAGAGCCCGCAGCAGGAAATGCCCCAAAACACAACGTGGACACATCACAATTTTTGACAGAAAACAGAGGTGTTTTTTGCAAAGTGCCTACCTGTAGATTTTGGCCTCTAGCTCAGCCGGCACCTAGGGAAACCTACCAAACCTGTGCATTTCTGAAAACAAGAGACCTGGGGTAATCCAAGATGGGGTGACTTGTGGGGCTCTGACCAGGTTCTGTTACCCAGAATCCTTTGCAAACCTCAAAATGTGGCCAAAAAAACACTTGTTCCTCTCATTTCGGTGACAGAAAGTTCTGGAATCTGAGAGGAGCCACAAATTTCCTTCCACACAGCGTTCCCCCAAGTCTCCCGATAAAAATGGTACCTCACTTGTGTGGGTAGGCCTAGCGCCCACAAAAGGAAATGGGCCAAAACACAACGTGGACACATCACATTTTTTTACAGAAAACAGAGGTGTTTTTTGCAAAGTGCCTACCTGTGGATTTTGGCCACTAGTTCAGCCAGCCTCAGGGGGGGCAGAAATGGCCTAAAATAAATGTGTCCCGTCACCCCCCCCAACCCTCCCCCCGAGAGCGACCCTTGCCTACGGGGTCGCTCCCCTTGCGTGACATTGGCGCAAAAAAAATCCCCAGTGCCTAGTGGTTTCTGCCCCCTTGGGGGCAGATTGACCTGAAATCGGCCGATCTGCCCCCAAGGGGAGCAGAAATGGTCTAAATACAATTTGCCCCCCAGGGGAGCGACCCTTGCCTAATGGGTCGCTCCCCATCTCTAAAAAAACAAACAAACCAAAAAAAAACACACAAAAAAAAATATGCCCTGGCACCTAGAGGTTTCTGCCCCCCCGGGGGCAGATCGGCCTAATAACAATAGGCCGATCTGCCCCCGGGGGGGCAGAAATGGCCTAAAATAAATTTGCCCCCCATCCCCCCCAACCCTCCCCGGGAGTGACCCTTGCCTACGGGGTCGCTTCACCTGCGTGACATTGGCGCAAAAAAATAAATCTCCGGTGCCTAGTGGTTTCTGCCCCCTTGGGAGCAGATTGACCTAAAATCGGCTGATCTGCAGAAATGGCCTAAATACAATTTTCCCCTCCAGGGGAGCGGCCCTTGCCGAATGGGTCGTTCCACATCTCTAAAACAACAAACAAACAAAAAAAAAACACACAAAAAAAAATTGTCTTGGCGCCCAGAGGTTTATAACAATAGGCCGATCTGCCCCCAGGGGGGGCTGAAATTGCCTAAAATAAATTTGCCCCCCCAAACCCCCCCCAACCCCCAGGGAGTGACCCTTGCCTACGGGGTCGCTCCCCCTGCGTGACATTGGCGCAAAAAAAAACAAAATCTCCGTTGCCTAGAGGTTTCTGCCCCCTTGAGGGCAGATTGACCTAAAATCGGCCGATCTGCCCAAGGGGGGCAGAAATGGTCTAAATACAATTTGACCCCCAGGGGAGCGACCCTTGCCTAATGGGTCGCTCCCCACCTCTAAAAAAACAAACAAACAAAAAAAAAAACACAAAAAAAAAGGTTGCCCTGGCGCCTAGAGGTTTCTGCCCACCCTGGGGGCAGATCAGCCTAATTACAATAGGCCGATCTGCCACCAGGGGTCAGAAATGGCCTAAAATAAATTTGCCTCCCCATCCCTACAGCCCCCCCCGGAGCAACCCTTGCCTACGGGGTCGCTCCCCCTGCGTGACATTGGCGCAAAAAAGAAATCTCTGTTGCCTAGTGGTTTCTGCCCCCTTGGGGGCAGATTGACCTAAAATCGGCCGATCTGCCGCCAAGGGGGGCAAAAATGGCCTAAATACAATATTCCCCTCCAGGGGAGCGACCCTTGTCCAAGGGGTCACTCCCCATCTGTAAAACAAAAACAAAACAAAAAAATCCCGGTGCCTAGTGGTTTCTGCCCCCCTTGGGGGCAGATCGGCCTAATCAAAATAGGCTGATCTGCCCCCCAGTGGGGCAGAAATGGCCTAAAATGCATTTTCCCCCCAGGTGAGCGACCCTTGCCTAAGGGGTCGCTCCCCGTGCGTGAAATTCACGTAAAAAAAAAACTACTCCCTGGTGTCTAGTGGTTTCTGTCCCCCTTGGGGGCAGATTGGCCTCATAAAAATAGGCCAATCTGCCCCCAAGGGGAGCAGAAATGGCCCAAACTATCCTCAGAAAAGAGAATAAAAAGGCCATAAAAAATAGGAAAAAATTCCTGAAAGATGAGACTTGGAATACTCTACATGACGCAAGCCTCCAAAATAATAGTGCCACATTTTGGAAGGTAGTTAACTCTCCCCTGTTAAGTGATAGTATGTCACCAAGTATTAAAATAGCCATCATGGTAGATGAGTGGGTTGCTCATTTTTCCAAAATATATTCTTTGGGAAAGACAAATGCAGACATAGACGACAATAGAACCGACCCCCAGCCCATCACTCCGCCATTTAGTTTAAGCAAGGTCATCAACGCCATAAATGCTAGCAAGAGTGGGAAAGCACCAGTCCCAGCGGAGTACCAATTGATATTTATAAGTCTAACATTTCACTATGGGGCCCTTTATTAACGCAGGTTCTACGAACATGCTGTGCCATGACCTTTATCCTAACCTGAGCAGAGTCTATCATTGTCCCAATGTTTAAGAAAGGTGACCGTCAAAATCCGGCATGTTATAGACCGATCTCACTCCTCGACACACTTGCAAAGATTGCAGGACGTATAATTTTAAATAGGCTGCGGGAGTGGACGGAAGCTAATAACATATTAACAGATTTACAATATGGCTTTAGGTCTGGGATAGGGACTCTGGACAGGCCTTGAACTTAGATATCTTGATCGGCAAACATACGGAGGCCAAGTCAGGAAAGTTATATCTCGTATTTGTTGATCTGACCTCGGCGTTTGACTGTGTAATTCACAGTAAACTATAGTCCATTTTGCTGCATATGGGGCTAGACAACACTGTAGTTCACTTCATTAGGAAACTATATTCTGGAGCTAAAGCAAGGGTACACTTTGGGTCTCAGGGGGAGTGTACCTCCTCTTTCCCTGCAAATCAAGGGGTACGTCAAGACTATGTTATAGCACCTCTCTTGTTCTCCCTATATATCAATAAACTAGAGGTTGTCTTATCACAGCATGTAGAGACCTTCCACAAGTTGGTTCTCGACAGATTCCAGCACTTATGTATGCTGATGATGCTGTCCTTATGACACGCACTCCAGCAGCCTTACAGCGTTTATTGACAACTTTTGCCAATTATATGGAAGATCTAGGCCTCAAAATCAATCATTCTAAAACGTACATGATGAACTGTGGTATACAATTTGTGAAAAAACCTCGTGTCACATTAAAGGGCGTCAAATTAGTCGACACAGAATCCTTTTCATACCTAGGAATTATGTTTGACAACAAAAGTACCTGGTCGCAAGCAATTAGTTCCAGGAAACTACACTTTGCAAAAACCATTATGGCTATAAAAAAGATTTCTAAAAAAAGTTGGAAGGGCTACCCCAAAAGATATGATGACTATCTATAAGGCGAAATGTGTCTCTGTTGCACTGTACGAAGCAGGTCTATGGGGACATAGGAAATGTAATGCTTTGATTTCCTAAAGTCCATTTTAAGCGTGCCAAAATCCACCTCAACCTTGGCGTGACATTCAGATTTGGGGGTAACATACATTATAGATCTAATAAAAGTGCAACCAATTTTACTCTGGTACAAAGTGTGGACCTCCGAATTTGCAACTTTGAATAGGGCTACCATAGAGGATGCCCAAACACTAAGGGCCGTATGTACGAACACTTTTTCCCATAGAGACAGAATGGGTAAAAACCTTTGCTACTTCTGGCCCTAAGTCACTCGTTGCTAATCCCCTGGCTGGAGTATATAAAGAACTTCTTCAGGGACTTAGGCTACCCTGATTATTACTTTACACCAGAAAAGATGGATATACTCTCTAAGAAAGCCTTGAAAAAAATGTGTCTTACTTAGCTGGCTGATTGGAGGTGGGCTACCGAGTCAATGAAACCTAGTGTGAGGAGAATTTTTTGATGCAGCAATCGGATGGTATGAAACCATACCTGAAATATGTATTGAATCCGAGGCACAGTTATGTCCTCTCTCGCCTAAGATTAGAGATATTCCATCGACATGTTAGTTTTCCGCTTACCAATGATTGGAGTCCAGTACTGGTGAAATGTCCCTGTGACTCAGTGTCACCCCAAAGTAGAATGCATATAGGCCTATTTGCACATTATATTCCCATTTAAGGAAAGTGTTTGTAATACCATTTTAAAAATCCCTGCAAATCAAACAGTGCCGCCCTGCTTTTCTCTATCTGCTGACTCTTCCATCAGTTCAAATTTGCAATGGTTTAGCTATTTTCTTGTGTGCAGTTATGAAGGCTAGATCACACCTTTAGGCAAAACTGAGGCGGTTTCTATGTAGAATGATTTTAGTAGCGTTATTAGTTTTCTATTTTAAAAAGATATATATATATTTGACAACATCGCTTCTCACCTAGCTTTATTGTTTTTAGTTAATTATTGATCTTAAACTTTCTCAGTGAATTTCATGACATAATGCTATATATTTTATCTATTTATTGTTAAAAGGAAGTTGATTGGTGCTATGGGTATATTTATTTGCTTTTATGATTGTGTTAAACAATCGAATAAAGTATTTTGGATTGGATACTTGTTACTAATATATATATATATATATATGTATATATATGTATGATTTATACTTACCTGCAAAATACTTACTTTTTTGTTGTAAGGGCATGCGTGGTAACATTTTGTGCGGTAAGGGCATATGCATTGTAATGGGTGAGTTGTGAAAGCTTGCATGGTAATGGCATGCATGATTCTATCATACAACCAAGTAGAAATAAAACATTGGGTAATCGTTGGTTCTTCAAACCATTCAGCAGATCAGAGCTGGCCTTTGCTCAGATAGCGCCCTGGGCAAAACAAAATTTAGCACTCGCTCCCACTCGTCCTTTTTAATTGTCTATTGAAGATTTGGAAGGAGTAGGAGGGAGATCAGGGGGACAAAATCAAGGAGTGCCATGAATAGAAAAACACATACAAGACAGACAAAGGAGCCGGCAGGCTTCAGAAAAAGTGTTTAAAGAAACTTTTTTTTGGACCTAAGGTGTAAGGAGACTTCATTGTCTAGGGCATGAGACCAACTTGCACATGTTAGCTTGTAGGGGAGAGATTCCATAAAAGTAGGTAGGTGTGCTTATTGTAAGTCAATGCATATTCAAGTCATGTGTAAATAAAAGAACAAGTGACAGATGCACTATGACATTTATTAATTGCAAACACTTCTATTCGCTATACCACAGGATTTTCAACTGGTAAATGGATTCCGGAATGTACTGTGATCTTTTTGTGATTCAGGAACAGGTTACCAAATCTCAAAATGAATTTAAGAAGACATCATGAATTGCTATTTAAATTTATCGTATTTAGGGTACCCTTCCAAACTGCAATTCATTGTTGTATGTATTAAGCTTTTGTGACTGAAATCCAGAGGAGCCCTGTCTGCTCTCACACAAACCTTTAACAAGCCTAATACTAGGAAAAGGGCTGTGATTAAAAATATTTTAAAAACAATCACAGACAGGGTGGTCTGCTGACTCAGCAGGCCACCATCCGAGAGTTGCAATTTTACCACTTACCTCAGGAATATTGATGAGGGATGTTGAATTCCACCACGATTCAGAATTTTGTGAATCGACCTATTAGAACATAGGATGGTTTGCAAAATTTCACACTGGCCCCAAAAATACTTGCTGCAAATTCATACCTCTGTCCCCATATTTAATAAAGAGTTACTATTGAAGCTGCAGGCTCTCGCACTCATCCCACCAAAGATGGGTTTGAGGATGAAGAGTGAAAAAGGACACGTGTCTCCAGAAATGTGTCTGGTTCTAGCTAAGATAACACACCTTTTAACAAATGAGCTCCACAGGCAGATTGAGCATGCGGTTTGGGGAAGATGAACTAAATACTCTTGCTCAAAGAGCTATAGTGAAATAACCTGACATAGTCTGGAAAGCTGTTTTAAGAAAGAAGTGTTTGAAAAATATAGATTCACATTCTGAGAATGTTAATCTTGACATTGCTTTTTATTCTGCTTTGGTTTAATGTGATGCCAGTTCACAATGAGGGAAAATATGGGGCACTATATTTTATTTTACTGCTTTTATTTGTATTTATTTGTTTATAGTTTTTGCCCCCCAAACACTTTCTTTCTTAAAAAATAATATACATTTATTGTTGAGAACAAAATATAAAAGTTGGCAATATAATGTTATGTCCAACATTACATCACTTTTAAGGCTGCGGGGTAAAACAGTATCATTTATGAATATTTGATTTGCCAGTTCGGCTACAGAAAGAGCACAGAATCATTACCCTTTCATTTTCATTTCTTGTATCATTACATTAGATTATCCTTCTCAGTTGTAAACAATAAGTGTCTCTCGATATTGTTCTCAAGAAATTCATTAGTGTCAAGAAATATGTAAACTCTTCCCTCATAATACGTTTGTGCATTACAATTTCTCTTGTTCTAACACAAAGTCAGTTATAATCAGCTTCAGCTTCAACATCTTTACTCTTTCTTTGTACCTCACAGAAAAATAAAATACAAAACGGTATTGGTCCTCACACAGTTGCATTTACATACTATTTCATCCCTGGGTAAACTGAGCCACGAGCCCACCATCATGACCATTGGAATATGGCCACACCTCAATTTGAGAAATACCCTTTGTAGAACTGGAGGAGATAAATATTTCAGATGCTGTTCAAGTCCTTCATTTTGGTGAAAGCTCAACTTGTAAGGCTGTTACAATTTGATCAAAACCCATATAGCAAGAATATCAATTACTGAATTAAAATGTCTCCTAGCAGTCATCTAAGAAGCAAAGGCTCAAAGTACTACCCACAGTCAATCAACGATGAAAGTTGCTTCTTTCTCATTACAAAACTAGATTGATAATTTGCTCAGGTATGGTCAGAAGCTCAACCATTTAAAAAATAAAATGGCGTAGTATGGTTGACATGTTCTTTTAAAAATTATTCTCAGAGAAGTTCAATGGCTCATCGTTGAATTGGTAAGGGAAGTGCATGAACAGAATTGTGTACATCCTCCAAGTGAAATTATTGGGATGAGGGACATTGCATGCTTTGTTCAAAGAAGTATATTATCAAGGCTGATGGACATGATCATAGTCTTGAATTTATCTTATTTTCTCTGTTTTAAGGTAGGATAGTCACCTTCCGTTTCCTATAAACCATAAATTATTTGATGCAAAGACCCTTGGACATCTGAGGTGTTCACCTCCCACGCAGTCCATGCCCTGTGCAATCTTGCTGGTAAATGGGGTCTAAAACAGTCTTATGAACCCTCACAGAGGTGGGGCCCAGAATAATGTGCAGAATCACAATTCTGTGATATTTGCATCTGGTCAGCACATTTCTAAGACGTTTAGTGCAGATAATCATGTAATAGTTTAAGGCCTGTATTTAAAAGAAAATGATAGAGCGCGACACTGCACCAAAATATGCAGCGCCGCGATTCCTCATTTTCACAATGCAGGGATGCACCGTATTTAATTGAATACGGCGCACCCCTGTGTTGATCCCTGCACTGACGCTAAATTGGGCTGCCTAGTGCCAACGCAGGCATCCTTGCAGCATTGTGCAAGGATGTCTGTGTTGTGGGGGAGATTGCTTATGTGTGGGAAGGTGTTCCTTCCTGCACATATACAATTACTAATGGCGATTTGGCACTTCTATGTGTGCGGCAGAATGCAGCACACACAGAAGTGCCAAAGCGTCATTTTGAAATGATTGTTTATGGGCAGGAAGGGACACCTTCCCACACATAAAAAATCATATAATTTTGCTCTTTCTATGCATGCTGCAGAATGCGGCACGCATAGAAAAAGCTAAAAACGAGGACGAATAAAAGTATTCCTCCTCGTTGCGCCTTGCTCACTCCACCCCTCGGGTGGTGTTAGATTTTGGTGCTGCCTCAGGTTTATGAAACGTCATAAATTTGAGGCAGCATCAAAATGCAATTTGTGTTGCTGCGGCACACCCACAGCAACACCCGTTGCACGGCCCTTCCATGCAAAGGGCTGCATGTGAAGGGCCCATATTTACAAGGTGGTGTTAAGCCACTTAAAGTGGCTTAACACCACCTTGTAAATACGGCACAGGGCATAACTAAAATTGACGCTCTGGTGGTACTAGGGGCTCTTAAATATGCCCCTGAATGTGCCATTCCTAGGAGCCTTGTCTCTCCACTCAATTGTTATATTGAACCAGTGGGACAATGTGACAGAGCATAAACAGCTACACGTTAGCACTGCACAGAACCACGGGGTTGTTAGCCTTCCTTGCTTTGGTGACCACTGATCATAGATTTGAAGTCCAGTTAAAGGGGATCCTCTCCAAGCCCTTTCCATCCAGTATGTGAACCTTGGTGTTGGTTCCATTTGGACACTGACGTTTTCTTGGGTGCAAGAGTGTAAGAAAGCTGACGATTTTTTTTCACAATTTTCCTGAATCTTATCTGGAAGAAGGAGCTCACATTTCAAGTTGTACCCCATGGTGTTTCAAGGACTGAGAGTCAGGATACCTGCAGATGTTTTACAACTGGGCATAGTAAGAATCCTTGTGTTACTCTACATAACACACTTTGTTAGGACGATTCTGATGACTCAATTCACACCCATTGAGGTTTACTGAGGAGCAGGGAACAGATGGAATCCATTTCCCCACCAGATAGATCTACCCATTCTTGGAGTATGTTTAGCATGTTCCAAGGTCACCTGTATCACTTATGCTGGGAGTCAGGATAATGATAACAGGATGCCTCTCTTTGTCTAGTTAAGGGGAGGAGCTCATCTTGGTTGTTGGCCAGTTATCTTACACTTTTACATCCTAAACCCTGCCCCATTGTGATGAAGAATGCAGTGGAACACTTTACACGAGCACCAGTTACATTACTAAAGGTCACTTTTTTTTTTAGGCAATGGGAGATTAAGTGATTTTCCCAGGATCACCGGATGTTGAGATGAGAGTCGAACGTGGTTCCCCAGTTCGTGCATGTGTGTGTGTGAGTGTGTGTGTGTGTTTTTTTTAAGATGGGTAAATAATCGCTCAGCTATCTGGGTTTGTCATGGTTTCTTCAGTAAGGGGTAATGATTTAATGATGAAGTAGTGGGTGGACAGATCTTGCCCGGGATGACCTGTTTATCATGTCCTCGATGTCTGAGTAAATTGTTGTGATTATTTTTTTCAGGTAAGGCTGCTGATCAGGTATACTCAGGCAACCAGAATGGTCCACTTAATTGGCACTTATGCCTGTAATAAAGCAGATGACCATCTCTCCATCACATAGCCATCCAACTATCATTCCTTGATTTATGATGATTTGCTTAGTGAATCACGCCCCTAGAGTTATTTAATATTACCCCAGTGAACTCAGAGTAAGCGCACCTCCACTAACATGTTTTTTACTCAAACCCTTCACTATTCTGTGGAAATATTACACAGCCACACCAAAGGTTTCATGAACCATACTTACAAATAAAAGGATTGCCACAGGATATGAAAATGTCATAAATGTACATTAAGTAGATCAATAGCCAATCAACAGAAGGACACAGGAGATTGCTGCTGTGGTTTGCATGTAAAATGAGCCTGAGCAATAATGACAGTAAATGTGGGTGGCGTTTGCGAAGTTGGAATCCGCTGAACCATGTGGAATTACATTCAAATTTTGCCAGGTGCCGCAGAATTCTGCAGATGGGTGGAGTGGGCACTTAGTGCTATTTTCTTAGTGAAAATGCACTCCCACATTCAAAAATTATGCGAGGATGCATTTTG
Source organism: Pleurodeles waltl (assembly GCF_031143425.1). Classification (NCBI taxonomy): domain Eukaryota; kingdom Metazoa; phylum Chordata; class Amphibia; order Caudata; family Salamandridae; genus Pleurodeles; species Pleurodeles waltl. The sequence goes on from NC_090439.1 coordinate 311,188,886, forward strand.
TGCTATGAAAATAGTGCAGCCAATTACCACTTTGCGTCCTTGCATTCTCGCCGAGTAGTGGTTTCTAAACTTCAGAAACCACTGCCCACCGTGCAGCATCATTACATACTCTGCAGAGATTACGGGCCAGATGTAGCAAAACGGCAATTTGCGACTTGCAAATTGCGAGTCCCTGCGACTCGCAATTTGCAAGTCGCAAATTGCTATGCAGTACGGTGTCTCAGACACCGACTGCGACTCGCTATGGGGTCGCAATGACCCACCTCATGAATATTCATGAGGTGGGTCGCAAATTGCGGCCCCATAGCGAGTATAGGCACTCGCTAACATGGAGGCCTGCTGTCGTCAGCAGACCTCCATGTTCGTGACTGCTTGATCAATAAAGCAGTTTTTTTTTTTTAAGTGTAGCCCGTTTTCCTTACAGGAAAAAGAGCTGCACTTAAAAAAAAAACGAAACCTTTAGTTTCGGTATTTTTTCAGGGCAGGGAGTGGTCCCTTAAATTATTTGTGGGTCCAGTCACAAACTGGAAGGGGTCCCATGGGGACCCCTTCCAATTTGCGAGTGGGTTACCATCCACTTGAAGTGGATGGTAACTGCGATGCCATTTGCGACCGCGTACTGCATCCCACTGCGAGTCGCAAATAGGAAGGGAACACCCCTTCCTATTTGCGAGTCGGAAATGCATTTTGCGAGTCGGTTCCGACTCGCAAAATGCATTTCTGCATAGGAAACTGCGTTTTGCGACTCGCAAACGGCAAATTTTGCCGTTTGCGAGTCGCAAACAGTTTCCTACATCTGGCCCTACATTTTTTAATTACTACAGCGTATGCATGGGTGCCGAATGGTATGCAGTGGTTTCTAACTTTAGAAACCACAGCATAATTTTTTGTTCCACCAGCAGAGCACCGTAATTTTAATTTATCAGTATTTTCGTGTTACAAGAGTAACGCAGAATTACCAAAATTCTTTCGATTCCACCAACGGAATTGAAAATCTTGCCCAGGCCTAGATGATAGTCGATGATTTCAACTTTCAATATAACCTTGTATTTACAAAGCAATACATCGAACCTGACCTTCACTAACCATCCAAGGGATCTTCTGTCCAGTTAAATCAGAGATGAAGGGATGCTATGAGTGATAGGGGAGGGAGAAAGAGATCATGAAAGAGATTCATGTCAGAAAAAAATCAGTACATTACACAATGTCCATGGTTCTGGATGTTACTTGCACCCATTGATGTACTTCCCAAATGGTCCTGAAGTACAGATAATGTAAGAAAATAGACATGCACATAGGGCGTAGTTTTGAGCGCCCCAGATTTGGCTGTGATGTTTGTCTCCACTCCCAGTTGAAAATCTCGGTGTTAACTACAACTGTAGGAGAGTGCAGTGAGGCGATGTAAAGGAGTTTACAAGGTGAAGCCTGAGGTCGTCCTAAGAAATGAGGAATATTTGGGAGAATAGGTAATGACTGGTCCCGATCTCGCAGCAATTTCTCTTTTCCCCCCAAACTTTCCTCTAGGGATTTTGGGTGCATTTAAGTGAAATGTACTGGGCCCATGGATTTACCACAAACCTTTTAATTCTGACCTGGCCATAACAGCTGTTACCTACATCATCTCAATTAAAAGAGGCCTCGTAATTGAGGCTATAGAGCACCCGTAAGTCAGGTTGAAGTTCGGCTAAATAAGTGTACAACACCCCCTTGCCGGCTGTACTTGAGGTGTTTTGACTTCAGTTTCAGATGAAATTGCTCACTGCAACTTGCCAGCTGTTAGTGCTGGCAATGTGATAAATCAATACAGCGAACATATCTGCAGCTCAAAAATAAATTATTACCACTCTCAAAACCTGTCCTATTCAGAAGGTCAAGGATGGAGAATGTCGCTAGCTGAAGGTATTAGGGGACAGGAACAAATCTCAGAAAATCCTAATGCCAATGAAACAGCGACAAAAAATAAATCTGACAGCATAAAACGGAGACGAGGGTCCCTCACCCTCCTGTGCATTTTAAGGAGGACTGGTGGTCGAAGGCACATTACTCAGGTTATTCAATTGTCCCGAAGAACTGCTGACACCGGAAAGGCACGCGAGCAGAACTCATCCGCGCACTTTGTAATGCAAGCCATTACTCTCCACATATTGTAATGCAGAAGTCCAACAGCCCACAGCCAAAATCTGATGCAAGGCATGCGAAGCTCTCTTTTACTATTTTTTATTACATTTGTATTGCTTCTCTGCATCCACCGCTTGGTGTAAGCTTTACCCCTACTTTCTTTAAGCATTGTGGATTGTCAAAACCACTTCCCACGTACTAGTTGTGATTAAATTGCACAAAATAATTGCAGGGGCCCCAAGTTCTTCTAGGAGCTTGATGTCGACATTTCGCAAGATGTATGCTGCACGCTCATTCAATTATTTTTCGAAGTGGTCGGCACGTGTGCCTGATTTTACCACAGGTCTAGATGTACAAAGCTTTGTTATGGCCGCAGACGCCCAAACCTCCAATTCAGTGTTTGTGACTGCAAAAAATCTTATTTTTGCTATGTACTTAACCTATTTTGGCGGTCAGTAGCTTTTTTCCGACTCCTAAAATTGGCTGAGAAATTGATAAGGAATTGCTGTTTGGAAGGGGTATTGTAGGTGTCAGCTAGTGAGGGACAGTTTTGTTTTTAAAACTTTGAGTTTAAGAAATGACCAGTCAACATTTTGACTGTTGCAGGGAGCATAAAAGACACAATCATCCTTTGGGGCGTATTTAGGAGTCTATCGCCAATGGAGAGTCACTTTTCGTGCCGCTCCGGTGGCACTAAGCACTGCTCCATATTCACAAGGAGGTGTAAAGCCACTTTTTTGGTGTTACGCCTCCTTGTAAATATAGCCCCATCCAACGCAGTTTTCTGTGTCAGAAGGGAGTGCAATGGGTGTTGCTGTGGGCGTTCCACCGCAACACCCATTGCTTTTGACGCTGCCTCAGATTTACGAGTTGTCGTAAACCTGAGACAGCGCCAAAAACTAACATCACTGTGTGCTTCATTTTGCAGCACACATAGAAGTGCCAAATCACCATTATCAATTGTTTATGTGCAGGAAGGGACACTTTCCTGCACATAAACAATCACACCCCTCAACGCAGACACCCTTGCACAAAGGTGTAAAGATGCCTGCTTTGGCGCTAGGCAGCTTAATTCAGCGCCATCGTCCTCTAAATACGGCGGGCAGTGGGCTTATTCACCTAAATACAGCAGGGGTGCACCATATACCTCTGAATACGGCGTACCCCTGCGTTTCAAAAGTAGTGTGGCGCTGGTCTGCTATGTTTGGTGCAGCACTGCGCCTCCTTAGCATAAATCTGAGCCTTGGTGTGTATGTCTTTGGGTAAGGGTGAGGGCAAAATATCAAAGTGTCTGTGGAAAACAGGTGGTATGAAAGAGAGGGACATGATTGGGAGAAGGCAGAGTGCAAGGAAGGTTCAGGTGCACATAAGAGGGGAGACCAGGCAGGTGTGGGAAGGGAAAATAATAGTTGTCATACTAGCATAACAAGCAGCAAACATGGCAGCATTATTGAGGGGTTGTTGGAGAAAGGTGTGCTTTCGGGCACCAAAAATCCTTGTTCTGTCCTACATGGGGAAGACAGGGGAGTAGCTTGGTCAGTAAAATTTGGGGGGCGGGTGTGAGCTCCAGATATTCCATCAACCAGGCTGGCCTATAAAGTTTAAATCCATTATACAACAAGCAGGTTGCATGGGAGGGGCCTAAGAGACAGTAGGGAGGGAGCAGAATATGGGTTGGTAGGAGTACTAAGGGCCTTATTTATACCTTGCACCAATATATAAACGCTGTTTTGGACCAAAACATTTTGCTCTGGCTTGCACCATTTTTTAGCACCAGTTGGGCACCACATTTATGGAATGGTTCAACCCGGTGCAAAGGGTAGGTGAGCATAAAAAAAAATGACTTTAGGCAGGTTAGAGTAAAAATAAATTACTCTAACCAGATTAGTGTCATTTTTTAATGCTAAGGGGCATATTTATACTCTGCACTGAATTCGCGTACTTTTTTTAAAACTCTAATTCGGTGCAAAACTAACTCCATATTTATACTTTGGTGCTAGACGCATCTAGTGCCAAATTTATGGAGTTAAAGTCATTTTTTGGAAGTGGAAACCTACCTTGCCTCAATGAGATGCAAGGTAGGCGTTCCTGTGCAAAAAATGACTCTATGGCCTTAACGCCATATTTATACTCCCATGCAAAAATGGTGCAAGGGAGGGAGGAGAGGTCAAAAAATGGCGCAAAACTTGCTTTGCCCCATTTTTTAAAGCCTGGGTCAGGGCAGGCGTTAGGGGGCCTGTGGGCCTATTTCCATGGTGGAACACCATGAATAAGCCCACAGGTACCCTCCCCAGGCCCCAGGGGCACCCCCACCCACACCAGAGGGACTGCGGAGGATGGGGAACCCCATCCCAGGTAAGTACAGGTAAGATTGCATTTTATTTTTGAAAGTGCCATAGGGGACCCTGAAATACCAAAGTATAAATATGGAGTTAGTTTTACACCGAATTAGAGTAAAAAACAAAATGATGCTAATTTGGTGCACACAGAGTATAAATATGCCCCTAAGTGAGAAAACACAATAACCAATATTTTTGAGTACTTGATAAACGCGGAGAGAGTGTGTGTGCATTTTTGCCTGTGTGCATCGATAATTCAGGGTGAAATCTGACAGACATTTCACCATACCGGGCTGAAAGCATCTGTACCCAATTAGTTATCAGAAAATTCATGTACTGTGGGGTGTAACACCCCAAACACCCCCCTGAAGCTATGCCCCTGGATGGAGAGAGACAGAAGTATAGAAAGTAGGAGGAAGCAAGAGAAGAAGTAGGTATGAGTAAGAGCAGGAAAAATGAGTAGAGCATGTCAGCGACTCTCCGTAGGAGACCAGGCCTGATTTTTTACCCGAGCCAAGCGATGCTGAAAGCACACAGTACCTTGTTTGTGAAGATTCTTTCTTTACGGTTAGGGTAATGGCTAGTAAAAAGCATACATTTTCTCGCAGCGTATGTTTTACCAAAAAATCATCATAAAAATACATGCATTTATGCATACGTACAAGGGATTTCGGCCAATCTCTTCATCTATTACTCTGCTTATGTGTCATTCACATTTGCTTCACCCCACAACACCATACACCTTTGAGCAATGGGTCTACTCACTTTTTCCGTTGGCTTTTTTGTAGTATGAATCACAGCATTTTTCCTCATCACCTGTGCAAAGCTGCCTGAAAAGTAGTGTACTTCAGTACAGATGGTGGTATGCGTAGGCTGGTTGGTAATTTTATTTTTTTAATATTTCAGACAAATGTTTGGGCATATTGCATATGTTTGAAAAAAATTGTACAATCCTCAAGGTCAGACCAACTGACTTTTCTACTGTGAGAATGCGCAGAATCTTCCCTTCTTACCTTTCCTCGTGACTTCTTAATGTCTGAATTGGGAATTAAACTGGGCAGAAGAAGTGTTGGTGAACAAATATATCCACTGTAGCACACTGAAGTGCATTTTCACAACCTTGGCGCTGAGAAAGAGAGACAGTTGTAAATATGTGCCTCCGCAGCATGGACGTCATGCCATTAATCACGGTGGTGAAAAGCATTAGCTAGCACCTAAAATTGACCCTGGTGGAAAAATTTGCTCTTTTCAGAGGGAACCACACGGGAACCACAGGACGAGATGAGGAACAACCTGTCCAGCCAAATTAACTCCCAAAAGGTGACGTGTGACATGATTTATTGTACTGAAAACAGACAACACATCATGTAGGCCTGACTGATGGGACCACAGCTTCAAATGAAAGATAGATGCCCTTGGGCTTTTCCTAAGGGCAAGCAGGAAAATGTATATCTTCTAGTATATAATATCAGTTACTTTGTCAAATGACCGTGCAAACATGTTCACAAGTGTTGTCTAATTAATTGTTGGGAGGACTCAATGAGCAAACAATGGAACATGCACCATTTAAGTGCTTGGCCAAGTCTTGGTTAAAGCTGCTGAACGCAGAGATGACAAAATATATCTGCTCGAGCTACATACATTTATTACTGTTGGGCGGCTTTTCAGCCATCTTCGAATACTTCCCTGCAAAGTCAGGTTTTTTTTTTTTTTTTTTGGCCAGCAAGTGTACATTGTTCTTCATGTACGTTCTCAATGAGTGTTACAAACTCTGGGCCTGATTTATACTTTTTTAGCGCCGCATTTGCGTAATTTTTTTATGCAAAAGCAGCGCAAACGTACAAAATATAATTGAATTTTGTACGTTTGCGCCACTTTTGAGCAAAAAATGACGCAATGGCGGCGCTAAAAAAGTATAAACAGGCCCTCTGTCTCCTGCAATTAGATTGATAGCTCAGTTGTGCCAGTGAGTAGTTTACAGGACGGGGGCCATTCACAAAGAAATGGTAAATCTGTGGATGGAGAAGCGGGTGCTCCTGCATTGTATAGGTTTACCACTCTTGCCAAGATTCACAAAAGCGTGTGTTGTCCACAAATTTCGAAGTTTGTCCATAAGCATATGATATGCACAAAAATATTTGGCATATGCTTTTTTTACCTATTCTTGCTGTTTAGAAGTTTTTGCCAAGCGGAAAACTCACATAAAGGCTCAGATTTACTTTAAAGTCATGACATGCAGGTAAAGTTGCGAGAATGGGGGAGAGCAGAATAGCGCCAGATCTACCAAGATGTGATGTGGTCTGATCTTTCCCTGCGCTGGTGCACTTTAGGCAGCCATGCACCAACACCACAGACACCCTTGCAATGTAGTGCAAAGGTGTCTGTATTGTCTGAAGCATAGGTTTTGTACTGTACAAAAGCTATGCTCTATGGATTTTCCCACTCCAATGCTTTAAGGCTTTTCGTATGGGTGCTGTTCAAAGAAGCACACAGGCAAAGTGGAAAAAACAAGGAGAAGTGAAAACATTTCTCCTGGTTACACCTGAATCGAAGAAGAGCACGATTTTGGCACATTTTGTAGATAGGGATTTGTGTCAAAACCCATGGTTGGCTCTGGGGGAATGTTGATGCACCACTGATGAAACACCCCTTGATGGGAAGTAACACAAGGCAGAGTACTACGCAGTTTTGCATTACTTTCAGTTACAATCCAACCCAAATCCTACTTCAACACTTTACGTCAGATTTGTGTTAGAAAAAAACCACAAACCAAATGCAAAGTGTTTGTGAATCTGGTCTAAAATGTTTAGGAAATTGGTGACAGATCAAAGAAATGTTTTCTCCATATGGAATTTTTCCAAGTCGGTCTTCCCTTCCATACCTAGTGAAAATGGGGGTTATTTTATGCACTTACACTTTCTACATCTCCTACTCCTGGATTATATAGAGGTACAGCTAAGTGCAAGAAATAAATTATATTTGTTAGTGAACGCTCGTAAAGTTCCAGTGCTGCGGTTGTCTGTACATCTCATTTGCATAGATAACATGTCAATAAGGACTGTAGAAATATCTGCATACTGGATGTAATTTCCTTGCTAGTAATTTATCGTTGTGCAAAAATAATCTAATCCCGCTCTTGCCAATTTCGTGATTTTAAGCGCATAATATGGTTACGATTTAGTAGTTTTCCTCTGTTTTTTAGCACATAAATTGACATGCTAGTGGGAGTGTTTATGTGAAATGAGTAATGTAGTCTAACCTTTAGTAGAGCCCCATGTGCCACAAAAGTCATTGGAATGTGACAGTTTATGCTTTATGTTAATCTTAGTTTTAATGGTTAAACATAGAAAGCTACACTGACACGCAATTTAAATATGCACTTGCTTGTATTTCAGAGATCGACTTAAGTGGCATTTGAACTTAATCACACGTTGAAGAAATATAATTGTTGTTTTAATGTAATTTAGACTCTAGACTAACAGCATGCATAGAAACAATATGGAATTTTTAAGGATTAATGTTTTTAAAATATGTGCAAAAGTGAGAGAAGTGCAATTCTCCATTGTACCTAATGAAATGCAGTAACAAATCTTTCCTGTTGGAAATGAAATGTGTTATTCATATTAATAATTTATTATTAATGGTGAATTTATAAGTTTGACTATTCTATGTGCTCTAGTAAAACATATTAATTAAATGCATTATTATGATTCCCCTGAGTTAGCATGAGTGAGGCCTGTTGAAGCTTGTAATTTGTGATTGTTTTGGAAATGCTGATTCATTTTCTAACAAGAACTTTCTTTTAGGTTATATTCTCATGAGAAGCTTAACTAGTTGATAATAGGCTCTGTTATTTAAATAAAGAGAAAACGTAGCCTGGTGTCCTTGCTGGATGAACATTGTGAAACATTGACTGACATTGTATACAATTGTTGCAACCTTGCATGTAGTCACACAGATGGAAGATGTTCCCATGACAGAAGACCTGGGAAAGAATTGAACTGTTACACCTTGGAGTCTAGAGATCAATTTCTATTGGATGATGCCTATTCAACGTGACATGAATTGCCAAATCAGAATATTTGGGAATTCTAAAATATCGATGGACATTTGAACATTAGAGCAGTTCTGGGCAGCCCCTGACAGATCATTGCAGTCCCCAGATGCTGCCCTGATGCTTGCTGATCCTGATGCTTTGTTGATGAAGATTCCCTGAATGCTGTACCCTTGGATAGGTATCTTTCTCTCTGCCATTACCTCTGAAATGCCCTATTACACCAAGGCATTCTTTTATTCTCTCCTTCAGAAGACTCTGGAGTGAGCTTCTGATATGCCGATGCTTTCCCTTTTTCTTATTTATTTTTACTTAAATTAGTTAGTGACCTACAGTCCAAGATTATCTTTTTCCAAATAAGTTTTGCCCTATTCATGCTTTTTGTATTTTTCCCACATGTTTCTCCCCACACATGTATTTCCCTGATTTGGTTAGTGGTAGGGTTGATCTGTGCCCAGCTGAAGATCATTGTCTCTGCTAATTTGAATTGACTGATGATTATTAACTCTGAACAATGTATCATCTCTGTAACTCAGATATTCTTGTTGATGCTATGCATTCTTCTTCTTGAATGTTTGGTTTTATTAATGTTAGTTTGTTTAAATCTATTCCGATGCCTTGGGCAACCGTTGGTGATTATGTTCCTTTACAATTTGGTTTTGAACATTGTTTACATGACTTTGAGTTTGTGTTTGTAAAACATTTTTTACTTTGTTTCCTGATAAGAGTTTTCCTTCTGTGGCTGGCGCTTACATTTTTTTGGGTTGTATTGAAAGCCTGTTGATGGTTCTACCACACTACTTACTGGGTCCAAAGATTCATCCACTTCGGAGAGCATTGATTCCTGGGAAGGATGAAAATGTTCCAGCATGAGCATGGTATATGATATAGGTTGTGTAGCAATTGTGCGCAGGAATTGTAGCTGAACTGAAAACAATGCTAAAATGCTCTGTGTGGTGGGGGCAGGGTTCGGGGAAGGGCAAAGTGCTGACAATTTTCAGCATTTCATTTACCAATGTAACCAATGTAAAACATTTAAAGATTTGAAAGTGGGCATTTAAAATAGATTTTAAGCTGAATACTGCCAGTAGTTAGAACGATGAATAGAACATGTGGAATATTTGCATTGGATATTTTTTTCTGAATTCTTGACAACTGAGGTAGAAATGTCTAGTGAAAAGGGATTTCCAGGAAATAAGTGAGGGAAATCGACTAGAGAGCATTTCAAAACCCATCATCAGTTCAAAGCAGCATAGGCCTATAATTATGGATAAGTGACATAAATATGTCCAATGTAATTCGAAACGTGCAAAATATGAATTCCTACTGAAATAAAGACACATACAGGCAATTAAAATCTCCCAGAAATGCATGGGAGCAAAAATGAAAAGAACGCACACCAGAACCTATCATCAATTCAAAGAATCAGCGTTTGAGATAATCGCATCGTTATAGACAAATGCCATCGGTAGCGCTGTGCGATTTTATCTAAAAAGCGCAAAATATGATGTTGTGGACAAGTGGAGTCATGCAGAAAGAAAGTGCGACTACTCAGTCTGAATGAACATTCATTCGAAAAAAAAAATACTGTCTGATTCCTGTGCCAGCTGACCACATGATCATGCAACAGGTCTAGTGTCCCACATGAAGGTCTCTTGAAAAGGATTTTCGTCCAGAATTTTAATCGGTCATAACAAAGTGAAATGGGGTTGTGGGAAAAATGGTGGGTGAAGCTAAAATATCGAAATAACAAGTTTAACAACGAGTTTAAAAATGTTTAACTCTGTAACCATTTTTAACTTTGCAAAGGTCGGCGAGGGTTTTACTTCAGGAACTCTGACAATGTTGTCTAATTTTAGTAGAAAAGTCATATTTTAGACTCAAAGTAACAACTATGTTTGGTGTCGGCAAAGGATCGATAAGGTTAACATATCGAGAGTGTACACCCTTTTGTATGGACCATACACTTTGGCTGATTCTGCAGGAAATGCCTCCATTTTGCCAAAGTTTAAGGAAAAAACAAAATGGATCTGAAACAGTTGACACACTGTGGGATTGGTGGTTAGTTCTGACGGCTATTCAACTGTTACCTACACCGGAAGAGGATATGTATGTGTGAAGTAAACATGTTTCTGTTGATACAATGGGCTTCATATGTAAATCTCACTGAGATTTTTGTGATATGGGTCTTTATCATTAGTTGAATGGAAAACGTCATGCTGCACAGTGAGCTGTACAGTGGGTGCGAAGAAAATTGAGTTTGTGGTCAGAGAGCAAGATGAAGCAACATAAGGGAAACATTAAACACCAATGGTTAATAAAAAATAGCACGAAATACGAGAGGTTTAGACTATGACACTGAAAATGTAAGTACTGGCTAAGCTATTAGGTCTGGTGTGGGCCAAAAGCATTTTGGCTTTGTCAGTGACTGTTTATTTGTGTCATGGTTTTTGCAAAACTTTATTGAAAGCTGCTGCAAAAAAAACTGGGTAAATGGAAAAATATTTTTTGTTGTCAAAATGCACACGGAAACTAAGGGGACTATTTGGTGTGTCAGTGTGTCAGTGTGATTCTTCAGAAAGGGCAGAATGCCACAATGAAGTGTCAATGGCAGAAATCGGCTGACCCACTGTCCCAAGCTATAGTGGGCCGAAGAAAAACGTGAATAACACAATACTAGACCAATTGATGAAAAGGTCTGTCTGAAAGCTCCAATAAAGAAGTACATTATACATAAAAAATAGTAAAATCAAAAGGTCTTGGTTAACACCAGTCCTAATAACATCACAAAGGTGATTAGTATCTTATACTGGCAAGTGCACGAGACGTCTGGATTGTGTAAATATTGGAACTCAGCCAGTGTGGCAATTCTGGTGTCCAACATTTCTCCTGTCCCTTAAATCTGCATTCATGGTATAAAATATAGCGATTTAATACTGCAGGGGAAAGTGTTTGAGCAAAACGTAAAAAGCAACAGTAATGTCAACAGACTTGCCTGCAAGTGATTGCTTTGAAATTCTGAGGACAAACGGTCTAATGACCACATTTGAGCAGAAGTGCAACTTCAACGACAGATGGAAATCCAAACTGAGCTGGAGTCACAGAAGAGTTGTCTTGTGATAAATCCAGCAACTGAAGTACGGAACACCAAAGAGGTATACGTGCAATGTGCAACTGGCCAACACCACTGATAATACAAACACCCGGCAAGTCCTCTCTGCCCCCCCAGCGCTTACGTCTAACACCCTTCACTTCTACCCGCAGCCCAAGAACATAGCTGATGAATGTAAAAGACTCATCTAAGTCCATCTTTTTGCCTCCCCCCCCCAGTTTCTTTGTCGAGGAAATGTGGCATCTTTTAACCGTTTCAGTACCTGTGACTTGCTAAAGAGGTTTAGCCACATGTGCTCTGTTTGAAAACATGGCTATTTTATTCGGAAATTCTCATAACTACCACTGTGGCAAGGCAACTTATCTGTGCTGAGTGTCCCTGTGCAAGTGCATAGACACAGTGTAGGGCTATTAACACTGAAAGATATAGGCCCACCTGCTTCTGTAACTTGTGAGTTTAAATCATGTTAGCCTCTGCTACTTACTAAACATCTTTTATGTAATATTAAACATATGTGACATCAGAGCCAAATGTGAATTAAATCCCTATTTCCTTTTGCCAAAAAAGCAGTTTGGAAATAATGATATACATTCCGTTTGGGCCCAGCTCAAGCGCATTCCAAATAACGCTCACATTTCTCTCTTGGACGGCAGCCATTGATATCTTTTGTGGCTCTGCTGTACAACTGCCACTTAGGACACTTTGGAATGAGAGTCTTTTAGTCCCGATTTGTAGATAAAGGATTTTTGGATTTTTCTGATTTCAAATTCCAGTTACTATTGAAATAATTGCTAATATGGGCAATTGTCTTAAGTAGTAAATCTTGGGGTACCGCTGGGGACATGAGAAGGAGGGTCCGGCCATACAACAGTTTTAGAATATCTAAAACGTTGGAACAGTGTGTCTAAACGGACATTATTCATAGACTTTCCACCATGGGGACATGCATGTTCACCTACAAAACTTAAGTATGTTTTCAGAATGCTAAATGGTAGACAACAGTGAAGGGCTTTCTCCATTTTAAAAAAAAGTACATGTATACGTTCATACATCTTCTGTGCTTACCCCCAAAGATTGTCCACCCTGCAGACAAACCACAAGTGTAGTTATGTGGTAGTAGGCGTACGCTGGGGAATCTTTGTACACTTCTATGTGTATTTCCGGGCACGTTAGTGAATCTTCTTGAACTCGGATATGCATGCAATGCAAATCGTAGGAGTAAAGAATATCAAAGGGCCGTTGGAATTACGGAGATCCACGCAGAAGCAAATATTCCAAAAGTTATTTGCTCTCTTCTCACCTATTGATTGCTGAATCCAGGTACCAAACAAACGACAATTTTACCGAAATAGTATTAATGTCTCCAGGGTTTGAAGCGGACAAAAAGTTTATGCAAGTTGCTTGAAAGAAATTGTTGCATATTTAAATGCAATTTCAAGAGCGTAGAAAAAGGGTTCACCTTTGTCATAAATATAATTCGTGCAATTTAATCTAACACCAAAGTCATTGTTTTCAACACACCGGTTCTATCAAGAAATCTGCAATAATTATCTGACAAGTCACTCAATGCTTGGATTTCAGCCTTCCCGGGGAGCCCCGTGTTGCATTCAGGTAAGAATTATTCTGCAAGGCTACATTTGTTATAGACACATACAATTATTTTTTCTGACGACAGATTTTTTTTCTGGCATGAATCATGGCTGGATTTTGTAAGACTGGTACTTGAGCATTCATATGTAAATTACACCCACCTCATCATAAAATGGTTGCTTGTCAGTTAGTGAATAAGTCAGTTAATGAATAAGCTTATTTTTGCCTATATTCACTAAACCTTTTCATACTTTTTTGGAATTTAAATGTTTTATATACATATTCAAATGTGACATTACCGTTGTTCATAAACCCTTTGGATTATTACAATACACACAGACTTTATTAAACAACTCCTCCACAGAAATAGCAAACTGTACACATTAACACAGTAGAAGGGGAAATGGATGGTGCTACACCATGGTCGACCGAAGAGACAGAGACTAACTGCACTCTTTTCTATCAAAGTTTCCCTCCAGCGATTGAGTGGGTGATATTTTTCTTGTATATTTCTTAATTTTAAGCATCCATTCATTTCATTGAGTATTCCAAATATTCCAATGCAAAGACTATGGGGGTCATTCCGACCTTGGCGGTCGGAAAAGGGGAGCCGGCAGTGTCCCGCCAGTTTCCCGCTGGCCCAGGGAACCCGCCATGGTGGCGCTGCTTGCAGCACCGCCATGGGGATTCCAACCCCCTTACCGCCAGTCTGTTTCTGGCGGTGTCCACCGCTGGAACCAGGATGGCGGGAACGGGCGCCGTGGGGACCCTGGGGGCCCCTGCACTGCCCATGCCACTGGCATGGGCAGAGCAGGGGCCCCCTAACAGGGCCCCACAAGGATTTTCACTGTCTGCTTAGCAGACAGTGAGAATCGCGACGGGTGCCACTGCACCCGTCGCACCCTTTCAACTCCGCCGGCTCCATTCCGAGCCGGCTTCATTGTTGAAGGGGCTTTCCCGCCGGGCCGGCCGGCGGTGTTCTGGCGGTCGCCGGCCGGCCCAGCGGGAAAGCCGGAATGGCCGCCGCGGTCTTTTGACCGCGGTGCGGTCTTTCGGCGGGAGCCGCTGGCGGGCGGCGACCGCCGACCGCCGCGGTCAGAATGACCGCCTATATCTTGAAACACAAAGAGACAACTAGCTGTTTTATTTTAAGTGTGCAGTCCATTGAAAGTTTGAGCCAGATAACTGGTTCTGGCTCAGTTTGAGGTCATCTTGTACCCAAGAGCATAAAACAAGTGTTGGAGTGTAGCTTTTATAATCAAAATTAACATGAGCTGCTTGCAAAATAATGTACAATGAAGCTGCATAGAAAACACATTAATATGTTTTTAATGTACGCATTTGAAATGTGCCCATGGGGAGTGGCCACCAATGTGTACGATGATTGATGAAATTGACTAATAATGAATTTTTTATGTTCTAATGTATGATTCTGTTCTAGCATTAAGAGTTATATGTTAAGGGTTGCTGAATAAATCATTGGGCCTTAGTTAGCATGAGTCTGGGCCTAACTGCTTGGTCTCACATTAAATGTGTTTTTCTAACGTGCACTGTGCTGTCTTCCTGAAGGACATAGAGCTGTACTTTTCCAGAAGCTAGAGATGTGTGTAGCCGTAGTAGATTCTTTCTCATGAAACCCGATTTGCTCAAGGAGACATTCTTGTTTAATGCAACAGTGTAATTCGCAACAGGTACAAGGCCGCCTGAACTGGTAAAAACAATGAAGCTACTGACTGGAGTTGTGCGTGTAACTTTTCCTACCTGCCATCTCACCCGATGAAGACGTAAATCACAGGAGCCAATGAACTGTATGAGAACTGTCTTAGGTGAAAATTCTAGAAAGGTGACCACACAACTATTGGATAGAGATAGTGGTGCACCAAATACCGACCAATGGGAAATTAGAGATTTGTCTGGCAAATTCAATTTAACATCGCATTACAAGGAAACATCAGCCATTAGCAGAGGTCTCCAAACTTTTCATTGCCGCACCCCCCCAGTTGAAAAATAAAAATCATTGGGCTCCCTCAGAATTTTTCACAAGTATTTTATAAACATGGCAATGTTTAAATATGTCTAAACCTATTTAAACAGTGCAGGTAAGTACTGTTACCTTTTTGAAAGTGCAATAACATGCTTCTGCTGAAAACAAATGCCTGTTATCTGTATGATATTTATTTTGGCCAGAGTCTGGGGCCCCCCCTGGGATCACTTCAGGCCCCCCTAGGGGGGCCCGCCCCACAGTTTGAAGACCTCTGCATTAGAGGAACACCCCTGCTGTTGCACTGGCATTCCGTCTTTACCCTTGCTGCTTTGATTCTTCAAACCATCCGCACCTTGTCTTGCCCGATATCTATTTCTTCTCCTCCTTAAGAGTGAACAACTTTCTGCCCCGTTAGCTGAGACTTTGCTGTTCTATCCTGGCTGATGGCAGATCGACTACTGCCCTGAGGACGAAGACTGACTCTGTATGCTGACCCATTACGGAGGGTAAGTATATGATAATGAAATTGTAATTGTCTGCTTGCCTTTCCTTTCTAGGTACCAACTGCTTTTGACAGAGACCATAGTCAAAGTTTTTTCAAATTTGTGTCACTAAATTGTTTTGCATGAAGCCCAACATGCTGATGCAAATTCGAGGTTAGTTAAGTTAAGGAGTTCACTGATATTGGGTGCAACAGACAAAATGACTGAATCTTTGCTGTGTTGAACAGATGCGCTAACGATACTCTGCTAAATAGATACATGTTGACGCCGTGTTTTGTTCTAATGTTTATAATCTTCGTTTTGATAAAATCTTATTCGAGTTGCCACATTATAACATTGTTGATGTGTTTTCTCGTGTTGAGATGAATAAACTTGCTAGTAGAGTGTAACCAATAGGGAATAAATATCATAAATTGTACTAAATTTGTGTGGGTATTCATGGCTGACAGGTTGCGTTGAGCTTTGAATTCATATTGAAGTGATTAACTAATTTGATTGATTTATTACTATGAATATTGATGAGATTATTGATTTATTGATTGATACACTGAGTAGTTATCTCGTCTTAAGGTGTCTCCAATCAGGGTCAAAAGATTCATTGGCCTAAAACGAGTCCCAGACCAAGTAAATTACCTAGGGTGGGACGCGTTAACACAAGCCAGGCTTTCACATGGCTTCTGCCTGCCATTCAAACTCTAACATTGTGCAAAAAGAATAAGAGAACGAAGTAGTGATCTTTGATGTTAAACTAAACTTCACACTTGTATAGCGCACTACTCACCCGCTAGGGTCTCAAGGCACTGTGGAACCCCTCCTGGTTTTTCTCTGTGAGGCACCCACTCCTGGACAGCCCCAGGGTGAAGCCAGGCATCCAAGTGCTGTTGTGGAGATTAAGCAAGCTATTGCCCAGAGTTAGACCCATCAATTAGATTAGGCACCGAGGTGAGAATTACCTGGTCCAAGGGAATTGAGCCCAAGACCCACCGAGATGGGAACTGAACCCTGGTACCAGACCAGATCGCTGCATCAGGGACTGCCACTCTAACCATTATGCCACACTTCTCCACCTGATGTTAACAAGGAGAGAGACAGTGACCCTGATCTGGTGGCTGAATTGCACGATGTGAAAACAGAAAACCTCTGCTAAATTCTGGCTTTCCTGCTTGACCAAATTGCATGATCCTGGGAAAAATATTTTATTTCAATGAGCAGCCTTTTGAAAGCACACATTGAAAGCACACATTCAAATATATGAGTTCAGGATGTGTGTTGTACAAAATCCTAGAGGCAGATTTATGAAAAGTGGAGCTGCTTCTAGTTCAGCGACATTTTTCTTGCACCACTTAGCTCCCCCATAATGCCACCAAGTGTGCGACGTATTTAAAATACGGTGCACCATGGTAGTAATCAGGGGTACTAACATAAACAAAAATTTACGCTAATCTGTCACTTTGCAGAATTAGCGTAAAAAATGTTGACGCTAATTCTGCAAAGTGCCCAGAGGCCCATTGAAAACAATGTGAGCCTCCCTTTAACGCCTGCTCTTATCAGACATTAAAAATGCAGATAAAAATGACACAAAGATATCTCTTAGATTTCTTTGTGCCATTTTTTCAGCCCTCTAGTGCCGGCGCAGGCATAATGTGGTGCAAGGGGTTACAAAGTGGTGCAATGCAAGCATTGCACCACTTTGTAAATATGGTGCGGCGTTTTTGGCCTTCAAACTCCTCATAAGCGTAAAAAAATGAAGCTAATGTGGCATTGGAATGGCGCTAGGCCCTCTTAAATCTGGGCCATTGTGTTTTTCATTGAAAAGATTATAATATTGCTCTGTGTTTAATAAGAAAATTGCGATATAAAGGGTACACATATCAAATGACTTGCCTCTTAGTTTACTTGTGACTTTATTGTTATTTTAGGGGCAGGTGATGTGAATGTGTCTAAGTTCATATTTAAAAACTATCTATATCACTTTCAATAAATGCCTTTCAATAAAAGGATGTAGCGGCACACAGCGCCACCAAAGTGTCTTTTTTTTTTACGCTCCGGTGGCACAGTGTGCCGGCCCATATTTACAAGTCCATGCAAATCATCTTGCATGGCTTTTCATGGCCTTGTGCATATGGACCCATTTCACGCATAACACTGGGTGAAAGGGGTGGTCCATGGGTTTTGTTGTGGGTTTCCCACAGCAACACCCATGGAATCTGAAGGAATTTGATGCATTTCCAGATTTACAAGTCTGGGATTGTGTCAGATTCCTACGCCACCCCAGGGGTTGCGTTAAAGTGGCGCAATGGGGATTTTTTCCCCCCTTTTTTCCCTCTTTCTATGTCTGCTATGTCTACTGCGTTCTGAAGCACACAGAAAGAGGAAATTGCCTCCATTGATTGTTTTTGTGCAGGAAGGTGCCGCTTGCTACACAAAAAAATCATCCCCACAACATGGCACCCGTGCACCATGGAGCAAGGGTGCATACGCTGGTGCATGGCAGCAATTTGTGCACCATCACAGGGGGAGAGGATAGAAAGTACCTTATCTGTTAGATAGGGTGCATTTCTGCCCTTTCCCGGTGGAACAGGATGGCGCAGCAAAGAACTTGCTGCTCCGCCCTGCATCATGGGTCTTGTTAATGAGGCCCACAGTCCTTGCAGGAACTAAGATGAAAAGTTTCCACATATTAAAAAAATACACTTTTTTAATTTTGAAGAAGCTTTATTACATTTTATATGATATCTGTTGCTTGATTTACATACTATTTCCATTTCCAAGTCTCAGCTGGTACTTGGAACACATATTCCAATATGCACAGAATTCGTAAAACTTTTACACTTCTGGTTCTTGGTTTCTTCAGCTGTGTCACTGTTTTCAGACAGTGTACAAAAACAAGTGGAAATGGTCTGAAGAACTCCTAGTGCGGAGATCTCTTTATTTTCTTCGTTTTCTGGTTACCACCCCTTTGGCTTGTTTGAGGAGTTTCTTTGGGTCACATGTATCAAGCTATTTTAAGGTCGCAAACAATCCAAATTTGCAACTGGAAAAAAGCATTTTGGCATGTATCAAGCCAAAGCTATGATTCAGTAGCAGAATACTGAATCACAATTTTGGTTTACGACCAGATACCGATTTGGTATTTGGAATGGGCGTCCCTTCCAAATACTAAATCAGAATTGCATGTATTAATATTTTGCAACAGAATTCTGGTCACAAAACATTAATAATTTACTGACTACTGAAGTGTAGTGGTAATGCATTTGCAAATGGGAGGGGCCCCCTATGGACCCCTTTCCATTTATGAATGTAAAAAAATGTCTGTTTAAGAGAAGGCAATAGTCCACTGGAACACTCCGTCTTCTCATACAAACAAAAGAAAGAAAAAAATCATTTATTTTTAAACGCATATAAAAAAAGACTGCTTTATATTTAAAGCAACCACAGACATGATGGTGGGTTGACCTCAGCAGGCCACCATCCCTGTGATGGAAGCAATTCCTAATAGGTCACAAATTGTGACCTATCTCATTAATATTCATGAGGTAGGTCAATTTGCAACCCACTACGAATCGGTAAATGAAACTCTATGAGTTTCATACATTGGGACTAGCGATTTTCTAACTGCGATTTACAGAAATTCACAATTAAGTAATAGTTTTTCCTAATATTGATTAATCTAGCCCTTTTTTCGGATTTAAACAAACAGTAGGCTTGAATATAATAGAGGGAATTCTGTTGTTCATTTCACATCTGGCACTGAGCTGCGACTTCTTCAGGTAGTCGTTGTGACTAAATAAGCCATTTTTGTCAAATTCACTTCAAATACAGATTTTTACATAATGAGTTCCTCAAATTCACTTCAGATACATATTCTTGTGTTTTGGCATCATGAGTTCGCCAAATAATTCTAGGTTCAGCTGTTTCGGCTCAGGAATCACTCAAAGGATAGTTACATTAGCTTGCACAATACCAATCCTTTGGCAAAGCTACTATTGGGAAAAACGTCACAAATTCTAAATCGTCTAATTTGACACATGTTTAACATACTTCTAGATTTAGATGAAAACAAATTTCAGACAGTAACACTTGGATGAAACAGTTGTGTTGTTTCTTTCACACATTTTAGCGATAACTTTTTAAGGTCTTTGGCTGACATAATAAGCCACTTTCACGACATTCACTAGAAATGCAGATTCTTGTGTTTCATCTAGGAAGTTCCTAGATTTACATTAAAATCAGCTCATCAGCTTAGAAATCACCCTATAGACTGTGTGAACTACGGTTCTGTTAGTACTCCTATTGGCAGAGTTAGTCATTTTCTTCAACTCTCTTGAAATACAATCTATGTTTTCGCCAAAGTGAATTTTCAAAATTATGCTGAATTCAGCTATCCAGCTTAGATGTAACCCAAAAGTTAGTTACGTTAGCCCCCACAGTGAGGATTCATTTGCCTCGGCTGATATAAGGAGAAACATCTCATTCAATCATCTCTCCTCGCCCTTCCTTCATTTATCAGTGCATTCAACCATCCATCTAAGCACCTTCTCATCATAAGGTTTCACCAGTGCTTGAAGTGGAAGTATAGACGTGCAGGTACTCCTTGTCTCCCACAGCACTTCTTTGCTTCTGAGAAGTGCTGGTACTCTTCCATTAAAAGCAAGGGAGCAGTACTGAAAAGTGCAGGTACTCCTCCTTTTAAGTTAAAGAAGTACAGGCACTGAGCACTTGGTAGTACCTGCCCATTTAAAGCACTGGGTTTCATGCTTCTTTTAAACAAGCCCTGTCTGGAATCCCAACCTGCGGGAACGCTATGGCCACCGCCGCTATCGCACCCGATGAGAAGGGCAGTCTAGCCAGGGAGACAGGACTTCCCCTCACCCATGTCGGGAGCGGGTTCAAGCACCGCCGGCACCACGACTGCAGCCGGACTGGCAAAAGGTGGGGTCGGAGTGTTCAGAAAGTGGGTGCTCGGATCCATAGGGCTCAGGCACAGTAACACCAAATGCATCGCAGGAGCCCTAGGAAAATACCTATTTATTCCTGGAACGTGCTTTATTCCACCTTTTGTAGCACAAGTCCTTCCTGTGATTCAGTGGCGGCCCGTCCTTTAGGGCAGAGGGTCCACGCCCCCCCACCTTTTGCCCCTCATGAAGAGTGTCTGTCAGGCTGAACAAAGGTCAGCCTGACAGACACTCTCCATGTTCAGCTCAGGCAGCCAGGAGCAGACATGCGCGATTTGCAGACTCCTGGCTGCCTGAGCTGAACTTTGCTGGGCTGAGGAGGTCACAGCTCCTATGGGCGTGACCTCCTCGGCTCAACAAAGGTGCCTCGAGGCCCTCCCCTGGGTGACGAGAAAAGCGTCACCAATTGACACTCTCCCTGGACGCTTCAGTTTAAGCCCTGAAGCGCCCAGGGCGAGTGTCAATCAGTGACACTTCGTCACAGAGTAGGGTGGGGTCAGCAGTCTCGCTGACCCCATCTCACTCTGTGACTAGCCTGGGACTGCTGCCTTCCCTCAAGGCAGCAGTCCCAACCCTCCTAGGACCTGGAGGCTTAATGTAAGTGTGTGTGTGTGTGTGTATGTGTGTGATGTTTTAAACTGAATGTTTGGTGTGCGCGTGCATGTTTGAGTGTTATGAGTGTTATTAATGGATGTGCGTGTGTGTGAAAGAATGAGTGTGTGCGATCTTTTAAAATTAATGTTTGGTGCATGCGTGCATGTTTGAATGGTATGAGTGTTGTTAATGGATGTGTGTACGTGCGTGTCTGTGTGTGAATGAATGAGTGTGTGTGTGTGTGTGTGTGTGTGCATCCCGCCCGCCCCCTCCCTCCTAAAGCTGCCGGCCGCCACTGCTGTGATTGCTGGAGCTATGCAGAGCACTATTCTTTGCCAAATATTAATCCGTGACACCCTTCACCCCCTTGTTTGCCAGCCATGTGAGTATTTAAATTTGTAGTGCCTTCATCCAAGGGAGTGGCTCGCAACTTGTTGCTCTATTCGCTTGTTTTCCGGCTGGTTCCTCGTTCCCTTGATTCTCGCCTGCACCCGTGTGCAGTGGGCTTTGTGGTGTTTGTGCGACTGTAGCTTCATATGTATCCACAATTCTCAGTTTTAATAACTGGACTCTCGTCGTGTTACACTCTGCACAGTATTTGCATTTGTTGTTCATTTCTCAGCCCAAGAGAAGAACAAACCTCTGCTGAGCATCTTTCTTTCTAATGCTAATAAGTGTATTACGTGGTAGGATGTAGGAAAGCATGTGCTGTTCTGCACCAACATTAAGGGGATGGAAATGGGACGCTGTCTCCTGAAACTATCAAAAAGGTGGCTAGGCAGTTGCAAATGAAAATGTTTAATTGTATAGTATCTGCGACGGATGCCAACCTGTTGGATTTCGTAGTTGGTACCGTCTTTTACTGCTGCCTGGCATGGTGGGCAATAAGTCAGGGATGGGTGGTGCAATATTCTAGACATTAGTTTATCGTGTTTTAGCGCTTCGACGCCTCGTCAGGGGTAGTAAGCGCTATATAAATACTATTACAATACAATACAATACACAAACTGTCTATTTGAATTAAGGTATAATCAAAATTCCCATTGTAATAAGTACATGACTTGTTCTGCGTTGCAAATTGATCTTTAAAATATTTGTTAATATTTACCTTGCTTTGTTGTGAGCTCCCATGCACGCACATGCCCATCCTTTTTTGTTTTTTGTCCTCATGGCCATATTCGGAACTGGGAACAGTACATCTTGGTGGTCATCGGGATTGACAAATTTAGGCTTGTGAAATGCTCACACACATTCACTACCCTTTCATCACACCTGTGGACTGCGCATTGCAGCATTTCATGGAAGGCTGTTTGATAATCAAGTACACAATACTTGTATCCTCACAAAGTGTTACAGATTGCGTGCTTCTGTACCCACATGTGTGACAACATTGGCAAAAAGGTGTGTATATTTGAATTCATCAAGAAGGTACACGTCCTTTCCTGGCTGTTCTCCAGACTCAACCTATGTGTAGTGATGCCTCTCTCATGGTCATCTCTGGCCTGGATTATGCACAAAGAGTAGTGAGATCCCTACATTTGCCTGTGATAAAGAAAGAAAAAAGGCTGGGCTTCACCTAAAGGGAACCTTTTCACCATGTACTACAGAGTCCCCACCACCCACTAAAGGGTATTGCTGTAAGAATTTTAATCAGAGCCCACTTGCTAACAAAGTCTCCATCTAATTTCCAAAGGGGACCCAGTCAACATGGCCTCACCTAGGTGTCTGGATCTCCAACCTCCAGCACCAGTAACAAAGGCATTACACTTCCCCTATCTGGGGAAGTTGTCTATGCTACAACCAGGGGATCCTGCTTTGATTCTTATAATTAGTACCATAAGCCACACTTGAGGATAAATATCCCCAGTCACTCGTTCCAGCATTTATAGGATCCCCTTTTCAATGTTACCACTATTTACCCATATAGTTCCTCAGATTGCTATGCTCATGGTGTTCCTGCTTCCTTCAAGCACAGACTAAAGCTCTTCATATTTTCTAATATGTGCATCCAGATTTTACGGTATGCTTTGCAACCCCTGCGCTGATCAGCTGACTTTGCTGGAGCTGTGATCTAGTGGGAGTCATGCAGTACTTAGACTGTTCACCTCATTCTAGAACTATAAGAATTACATAGCAAATCACTATCTTTGCATATGTCATTTTCTTTACGCTAAGGTAGCACTAAAGTGGCTTTTTCCCCCCACACCATATTTACAAAGTGGCACAATGCATGCATTACACCACTTTGTAACCCCTTGCGCCACATAATGCCTGCACCAGGCATAATGTATGCAAGGGGGGCGTTCCGGCACTAGGGGGCCTGCAAAAATGGCACAGTGAAATTTAACAGATTTAACTGCACTATTTTTGGTGTCATAGAAACCAATGGGCCTCCTTTCACTTTGCTACACTAGCGTCTACTTTTTGACGCTAATGTAGCAAAGCACCACAATAGCATCAAAAATGTTGATGCTATTTTGCTAATGACCACCTTGCCACCTTGTTGTGCCGTGTTATGAATACAATGCAACCATGGTTTCGTTACGTGCCGGTATGGGGGGGGCGCAGAAAAAGTGGGTCATTAGCTCAAATGCACCACTTTTTCATAAATATGAGCCAAAGTATGCCAATAATTTCTACAGTCTTGCTTCCTCAAATTGCAAGCTGTCTCAAAGTCAACCTCAATATTTCTAAATCTGGTATGAAAACTGATCTTTACTTAAAACCTCTGATTATCACCTCTCCTCTTCTCTTTCAAATGGCCCTTCCCTTCTCTTTCATCCTCTACATGCTTCCACTCTCTGGACACAACGTTCTCAAAGTCACATGCATGTTAGCCTTAATCTATATGACAGTTTTTCTGAAAACTGTTCACAACTCAAATGAAAGATCACAACCCCTCCTTCATTGAAAGTCATTCCTCTTCAAGTGCATCTACTAACCCCACCAACCATGTGCATGAACTTGCATAACCCCTTCACTAAGGACCACACTGAACTCCTATCATTGTAATCACAAAGAAACTGGAATGAATGCATAGAATGGTTTGCTGAGCGCACATGACTAACTCCACTAACTAAAAATAACCCATTATATTGGACTCACCACTAACCTTGGGTTGCCTTCTGCCCAGTATATATCAGTAAAACGCTTAGTAAGCAGTAGTAGGTGCTATACAAATGCGGTTACACGTATTACATTAGCACTTTCAACAGGATTTTCTTTTTGAGCAGCATTTACTCTAGCGGAATAAGGATATTATCACCTGAGGCTTAAATTAAATTGACCATCTGATTGGGGGAGGAAGCACAAAAATGAAATTGAAATCAAGAATTATTTTCAAGTTGCTCTTGCTGATGCAACCAATAATAAACAAGAGTGAACAGTAGATACTGACCATCTGATTGGGGGAGGAAGCACAAAAATGTAATTGTAAGGAAGAATTATTTTGAAGTAGTTCTTGCTGATGTGCCCAATAATAAACAAGAGTGAAAAGTAGATATTCAGGAACCCTTTGACTGATTGTTCAGGTTGATTTCGTGTATTCCCCTCAAAAGGGAAATAGAGCAGTTACTGATGGCAGAAAATATTATTTGCGTGAATTTGATGCAGTCTTGTAGGAACTGACACGCCAATCACCAACACAAAGAGGACAATTCATA
Source organism: Pleurodeles waltl (assembly GCF_031143425.1). Lineage (NCBI taxonomy): Eukaryota > Metazoa > Chordata > Amphibia > Caudata > Salamandridae > Pleurodeles > Pleurodeles waltl. Next base: position 311,213,797 of record NC_090439.1, read on the forward strand.
TTTAAAGATCGGAAATGGTGCTAAAATTATAAACACATTGGTTACTTGCTCTGCCCTTGTTTTTACTAGGTTCAGAGAAGGAAGAAGTGTTTGTATTTCATGCTTCTTAGGGCCTCTTTTAGCGTTAGGGAATAAAAGGATATGGTGGTCGGCCCGCTTCTCGGTTCCACCGCTTCAGCGAATGCGGTTTCTCAGGTGGAGAGCCTCTATCAGCACCGGTGTAAGGAAAACCACTACTTAGCTCCAACCCAGAGAGAGGGCACATAAATCCTGAAATCTCTGCCATGTTGACATGGCTTTGCACATCTGCTGTCATTTGTTTGTACCTTCAAAGAGGGAGGGGAGAACTGCGTTGGGAAAAAAGCATGCGTGAAAACAATCTAAAAATGTAGTGGGCTGGCCACAACTGGGGAAGTGTTGCTCCTATTTTTTGAGTCTCAGGTTCGGAGCCAGTCCCACATTCCACAGACTTGCCCTGCATAGGTTCTATGTATTGGGGCAAGGCACACTCACCTCTCACATCTCAAACAACAGGGTGAGGAACCTTGGCAAGCACCTGTAGCAGTACTTATTGTCAACCAAGTTTTCCTTTACCCTGATTTCAGCTTTGCTGTCTCTCGCTGGAGATTTCATCTGGCCCTTGTGCATTTGACTTTCTCACCAATCTGGTTAACTCTGTATTGGTTGATGGGTCAGAAGCGTATAATAGTTTGACTGTACTCCATTAAAAAACCTAGGATAAAAAGCAATGAACACATATTTGCAGAATATAGTCGTGTGATATGGTTAGTCCGGACTGACTCCAATAGTGGTATATTTGAGTAGACAAATCCTGTTCCCATCTTGCTGGCTATAAGAATAGCCACCGGAATTAAGTAGCAGGGGAAGACCCCATTATGTGGCACAGTTGCCTACATTATGCGGCAACAAAAAGCAATCTATGCAACACAATGCAGCCACTTTTTGTTATAGTATTACAACATTATTTTGTCACCTGTACACATGTTAACATGTCTGGGCAAAAGCTTGAACTTATTAGTTTCAGATTAACACCCAAAAACAGCAATAACCAACTTAATAGTGCCCAGTCAATACTTGTTAAGGGCTTTCCATTGTGTGGTGACACATGTTGCTGCCTTTTTAGTCGACTTTGATCCATTTGAGCTACAAACAATTTTGCCTTCGTATCTACAGATTATGCTGCTGATGATGGATTGTGTGGCAAATGTGGCTAATACATAAATATGGAGTGGGCCTGGCTGAAAAAACACCAACATTTACAAGTGAGTGTTCCAAACCTGAGATGCCTCATGCACTTCCTGCCAACAATTAGATTCTGGTAGCTGGCTTCGTGCACGTCGATAGCAACATAGCGCCTGTCACGCTGAAGCTAGGACAGCAAGCAGGTTGCCCCATTACCCCAGTATTTTCCCGCAAAGTGCCCGAAATCCTGCGGCTCAAGCAACTAGCAAAGGGGAACAAAGATGCTGCCACGTTATACAGGGAGAGCTTGAACGTGACATGAATCTCTGCAAAAATACTGGCGGGGATAGAAGGAAGCTATAATTTCTGAGCTTTTAGAAACCCTCGTCCGCCGGTGCTTTGTCTTCCCTGGTCCCCTGGCCTATAAATTCCAAACTGCACCCAAATCCATCTTCTGCAGGTAGGATTCGGTAGGTTGGACCTTCTGCAATTTAGCTGGAGATTGGGGATTCGACAGTAAGTACTGAGACATGGAGTTTTAGGTGCATGAGATAAAACTGGAATCAAAGGTTTTTATCGCATGTGGAATGCACCGCGTCACATCTTAAATGACAAAACCTTTGATGGCTGCGTCTGCCGACCTTAGGTCGGGCTTACCCGCTCCTTTTCCTTGCAGCATTCATGAGATACATTTTTTTCCCAGAGCACACACTTGACCTGAAGGCATTAAAGCACTTTAAAAGAGAACCGGAGTATTTGCGCGTTTTGAAAGGCAGAGGGAGTTTAAGTGATTTACACAGGATGTCGAGTCTGGGGCAGGATTTGAACCTAGACTTTAACTTTCAAAGTGCGCAGTTCTAGCCGCTAGGCTCAACCCCTGCCCTCTTTTGGCTTTCAGCTAAGTCCTGTCTGCAGAATCTTTAGTATGCCTCCAACATCAGTGACAGAAGAGAAATGTGTTGTTTGAGATCATAAAAATCCTTGCAGCCAGTCTTCAACTTAGAATAATATTTCTTTCAAAGAAGAGAGCCCACTTATCCGTCTATTATTAGAGATGGCCTGTCTTTCTATCATCGGATTACTCCAACCAATGACTTCTTACATATTCACTGAAAGTGGTTGCGGTGCACTTATGAAGCATCAGGGCCATAACCACTCCCCTGTGGCTGTCTGAAACCCATTTCCAAACAATTATAAACATGGACATTTTTTAGAAACCCAAATATAGAGATGAGATAGCTTGGCAATTGAGAACTCAGAGGAGTGTGGAGCTGGCAGAATCACTGAAAGTTGAAATAAGGAAAATATTTTGTTTGCAAACCAAAGTTCTCACTCTTTTTAAGTTTTGATTTGTATTTCTGTAGCTCACGACTCTCTCAGGAGGGTCTCCTGCAGCTGAAGCAGTAGCTGTGTAGGCTGGACCAGAGCCGGCGCTAGGGGAAGAGTCAGGTCCTCAGTTTCTTTCGAAATTCATTAACTGAGGCAGTGGCTTTCAGGTGTAGGAGCAGGTTGTTCCACACTTTAGGAGCAAGGTAAAAGAAGGCACGCTGTTGGATCTGGCAAAGCATATGCAGGGTTGCGAATAGGAGCCCCACTGAGCAGAGGTGTCTGCTATGTTTGTGTAAGTTTGTGTGGTCGTTGAGGTATGTGGGGCCGATGTTGTGAAAGGCTTTGTATGTGCATGTGAGGTGTTTGAAGACTGCTTATTTGTGGATTGGGAGCAAGTGGAGCTCATTGAAGTGCATGGTGGGAGACTGAGTTTGTATGGTGTGGAGTCCTCTGGTCAGTTGAGAGTTGATTCCAGCTTAAAATGCATTGCCGTAGTCCAGCTTTCTGGTTAAGAGAGCTTGGGTGACAGCTCTGCAAATGTTGGTTGGGACCATTTGAAAATCTTCTTGAGCATCTTGAGTGTGTGGGAGCAGGAGATGGAGACAGTGTTCACTTGGCCAGTCATGCAGAGTGTTTTGTTAATTACTATTATGAGGTTCTTTGCGCAGGTTGCTGGAAGTTTGGCAGGCCACCAGGTAGTATCCCAGAGCCAGGTGTCTTTGCTGAAGATTACAATTCCGCCTTGGCTGTGTTGAGATTGAGGTAGTTGTTTTTCATTCACCTGGTGACTTCGGTCATGCAGGTGGAGAAATCGGTCTGGGTGTTTGCCGTCTTGTCGGAGTGGGAGAGTATGAGTTGGGTGTCATCAGCATAGGAAATGATGTTGATTCTACGGTGATGCTGATGAGTACATAATGTTGGTGTTAAACAGAATGGGCCTGAGTGAGGATCTACGTGGAACTCCACTGATGAGGTTGATGGCGTCTGATGTGAATGGGGTCAGGCTGACCAACTGGGTGCAGCCTGTCACTAGGGATCAAATCTTACAGCTTGGGGTGGGAGATGGTGTCAAAGTCTGCAGACAGGTACAGTAGGATCAGGGCCATGGAGTCATCAATGTCCAGAATCATCAGGATGTTGTCCATAGTCTCTGTACTTTGGTTGGGCCTGAATCCGGATTGAGTGGTATGAAGAATGTGATTGACATTGAGGTTGGTGGCTAGGCATTTGTTTATATTTTTTTCAATGGCTTTTGGAGGGTAGGGTAACAGGGAGATGTGCTGGTAGTTAACTAGTGTCTTCAGGTCTGCTGATGGTTTCTTGAGAAAGAGAAGCACAGTGGTGTGTTTTCAGGCATCCACGTATGTGACTGTGATGTTTGAGCCACTCAGCATCAGGGTGAGGACTGTGTTGATGGGGTCCAGTCCTTTGATGAAGACGTGGGGAGGGAAAAGGTCCGAGGGTGCTCTCGAGTATATGGACTGCATGATTGTTGTGGTTTCTGGAGTGGTGATAGTGGGCCCAGTGGTCAGGGTGGGTCTCAGGGTGTTGATTGAGATGCTCAGAAGGGCTGAGAGGTTGGAAGAGTTTGTTAAGCTCAAAGTTGTTGTAGATGCTGGTGATCTCATTGCCGAAGAACAGAGACAGCTGTGTGCAGAGGTCCTTAGTGGGGTTACACTGGTGGAACTTGCTGCCAGAGGGATGAAGTCTTTCACTATGATAAAGATTTCCTTGGCACTCTTTGTGCTGCTTTGGATGCGGTCGATGAGTGTGGAGGTTTTGTGGTTCTGATTTGCTATGGTAGCATCTGAGGTGAATTTGTATGTTCTTTTGGCAATGTAATCCTGGTTTTGTCTCCTGTGTTCAAGTTGCTAGCAGTAGCATCTGGTGAGCTAGTGCTGTTGCATGTGTAGGAGGCTGGCCTGGTTTGTAGTGGGAACCTTGGGTACTTACACCTTACACCAGGTCCAGTTATCCCTTGTTACTGAATTTAGTATTGTTCTAGCAGCATAGGCTGATAGACGTAGCTATAGCAGAGCAGTTTAGCCTGAACTAGGAGACATGCAAAGCTCATGCAATACCACCTATAGTTACACAGTACTTATACACAAGTAAAGACAATACTCAGTGTTACCAAAAATAAAGGTATTTATTTGGGGGACACAGTACCAAAAATATCTTAAAGACAATACTCCTTCTGGAGGTAAGTATTATACACAATATATACACTAGACACCAAAATTAGACAAGTAAATAGTCATAGAACAATGCAAATAATAGGAAATCCTATATAATGCAATGGGAGAAAATAGGTCTAGGAGCAACATAAACCATATAACACAAAAGTGGAATGTGAATCACGAATTCCCCCCTAGACAAGTCTAGTGTGTGTAGAATCGCTGGGAGAGTATGAATAGAATAAAAGTAAGCAAATTACCCCACTCCAGAGCCCATAAAAGCAGGAGTAAAGTACTGCAAGTTTCCTTAGGACACACTACACCTTGTTTTTGAGATTTTGCAGCAGACAACCAAGTCTGCAAAGAACAACTGGTGCATTATTTGACCTTAAGACCTGCAAAGGAAGGGGACCAAGTCCAGAAGTCGAAAGAAATTCCAGGAAGAACAGGAGCCCCTGCCAACCCAGAAAAGGGTGCAGAAGAAGAGTCCCCGGTTAGTTAAATACTGCAGAAATGTGCCCTAGGAAGATGCCAGTGTGTTCCTCCATGATGCAAAAGATGTCCCACAGTGTGAAGATTGTTGCAGATGAGATTTTGTGTTGGAAGGTGCCAGCAAGCCTTGGCTATAGCAAAAGTGTATTTTTCATCAAAATGGCACTGGATGGACCCAGGAGGGACCTGGGGGCCTCAACTCTATGTGAGGAGGAAGAAGGGGCTCTCAGCACTTTAAAGAGCCCTCAGGATGCCAGACAGCACCCCCAGAAGCCACAGAATCCGGGTTCAAAGGAGGTACAAAACACAGTTGATGCAGTACAACAAAATAAGGTGCCACGCTGCCGGAGAACAACTCAGTGAGTTGAGCATCACAGGGTAGAATGCTGTGGACCTGGGCCAGGCTGTGCACAAAGGAATTTTGCAAAGAGTGCACAGAGGCCTCATGAGACAAAGAAGACACAAAACACAGGGATACCGTCGTTCTCGGGGAAGGCAAGGTCTTACCTCCTTCAAATTGCATCAGCAGGACCTCAGGACAGTCTATGTTGATGATGTCTACCCTCTGTGTCCTTAGGAGCATGCTCATTGTCGTGAGAGAGGTCCCAGGGTACCGGTTGTCGTATTGGAAGGTGCCTGCTTGGAGCAGGGGAGTGACTCTGTCACTCCACAGGAGATTTCTTCAGTCCTTCTGGTGCAGGATGAAGACAGGGAATCCCCAAAGCATGCACACCATGGAAACTGTTGCAGTCGCTGACTTGGAGCTGAGGTTGCTGAAGAAAAGTGTCTCTTGTAGACACTTTGTTGCAGTTACAGTGTTTCTTGGAGCAGGCTGCCGTTGATCTGAGGTCAGAGGATGCTGAAGTTGTTGCAGAGGATTCCTGAAGGAAACTTGCAAGCAGAATCTGAAGAGAACACACAGGAGAGACCCTAAATAGCCCTGAGTGGGGGATTGGCTACCTCATCAGGTATGGACCTATCAGGAGGGGTCTCAGACGTCACCTGCTGGCACTGGCCACTCAGAGGCCTCCAGAGTGCCCCCACACCTTGTAAAGCAAGATGGCTGAAGTCTGGGACACACTGGAGGAGCTCTGGGCACCACCAATGGGGTGGTGATGGACAGGGGAATGGTCACTCCCCTTTCCATTGTCCAGTTTCCCGCCAGAGCAGGGGAGAAGGGGTCCCTGAACCGGCGTAGACTGGTTTATGCAAGAAGGGCATCATCTGTGCCCTTCAAAGCATTTCCAGAGGCTGGGGGAGGCTACCCCCCCAGCCTGTAACACCTATTTCCAAAGGGAGAGGGCATAACACCCTGCTCTCAGAGGAAATGCTTTGTTCTGCTTTCCTGGGACTGGGCTGCCCAGACCACAGGAGGGCAGAACCCTGTCTGTGAGGTGGCAGCAGCTGTAGCTGCAGTACAAGCCTCAGAGAGCTGGTTTGGCAGTACTGGGGGTCCATGGTGGAGCCCCCAGGATGCATGGAATTGGCTCTCCAATACCAAATTTGGAATGGGGGGACAATTCCATGATCTTAGACATGTTACATGGCCATATTCTTTACCATTACCATTGTGAAGCTACATATAGGTACCTATATGTAGTGCACGCGTGTAATGGTGTCCCCGCACTCACAAAGTCCAGGGAAATGGCCCTGAACTATGTGGGGTCATCTTTGCTAGTGCAAGGGTGCCCTCACACTTAGTAACATTGCACCTAACCTTCAGCAAGTGAAGGCTAGACATATAAGTGACTTATAAGTTACTTAAGTGCAGTGAAAATGGCTGTGAAATATTGTGTGCACTATTTCACGCAGGCTGCAATGGCAGTCCTGTGTAAGGGTTTGTCTGAGCTCCCTATGGGTGGCAAAAGAAATGCTGCAGCCCATATGGATTTCCTGGAACCCCAATGCCCTGGGTACCTAGGTACCATATACTAAGGACTTATAAGGGGGGTCCAGTATGCCAACTGAAATTGGTAAATGTAGTCACTGCCCTACTGTGACAAATGTAAAAGCAGAGAGAACATAAGCACTGAGGTTCTGGTTAGCTGAGCCTCGGTGACACAGTTAGGCACTATACATGCATACACATTAGGCCACAAACTATGAGTACTGGGGTACTGGCTAGCAGGAACCTAGTGAGACAGGCAAAACACACTGACACACACTCACAAACAGGTCAAAAGTGGGGGTAACCATGCTAGAAAGAGGCTACTTTCCTAAAGCATGTACCAGCTTGCTTGCTGTATGGTTCCTGTGGATTTGTTGGCTTTGAGGGGAGCATGGGTGTCTGCACAGGTAGTGATACAGGTAGGAAGTTGGAAATGGGTTCTGTAAGGTTGTTGTTGTGTTGAGTCCGGTGGTGTAGGAGTTCAGAAGACCAGAATATTTATGAGATCTTGTTCCAGTCCCTTCATGAATATTTGTTGATGATGTTTCTGCAGTGGTGTGGGATGATTTTAAAAAGGGTGTGGTCAGATCAAGTAATTGGTGTGGGCTTGTCTACTCTGATGTCACTGAAGCTGGTGAAGATGGGGTACAGTAGATGTTGAGCCGCTTGTGTGGGCCTTCCACTCGCTGGGTGAGTCTGAGGTTGAATAGGTCTTTGAAGAAATTGGTGAGGTTCTCCAGGTGGCAGCTGGGAGTCTTTGAAGAAGATTAAGCCACTGGAGTCGAGGACCAAGGTTGAGATGAAGTCTACAATTGTGCTGCAATCGTTGGCGTGCAGTAGGGGGGGTGGTAGATGAGAATGCCGTTCTGGGCGTAATGGGCATTGATGAGGAGTTTAAGGTCAAGTGTTCTACGTTGCAGTTGGTACATTCAGAGATGATGGAGCATTGGATGGATTCTTTGAGGATAATAGCGATTCTGCCTCTGGGTCTGCTAGTCTTGTCCTATCTTGTGATTTTTTTAACTGGGCGGGATTCTTATGGCGATGATGGGAGCTAATGAGGGAGTCAGCCAGGTTTTAATCCCACTTCTATGAACTGTATTCTTATAATATGGAAAACATGGTGATCAAGCAGAAGGGAACAATGGGATAGTACTAAAGCTTTCTTAATGTGCCTTAAACGCCTCTGGGTACTTTAACTGTAGTGGTTGCACTTGCGGTCGTTATGCGCTTCTGGATAAAAGAGAGGCCCCCATCCATCCCCCGGCTCTCTTCCAAATAAAATGCTAATAGTTTCTGTATTTTCTTTTGGTGCACTTGTCAGCAACCACACTAGTTACTTAGAGTTGGCACCAAGCTATCCACTCTTAACTTTGGCGTGCCTTCACCAGGAAGCCTGCTTCCGCTACAAGGTCACCTATCATACACTATTAGTCAACCAACAAACATTCTAGAGAAAGAGATCACGAGTACTGAATTGTAGCAGATGCAGTAGTCGAACAGGTATGAGTTAAGTTGTTTTTAAATTTCAAATGGTTAATTTGTACTCTAAAACCGACCGTCAAGTTGTTCCTAAACTTAGGAATAATGACTGAGAGCCTTCGATCTCCTATTCTGACTTTTTTGAACTTGCTTATCATCAGCAAGTGTTGGTATGAGAATCAGAGAGTTTTAGAGGGTTATGTTGAGTGCATAGGTAGTTCTAGTAATCCTCATCTTTTGAATTGCGAAGGGATTTGTGACGTAGGCAGAGTTCTTTGAACAGGCGTCACTTGCCTACGGGTAGCCAGTGACGGTTGCGCAGGTGACTGGATATAGAAATCTTCTTGTTTAGAATTAATACCAATATGCTGCAGTGCTTTGTATAGCTTGTAGTCTCTGGACCAGATATTTAGGCAGTCATACAAGAAGTGCTTAAAATATTCTAGGCATGAGAAGGTCAATGCCCGGGCCATTGTGATTCTGGATGATGAAGGAAGTAGCAGTAGTATTTTTCTTCCAACATTTAGGAGGAACAAGCCTGCCATGAAAGGTTTATTTATCTGTAACTTTAAGATGATATTTGAGTCAAACAAATCTCTTACGTTTCTTGTCTGTGGTGCCGGTGATGCTGAGGTACCAGTTTAGCTGCCCATTAGACTTAATACCATAATGATTGATTTCCAAATACCACAACTTCCGTTTTTTCTCCAGTAAGCATTAAGGGATTGCTTTTCATCCAGTTGGTTAGGTCTGACAGGCATAAAGAAAACTGTTGAGGATTCCTGGCTAATCTTACTATAAGTCTGGTGTCACCTGCATGTACTAAGAAGGTGTGACCACATGAGTCAATCAGTCTTGCAAAGGGAGTAACATACATGCTGAACAAGGTAGGGCTCAAAGCCTAGGCATGTGGGATCCCTACTGAGGTGTGTTTGGCTGTGGAGTGGAACTTTCCTAGGCAGACTGACTTCTTGCGCTCTGATAAAAAGGAGGTGAACCAATTCAATATCCACCCTGATACCTCCATCCCTGTCAGCCGCTCCCGAAGCATGCTATGTGAGATGGTATCAAAGGAGGCTGACAGATCTAAAAGCACCATCACTGCAGTGGCTCTAGCAAATGTGTCTGTAGTACAGAGTAAGTGCTGGATATCCTTGGACACGCCTTTCCTGCTAACTGGCACTCTTCACAAGGAATGGTTTATTAATTTGTTTTTTTTTGGTAAGATGCTTTCAGAATATCCAATCCTACACCAATTCTACACACAGATGCAACCCCAGGATTTGTCAGCACAAGATCGTTTAAGACATTTAGACAACAGGTGAGGAAGAACACTTCCTGCCAGCTCCAGTCCCCGAAAGCATTCTGGTGACTGTAGCCCTCAATAATGTTTATGTTCACAGTCAGTCAAATGTCTGCAACCCTGTCAGGCAATAGCTTGCCCAGCTGAGGTTAACAAGATGATACGCTGCTCTCTAACCAGGCTATGCACCATCTAGCAGTGCCCCAGAAGCAGTCCCTGCACCACTGATGTCACACCCACTGACTCTTCATAGAGGCTCCATGCTGGGCAATGGATCGCTGGTCTTCCACACCACCCGAAAAGCTCCATCTGATTAAATGCTGACCCGTTGTTTCAGTTATGACCATTAGATCTTTCACCACCCACCTTCAGACCGTTGGCCATGAAGAAGAGCTCTAGCTACATATGATAGCTGCCCAGTTGGGCCCTGCTAACTTTTGCCACAAACCTGCCATATCTTCCCACCAGTCCAGAAGCTGGCATTGGTGACATTCTTAAACAGTGCCAACACACACACCTGACCCACTTGTGCAAGAGTTATGCACTGCTAAGCAAACAAGTGACTCAAAGAAGACACCAGGCAAGAAGTCCTTAGGTGGCCCAATTACCAAGACACCTACCAGGCCTGTGAGCCACTAGACAAGATACCCTCACGTATTGCCAATGGAGATGAATATATGATGTTGAGTTGATGCTCATGCAGCTAGTGGAATTGTGTTAAGTCATCTATGATTCCTATGACTACACATTTTTAAAATAAAATACCATCAACACTTAAATAGCAGTGTTTTCTGTCTTCTCTACATCTCATAAAAACTTGGGGAGCAGCATGGCTCTCGTCCATGAAGCACAGTGAATTTTATGCGAAGCCTAAATTACTTCCTTAAATGCAGAATTTTAAAAGAGGAATGTCCTGTAAAAAGGTTTCGATCTAACCACCACGTGCTACTTTTTTTAGCATTTGTGTATTTTATACACATGTATGGCAAGACATTTGGAATACTGTCGTCCATGTCACCTCTTATTTCTAACCTTGCCATCGAACCTCAATGTAGAATTTCGGCAGACGCTGGCCCAAACTTATCTCGGTGACCACATTAGTCAAATAATGTATTTTTCGGTATTACTTTTTTTCACCGTTACAGCGAATTAACTAAAGCAAAAAAGACCGAAGAGCAGCTTTGGCAAGTCAAGGTACCGCCTTGTCAATCTCATCAGAATGCCACCTGATCAGAAAGACACTGAGCAGAGATCCTCCAACTAGAACCTGATTCGACCTCAAGGGTATATATTTGAGTACTCAGGCAATTAACAAATACAAATGAGAGTGTATATAGCAGATGATAGATAGAAATAAAAAGGATGTCGCCTGGTCAAACGTTTACAAAATATGCGCGTATTCTATTCAAGTGGTGCCTTAACCGGCCACTGATTTTACTCTCGGAGTTGGCTCCTCCTCATCACTTGTGCTCTGCTCGTACCTCTCCCTGGACACTGTGTTCCAGGAGTAAAATTTTTCCAGTTCCAGCCCTGACTGCCTTCAAAGCTCAATTTGTTTTAGCCATGCTCACTATCTTGGAAAGCTGGGTTTAGAAGCAGTTGGCGACCCCACAATAGTCTAGAAAAGTTTTAAAGGATGTCTTAAAACATTTCAAAATCTGCACAGAGGAGTTACCAGCTCCTGATCTTAGAACAGAAAATTAAATCTCGCAATATACAAACAGCACCCATCCAGGAATTATAGTCAGGAAATTCTTCAGAAGTTATTTTCATTAACTGGCAAAGAAGTAGTTGCAAATATGTTTGTACAAATATTGACACGGAGAAACCCTAGCTACATTTTAGTCACAAGAGACTAGATAGTGGATTTCACACACTAGGTCCATGAACCAAACCGAATCTGTTTAGAGAAAATGTCATTTGAAATACATCATAAACATCACATATAACATATGATAATCAATTCAACTTCAATAACCACACCAGTTTATTTAACTCCTTTGCTGCCATGGCCTTTTCCCCCTACTGTGCCAAGCCTTTTTTGGGCTGTTTGGGGCAGTTCGCGCTTAGGCCCTCATAACTCTTTGTCCACATAGGCTACCCATGTCAACTTTGCATCCTTTTTTTTACAACATCCTAGGAATTCTAGAGGTACCCGACATTGTGGGGTCCCCTGAAGGAGACCAAGAAATTATCCAAAATACAGCTGAAACTTCGTTTTAAAAAAAAAATGGGAAAAAAGGGCTGCAGAAGAAGGCATGTGTTTTTTCCCCTGAAAATGGTATCAACAAAGGGTTTGCAGTGCTAAAATCACCAGCTTCTCAGCTTTCAGGAACAGGAATACTTGAATCAGAAAACCCACTTTTCAAACACAATTTTAGCATTTTACTGGGATGTACCCCATTTTTACTATTTTTGTGCTTTCAGCCTCCTTCCAGTTAGTGACGGAAATAGGTGTGAAACCAATGCCTGATCCCAGAAAGCTAAACATGACTGAAAAGTAGAAAAAAAATTGAATTTAGCAAAGGGTAATTTTTGTAGATCCTACAAGGTTTTCCTACAGAAAATAACACCAGAAATAAACAAATATTAAAATTGAGGTGAAAAAAACAGCCTTTTTTTTAAAAGCAATATACCGATACGGCTGCTGGACTCTTCTGGTTGCGGGGATATATAGGGCTTGTAGGTTCATCAAGAACCCTAGGTACACAGAGCCAATAAATGAGCTGCACCTTGCAATGGGTTTTCATTCTTTACCGAGTATACAGCAATTCATTTGCTGAAATATAAAGAGTGAAAAATAGGTATCACGAAAACCTTTGTATTTTCAAAATGGGCACAAGATACGGTGTTGAGAAGCAGTGGTTATTTGCACATCTTTGAATTCTGGGGTGCCCATACTAGCATGTGAATTACAGGGCATTTCTAAAATAGACGTCTTTTTCACACACTGTCTTACATTTGGATGGAAAAATGTAGAGAAAGACAAGGGGAAATAACACCTGTTTTGTTATTCTGTGTTCCCCAAGGTCTTGCGATAAAAATGGTACCTCACTTGCGTGGGTAGGCCTAATGCTCGCGACAGGCAATGCAACGTGGACACATCACATTTTTACATTGAAATCTGACATGTTTTTTGCAAAGTGCCTAGCTGTAGATTTTGGCCTCTAGCTCAGCCGGCACCTAGGTAAACCAACCAAACCTGTGCATTTTTTAAAACTATACACCTAGGGGAATCCAGGATGAGGTGACTTGTGGGGTTCGTACCAGGTTCTGTTACCCAGAATTTGCAAACCTCAAAATGTGGCCAAAACACACTTTCTCATATTTCGGTGACAGAAAGTTCTGGAATCTGAGTGGAGCCACAAATTTCCTTCCACACAGCGTTCCCACAAGTCTCCTGATAAAAATGGTACCTCACTTGTGTGGGTAGGCATAGCCCCGTGACAGGAAATGCCCCAAAACACAACATTGACACATCACATTTTCCCAAAGAAAACAGAACAGTTTTTTGCAAAGTGCCAAGCTGTGGATTTTGGCCTCTAGATCAGCCGGCACCTAGGGAAACCTACCAAACCTGCACCTTTTTAAAAACTAGACACCTAGAGTAATCCAAGATAGGGTGACTTGTGGGGCTCTCACCAGGTTCTGTTACCCAGAATCCTTTGCAAACCTCAAAATTTGGCCAAAAAACACCTTTTCCTCACATTTCAGTGACAGAAAGTTCTGGAATCTGAGAGGAGCCACAAATTTCCTTCCACCCAGCGTTCCCCCTAGTCTCCCGATAAAAATGGTTCCTCACTTGTGTGGGTAGGCCTAGTGCCCACGAAAGGAATTGCCCCAAAACACTATGTGGACACATCAAAGTTATCAAATACTAAACTACCCGTTTTTGCAGGTGGGAACCTGTGTTTTTGTTCCTGGGCTCAGCAGCCATATAGGGAAACCTACCAAACCCAAACATTTCTGAAAACTAGACACCTGAGGAAATCCAAAGAGGTGTGACTTGTGTGGATCCCCCAGTGTTTTCTTACCCAAAATCCTCAGCAAACCTAAAATTTAGCTAAAAAATCAAATTTTTTCGCACATTTCTGTGCTGATCAGCACACCGGGACAAATTTCCTACCAAACAACATTCCCCTCAGTCTCCTCACTTGTGTAGGTGGGCCAAGTACCTGTGACAGAGAAGAGCCAAAAACATGTCGAAATTGAGGGGGGAACCAAAGCGGGTCCAAAAGGGCAGTTTGAAAAAAAAAATTTTTAGAGTGACAGGTGGGGCAGAATTTTTATCGGTATAGATGAGACAATGCTGGGTGGTAGGTATTTTGTGGATTCTTGCAGATTCCGTAAGGTTCCATCACAAAAATGTGGAAAAAAATGTGTGATTTCCAGCAAAGTTGGAGGTTTGCAGGGCATTGTGGGTAAGAAAATGGTGCAGGGTGCATGTGAAGCACACCACCCTGGACACACTCAGATGTTTAGTTTTCAGATGTGTCTAGGTCTTGTGGATTTTTCTACGTGGCAGCGTCCCAAAGTCCAAAAAGTGCAGCCCTCACCATTCCAAGTGTGACGATTTTGAGAGTTAGCCAAGCTCTCATGGCCCAAATGTACAACCAAAACCCAAAATAATCAAATGTCCTCTTGCTTGTCGTGGGATAAGATGTTTTAGTGTCCGGAGGAGAGCTGAAAGATTGTTACCCCCTTCAGTTGGGGTAGGGGCACAACCATGCCCATACTGGTTGGTAGCCACCACCACACTATTTTTTTTTTAATTCCCTGGCATCTAGTAGACTTTCTGCATCCCCAGGTGTGAAGCGGGGGTAATTGCCCCATCTGCCCACTGGTGGGCAGAACAACTTTGGCCCCATTTATTCGGACCATACCCCCACCCTCTTATTTTTAAAACAAAATCTTCCCTGGTCTCTGGTGGGCTTCCTGCCCCCTCTTGGGGGCAGATGGGCCTTCCAAAAATAGGCTGATCTGCCCCCAATGGGGACAGATATGGCCAACAGTAATATGCCCCCATGGGAGCGACCGTTGCTCAAGGGGCTGCCCCCAAAACCAAACACACACATACACACACACACACAACCAATCCCTGGTGCCTAAGTGGTTTCTGCCCCTTGGGGCAGATCAGCCTAATAGAAATAGGCCGATCTGCCCACAAGGGGGGCAGAAATGGCCTAAAAACTCCCCAGGGAGTGACCGTTGCCTAAGGGATTGTTCCCTTTATCAATATAAATAAAAAAATCCCTGGTGTCTAGTGGCTTCTGCCCCCCCTGAGGGCCGATCGGCCTAATTAATATAGGTCAATCTGCCCCTGAGGGGGACAGAAAAGGCCTAGTAAAACAATTGCCCCCCCGGGGAGAGACCCTTGCCTAAAGGGTCGCTCCCCTTCTTAAGATAAAATAAAAAAAAGTCCCTGGTGTCTAGTGGCTTCTGCCCCTCTGGGCGCAGATCGGCTTAATTAATATAAGAAAAGGCCTAATAAAAAATTACAATATAGATTAAATGCCCCCCCCCACTTGGGGAGTGACCCTTGCCCAAGGGGTCCCTCCCTTCTTTGTTTACACAAAGTAAACAAAATGCCTGGTGTCTAGTGGGCATTCCTGCAGCACGATCGCTATGCGATCGCGCTGAAGGAACGCACAGAGAGACATGAAAAGGGAAGGAAAAGCCATTCCTTCCCTTTTCATGCCTCCCCTGCCCCCCCGTACAGAGAAGAAACTAATCAGTTTCTCCTCGGGTCACGCTGGAAGCATTGCTTCCAACGCGACTGGCGTTGACCTCTAATGAGGTCAGCGCTCGTTGGAGGGCTGATGTCATGAGATGTCAATGGGGGACCTGTGGGGCGGAGTCGGGGGTGGAAGGGGAAGCGATTTCCCTTCCAGCCCTGCCCTGGGGGGGGGGGGGAGGCTCTTGAGGGAAGCACCAGCGCTTCCTCTTAGGGCCTATACCAGGACGTAGTGGTTACATCTGTGGCGCCTCAGTGCCGCGCCACCGGACGTAACCACTACGTCTGTGGCAGGTAAGGGGTTAAGAAGGTAATAATGTATTTCCCTATATTAACAATGCTAAAGTCACAAAAATAATTCTCAAACACAAATGATACATATAGAGAAACAACAAAGGCTGATTCGAACGCCGGATATATCTACGTTTAATCAATGCAAAAAGACAAATTATCTCAATGGTTACTACACAAAACCATAGCAACAAAATCTGAGCAAGAGAAAATGAATACATCTGATAATTAATAAGACAAAAATATCAAAGTCAATTCATGAGCAGGTGAGTAACGCCTCACTAACCACTAATTATCATCAACATGTTGAGCTTCATGTAAAAGCTTAGTAACACAAATTTAGAAAAACATCTGACTATGGCGCTATCAAAAATAAGCACCAGTAAATAAGCATTTGAAGCTGGTACCTGAAAAACAAAAGACAATCAATAATTCACAGCTCATACATTTACCAAATCACTATGGTAATCAGCAACAACGTCTACTTCGACAGTGGGACAGCAACATCATGCACCAACATCAGGACAGGAATAGGAAATAAGGGTAGGGGTGATGGTTTAGACTATAAGATACACTAAACCATCTAAGCATAGGTTCAGTATTAAACAGACATAAAGTACCAAAATGTCAATAGACTATCTGGAAAACATGAAATGTCAAAGTGACAGATCATAAAGTAGTAGAATCGCTAGAACTCAGGATACACGAAAATCCCAAAGAAGAATGACCCACGATCAATGGTGACTGAACATTATATTAAATTTGTTAAATGAAAATGATTGGATAAAGCATGAGGTGAGAAAGCTATGACCAATCAGAACATTAAGAGATAACAAAATTATACAATTAGTTTTCTCTAAGCTCTTCTATTTGCTGTTATTTCATTGACAAAATCTAAATGAATACTTTTGTATGCTGTATTTCTTCTTCTTCAGCTTCATCTGTGGATCCATTGTTTCCACTCCACCGGAATACAAAGTCACAGGAAAACAATTACAAAATATATTATCACACCATTTCTTTTCCCTCAAGGAAAGACACACAAGTTAGAAGCATAACTACAAACAATGAAGGTAGTCAAACTACGGAACACACTAGAAACATTTTATACAGCTTGTATTGCACAGTGACCTTGCATCTGCTTCTACTTCAGTCCAGAAGAAGCCACTAAATACACATTTAATTCTACCAATTAGTTTAGTTAAGAAAACACACTCTCTTGTAAAGACAAAATAATTTCATCAGCTTAAGTTATCATGGACAAAATATAGGCCTTACATAACATGGTGGCCATTCATTTAGTCACAATTCTCAGAAGCACAATATTATTATTAAATGAATTCACACATTAATCTGTAAGTATCATTACGTAAAGACTAAACATTTTATCAAGAAAATCTCAGCTCTCACAGACAAACAAGATTATCTGGGATTTGCTTATCTATTGTTATGTGAAACCAGAAGAGTATTTAGATTAAAGTCAAAGAATTGCCACTCTCAATTGATTAACAGGGCCAACACATAAAACTTCAAAAGGGCTAGAACACTCTGGGCCTGATTCAAAAAGGTAAACTTATACTCTTGTGTAAGTTTATTATTGTTTGCTACTCACACAGGAATTTATGAGTAGTATCTTCATGAGTGCGGAGTATCCACTCATAAAAAGACAGGTCTCTATGCTTGCAAAGATACTAGTCTTGAATCCCTTTTTGAATAGCGAACAATCATAAACGTACGCAAAAGTGTAAGTTTACCTTTGTAAACTAGGCCCCCTGTGTCTGAAAACATACCAGCAATAGGAGGTTGCAAACTAATAGGTCTTAGGAGTGGTGTAGCCAGTGCATCATGGGCCCTGGTGCAAGGAAGGAAATGGGACCCTTGTCCGCTGTTTGAACTGTGAAATACAGAAAAATCAGGATTAATTGGACCACACTGCCATTGGTCTTGCTGAACCAATGGAAGCCATGTCTTCTACTTAGGACTTGGAGAAAAATACATCTTCCCTGGTTCACCATAAGGGGAGTTGGCGGACAATGAACACTTAAAGGAGCAGCGCTACTGGTGCAGCCTGGGAGGATCTCCACAGCAAGAGAGGAACATTGCCCACAGTCAGAATGCATTGATTGAGAGATGATCTGGCACACAAAACATGAAGGAGACTGGCTGGGTTCAATGTCATAGTTAGAAACTGGAGGAATAGGTCACACTAGAGCGGAGCTTCAATTTTCAGAATAGGACACCCTCTGTGGTTTTATTAGACAGCTTCTATATCCATCCCCAGAGCTTCTCCTGCTTCTGAGAAATCTGTGACATAAAAGTATGGATCTTTTTATTGGAACACTGTGGGTGAAGACTCTGGAGACCCTTGACTGTGATGGATTATAGTTTCTCTCCTAAGCATAGTAAATCGATGGGCAGAAAGCATGAGACCTTGTACCACAATCACCATGCCTCTTCAACGTCCCAGGAGCTTTGCCACTCTGTGGTTCTAGACGTGGCATCCCCAGGAACTGCCCTGTAAATCCTCACCAGTGCTACCAATTTGTTACTAAGCAGTCAGGCGGAACGCCACAGTAAATGAGAGAACAAGCAAACACAAATTCACTGACACTGTTGAAGACCTAGAAGGTTGTTGGGTATTGCAAAAGAAGCCCATTACAATGATGGGAGTAATCCACCAGTGTCCAAAGCTAGCCTGCAGCTCCCAAAAGTCAGCTACCCAAAGATATACGAAGGAGAGGATCTTGAGCAAGATCCTACCCAAGCTGGGTTTTGTAGTACAGTGTCTTACCAGTAAACAAAGCAGCCTGTGAGTCTACCAACAAGACTGAGACATTAGAAATTGATGATGGCGAAAAATAATTACTCAAGCGTTTAGAAAACAAGTCAAACAGGAGAGGATCAAGACAAGGAGTGAGATATTGGTGTATTCTACTGCTGTAAAACAGACATACTGTTCTATACAGGTAACCCAGTACCTTACGCTTTGGCTTCAGCAATGTGTACAAATGTGAAGTCACAATATTGACCATTCCAAAAAATACATCAAGGAACACATTGCTCTAGAACAACTACAGGACCCAGTGCCTTTTTGTAAACATACCTAGGTAGGCCTATCTTCTTCTTCCACCAACTCAGGTATATAGATATGCACTTGTCAAACTATTCCCGGTGGTAGAATTTGTGGAATGAAACCAGACATTTGTACTGACACGGAGTGTAGGTTTTCTTCCTGTATTTCAACGATTGGATGGGTCAGCAGCTGCAGGTAAGAGGTATGCAGGTCTCTGTACATATCAATGAAGGCCAATAAAAATTCTGAATCTCAGGGGTGCCTAGACTAAAAATGTTAAAGAGCGTATATCCATACAGGTCTCTTGGACTCACCGTGGACACCAACCTCATCCTCAAGAAACACATTGCCAAAAAACAAAGATGACCTGGTACCAACTCTCTGTTCTGAAGAGAGTCAAACAGTTTCTTCCAAAGAGTGAATTCAGGCCAGTATACTCTCAGATCTGGATGGTGGTAATACCCAACTTCATGGCCTCCCAAACTCCACACAGGCACTCCTTAGGGTCATCATACATGCTGCAGCACATCTCATCCAGGGCCTGAAGTAATATGGTCACATTACCCCCACAATGATAGAACTCTGTTGACTCCCCTTGATGCCCACACCCTCTCTGGTGGTTCTTAGTATACCCATAGCTAGGACACCATCAGACTGCAGATCAGTTGTGAAAAAGAGAAAACAGGACAACAGGCCTTTACCATCTTTGCATGCAGGATCTCAAACAATATCCACGTATCCATCAGGATTGCCACAATGCTGCTGTAATGTAGGAAACAGTGGAAGACCTACCTCTTTAAAGAATACTACATCACAATGCATTACACACCCACTGCTCATCTTCTTCGCCTAGCACTCGTTGATTTTATGCTTGCTTTTGACAATGTACAGTACTCTGCTGCATTTTGGCTAGGTTCATGCTATAAATATACCATATACATAATTGCACACATACATATTCACAATGGTGTGGGATCAGGCATATGCATACTATGCAACAGTTTGTTGCTTTGTTACACACATCACACATTTGTGAGTCTATGTAATGTTTGCTCGTTTTCACTCTCTGGGCATGTGACCCGGACATGCATATGTTCGTTTCAATTTACCTTGTAAATGCAGTGTCAGGTCTTTCTTAAAAATAGCTCTGCATACTCCAGCTGGCTTTCAGACAGTCAGCAGCCGTGACAGGCTGTAAAATGAATGAAGTACATAAGAGTGGACCTTTATCTTATTTATGTGCTAAGATGGAGACAGGAGCATGATAGAAAGAGGAAGAATGTGGTAAATGGGAATTGTGAGTCCCAGGGGATTAGTATTAGCCCTTCCAGGGAAGGAAGAAATAGTGATGTATAGACTGAGATTGACGGTTTATATTGTCTCTGAGTAGCAAGCACGTCTAGTGAATACCGAATCTCTTAAGGAATGTGGTGTGCACCGCTAATCCTTGAATTTTTGACACTGCCTGTTAAATACCTATTACAACTCTCCCTAATCCAAAATGCTGAAGCAAAGAATACCATTAGGTAGTTTTGGCATGAAAACCATCAGAGAGGAGGTGGGATTTCCGATTTAAAGCAGCCTCTGCACTCAATACAAAAACAAAATAATTGGTAAAGCCTATAGGTCAGGCCTAGCAAGGTTGTGTTTTTATAATTTACTTTTTTGCAAACATATGCAATAGACATTAAGGCCCATATTTATACTTTTTAATGCAATTGTATTTTGTAAGTTTGTGCTGTTTTTGCATAAAAAACCAGCGCAAATGCAGCGCTAAAAAAGTATAAATATTGGCCTAAATGTGTACACATGAGAAAAAGTAAATAATGCACCATCTAAAAATGGCATCCAAGTTTGCAAACAAAGTAAGAAAATTACCCATTGCAAAAGTAGACTTCACACAAAAGTATTAAATCTCAACTAATACTCAGATATGTGTCTGACCTCACAAATATCAAAAGTGAGCGAGCTAACGGCACCCACGTAAATTAGTGCTCTCGCCACATTTCTTGTATATATTTTTAGGGTCCTCACCACCAGGTACCACCTGTGGCCCGCTTCTTCATTGGACCCACACCCACATCACCTAGTGTGAGTGGGTGGCTACGCATTTCAAAGAGGAGCAATTAGGGATAAAAAAACAAGGGATTTCATGAATTAAAATTCCTCATAGATCCTAAAAGCTATGATTTGATAAATAAGGTCTTGGGCAAGATAAAAACAACGAGATGTCACAAGGATTCTATGGTCCTTGACATCAAAAGTTCAACATGGTTTAGCCATGCAACTGCCTCTAGGGGTCACCGGCTTTCTTCAGGACCAGATTATGTGCAATCTCTGCCTAATATGGTTAAATTTTCCACCCTAATTCATAACATTCATAACTAATTAAAGAGGCATGCACGCAAAACATACAGATCATACTTAGGACCCTTTCCTTGATATGGTCATTCCTGAAAAGAGAGAATATATATGAACGCTAAGGTCATACATTTATCAGACATTCCCTATTGGATGTATATCAACAAGGCCAATATCCCTTTAAAGTTCGGTAAAGCATGCCAACACTTGTGATTCACCCCTTAGTCTGTCAACAGGAGTTCCTTAAAAACTGAAATATGTACAATTAAAATGCACGGTAGACAGATGAGAAAGTAAAGAGTAAATTGTAAAATATGGCAGTATTCACATGCACCTACATAGTGGTAATTGTGTCATGCAACCTACATGGCCTAGCTAGTAGAAAGGCATCATAGGGTTTTGCGGGGGACAGTCCCTGTAGTCAACCACTGCAGAGAATAAACTTTATAAAGTTGTCCTACTATTTGATTGGGGACCAGAGTTGTTAGGCACTTACTTCTTCAAGGGATCATATACGTGGCTTGACCTAAATGTGTCCCTTCTATTCTGCATGTTAGCTTGCCTCGCACTCACTGATGATTTGAAAGCCTCGTGATGCTGCCCTCTCTATTGACGGCTCTGTGAAAAAGCATTGGCCATGCTTCAGAGCAAGGAGGCTGGGAGCTGTGGTCCCTGCGCCTCCCCATTTCAAGGAAGCCTGTCCTCAGCTAAAGAGCAAATTAGTGACTCAAGCATATGTCAACTAACAAAGGGTAATGAGGTCTACGCACTCAGGGGATCTGCTTTTGTGATCTGGGGAGAGGACCACTGGGCTGTCTGTTCCTGCAATGCAGATCAAGTGTGTAGAGAACACAAGAGCGGACAAACGAACTGTCTATTAAAGACATTCATAAAATTGTACTTGTATTTGAATTTGGACTGCAAATGCGGAGCTCCTGTCCTGGACCTGTTTGCATCTCCACAAAAGGCAGTGGTGCCTATTGTATAAAACGGGGCACTGAATCACTGGTCAGGCACACTTTATTTATCTTTTCTCTCCATTTTTCATGTCGTCTTACAACACACACTTCCCTGTGGAAAATTAGCTCAGAGATTGTAGCAATCACACAATCCTTCTACTCTGAAAAGATACAATAGACATAGATGGTTTCGACCAGATAATTTTACCTATAACAAACTTGGTCCTCTCTCTTGTGGTCTTCCTGGGGTTCTACAATTGTGCCAGAATGGTTTCTCCCTAAGGCTTTTAGTGTCATTCCTTTTGAGTCAGTGGACTGCTATCCAGGCACACACAAATCCAAGGGAAGCGCTACCTTTCTTTTATTTTTGTTGTCTCTATGGCTTTTTGGATGGCCAGAATGTTTTTGGAACTTAACTCTGATGACTGAGGTATTAATCATTGGCATTCCACCATCACCTGGTCTATTGACTGGTAGTCTTTATCCGTGGGGCCCTGCCCCATCCTTGTGAGCACAGCAGTAGTGTATCGTTCATCAGCGATGATAAACTAAAATGCACGGCTGGGATTGAAAAGCTCACATTTGCCTGTTTTTTCATCTCCAACTCCTAATAAAAAAACTCTCTCTTTTTGTCCGTCATATTCCCCCATTTTATAGCTATTTGTGCAATAGTGGGCTCTCGAATGAATTAGTGCAAAGCTTTCTATTTGACACTTCCAAAGTACCCGGTGCAAAAACTAAAACTTGTTCAAAAACTGGCAGAGAAACTCTTGCCAGGTCTTCCATGGTGGGGTCTTATTTCTCCAAGCTTAAAGTGCTCCACTGCCTTCCTATTGACAAGTGCACTGTTTTAAAAAAGGCCGGACTAGGAACCAAAAGCAGCCATGGAAATAGTGTTCAAATTAGTCCTGCTCCCTTCCTCCTTGTTGTCATATCTCTTTTTTCTCTCTTTCCTCCCCCTCTCATTCTCTCCTGAAGCCCCTCTCCCTCCTGTTCCTGCTGTGATTATCCAGAGAAGCTGGAGAAAGTGATACAGGGAAACAAAAGGGGATGAACCACTGGTAATTGCTTGGGGTTGCCTTCCAATCCAGTGTTCATTTGCCCACCATGCCATCTCAGTTCGGAACCAGCCAGTCCAGTCACGGATTGCTTGTGTTCCCGTTCAGATAGGACCTGGCCTGGCAGCTCAGGCTGGACTGCTCCCATTGCAATTGGTCTAAGACTGAATTGCATAACGCTGGGTCCAAACTGAGGTGGCATATTGTGCAAAATAACGATTGACTAAGATTGGGCCCAGAGCCAATACCAGTGGCTAAGGTTAATTCAAGCAGTGCATCCATCACGTTTTTGGATTTTTAAAAGTGACAGTGGCACCAGCAGTGGACCACCCGCCCTAAAAACCGGTCGCCAAAGGCTTCAGCCCACAGAGGAAATGCCTGGTGATAAAAAGAGTCAGTCCGGGCCTTGCGTTCAACAGCCTTTGCATCTGCACCAAAGACATCTACGCCCAAAGCCCTCTTTCAATGGCAGGTTCCCCCCAGATTTGCAGCAGCATGGCTTGTGGTATTTTGCCTTGGTAGTGGCAGGTATATGACATTCTCTCCATCTTTCATTACTGCTCATATCTCGTCGTCTGAATTGTGTAAAATCTATAAAATCCTTGAAAACGTTATTACTTCCCGATTAGCGTTCGTTACCACAGGACTCCCTGCTCTGCGTTTACCTCCTGGTGTCTGGTGTTTGGTCATACGCTTCACCTGATGAAGATGATGATGACCTCTTATGGCTAGATTGTTCCTTTCCCTCACGATGTCTGCTCTGCCCCCAAATTTGCTGTTCACCCTGTGACTTTCCGTTCACAGCCGGGGTTATTGCAGTCCTACCAACGGAGTCCATATACATAAAATATTGACTTTAAATGTACTTTTCATGGCAGCGATTGATTTAGCTGGACATCGGAGAGATTTGGGTGCACTAAAAATTCAGGACACTTTTTTGGTTATATGCCAGGATTCTTTGATGTGCCGTACTAAGGGCCAGATGTAGGAAGCATTTTGCATGGTGCAAACTGCGAAAATCGCAGTTTGCGCCATGCAAAATGCTCATTGCGATGCTCATTCACAATTTGCGAGTCAGTACCGATTCGCAAATTGTGAATGCGACTCGCAAATAGGAAGGAGTGTCCCCTTCCTATTTGCGACTCGCATCGCAATGCTAAATTGCTTTGTGACCACAAATGCGGTCGCAAAGCAATTCGCAGTTACCACCAGTGTCACACTGCTGGCAACCCATTCGCAAAAGAGAAGGGGTCCCCATGGGACCCCTTTCCCCTTGTGAATGTTGCCAAAAAGGTTTTTTCAGAGCAGGCAGTGGTCCAATGGACCACTGCCTACTCTGAAAAAACGAAACCAAATGGTTTCGTTATTTTTTTATTTTGCAAAAAAAAAAAAACTGCTTTATTTAAAAAGCAGTCACAGACATGGAGGTCTGCTGTCTTCAGCAGGCAACCATCCCTGTGAGTGCAGGGACTCGCTATGGGGTCGCAAAATGCGACCCACCTCATTAATATTAATGAGGTGGGTCTTTGCGACCCCATAGCGAATCACAGACGGTGTCTGAGAAACTGTTCTGCCTCCGATTTTGCGAAACGGAAATTGCGAGTCGCACCGACTCGCAATTTCTGATTCGCAAAATCGGAACTTCCTACATCTGGCCCTAAGTGTATTAAATCCTCTCTGTCAACTGTGCCGGTTAATAATCATTTTATAACCTCAAGCTACTTACTATCTGTTGAATTGCGTGGGAACGTTTTCTTATTGGGTACACAGAAAAAGCAGACGGGGAAAAATGTGTAGATTAGGGAACTTAATTGGACCCTTTTCTTTGATGCTGAGGTGTCTTTCAGACAACGACTGCCATGGTCCTGGTTAGCATGCCGCATAATGCACGTCTGGGCCAATTATAGCTCACTGACTCACTCACAAAATAATAAAATTGTTTTTTACCGATACAATTTATCGATCACAGAATTAATTTACCTAGAGTACCTGTCATGGCCCTTTAACGAATTTGTGACAGATTATGAGCCATGCAGTGGTATGTAAATCCAGTTTCAGGTTAACCCTTTGGAGAAAGGGGTTAGAAGCTCGAAGCCTGCTATTGAATGAAAACAAAATAAGCCAATTAGTTCCTTATGTTTGGCTAGTGTCGTGAAACGCCCTGTCCCCTTGTCATCTGAGACTTATTTTGGAAGGGGAAAACAAGTCCGGTCGATAGTCAGCAAGGGCAATGTAAAACAAAAGGGTCACAAGAAGAAATCAACCAACATGTTCTAGTTTTCACTAAAGAAATGTTCTTTCAGGGCGACCTGGGCTTGGAGTGGTGTCACTGCCCTCCACTTAAAATGGAAATTTATACAATGTGAATCTGACCACAAGGCAAGCTGAGCGCAGTATAGAGGTGGGTGTACCACCACTATGTATCACCTGCGATATATATCGAATGACTAAAATATTTCATCGGATATACCAACCTAACCACTGCATCGCAAGGTAACTTTAGCTCAGTAGATGTGGAGGCAGTAGCATAGCAATCATAACATGTGCCCTGGTGCAAGTACGGAGAATTACCCCTTTGACTCCTGTTGATGTAGTAAAATACAGCAATTACCAGGGTTTACTGAGCCCTCAGGGTACTGGGACCTGGTGCCACTGCACCTGCTGAACCAGTGGTATCCATGTCCCTGTGTGAAGGCAGGAATAGTAATTATGTTTTAACGTGATGATGTAGTAGTAGGCGATATGGTGGATGCAGGGGCTTAGTTTCCATTGGTGCAGCAGGTGCGTGGCACTAGGGACAGAGGCCTGAGGTGCCTACTGAACCATGATTATTGCTGTATTTTATAATCGAGACAGCAGGTGGGGGGCATTCCCTTCCCTGAACCAGGGTACATGGGACACTGGCTATGCAACCTGGATATAGGCCCTCATTATGGACTTGGCGGTCTGGGCCGCCATGCCGGCGGTGGCGGGAAATCCCCCCATCTGACATGGCGGCCCAGACCGCCACATAATGATGACAGGGAGGGCCGCCATAGGCGGCCATCCTCCACTGCCAGGCTGCCTCCGACAGGCAGCCTGGCGGTGTACGGCATAATTATTCGACGGGGCAGCACTGCTGCCCCTCAGATAACGATCCCAATTCCCCCAGCCTTTCCCTAGCGGGTTTCCCTGGCAGGGAAAGGCTGGCGGAAGGGGTGCTCTGTGGCCCCCCTGGGGGCCTCTGCACTGCCCATGCACTTGGCATGGGCAGTGCAGGGGCCCCTGTGCAGTGCCCCATTGCGCAAGTCACGGCCCGATTTACAGGCAGTGATCTGCGCGACGGGTGCAGCTGCCCCCGCCGCACAGAGGCATTGACGGCGGCTCCATGTGGAGCTGCCAGCAATGTCCCGGCCAGGCATTCTGCTGGGCCGGCGGGTGGAAACAATGTTTCCGCCCACCGGCCCAGCAGAATGTTTATTATACGGCTGGTGGGTTCCCAGGGGGGGCTGGCGGTCACTAGAAAGACTGCCAGCATGAACACAGCAGTGAAAACTGCCGTGTTCATAATGACCCCCATAGTGTCATGCAACCAAACGTTAGTGATTTAGGTGGCTACTATGGGTGTGAGTGAAATGGGAAGGGATTCTGGCAGAATGGAGAGATTATCAGATGGAATCCATCATCTGCAGTGTCTGAGGGTAAAATACTTTCTTCTTACACAGTGTGCATTTATGTGGGAATTATTTTGTATTGGCTGGGCCTGGCTTCATGTAAGAATGGGTCTCGACAGCCACAGCTGCAATCAAAGTAGACAGTGAACCTAACCAAGAAATAGCAGTCATATGATAAACTACACTTTTCCAGGACATTCCCAGCCCAATAACTTTTTTTTGTCAGGCTTTATTTGAGGAACCTTAGATCCTTCAGAAGGGGTGCCAAATGTTGGGGCATGGGCCTAACCTAAGCCGGACTTTTGTGAGACCCACAGAGGATACTACGTGCAATGAATCTAAAAAGAACTAATTTACATTGTGGCTACTCTGAAAAAGTGAGAAAGATTTGGCCGCCCGGGACTCACAAGCAACACCACTGGCCGAGATGCATAGTCTTGCCACCTAATTTTATTTGTCAGGGCAATATTTTACCAGTTAGAATTTACTGTTTTAAGTCATTTAAGCAAGTGTTTTAGTATATTTTGTCCAGTGAAAGCAAATCAATATTACAACTCTCATAACACACTGGGTTATTGCATGAAAGCTAAAAACTGGAAACATTATGATCTGATAACATGACGCTAACTGACAGCACCAAAGATGAAAAAAATTCAAGAGAGAAACAGAGCTGAACTGCATGCTTGACACTGGGAAGTAATGAGAGATGTCACAACAGGCACGTATACCAACACAGAAAGGGTTTGCAGAACCCAGTATAAGTGGACAAGCAATGCATACGAAAGCTGCTCTATCTGAACCTATACTTATATAAAATATCAGAAACAACATCAGGAAAGCCATAGAAACAGAAGTTACCAGCAGTTTGCAAGTTGGAATGGCGTTGCCTACATCTCCCCAAAGGAAGACAAAGGTCACAGGCAAAATTTTACCAAAACCTAAAAGGCTACATCAATTGATTGCTTATACGTAAGGGCATTGGAATAATGTAGCATTCCACCTCTTTCATCTGCTGGTTCAGCTCATACGTGCGTGTAAGCTCCCTTTGCATTGGGATGGGCCAGAAGTTTGTGATGAATGCATTGTCACTGAGGTGGAGACCTTCATTTCTCAGGGAGGTTGGGTCTATGAGGCCATTTATACCCATTAGATGACCAAGTAGGTATAATCCTAAAATCGATGCAAGGCCTTTTCTAGCTCTGAGTGGAGTTAATCATTTAGTAACCACGTGTTCTCTTGAGACTGGTATTCTTTGTAATTGTCTAGACTATCTCAGTGATGGTTGGCAATTTTAATATGCAATCTAAACCACAGGTCCATTAAGGAGGACCACAAGTCTATTAAGGAGGAGTTGAGGCCCATATACTAAATTGCATGTTCCATGTGGAGTCAAGGACCACAGAAGACTGTGGACAAATTGTGGACAATCTAGTTCCACACGGTTACAAGATTGCCCTAAAGAGTGGTGCATGAAGAAGAGAATGCACACAGTAAATCCATTACGTTGTGAATCATACGTTATAACTAAACTTAATCATAGTGCTGAATCTATTTGCCAGTTATCACAAATTGTTTTTCTGATTGGCAAAGGTATGCATTCTATTCAAGCAGGAACCACAATCCTAGTTATGGCAAGTCACTAACACACCCTAAATTAATCTGTGCTCAAACAATCAATCAATAAATCAAGATTTATATAGCATTGCTACTTCACCTGTGAGGGTCTTGAGGAGCTGAGAGGATTTGCTGCTGGATCACACTACCTGTTCCTGTTGGTTGGACATCCAGGTCTCGAGGTCCTTTGTGAACTGTTGGAGTGATAGTGAGGCTCTGAGGTGCAGGGAGAGCAGATGCGCTGAGTGACTGCCAAGGAGAGGGATCAGGAATGGTGTTCTATGGTTGGTTGGTGGAAAGTCACAATATTGTTGAGGTAGTCTGGTCCTTGTGTAGTGCCTTGTAAGCATGGGTGAGCAGCTTGAACTGGCATCTTTTTGAGATGGGTAGCCAGTGGAGTTTCCTGAAGTGATGGATGATGTGCGCCTGTTTTGGTAGGTTGAGGATAAATCTGGCTGCTGTGTTCTGGATGTTCTGGAGTATACTCATGGGTTGGACTGTAATTCCTAAGTAGAGGGAGTTGCCGTAGTCAAGTCTGCTGGTGATAAGGGTTTGCATGACAGTTCGCCTGGTGTTGGGTGAGAGCCATCTGAAGACCTTCCTGAGCATTCAGAGGGTGAGGAAGCAGCCAGAGGAGACAGTGCTGACCTGTTTCTTTATGGATAGCTGGCTGTCAGTGATGATGCCAAGGTTGCAGGCATGTTCCAAAGGTTTGGAGATGGAGCCCAGCTCGGGTGGCCACCATTCGTTGTTCCATTGGGTGTCCTTGCCTTTCCTAAAGATGAATACTTCTGTCTTGTCTGTGTTGAGTTTGAGACAGTCGTTCTTCGGCCAGCAGGCCACCTCCTTTATGCATTTTTTTAAACCTGTCTTTGATGGTCATTGGGTCATTTGCCAGGGAAAGGATGAGTTGCATGTCATTGGTGTAGGAGATGATGTTGAGTCCGTGGCTCCTGACGATGTTGGGCAGAGGTGCCATGTATATGCTGAATAGGTTTGGGCTGAGGGGTGAGCTTTGAGGCACACTGCAGGTGATGTTCTTAGGGGTCAGGGAGTAAGGGGGATGATGATCTCCTGTGTAATTTCTGTGAAGTAGGAAGCTATCCTCTTGAGAGCTGCCTCTTGGATTCCGATCTGGTGGAGTCTGTTGATCAGTGTGTGGTGGGATACAATGTCAAAGGCTGCTGAGTGGTCGAGGAGGATGAGTGCTGCTGTTTCTACGTGATCTAGCATCATTCTGGTGTCGTCCATGGCTATGACTGGAGCTGTCTCGGTGCTGTGCTTTCCTCTGCAGCCGTCTTGAGATGGGTTCAAAAGGTTGTGGTTTTCCAGGTGTCTGATTAGCTGGATGTTGATGACTTTCTCATTGGTCTTGGCTGGAAAGGGAAGCAGGGAGATAGGTCAGTAGTTTTTGATGTCTCTGGGGTCTACAGATGTTGTTTTCATCAGCGGCTTCACGTTAGTGTGTTTCCATTTCCCGGGAAAGTGAGCCGTAGTGATGGGGGAGTTGAAAACCTTGGCGAGTTCTGTGCTGATCTGTTGATTGCTGAGGTTGAAAGTGTAGTGGGGGCAGGGGTCTGCTGAGGCTCCGGAGTGTATGGATCTCATGATGGATTCTGTTTTGTTCACGGCGAGGGTGTCCCATGAGGTGAGCTGGTGTGGGTGGGAATAGTTCAGTGTGGGACAGTTTAAGTCATCCTCGGTGGGGCCTGGGGTGCGAAGTCTTGGTAGATGGTTTTGATTTTGTTGTAGAAAAAGTCTGAGAGGGAGTCGCAGAGGGCTTCTGAGGGTGTGATGGCATTTTTGGTTGCTGAGGAGTTGGTGAACTCCGTGACTATGTTGAATAGGTCCTTGCTGGTGTTGGAATTGCCAATAATGTGGGTGGCTATGGCAGTTTTCTTGGTGTTTTCAGGAAGTGGTGGTAGCAGTTGAGGGTGTCATTGAATCATTTCCTGTCTTCGAGGGTCTTATTGGCACACCATCTTCGTTCCTTCTGTCTGTAGTCATGTTTCTGTGCTTTAAGTTCTTTCATGAAACAGTTGGGGTCTCTTGTTCAGTTCTTGGGGGTATGTGGGTTTCCTTGGTGCAACTTTGTCGGCACTCGCCATGATCCAGTTCTCAAAGTTTTCTGCCGCTTGTTCGGTGTCTTCGGTGCTGGTGGGTATGCAGGAGTTGAGTGCATTGGTCCATTGTTGTTCTGAGACCTTTGACCAACTGCATCGTGTTTTGCTTGCAGGGGAGGCGGGTATGATGGGAGGGTTCCAAGATGGTGAAATAGATGCAGTGTTGATCGGTCCAGGTAAGCTCCTTGGTGTGGGTGTATGTTACTCTGTTGCTTGCTGAGAAGATGCGTCAAATGTGTGTCTTGCGGTGTGCGTGGGGTCAGTGACAAGCTGCTTGAGTCTGTGGTTGGCTATGCTTTCTAGGAGATCTTTGGTGTTCTCAAGGTCAAAGTTGAGGTCTCCTAGGAAAATGTATATATTCAAGTCAATGGCGAAAGGGGTGATGAAGCAAAACACAAACGCTGTGGGATAGCGTAACTGATTTGGGTTTAATCCATCCATTATTTTGCTCACCATACCACCCCAGTTTGAACCCAGCCATATGCAAATCAGTCTCGACCCTGTTCCTCAAGGGAACAGTCCAGCCCGAACTGCCAGGCCAGGTTCTCCCTGGACCGGAAACAAGCATCCTGGGACTGGTTTCAGGGTTTCACCCCTCATCAGCCAGGCTAGCTTGAATCCAGTGGCACAGTGAGCCCGGGACCCACGTCTGGGCATACCCGGTGCACTTAGGGCGGCAAAAGCAAAGCAAAACACAAACGCTGTGGGATAGCGTAACTGGATGGACGGAATGCGGAATCAATCAAACATTCACCCCAGTCACAGAAAGGGGTGATGAAGTCTGGAATTATGTTGCAAAAAGTCGGGTGGGTTCCTGAGGGTCTGTAGGCGAGGGTATCTCTGATGGTGGTTTTTCTGTTAGTATGGAGTAGGAAGTGGAGGTGCTCCATGAAGGGGGTAGAGACATCTGTGGTGGTTAAGCATTCAAGGTTCTCTTTGTAGATCATGGCAATGCCTCTGCTGCTGCTGTTGGATCAGTTCTGGTGAGAAATCTGGTATCCTATGGGGGTGGCTGTTGCAATGTCGGGGGCAGAAGACGGGTTCGGCCAGGTCTCTCTGATGAAAACTATGTTGGGGAAGTTTGTTGTGATGATATAATATCCCAGATTTCTGTGGCATGCTTTCTGAGTGAATGTGAGTTGAGCAGCAGGCAGTTGATCTTTCCAGTGGTACTGGTGTTGGCCTTGTTGGTGGCTGATTGGTGAGTATGGGTGGTATCTTGGGTGACGCAATTGAAGTGGCAGTTCCAGTTGGAGAAGGGACCTTCGGTGCTCTTGGGGAGGCATTTGTGCAGTTGTTGTTTTCCTGGTGTCCATTGTTCAGGGTTTGGAAGTTCAACCAAGGTGAAGCAGATGCGGTCTGTGGGGGATGGGGTCCTGTCGCTGGGTGTGTTCCAGATTCATGTGCGTCGTGTCTTCTGCATGCGACCCTGGCCTGGTTTTGCTGTGGCCTACATGCTATGGTAAGATGGGGAGCAGGCGAGTGTGACTGGGGGAGGGGCAGAAGGCCTCTGAGGGCAGCTCAAACAGAGGGGGAGCTAGAGTCAAGCACAGGGGGTACAGTCTGAAGGGAGAAGGAGGGGGTAGCACTGAAGGTGCAGCGGGCAGGAGATGGATACTGGGGCGGGCACTACATGGAGGCTGGCTGGTGAGGCAGAGGGCAAACGCTAGTGCTGGCATAGCAAGGAAGGGCTGGACAGTGAAGAGGAGGGCAGCCTTACCTGAATCTGTGGTAAAAGAGGGGTGGCCCAGCCTTTTCTGGGCTCTGATGGGCACGGATAAGCCTGCCCATGGCCTGGGCTTTACCCAGGCACCGTCCGTGCACGTCTCGCGATGGGGAAGGTAGCGCCTGGCTATGAGTGGGCTGAGGTGAGAAAACCAGCTGCAGGTTGCCTCGCAGTAGTGGGGGCTGCTGGGAGGTGTAGTCCTGGGGGAGGGTCTCAGCAGTCCTGCGATGTGGTATGTGGCACCGCCAATGAGTGGGCTGAGGTGGGAAAACCAGCTGCAGGTTGCCTCCCAGTAGTGGAGGCTGTTGGGAGATATAAGCCTGGTGGAAATGTCTAGGCAGTTCACCCCTAGTAGCCTGGCACAGAGCAGTCAGGCTCAACGTGATAGGCAATGTGTTAAGTAGTTGGCCAACACTTCAAAGAGTAAAACTGTGAAAAGACCACACAAAAGGATGGTTAGAAAAATAGAGCTTAATGTACTGAGCAAAGCGACAAAAATCCAACAAGTAGAACTTGAGATCTGAACTTTTAAAGAATAAACTAAATTGTAGTGCTTAAAAGCATAAAGCATCAACCTGGCCTATCGGGTCCCACTGGACCGGGTCAAATCTGAAATTTCAGGCCAACTGAAATGGAGTGGGGGTGGGATATAAGGACCAGTTGTGGCCCTTCAAAAAGTACCTTGGTTGCGTTGATGTCGAGGAAGATGCAAGGAGCAGGGGATGAGTCGGTTCCTAGCTGTACAAACACAAAAATGTATCACAACTGGTGGTGTTGCGCCAAAGGTGATGCAATGTCTCTGATCCTCACAGCAACTGCAGTGCATCAGTGGCGATACTCAGGTTCCAAGCGGTGCAATGGCATCAATGCGTGGATTCTGGACTACAACAGCTATTTATACCCTTTTCCAAGGGCCCAGAACTGGATTGGCACCATTTGGCATAGGAAGACTCTCAGATGGGGGCCCAGGACTAGATTGGCATCACTTGGCAGAGCAAGACTTACGGATGGCAGAGTCTAGGTGCTGTAGGTCATGAGTTTGAAGTCGTTTGAGTCCCTGAGACTTCAGAGGACTAGCTGGCAAGCCAGCAAGCCCTCGGAATCACTCTGGTTCTGAGTTCAAGGGATAAGGGTCCATTCCTTCTCACCCTGCCAAGGAGGGCAGCAGGCAGCAGGTCAGCACATAAAGAAAGCTGTTCTTTAAGAGCAACAGCCCAGAAGAGCAGCAGTCCTTGTAGCAGCACACAGTCCTTCTTCCTATGAGAGTATCCACAGGTCCAGAAGTGTACTGAAGTGGTAGGGTCAGAAGTTCAGTTTTTATACCCAGTGGTGCCTTTGAAGTTATGGAGACTTAAAAGAAGGACTTTGAAGTGCACAGAGCTCCTTCCTTCCTGCCTGCCATGGCTCCAGTCTCACTACAGGGAGTTAAGCAGTTCTTTGTTTGGGGATAGGACATAGCCTATTCAGGTCTAAGTGTGAGGCTGTGCCCAGCTCATCCCCCCCCATCCTGGCCAGGATGGCCCATCTGGATGTTGACAGCCCATCAATCACACCTAAGCTCCCTTTGTGTGTGGCTGTCTAGAGGGAATGCAAAAGGCCCAGCTGTCACCCCACCTCAGATGCGTATTGGAGATATGCTGCAGGCACATTGGGATAACAACAACTTTCTAAAAGTTGCATTTTTAAAATTGTAGCCATAAATCCGACTTTAACATTAAAGAGAAGTTATCATTACAATTTAATAGGTACTAAACATGGCAGGTATGCCCCTTCCCAATCAGTATATCTCCTGCCTTTTAATAGCATAGCACCCTGCCCTATGGGCTACTTAGGGCCTACTTTACAGGTGACATTTATGTAATAAAACGGGAGTTTAAAGCTTGGCAAGGAATTTAGATGCCAGGTTGACATGGCAATGTAACACTGCATTCAGGCCGCAATGGCAGACCTGGGACATGTTTTAAAGAGCTACATAAGTGGGTGCCCCAAGCAGTGCTGCAGACCCACTAGTAGCATTTCTGGAACTGGCCCTGGGCACATGAAGTGCACTTTACTAGGGACTTATATGTAAATTGTATAAGCCAATTAGGTAAATACCAATTAAACCATGATTTAGGGAGTGAGCACATGGACTTTAGCACTGGTCATCAGTTGTACAGTGCTCAGAGTCCTAAGCATAACAAAAAGAAATCAGTAAACTATGAGGCAAGCAGGCAAAACATTTGGGGGAAGACCA
This sequence comes from Pleurodeles waltl, assembly GCF_031143425.1. Classification (NCBI taxonomy): domain Eukaryota; kingdom Metazoa; phylum Chordata; class Amphibia; order Caudata; family Salamandridae; genus Pleurodeles; species Pleurodeles waltl. Next base: position 311,248,499 of record NC_090439.1, read on the forward strand.
CCTTAAGGTTGGTAGGTTTAACACTAATCATAGCTCTTTCTCAGCACGTTTAAGGTTTTCCATCTGATGACATTACATGTGGCAACAAACCCTCTGACCTGGTAGCACATTTACCTGTTTATTGATCTTAACTGAGCAACAGTCCTGTGAGGCGCTGTCTGGCCTTCCTACACCAGCTGAGAATGTGAAAGATCTACATGTTCTTCAAAAAGTGTGAGGACATACTGATAATAAGGCTCATAACTGCATATTTATATTCAACATTGAAGAAGAGAACATTAATCCACGTTCCATTGCCCTTGTAGATGGCTCAACACCATGTCATGAACTTCTTCTTCCCAGTTCCCTCTATAGGCAAAGACAAAGCCCCAACCTCTTTGTTCTAAAGTGAGCATGTTTACTGTGGCTCTAGCCAAGCATTTGTACCAGAGACCTCTTTCGCTATCTAACCTTTCCCTACTTTAGAAATGTGCTTGATTGTTTAGCTGATTTATGGATTAGCTAACGAAATCCATATCTCTTAACCCTTGTAAAAAATTCCTGTAAATCTATCAAATGACGATGTTTGGACAAAATATGGAGTCCAAAATATTGTGTGGACAAAATATTGTGTCAAGAATATTGTGGATGTAAGTTTCTGTGTGCATGTAAAGCTTTACTATGCTTAATTTCACAAATATGTACATTGAGGATACCTATACCTATATATATATATATATATATATATATATATATATATATATATATATATATATATATATATATATATATATATATGTTCAAGGTATGTAGGTGTGGAGCTAAGAATAGAAAATCTATATTCACCTCTTTGCACTTACCTTCTCGATATTTTGATCATCAATATCTTTGGCACAATATTCTGTTCACATGAGATTTCTTTCCTCGATATTGTGTCAGTGATCCCAACTGATAGCCTTGACCCCTCCAAGTGTAAAAAGATAACCCAAGAAAGCATATTCATACAAAACAAATGCAATCCCAAAAACAGGCCGCCTCAGGTACCTGACAGGATTTACAACCCTTATTCCTGAAAAGACCTAATATTGCCAGCAAACGGGACCGCTAATCTCCTGTAGAATAGGTCTTGCAAACACAATATGGGCTAAGGAACCCACCCACCACTCAGTTCACCGTAAACAATGCACGATATGTCTGACACAACCAGCAATGGTTTGGGCGTGTTAACCTGTGCGTGCATGGCAGTATAGCCAGAAATGTCCAAGAACACAAGGCTATCCCTAATATTACGAATGCTGTAATTTCTCTATATTGGCATACTTTCCACATTAATTAGGGCATCTTCAGCTGAATATAACATTCCACAAGTGCTGCTTTTATGAATCATGATTGGAATTTAATGTTTACTGAGCTCCCATTTTCCACCCATAGCTTCGAGTTAGCTGCAAACAATGTATTACAAATTAAACCAATCATACTTGTTTTTTCTTAAAATGCTTTATTTGATGGTTCTTAGGAATGAAACAAACTGCAAAGTTTGGAAAACACTCTGTTCTTCACAAACAATAAATAATTCCCCATGCTCTTATTACTATGTCTACATTTGTTGCTCCTGTAGGCTTTGTGCCTTAGACACGCACACGCCGCTCCCCAGCTGACCACTTTAGGGCTGCGAACCCATGATCTGGCATCCAGAAATGGCCACACTTATCTGGTGTGGAGGGACCAGGAAACACCTCAGTAAGATGTGAACACCTCAATGGTTAACGAGCTCATGTGTGCTTCCATTCCCCTTTGGATTTTTCATGTGTTTAGTTCAATTGTTGGCCTTTTTAAGGTAGGAACACGATTTTAATTTAGTTTAAAGAAGCAGATGTGAACTTATGGCAAACGTTCCGTAAGAAACGGATTATGCTGTGGATACCCGTATAATGAAGAACAAAAAAGGGACACCAAGCCCAAGACCTTTTTACCTACGTCAGTTATTTGCCCTCATTGTGACGACCTCAGCACTTGTTCTGTTTTTATTGATCCTGCCATCTGGACCGCAGTCTCTCAAAACATATGTACATTCATAACGTTTGCCAGATGAGGAGTCTCTGCTGCACTTCTGTACCTCAAAAGTTTGTTCCTCTCATGCAGGCCTGTGATAACACAGATGTACTAATTAGAAATTTTTAATGAATGTTTAACTAGTTTGAGTAATTAACATAAAAAAATAATGTGCAAGTTTGAAAATGTGCCCTCGGAGAGCGGTCACCAAGATTCACAAATGTACTAATAAAATGATTAACATATGAAATATAGAAAATGTATTAAAACAATGTAGTAGTATGTCGTATTGAGATATATAACGTATGTTTTGCATTATATTGTAGAGTTAACTTTGCCAAAGTTGTGGCCTAGTTTTGCCAGGCCTCATGGACAAGCTGAACTATTAGCGCAATGTAGAGAAGCTAATGTGCTGAACTGACCCTGAACTGCTTATTGTTTAATAAAATCTGCTTAGCAAAAATCATATGTGTGAACCGGCGGACAGGAGATGATGGAATCATAAATGTATCTGATTAGATTATGTTATTGGTGGTCACTAATGAATTAATCTTGTGTTGTTTGAATAAAGTTTGAATTAACCTTATGACTTAGTATTGTAACTAATAGGGATATAACATTGTTGAAAAGTATATTGAGTTGTGGATATCATGAATGTTGATGTTATTGACTATTGAATAATGGTTTGCTTATTGGTTTGTGTATTGATTATTGATGCACATTGGTTACACCGTAGCTAGGATATTCCATGCAAATCAAAAGTTTCATCGACCTATAGGCATCCCCTTATAAGTTTACTTATTAAGGACCGGGGCGTGCTAGCAGCTGTATAGAGGCCGTTGAGGTCTAAAAGTCTATCATGGTGTTATGAACTATGGCATCCTGCCTCAATCAATTTTGTATGTTCTGCTTGATGTAGGATCTTTACTTCTCTAGGGTATTGAATCCCAAGTCTTCTAGGGCGTGTACTACTTGTTTTTTCAGATTGCTCCCTCTAAATGATGGTGCTCTCAGTTGTTCCTGTAACATCTGCCCAGAACCTGTAGCTCTGAAAAAAGGATTGTCCAGACCAATTGGTGCTCAAATGTGACCATACCCCAGATTGGGCAGTGATTTTAACTTGTGTCCACAATTCTGCATATACAAAGCACCCCATTTGAGCTACCTCTTTGAATTCTGAAAAAGTCCCCCTCCAAATGCAACGAAGAAGGTGGTGGACATGTTGCAGGGCCCTGTGTTGCTGAGACCTTCAGGGCTAGGCTTACGCCTAAAGCTATGGAGCTTTCCTAACTGTTTTTCCCAGGATGAAAGAAGAGGAGGGAGGCTTCCGTGGGTGAAAGGGATTTGCCTTTGGCTTTCCAGACGAGAGCTGAGGCCCACCTCATACAGAATTGATCTGGGGACCTGTCCTAAGAGACCAAGCCTGCCAAAAATAAAGGAGCATTGTTCCAGCTGCTCAGGGTGGCTTAAAGGAGTGATAATGCAGACAACCAAGGCAGGGAGTTGAGTAAGTACGTCCAGGGTATAACCCCTACTCTCTCCATCTGCGCCGCCTACTCTTCGCAAACTATGCATGTGTCTCAGTGGAGTTCAGGGATGGATTGGAGGAAAGAGAGCTTACCCCCTAGGCCTCTGTCCTGTTTCACCTGGGGACAGAAAATCCATTAGAGTTCTGTCTCAATACTTATTTTCTACCTGGCACAAAGGAGCAAAAGATAAATGCCTTTTGCTGCTGTACCACTTGCGTTCTGTCCATATGAGATGATTTTGCGAACACTGGTTTTAACATTCTTGTCTCAACAATAGCTGACATTTTACTTCCAGTGTAAGCACTCCATTTCGAGGTACAGGCCACTGACATTTTCGAACTTTAGACAAGCTGAATTTTGACATGAAATAATTTTGTCCTACACCATTGTGACCACTTAGGATGAATTAAGTATGTGGTTCCGCTGATTCCTTTGAGTCGTGAGTTTGTTGGTAGGAGTTAAATGAAGTGTTTGAAAGCTTCAGAATCTGCAACATTGACCTGTGCGTTGATCTCTTTGCTGTGAATTTAGCAGTTGCCCTTCGAATTCAGGATTTCTAAGAAACATGATCTTTGTGTTACTGTTAACGGTCCCAGACCTGGGGGACTTCCTCTTGTCTATGAGTAAACTGCTGTGAGACTATTTCAGTAAACTGAAAGCGAAGTCTTGTACTACTCTGGCATTGGTGAGCGATCACTGCTTATTTCAACATGTTGTTTAAGTTATGGTGGCCCACTGGGCTCAGTAGTTCAGCTTTGCAAAGCCGGGAGGTAGACGTGTTAGGCTCAATACTTGGGTTCGATCTGCTCCAGAAGGTGCTAAAATCCCTAGTTTGCTTTGTAATCTTAAATTTACTGGTCAATATATAGCGAAAATATACACCTCAGTGTTTTCTAAAGTATTGCTTTGGGGTGGAGCTATCCTTTTAGTTGTGTTTGTTATATTACTTTGTCATACAGATTCAGCATTTCTTGTCCATAGCCACATCTCAGAGTAAGCAGGACAGACAGACAATGTTTAATTCATAAAAAAATTAATGGAGGGTTCAAAGATTTTCTCAGGAGCCCCCCACCTGTACTGCTAAACGCTGGGGTTGCCAAATGCCAAGCTGCCTGGCATTGTTTCTGCTTTACGCCTCTTTCATCCACCTACTTACACTTCCTATCTCTTCATGTTACTGATGTCGGTTCTTTCTCATCCCTCCCTGCTTTCTCCCTTTTTCTCTGTATCCCTATCTTTCTCCTTCTTTCCCTCTTTTCTTCCTTTCTCTCTCTTGATCGGCGTCAAGGTTGAATGATAAAAAATTATTTCCTGGCCCTACCGCCTGCAAGCAGCAGAATTAGAAAGATTTTCTGTCACTTTTTTGATGCAGCCCCGAAGCGAAATCCTTTTTGATATTTACTGAGCCATGCAAATGTGGATGTGTGTGGCTTTGTAAAATAAAGTAATGCAAAAAGTAATGAAAAGTAATGCAACACAGCGTTTTGCTCTGTCTTGTGTTAATTTGCATCAGGCACGCATTCCGCAGGTGGTGTATGGGCGTAAAATGCATCCACCCATGGATCTTTTTGCAAACCCATATTTACAAAGAGACGCAGTCAACAGTTTGCACCAACATAGTGTGCTTATCTGAGGCTGGTGTAACGAGGAGAAAAATATTTTGCTCTCCTCTTTATTTCCTCTCTGTCTGTATGCTGCATTCTGCAGCACACATACAAAGTGGAAATAGCCTCTAAGAATAGTTTTTGTGTGGTAAGGTACCCGTTCCTGCACAAACATTATCCTTATTGCAATGCAGGCATCCTCGTGGCATGACACAGAGTGCCCGCATAGGTACCTGACAGGCCAAAGTGCAACAGCACATGTAGAGAGCGGAACTGAGAAATGCCTTTGCATATATGGTGGGATTCTGCTCTCTTCCTTTCGTTCAAAGCAGCACATAAACTTCAGTTGTTCAATGTTCGCAAATCTGGGCCTAATTTTGTACCTCAAGAACAGCAAGGCACAGATTAAAACAAGGTTGCGTTTTGGCATCCCTTCTCTTAAACTCATATTTTGCAGATCTCTCCACTGGATTTGACGATGTGGTGTTTCATACCCCGAGCCTCGGTAGCCAGCTGTTGTCAAATATCTTGTATGCAGATGATCTCCGACTGCTCAGTAATACAAGAATAGGCTTACATAAATTACTAACCTGCCTTGGATCATATGTAGAGCTTAATGAGTTAGAAGTAAATCGCAAAAAGACAAAAGTTATCCCATTTAATTGCTGTATGCTAAATACATATAAATGGTATCTTAATGAAGATATTATTGATGAAACTTAAGAGTTAAGATAAACACAAGAGCTACATGCTCCTCAGAGAGAAGTGATTGAGAATAAAGTTTAGGCTCTTAACCACGCTTTTGTTATGCTAGCAAAATCTTTTCAGGGAAATAACCTCCAGCCACTGGTTTCAGTAATGAAGGCTAAATAGTTACCTATCCTCACATATGGAACATAACTTCTGATAGGCGCAGAGGCCAGCCTTCTTGATAGAATTATGGTAAGATCCTACATGCAAGCTTTTCGATTACCGTCATCTGCATTGCCTGCACAAGTCAGGCTGGAGTTTTCACTGACACAGCAGACACTTGCCAGGCCTGCAATATTTGTTAAATGTTGTCACAAATTACGGCTAGCCTCTGAGGGTACACTAGACCCTGAAATCTGTCTGAAATTAATCTTCCAAGAGGGAATGCAAGTACAAAAAGTATCTTGACAAGAACCACAAAAAGCTGGAGCTTGGGAAATTATGGAGCTTCAACACATCCAGCCATGCTTTTAGAAGGGCAGTAAATAAATCAGTTACATTGCAAAGCTGGCTGGATGATGAGGGCAGAGTGGCCAAGCGTTCACATGAGTGGCTGGTCTTGGAATCCTATGATGACTCCCCTCTCTTGGAAGCGACCCACCCTCTGAAGATGAAGCAGAAAATACTGGCTTTAAAATTTGGTGATATTCCAACTTTAGACTTCCTTCCAAAGTGGAGAAAAGATGAACTACCAGAGGATTGGAAATGCTTTTTATGCCATCAAGTGGACAAAACAGCGCAGCACATAATCTGCATCAGTCCTGTTCTTGGCCAACAGCGCGAAGCCTGCTGCGAACATAATTTAATGTAGTTAAGGTTAAGACCTGTAGATCAGCTATAATTGAGTCACTAGATCCAAGAAATATTATGCTTAATGTTCGATTGATACAGTTTTTAGATATTTTTATATCTCACATTAAATTAGCACCTCAAACACTGGAGTAGATCAAGATGGAGGGTGAGGAAGGCTCCAGATGGGAGACTGACATTTCTGAACCTCTCTTAATAAGTTATGGAGGTCTGCTAGGGGCATTGTAATATGGACCCTATACCACTAGCTTCCTTGTTTGGTCTGCCTTTCTTACCACCCACATGATGAAATATCAGCATCAGTAAACTTTTTTGTTTATTTGTGCATCATATAAACCTTTGCTAGCCCTGTAAGCTATAGATGAGTACATTCACATATTTGCGTAATTCTGTCTGCCATATAGGCTGTGATCGACTATGGCAGGCTGCTAGGGACCTTGGGCCAGATGTAGTAAGATATGTATTTGCGAATCGGAAATTGCGAGTCAGTGCAACTCGCAATTTCAGACTCACAAAATCATATGCAGAATAGTGTCTCAGACACCTTCTGCGAATCGCAAGGGGGTCGCAAAGACCCACTTCATTAATATTAAAGGAAAACGAGTTGCAATACAAAAAACAAAATGAAACCATTTGGTTTCGTTTTTTCAGAGTAGGCAGTGGTCCATTGGACCACTGCCTGCTCTGAATTTTTTTTGGGGGCGACATTCACAAAGGGGAAGGGGTCCCCTGGGGACCCCTTCCCTTTTGCGAATGAGTTAACACCCACTTGACATGGGTGCTAACTGTGAATTGCTTTGAAACTGCGTTCATGGTCACAAAGCAATTCTGCATCGTGGTGCGAATCGCAAATAGGAAGGGGCCCCTTCCTATTTGCGAGTCGCATTCCCATTTTGCGAGTCGGTATCGACTCACAAAATGGGAATGTGCATCGCGATCTGTGTTTTGCATGGCGCAAACTGCGAATTTCGCAGTGTGCACCATAAAAAACGCTTTCTACATCTGGACCCTTATAATCTGAATTGTTCTCTATCCCGCCATTCTCCATTATTATTATACTAGTTTTTCTTAACTATTTATATGAGGTGGTACCAGCAGCTGCTGAATGCCTTGTGCATTATAGTATATTATATAAATATCTGCCAGTTTTATACATCATTTACGAGTACTCTTGACCTTTTTGTGCATTTTTTTGTATTTTGCAGAAGCCAAGATCAACCATGTATAATAGTAGGTCATTGTCAGGTTACATGTGTCCGGGCCTATTAGACCCTCTCTGTTCGCTGACGAGATCCATACGGGTGCACCTTACATATCAACTTTTCTTAAAATTATTATATTGGATTGGGAAAGCCTACCCCGGTGTATATTTTTAGTATATATATGATGATAATCTATGTGTTGTGTTGAACAATTGTTCATATATGGTGAAAGAGCTTAGGATGGAGTGTGCAGAAGGCCCTTCAGAGAAGCTCTTGACATCGATACAGAACAATGGTGGAGTTGTTAGGGAAATGTAATGTAGTTAACCTGAAATAATGTTCGTTCAGATATCATGGTGTATCATTTTTAGCCTCCTATAGGATGGTACACTAGCAGTTGTTGCGTGTACTGCATACTTACACATTACTTGGGTTGGGGCCATCTTTGTATATTAAATATGAAGACATCGGCATTTTAGTGCAATTTTGCACATTGTATAGGTCTGATGACCAATCATTCCTCGCAGGATTTATGGATTATTATTGTGTTTTCTGTGTGATTTAACAATGTTTATAGTTTCAATTGACTAATAAACTTTACATTGCTACTACTCGAACAGCAAGATCCACATTTAAGCCATTGGTATTTATAGAAGGGCAATAGTAGTCAAGGGATAAAGAGCGGTCATTCACTTCAGACATGTTCTTTTACATCGAAAGCCACAGGACCATGAAAAGTTGAAAAGGGCCCAGTAAAAGTTTATGCTTGTCACATGTCTGACGTGTAAGTTCCAGATGCTTTAATTGTACCATACATTTTGACTATTGTGCAGATTGTGATGCAGTGAAAGTGAACATTGTATTCAAGACAGCTGTACTAGGGACTGGTGTGAGTTTAATTTATGTTACTTTGACCTCAGTGATTCTAAGGAGGACCATGCCATGCTTCTGCAGATCACTTTGTAGTAATAGGTAAAAATCTATTTGAGATCATTACTGTATATTGTGGGGACTGCATAGGGTGTTGGGTGCATGGGTTAGGAAGAACCAAGAAGCCATCCAAAGACACTATGGCCCACATTATGACTTTGGTGATCTCAAAGTGAGACCGCCAAAGCCACGGGTGCCAGGCGATCACCAGTGCTGGCAGTCTCCCGACCGCCACAACTTGGGCGGAAATCCAGCAGCAGCCATGCTGGCGGTCAGAGGCGCCTGGGCGGTGCTACCACCTGCACCGCCCGCCAGAAGGACTCCACAAGCGGTATTATGACAAATAATATGGCCTGGCGATGTCCTGCTGGCGGGGTTCTGCCAGTGGTAGCAGCACCCCTCCCCTTCCCGGTCCCTTTCAGACGACCAGGTAAGTCGTGCATCCAACAGGGGAGGAGGTGGGAGGGTGGGAGGTGTTGTGTGTGAGTGTGTGGTGTCTGCGTGTGTGTATGAATGTGTGTGTGCGTGTGTGAATGCGTCTGTGAGTGTTGTGGTGTATGCATGGTTGTATGCATGTGTGGTGTATGCGTGGTTGTATTCATGTGTATGCATGTGAGTGAATGCGTATATGAAAGTGTAAGTGAATGGATGTATGGAAGTGTAAGTAAATGGGTGTATGCGTGGTGCATGTGTGTGTGTGTGCATGTATGTGGGGAGGGGGTGGGGTTGGGGGTTCTGTGCCTCTGTTGGGGCCGCTGTGACTCTAGGGGATGTGGGGCACTGTGCCTCTGGTGGAGGTTGCTGTGACTCTAGGTGGGTGGGGGTGGGGGGGTTGGGTGATTGCTGGGGCAGGGGTGGGCGAGCCTTCTACACGTGACAGTTAAGGAATTCCCTGTCACCGGTAGCCAGACTGCCATGGTTTTTGTGGCGTGCTACTGCTGAGGATACCATGGCGGTAGGCCGGCTCATTATACCACCGGTGGTCTTGTGAGGACCGGCAGGTCAGAGATGAACATTTCTGGCCTGGCGGTTCATACCCCCATGGCGGTATGAGTGAAGATGTGGCGGGTTGGCAGCGGCCAAACCGCCACACTGATAATGTGGCGGTATACACGTAAGCCTGTTGGCGGTGACATCGCCACATTAATCCTGGCGGTCAAAAGACCGCCAGGGTCAAAGTAAGGGCCTATGTGTGTTTTTTTTTCTGTTCCCTCAGATTTCCATTTGAGATTCACTTGTTGATCTTTTAATGCCGGGTAGTGTGTGTCTCTTTCCACTGCCTGACTGGCCACAAGAGTTATTTCCCCTCTCTTTCCTACCCTTGTGCTTACTTAGGGAACCATGGTCCAGTCATGTTACCTCCTTTTCAAACTGGAACCTCCTATCCTATTTAACCCCTCCTCTCAGAGCAGACTGCCGGCTGCATGCATCAATGCTAGTAAGGTGAAGGGTATCTTCTTGTAGCACCTTCATTGTTTGGACCTTTTAGACCTGGAAAGGACCTTGGACTGAACCCTTGCCCCTCTAAAGTCAGGGAATCAATCGGCCTCCAAGAACAAGACTCACACAGCCTTTAATTCTTGAGTAGCTTCTAATGATCTACCCTATCGAGCTTGGCGATTGGCGCAGTGAAGCACCAACTCCCCTATCGGGTATCATAGTGACCTCTGTGGGTATGGTTAACCTGCCCTGGTTGCATCCCTTACACCTATGCCTCGTATCATGGTAAACCTCTATGGATAGGGTTAATTCCACTCCTGGGTTCACACCATGGGCCATAGGACAGCCTCATAATGACCACTGTGGGTAATCAGCTGCCTGTAACCAAAACAGAACAGAGCTGCCTACTGCAACCGAGACTTGTTCTGGTAGAGCTATCGTAAGAAGGACTATCTGTAATAAAAATAAAACACCACAAGAATCAGCTATTCCTTCAGGCAGCCACCATCAATCCACCTAAATAAGACCCCTTCGTACCAAAGAGGACATGCATCCAATGCATAAAGAGATCTGACATGTAACCTGTGATAACATGGGTAGCTTCTTCATAGCCCATTCCTTCAAGATCTGCTCTCACGCCTCGCCACCTTCAAGCCTGGATACTCTAAAGTGATAAATATTCTTTTGGTCCAGCAACGACTTGCACAGGTGTTTACTGTAAAGTAGAACGTCCAGGCAGATCTTTCTCTTCTCTCTTCTCGCTGGGCCCCACATGATTCACCGAACGCGTGTCTTATTGGTTGTATCCAGATCAGGACATGGGTTAAAGATTCGGTCATCACCAAACCCTCTGTCTTAGACTGTATAGTAACTCCTAGCAGCCGACCATGTAATTCGCATGTGCTCTATCTCTCACTTGTCTTTCATACATCACACAGTTAAGCACCACTAACCATGAAATGATAAGAGCATTAGACTGATCACTCAAGCACAATGCCAAAATTCTTCCCTCATACCCAGGTCAAACAGGATTACTTTAGAAGCCATCCCAGAGTCATTGGATGATCATCCAACTACATTAGAAGTCATTTTCACATCATCAGACATCATCAAGCTCTCAAAGTCATCAGCAAAGCTTAGAAACTTGTGCCCGATGATTTTAGAATGACATGAAAATGAGTACCTGATGTCTCCTCTAGAGGTGGTTGTCCCTGATGATTTGAGGATGACTTGAAAATTAGTGTCTGATGACTTCAGAAGATGACTTTGCTCTTGATGATTTGAGGATGATTTCAAACTAGTATATGATTACTTCACAAGGATCGTTACATTCAAAAAGATGAAAGTGTTTACTAATGTTTGTGGATGATTTACTGATTATTTCAAGAGCAACTTTCACATATTTATTTCAGTTTTGTTTTAAAATGGAACCGGCTGGGTGTTTTCTCGAGTTTTACCTAATTATTGTTAAATTACTTCATGTGATATCTATTGATCAGAATCTGATATACATCAGATCACGTGTTAATTAAGTCAGAGGTTAGTATTTTTACTGGCTTTTGTTACTTATAAATCATTCTTATTTATTATAATTGTTAAAACAAACACTTAAAATCTTAATATGTTCAACATTTCATATTAATAACACAGAGTTTGGGGCTGTTTTACAAATAAGACTTTACTACTACCTAAAGAAACCCTTCTTAGTAACTTTGGAATAACAAAAGATTGAGGAAAAAAGTAGGGGGCAGATTTAAGAAAAGTGGCTCTGTTCCTAGTGCAGTGCCGCTTTCCTTGCGCCTCTACCACCACCATATGTCAATCAATCAATCAATCACAGCATTTATAGAGCGGACTACGTACCCGTTAGGGTTTCAAGGTGCTGAGAGGGGGGAGTGCTGCTACTGGTCGAAGAGCCAGGTCTTGAGGAGTCTCCTGAAGGTGAGAAGGTCCTGGGTCTGCCGCAGGGAGGTCGGGAGGGTGTTTCAGGTCTTGGCGGCAAGGTAGGAGAAGGATCTGCCACCGGAGGTCTTGCGTTGGATACGGGGAACGATGGCGAGGTTGGCAGAGCGGGGTTGGCGGGGGGGACGTAGAAGTTGAGTCTGTTGTTCAGGTAGTCTGGTCCGGCGTTGTGGAGTGCCTTGTGAGCGTGGGTGAGGAGCTTGAAGGTGATCCTCTTATCCACGGTGAGCCAGTGGATGTTTTTCAGGTGGTGGGAGATGTGGCATCGGCGGTGTACGTCGAGGACCAGTCAGGCGGAGGTGTTTTGGATGCGTTGGAGGCATCGGATGTCTTTTGCTGGGATGCCTGTGTAGAGTGCGTTGCCGTAGTCTAGTCTACTGATGACGAGGGCCTGGGTCACCGTTCTTCTGGTTTCCGTCAGGATCCGTTTGTTATTGTACGGAGCATGCGGAGGGTGTTGTAACAGGAGGAGGAAACTGCGTTGACCTGTTTGGACATGGTGAGTGCGGAGTCGAGGACGAAACCCAGGTTGCGTGCGTGGTTGGCTGGTGTTGGTGGGGGTCCCAGCACGGTGGGCCACCAGGAGTCGGCAGGGGAAAGCGGCAAGGGGGTGCGCACAAGGGGCAAAAAAGCAGAAAAACTGTCTAAAAAGGCACAAATGGAAGCAAAATGGAGCAAAAGGCACAATAAAGCAAGGCACAGAATATAGTCACAAATACGGCGAAAACGGCACAATGCACACGAGTCTAGCGACGCTTACTAGAAGTCCACTAGACACCAGGGATGAGGCGCAGGTGGATGCCTGCAGGTGGAGGAGGGCCTCGAACACGCTAGCAGCAGCGTGGGTGGGGGTCAGGGACACGGACACAGCAAGGTGGTGCTGCGGACGTGGGGGGGCGAGCTCTTGACCGAAAACAGGTTAGAGGTCACTAACCCTCGACGCGCAGCACCAGCCATTAAGAAGGGAGTGGGGAGAGAGGAGCAGCTGGGAGGCGGGAGGGAGCAGCGAATGGGGGCGCGAGGGGGGCGGGGCCGCAGGGAAGCAGCGGCAGGGGAAAGCGGCAAGGGGGAGCGCACAAGGGGAGAAAAAGTGGAAAAACAGTCTAAAAAGGCACAAATGGAAGCAAAAGCACAAATGGAAGCAAAATGGAGCAAAAGGCACAATAAAGCAAGGCACAGAATACAGTCACAAATACGGCGAAAACGGCACAATGCACACGAGTCTAGCGAAGCTTACCAGAAGCCCACTAGACACCAGGGATGAGGCGCAGGTGGATGCCTGCGGGTGGAGGAGGGCCTCGAACTCCCTAGCAGCAGCGTGGGCGGGGGTCAGGGACACGGACACAGCAAGGTGGTGCTGCAGACGTGGTGGAGCGAGCTCTTGACCGAAAACAGGTGCAACATGTGAGCTGCATTTAAAATACAACGCACCATGGCACAGGGTAGGGGGCAATAGCGTCATTTGGTTTTTACGCTATTGATGTACTGTGCATGCGTAGCGCCAACATTTTGGTGCAACTCATGCAGAGTACATAGGGGCCCATTATAAATAATGTAAGCCCCCTTTAAACACCTGCCCTAAGCAGGCGTTAAAAATGACCATAAGAAATGGCAGAAGGAAATATCTTAGATTTCCTTATGCCATTCCTCCCCCACACCCCAACGGGGGAATGCCCCCCTTGCATACATTATGCCTGGCGCAGGCATAATGTGGCGCAACGGTTTACCAAGTGGCGCAATGCATGCATTGCACCACTTTTTTAAATATAGCGTGGGAAAAATGCCACTTTAGCGCCGCCTAAACGTAACAAAAATTACACTATGGTGGCACTAGAGACTCTTAAATATGCCCCTAGGTTTTTATGTTTGCATGCTGTATCTTGGTGTTGGTTTATGGCTCATTGTGCAATATTAGAAGTATTGCAGTTTTTACTCTGCAAGTAACAAAAGTATTTCTGTGACAAAAGCAGTAACCCACTGAACAGAACTACTCACATAAAATACAAATTTGTCTTCTGCATGTTTCATGTTTGCAGTTCCATGCTACTTTATGAAGAATCACAACTGGAACTAGACAAAACCCAGATCTCCCCAGCAAGCACATTTACCCTAGGAGTTGTGTTCCTAGTGTAAAGATGCCTTGTTTAATACTGGACAAAAACATTTCTGCAGCATGTGCCTAAACCCTGTCAAGTGGTTTAAAGTGCAACCTGCTTGTGACCAATTAAGTAAGCCAAAATAGACTTACTCTCATGTTTGTCCTTGGTGGCAGTTATAGATGAGAATTTCACAAACTCTGCCCTTTCAGAAATAGTTTATAGTCACAGAAAGAACTAATGGTGACGTACATTATTAGCTCACTGTCTGATGTGGTTGTACTGTAGGACATGTAGTCTTGGTGTTCAAGTGGCAAGTATTAAATCATAGGTACCAGCCAGCAAAATATAAAAGAAGGACGGGCTAATGTTTCATCTGTTTTTCGGTAAAGCAGAGTAGGCAAGAAATGCACACCGATTCATAATCGGAATTATTTGCATTGTGAAAGCACAAAACGAAAAAAGATAATGGTTACACCATTTTTTCACACTTAATATAGAATTAAAATTGTGGCACTGTCTATTGCTGGAAGAAAGCCCTGTAAACAACGCTTCATTTAGATGTATTATATTATTTTGAACCCAAGTTCTTTCCCCGTCCCAGTGCTGTGATAAAGTCCAGTAGAAAGTAGGCGATGCTGGCCCCTGGCTTAAGGGCTCCTCAGCCGCTCAGAGCTCTTTAATGCCCACTGTGCTTCATGAATAGATCGAAGCAGTGCATCTGGGAACGCCCTAAAACAATTAACTTCTATTCAAGCTTTGTTGTAAAAAGAAAGGGTATTGTAACCATGCAGATCGAGGCCCGGAGTCAGTTCAACATCCTGTGGTTGTGGGCAAATCACTGTCTCCTGCGCTTTAACTATAAAAATAAAATCCGACCTTGTGTAAAGTAATTCTGGGGCTCATGCAAACCACTCCAATCATGCTCTCGGACGAAGTTTGCGCGTTTAACACTAGAAGAAAAGAAATGCTTTGTAGGTCAGCACACGCACTTCCGGTGTTGCCGGAAGCTACGTCACTTTACTGTGCAGTTTGGAAAAGAACGATGGTGAGAAAGTGGTCGAGGTCTATGCAGAAGGGGACTACGGCGTTTTCCCTGCTCTGGATGGTTGCATTTACCATCTGCAAGTCTTTTCTGGCCACGGAGACAGATTTGTTCAGAAGCTAGTGATTGGAATGCAGGTAGCAGGTATGGAGCGGGCATTTCTTTCTCGCAGCTTGGAGGTTCGTATCACACTAGTTAGATGTGCCCATTAAGAAAAAAAGCGTCTGTTTGTGTGTTTCTCAGCTATCTCGGATTTCTGAAATGTCCTGTTAAAGATTTATGTTTGTCACGATTGTGTGACTCTTGTTGCTCAGTTTATGTGCAGCGCCTTTGTGGGCTTGGATATTAAATAGCTGAGTTAGCGAAATGCACTGGGGAAATAAACAAAAAGCATAAATTATCGTTTTTTCTCGTTTTAGTTTGCTTTTTTTAAAACACATTTCTCTACTTCATTTTTTGGTGTGCTTCAGGGAATGTATTTTAATGGTGATTGGGGAGAATTATGTGGAGTTCTGGTCAGAGTTGTCCGCTTTGAAACTGGCGAACCAGGTTCCAGTCCTGTTGTCTGCTCAACATCCTGTGATTATTGGCAAATCACATAATCTGCCCATGCATAAAACAGAAATGAATGTGACCTTCTGTATTTTAACTAATGCTTGTGTAAACCACTCCAGTTCTTTCGGGTCGAGTTTGCTCTATGTGAAACTGCTTAAAAATATTTGTAGCTATAGGGAAAGTTACAATGTTTTTTCTGCTTCTATAATTCTTGGCAGCTTTTGTTTTCCAAAATATACTGTAAGCCCTTTGTACCATCATTATGCAAGGACTTTTAAATATAAAGGTTCCAAATTCCATCTAGAATGGGTAGGTGAAAGTCCGAATTGGCAGAGTACAAACCCTAATTTGAATGTTTCACAAGGCTATTTACAGCAGGCACATTAACATACAGTGTTCTTATTGACAGAGTTTCTAATACTATTTGACATTAAACCTGTACAGTGTAAGATAGTTCAGTGACTTAAGGCCCATAGCTCTGGGTACACTTTGAAACCTGGTGAGGTGAACTCTGCCTTTTATCTTTCCAGTGTACTGAACTGCATAACAGTTTTACTGGATGAAAATGTACATGTATGTCAGATAAATAGACATGTATTAGGATATGTGCAATGAGCACCAATCCAGTCTCTGCACCACATGACCCTCCTCAAACTATGTTCCCTGCTCTAGTGAGCCTCTATTCAAGGTCCCACCCACAATACAGAAAAGCTCAATTTAACAATTGCTTGTAACCATCTGCAGAAAAGCCCCCATAGCAATGCTCTGTGGTGCTTGAAAAGGACAGTGAAGCATGTGTCAGTGATAGGATACATTGTACCCTTGCCGCTATACTGGAATGGAGAGCATTTTGATCTGGATGCTATGGAAGTAACTTAAAAAAAAATCCGCAGTTTTCCCATTAAGATAATCCAAGGAAAACCCTGGAAGTGGTGGAGGATTAAAAGGGAAGGTGCCCCGACTGGAGATGGCTATAGTGTATATTTAGATTGGGTTCTCTGCAGCAAGACCAACTCACAATCCTCACATCCCTATTCCATTATGTGCTACAAAGCCAGAGTCCCCCTCACCATCTTCACTCTCAAACCAGATGATACTGACCTAGATTACCTATTAGAACTTCTCCCAGCACCACAGAAAATGTATGCCTAGGCCTTACCAAAACTGTCATAACACTTGGGGAATTTCAATTTATGCAAAATAATGTGAATTTCACAGTGCTAAAGTTTGGGCAATTCTGGTCTGTATGAGACTGGTACAAGCAGAAAATAACCTGCAGGAGATATTTTCTCCACAAACTGGACCCCTTGTCTGCCTGTATCTCACAAGACTTTGGTTTGTGGGATATGTCCTGTTGTTCAACTTTTGCATAGGTGGCGGTAAAATTTTGCTTCACATACTTTTGTTCTCTAGACCCAGTACATGTTTGTAAAAGGGGGGGTGCAACAATCAAGAGCCACTCACCAGGGGATCCAGCTGCTCAGCCCCTACCTGAAAAGGCTTCCTCAAATTTCTTTCAAAAACAGGTCCAAATACATGTTGGAAGACGGGCGTTGCTGACAAGCCTAGGCCCATCCACAAAATCCTGGCTAGGTTCCCCTCCCTTCTACCCTGTATCCCAAAAGAAACATCCATCTCACCCACTATTTTCACTGTTCTTTTCTATCCCATTTCCTATCCCTCCTCCAACTATATCGTCTGCCGCCAGCTCTGTCTTTGCTCTTGCCCTACGCTTAGATAGTATATAGAGGTACAATTAAATAAATATTCAAGGCCAAAGAAACCTGACAGAACCATCTAGACTCCCTGTCTGCCTCTATCTCTCAAACACTACTTAGTCTTTAACCCTGTCTTTTTTCCTGGTAACTTTTGAAGGTGGTGGGGTTGGAAGGGTGTGGAAGCTTCTACATAGAACATTCTGATACCAAATATTGAGTTTAAATGGATGACTCAATAAAATATTTGCGGATGCTGATTCATACTGTCCTTCAGCTGCTAGCATTCTTATTTACTTCATTCTTTCTGATGCTCCTATCAGAAAATGTTGGCAAACTTTTACACAGGAGTGTAACACACCTACATTTTTCATATAACATAGTCTCTCACCTCTGCAACATCCAGCTGCCCATGCTCACTGATGGCCCCCTAATAATGCTCTCTCATGCTTGATGCTTCCCACACTCTTCTGTTTGAAACCCTCCCCTAAGCTGTGTCACCCAGTTGCCGCCTCCTGCAGTCTGCCCAAAGGACTCCCGCCCACTTCTCCCAGGAGTACTGACCGAGGAACTGCAGCTGCCTATGTGAGGGAGAAGCAGAACTGCCTGGAGCACCATTTGGCGTCAGTCCAGCAGTAGAGGGTAAGTTAGAAAAACATTTGATGTTCTGTGAGTGCGTGGGTGGGAAGTGTTGCGCCTATTGCCCACACTGGTGACATGCTGACCCTCACATAACAGCAGTATTCCTTGGCAACTAGGCACCCCTTGCATGATACCCAATCTTTGCATATGCAGGCAGCACTGTGCTTTGACAAACATTCTAGATTCCCTGCAAAACGAAATCCATATTGGAGTAAATTTTTGATATGGCTACTGTGTATTTCTGGCACTAATTCACCAGTTTTTATTCTCACTATTACACAGGACGCTTATGAATGTCAAATAGCCATTCAGAAATGAAACCTTTTTTTTTTCTTTTTCAAAGCATGTATATATGACGGCATGTACAATAATGCTTTCTATTGTTATCTTCAGGTTGAAATGCTGCAGCTGGTGAAGGTTTTATTGGGCCCTATTCATTTTCAAATGATTGTGTGCTGAGACTAGTATTGGGCAATGATCAACTGAAAATTGATTCTTCAATTGGTAAGATATTTCAGTTAACTTATTTACCCTTCTGATAATGAACATTCAGGTCAAAGCTGCAAATTGTTTGTGTAAAAACTGTAATGAATATTACAATTTGTTAACAGCAATAAAACCTTTAGGCTTAGGTGGTCCCCTAGCAGCTCACATTATTACAGGAGTGTTCTTTTAATGATGTTTTGTATTGTCTTTCCACTCCTTCAGTCACTTATACCCAGATAAGCAAGCCATACAGGGCTTAAACCAGAACTCTTGGTGACGGCACTGAGAGCACGCAGTGCATCCAGCTCTACTTTGGACTTTCTTTGGTGGTCTAAACACTTATTTGTAGGCCATCATTGTAGGAAGCTGGCCTGGTGTGTGTTGAGTATCTATGGTATTATCACCTTATACCAGGTATTCCCTATTAGTGCATTGTAGCCAGTGTCTAGGAAGCCAGGCTCTCTAGAGGTAGCTGTGGATGAGCAGCCATGGCTTATCTAGGAGACATGCAAAGCTTATGCAGTACCACTTATAGTCACACATCACTTACACACATGAAAGAATCACACAGTGTTACAAAAATAAAAGTACTTTGTTTTAGTGCCGCAAATACTAAAATGCTAGATGGGCAATACTTCAATAGCAGGTAAGTAAACACACTATTATATATACACCTTTTCACGCAGCCTGCAAAAGCAGGCCTGTAGACATATTTATTATGGGTTCCAATGGGTGGCATAATAGATGCTGCAGCCCATGGTCAACACCTGATCCCCCAATGCCCTGGGTACCATATACTAGGGACTTATGAGGGGGCACCAGTCTGCCAAATGTGGGAGGTTTGTGGCCCAAACAACTAAATTTAAAGGGAGAGAGTCACTAGCGTCCTGGTTAGCAGGATCCCAGTGCACACAGTCAAAACATGCTGACAACAGGCAAAAAGTGGGGGTAACCGTGCAAAAAAGGGGTACTTTCCTACAGTCATGTATTGGTCCCTATGGAAATCTCTTAACTCATTTTTTAGGTCAAGCATAGCAGCGCACAATTGCTACTTTTCTGACGTGTTTGTATGTATCTGGGCTTTTAACCACACCCATCACTATCGCTCGTTCATGGGCTTGCCTTTCAAAAATCCTTTGTTTTTCATTGGTAAATGCTTTACGTTTGTCCCTCCTTGGAGCTTTTTTGTTACCGCCTTGGCCATCAACCCTGTTACATGGATAATTGCTCTTTCGGTGATCACTTTGACTGCAAGCGAACGTCTTTTTCCTTTTGTTTTTCTCCTTCGCGCTCAAGCTGAGGACGGCTGTGGCAGTTTGAATTGGCTTGCTTATGTCAACTCTTCTACTTTTTATTTTCAGTTTGTGTGGCAAGGAAAGCCAAGTTAGAAACTTACAATGCTAATAGCTTGAAGTCGAACAAACATGAGACCCATTGCATTGCAAATGCTTGTTTCTTTTCAGATGGACATGCTGCAAGCATAGTTCAATGGTGCTCCCTGCAATATCCATCAAGAGGGCAGCATATGTTGGCTCCAAGATGGTTGCACCCTGTTTGCACAGGCAACATCTAGTGACTCACAGCGTCTGGTAATTGGAGGACACCTGCTGCTTTCAACCTTTGTACATCTGTGATCTATCCTGTATGTTAGAGGGGCATTGTGTAAAGACACTATGCTGTCAAACTATAGTGTTATTGTATGGCAGAGATTGAAACTGCAGATTCCCTTGTCTGTTGAGGGGGAAAAAAGGATTTTCTATCATTATGTTATGTTGTAACTCTGGGACTGATATTCTGAATCTTACTTGCCCCATTGCTCGTACAGTCCAGAAAGGGACACTTTCTTTCTTCACCTTCGATCTAACAATGTCCTAGTTTCACACATATACTTTTGAAACAAGCACCATAAGCAAAGCAGGGTTAAAAACATCTCTTAAGGCACCGTTTATGCTGGAGGGGGATCCAGTGATTTTTGAAAGCAGCCAGTCTAAAAGAAAACCTAAAGTAACTTGGTTGAAGAAGGGATACTAATATATGCTTTTGTTATCTTTTTAGAATGTTATGACATCGTGCAATCTGGCTACCTCTCAACAACTGACCTATGAGAAGGAATCTTGCCATAATGATCTGCAATTGCAAAAGGGGACAAAATACTCTGAATCTGGAAACACACAACACAGTTGCTTGTTTCGTTGACTTTTTAAAATTCTTGTTGCTTGCTTGTAATGTTGTCTTGTACAGTGTCCTATTTCTCTTTGAAGCCAAGCATGTGCTTTGGCTAAATAAAAACTAACAATGGCAAGTCATTTCAATTCATTTTATTTCAGCCAATACATTGTTCGGTATATTGCCACATGCCACCATATCAAAACTTAGAGTAATGTTGTTGAGCTCAAATGAAGACACTGCACAGCGAGTATGGGGGAATTTCATCAAGGCTGCTACTAAATGCATGTTGGCGTACTTGCTGACATCTGCTTTGCTCACAAATTCATTTTATATCACTCACCACTTTGTTTAAAGAAGAAACATGTTTTAAACCCAATCAGATTTCTTTTTTACAGGGATGTCATGTTTCTCCCAAGTATTTAATTTCAGATTTGTGTTTTTAAATTAGACTTCATGAATTCTGGATTGGATAAATGTCATTCGGAGAATGTACATGCGTCACAGACTCTAAAAGAAATTATCCAACCCTAAGTCGCTATTTTAACATTAAGGAGTGATCCACATGCATTAAAAAACATTTTATGGAATCATTCAGAAGTAATCCCCATTCATAACAACCTAGAGTACCCACCCATTGGATACTCTTGGTTATTATGACTAGGGAATACTTCTGATTAATTCCACTAGGTGATCTTGGATGTTTTGTGCTGATATGGGGTTGTACCATAGTGTGTGTTTCCCCACTCTCCTGGTGTATATTACCTGTAATCTTTGGTCATCCTGCAGTAGTCATGAACTCCTCTAAAAGTAATTCACACTCATTATAAAGTTGTTATAAAAAATTCTGGTGTAATCCACACTCATTCTGAAGATGTTAAGAAATCATCCTGGAGTAATCCACACTCATCCTGAAGTTGTCCCAAAATCATCCTGGAGTAATCCACACTCGTTCTCAAGTGGTCTTAAAATCATCCTGGTGTAATCCACACTCATTCTGAAGATGTCAGGAAATCATCCATGGGTTATCCACAGTAATCATGACATCGCCCTGAAATCATCATGGAGTAATTCACACTCCTCCTGAAGTTGTCAATTAGTATTCCTGGAGTAGTACAAGATCATCACGCATTTTTAATTAAGGTAATCAGGACACCATCCTGGAGTAGTTTTTGTGCTGACTCTGGAGTCATCTCATTTAAATATTTCGCCCTATACACATACTTCAGGATGGCTTGGGATGACTTCCTCAGATAATTACAGGAATAGCCCAGCTGAAGTCATCAGATGACTCTAGAATGACTCTAGGATGATCTTCCTTTTTGACAAGGGTAGGCCTCATTGTAGGTACTCAAGCACCTTCCAACCAAGCATTCCTCCATGGCATGGATGGGGGCTCGTTAGGTAACACTCTGCAGCCCTGTATCAATACCCAAGCACAATTACATTTACAATACATTTCACTTCACTTCATCCTTTCAGAAGGAATAGCAGGGGTCTGCAATGAAAAACATTCACTCCAATCACAGCATGATCTCCTGCTAATTGCATGCTGTGCTCCTCTTGGCTGGGGTCATCAGAGTACACCCGCGCTGCCTTTCGTTATATAGGAACATTTCAACTGCTTCAGAAACCCCCCCCCTCCCCGCCGCCTCAGAAAGTTTCAAACCTGCAGGTTTTGCAAAGCAGACTGGGAATTTCCTTTGCTCTTATTTTCTTATTGCCACGCCTGTCTTTCGCTTGTAAAACCTGTGACCTTTTAGCCACCGTATACATCCTGGCTTTGCTCTTTGCACAGTCCAAACTGATCTCGGCTTGGCGAGGCCTGTTCTGCACACAGCGGGGAGCTCCACGTTGTGCTTCTGCTGGGGAGTCACAAAGACTTCAGGGCAGTGTGTGGCGATGAGTGCAGGGGGAATAGTCTGGCTCAGCTTCTACATTTCATACCCTTAACCTTGCTGGAACAGCTGCAGGTTCCTGCCTTTTCAAATGCTTAAAAGTCTTGTGCAAGAAAGCGGAGATTCCACACCCCCAGAAAAAAACACAATGTACTAGAATAAAGACATTCTTACACGATACTTGCGATTAGCGTTTTGATGGTAGTACCGCAATTGACCGTTGTTTCTATTATTCACTTTCATGGTGCCAACAAATCACACATGGCATCTGCCTGATTGGTTTCAGATGCGAGTAGAGCACAGAACCCTTTGACAATCAGGCAGCATCCAAGTGCCATTAGGTTTAGAAGATATACTTCACTAGTGTTTGGCCCACAAAGGTCTCATACTACATTACTCCTTGGATAACACTGGAATTAAAAAACAAACTCACAAAGTGACTCTAGACATGATGAAAGTTTTTTTTCTGGCTGATCGTTGAATGGGAGAATTACTTGGCCAGGGCTAAGTACTTCCCAGCTAGAGGTTATGTTTCCTTTTGACGCCAGTGTCACAACAAGCCTGGTAGCTGTACAGCAGAGAAGGAATATGTGGCCCTTGCTTGCATTGGTGGGTTTCTTACATCCTCGGCCCTGATGCTACTGCACAAGCTGCACTAATGATAGTTACACTTCTGATTTACAGTAAACTTAATGGACCAAATGTATGACATATCTTCTTGAAAAAGAACAGTTACAGAACTGGTGACCTCAATGGGTCATGCGTCAGGGGCAGCTCCTTCTCAATGGCAAAGGAGGGTCGCCCACTGGCTGAGACACCAGCTGAAAAATGAAACAATATTTTACTATACAGGGAGGGGCGGGGCTGGGAGGACGGATGGGGTAGGGGAAAGGAGGAGTGGAGTGCACTAAGGGGCATATTTATACTCCATTTTCCATTTGCGCCAAATTTGCGTCATTTTTTTAATGCAAATTTGCGCAAAACTGTCTCCATATTTATATTTTGACGTTAGACCCGTCTAAAGTCAAAATATTGGAGATTGCACCATTTTTTAGATGCATAAACCTACCTTGCATCAGTGAAATGCAAGGTAGACACTCACATCTAAAAAATGGTGCTAACCCCATAGCCCCATATTTATCCCCGTGCTAAAATATCGCACGGGTGTGAGGAGGAGGGACCAAATAATGATGCAAAGCTTGCTTTGCGCCATCATTTAACGCCTGGGTCAGACAAGGCAATAGGGGACCTGTGGACCCATATCTATGGTTGAATACCATGAATATGGGTCCACAGGTGCCCTCCTCAAGCCCCAGGGACACCTCCACCCACACCAGAGGGACACCGGATGATGGGGGACCCCATCCCAGGTAAGTAGGGTAAGTATAGGTAAGTATTTTTATTTTTCAATTAAAGTGCCACCGGGGGCCCAACTTGGGGGCCCCTGCATTGCACAGGGTGTAATGGCCATGCCCAGGGAACCCTGGTACCCTATGCTAGCCATTGGGGTGGTGGGCATGACTCCTGTCTTTTCTAAGACAGAAGTCATGTGGTATGGATGGTTTTGTGTTAGAAAATTACGCTAGCTTCATTTTTGGGTGCAAAACCCCCTTCTCCCATACCGCCATCCCCACCTGGCTAACGTAATTTTCTTTGACGCTAGGCCACTGTAGTGAAATATGTGTTTTTGACCACTGACTTTGTGTTGCACCACTTTGCACCTGGATTAGCTGTTCAGTGTTCACCAGTTACAGACTACATTTTGTATTCAGTTTAACTGCCTATTGCCTTTATTGTAGCGTTAGACACTGCCATGTTAAAAGTGTTAGTATTTTTCCACATTGTAAACTGTGCTTATTTTCATGCTCTTTCTCACCGAAGAGCTAGGACATATTATGGAGGAGGTAGGCAGTCAGCACGATAAGAATGTACCAGACTGATGTTTATAGTACACGCATGGAACGGTGTGACTTTGGGAGGGACGTCTTGGGATTTTGGCCATTCTCAAAGCGTTTCTTTCAAAGGTTACCTAAACTAGCAAGCATTTTTTAAATATTTCTTTTTTCCAGGAGGGGTTTTTCAAAAAAGCCCCTTCTCATTTTCTTTAAGATATATAAAGATGGCCCTGCTCAGTAGCGGTGAATTCCGAGACCTCACTCAGGATTAAACAACAAATGCCTGACACCTGTCCTGCGAGGGTGGAGATCACTTTCTCGGAGGTGAACGGGGTCATCTTCTTGCTGGCATGAGAAAGATGGAGAGCTTGGCAGGCCCTACTGTGATTAATTTTTACTTCATTATTTGCTTTGCTATTATAATATAATATAACTATATATATTTGTTTTGTACATTGAAGTTGAGAATCACTTTGGTATATTTTCCTTTCATTGCTGTGATTATTTTTAAACGTGTGCTTTCAACCTGTTAACCTCCTTTTTAGGAACCTCATGGTGAAATAATAATAAATGTCTTCTTTGAACTGAGAAGTGGATTCCAGAGATTTTTGGCAGCTCGGTCATTAGTGAAAGCAAAACACCCACCCTTTGCACCGGCTTGCACCATTCCATAAATATGGCACCCGGCTGGCGCTCAGGAAAGGTGCAAGCCGGTGCTAAACGTTTTGATGTAAAACTGCATTAGTGCTAAGATGGCCAGCCAAACTCACATGCGCACTTAGGTTTCTCCAACCCAGCTGTGTCGCACAGCCACGTTGGAGAAACTGCAGTTACCCTAGTGCAATGTCTGAGTGGCAGATCAAGCCGCTCAGACCAATCCTGACATCGATCTCATGCTAGAAGTAGCATGAGAGCAGCACCAGGATTGCATGGGGAGCCTGTGCTGGAGTCCCAGGCACTGCTGGGACCCCAGAAGAGCAGAGAAGCGAGGCAGCAGGCAGTGACGTAGTTGGAACGGTAAGTTTCTTTTCTTAATTACTATTTTATCCCCCCACTCTTCCCTTGAGATTTGCAATGGCCACCACTGTTCAGAATTGTTTATGCCTTCATCCTTAAAATCTGCTTCCTGTGCAAGTTCTCTTGTTATAACATAGATTTAGTTGGATTATGCAAGGCATCTTCCTTGAGTTCTTTCATTTATTCAGTAATGTGTTGCTGGTGCATAAAGGGTGCCATATTGTCCACTGCCATCTAGGACCTCAAAGCACATCCGAAAGTCCCACAGGAATATTTGGAGGGAAGATGGTTCCACCTATAGTGAATGTCATCAAGAGAATGAGGAGATTTCATAGGGACACTTAAGGAGCTCTGAGAGCTGGCACCTTGTCAAGCAACTAGAAACTCAGAAAATAATTTTTAAAAACTGAACCTCTGAAAAATTGGAAATGTTACACATTCTTAATTTCTGATGTGAGGTAATTTCATATTCCTCGATCTGCTCCTGATTTAGTGCAACTCCTCAGACCTGGTGGTCTGTTCCATTTTATTGAAAACAGTATCAGAAACAACAGGATGTGAGCAAGGGTTTTACATTCAAATGTTCTAAAATAAATTAGACCCTGGGCTCAGGCAAAGGTTGGTCAATATTGTTCTTAAATTAGGTACATCTTGCCTGAGGGGACCCTGCCGTCAAGAGTTGACCCCTATAGTCCCTTCCCAATGAGGGCATGAGTTATAACTCATCTGGCACATCAAGTGTACTTCAGCTCTCCACATACCTCTGTCAGGACTCACAGGTGCCACAAGCACTGAGAATTGTCTGTCAAATCACATTTCATGTCTATATACATCCTCCAAGTCTGACAAGAAAACATTTTCAGAATTGGTAAATGGGTAAATACATTAACTTTCCAGCTTTGTTGTACTCTGAAGGAACCAGGCAGAGACTAAAATCCTCAAACCTGCCTCTTCTTTGCATCTTAGTGTATGGAAAACCGTTCTCCTCCCCCTGGGATTCATATCAGGAAGCATCAGGAATCCACTGTCAATGTACCAGTTCTCCACATTTGCCTTAGCGGATTGTAAGATCTTCTCTCTCATTTAGTCATCCTTCACTGTGATGGGCACCGTCCCATGCTCTTCAGTTGTGTTGCATAGACTCTGGGACACCAACTTGATTGATACGCTAATAACTATAGACCCCATATCCTCATTCAAATGCAGCTGTTTGGTAAGAAAAACTTCCATTTCAGTGCTCCCATCTGACCACCATTCCCAAGATTGTAATCTTACCTGGGATTAGCATTCTCTTGGTCTCCACTTTACCCTTCAGCCAGATAATGGAATGGACCCCACACTTTTGAATTTTTCAAGGGTGCATAATAATTGTGCAACTATTTTCCCTCATTCTTAAAGTTGCTCATGAGTGTGGCTATTTTTGTCTTTAGCACCCATGTTTTCAATTTCATATTCTAATCTCAAAGACAACCAACCAGCAGTCTATGCTGCTTCCTCATAAAGAACTGCCAGAAAAGCCAAGAAGGGCACTTTCCCTTTAGTCAGTACGGACATGTCACTAGCATTAGGATTATCACTATCTTCGAAGTCTGAGTAAGCACCGCTACTTGAAAGAAAAATGTTCATTTCATTGGTTGTTGCTTGGCTTTTTTTTTTTTTTTTTTACGTATAAGCATACCTACTTCCCCTGCCCTCTGCTGCCCAAACCCCTTGTAGTGGTGGGCAAGACCCCATATTAGTGTTCATTCTCTCCATATCGCCTACAGATGGTCTTGGGTAATTATTGCAGTCTA